>NC_059472.1:67757590-68442233 GCF_018139145.2 Gymnogyps californianus
GATGCTTGCCAATAGCTAGGTATGGTTTTGAAAAGATTATATATGGGACCAGGCTGCAGCTTTGCAGCTAATTACCGTATTGTAGTAGCACTTACTGAGCTCACTTGTGGATCATAGCCCAGCTGTGCTGCACAAAAGAACAAAAGCAAGCCTTTACTTCAAAGATCTTACATCTGGGGATTTTTTTGTTTTGGTTTGGTTTTGGTTTTTTGGGTTGTTTGGGTTTTTTTTCTAGCTGGATTACTGGGAGATTTCCCCTCCTGACACCCCTTAAAACAAAGGCAGTTCCGGACTCTGGCCTGTAAAGACCTCTTAGTCTGAAGTAACTGTGAAGCTGGAGTTGTGGGTTTCCCTACTCATGTTCATTCACTAAATCCAGATTATCACAGACATAGGCACATTTTTATTTCAGTGAAATGGCTGCAGATTTCTTTCAATGAGAATTTTCAAAACTAAAAAAAAAAAAATAAGCATTTTGATTTTCAGGTTTGCACTGGAGAATCAGGCAGTAAAAAATACTGAGCAGTTTTCAGGAAGATGCATAGAAAAGTGATTTTTTTTTTAATCGCCAGCACACCAAGTAAGGTTAGCAAACTGAAAGACAAACTATACCCTTGTAGGTCTTCTACTTCACAGTCAGTACAATCTGACGTTAAACCATCACTCACTCCCCTGATCTGGTATGAGTCAGCTGTGTATTTAGTTCATTTTCACAGAGCTGCTCTGGATGGACAGTACTAAAGGGAAGCTTAATATTTCTATTAAGCATTAAGATAATAGCTAAATATTTTTTTAACTGATAGATATGATGTTCAGCTATTCAGCTGAAGGGCTTTCTTCGTAAAGGTCTTGGCAAAGTCCTTTATGCTGCAGGGCACTTAGTATGGTCCTGCCCAGGGCAAGATGGAAGAGCAGCAGCACAAAGCTATGGACATAACATACACCCAGATAAAATTTTCCACTTTATACCCCAGCCTCCCAAATCAACAGGTTAATAAAATATCTTCCCTTCTTTCTGTTCAGACTGTATTTGACTTTCTTCCGTGAAAATTCTGCTTAGTCTTGAAATACATTATAGTAATTAAGTTGAAACAAACATGTAATTGGTTATTAGTGAATATCCATTTGGAATAGCTTTATATTGTCTCTGGCATAAGATTACCACAGATAATCACAACACTGTAAAATGATCAAACATCTCTGACAAAAGCAAGTGTGTGCTACAACTTAAATCTATTTCTGCTATACAAAAATAGATGCCAAGAGACATGTAAGGGAATACTGCAATATCTGCTATAATTTAAGAATACATTTGAAGTTTCCTTATGGTCATAGTAAGGAAAAATTTATCCTACAAAACCATATGGTAACTTATGTTTTGGATGCTAAAACACTGTCAATGTCTTATTAAAGATATAACAAATATCTGGTACCACTATAAACTACCTTCCCCCACCACAAAGCTTAACTATCTTCCTCTGTAATGATTGTAATATGGGACAGATGGGTTGGTGCTAAACCCACCATAAATATGAGTTGGAATCATGCAAATTAATTGAGAAGGTGGCAGTCCCTTCTTCTGAGTACTCTTTTTGATCGTGAAGGGAATTAGGAAAGAATGCAAGTAAATGGGTTAAAGGTATTTTCAGAAAATAATTAGGAATTTTAACATAATCTGGAGACTATTCAATTTTTCTACACATAAAATTTATTAATTTGATAAAGAGATTAATTAAGAATAGACATATTGTTGATATAACGTCACAAGATAATTGGGAGGGACTTGAGGAAATCATCTAGTTCAATCTCCTGCTCAAAAAGCAGGCTCAGCTGCGAGGTCAGACCAGGCTGCTCATAGCTTTATCCAGTCTGGTCTTGAAACCTTCCAAGGATGAAGGCTGATCAGCCTCTCTGGGCAACCTGCTCCCCTGTTTCACTTCCCTCAGAGTGAAAAAAATTTTCTTTATATCCAGTCTATAATGAGTAAATATAGTAAAACGGTAAAAATGAGAAGCGCATGTTACACACCACAGCTGTACTGTTCATAAGCAGCTCCTGGGCTAGATGTACAGAGAGGGCTTAAGCACCTGAAGTGGTAGTGAGAAGCTACATCCAGCATCCAGCAAGGATGGTCAGGCTGCCCCTCAGTATCTTCTGGAAGTGCCCGAACGCTGTTAGCGCCCAAGTTTCTGCTTCTGTGCACACTAACAACTGCCTGGGCTCTGGCTGGGTATTTGCCTACTGGTACCTGTCACACAAGCAACCTCTGGTGGAGTTCAGAGAAGAGGCATTTCAGGCTGGTGAGGACCACGCACCCCGGCCAAGACGCTCTCCCCTCCTGCCCACCAAGGCAAGAGCACCAAGTGCTGACTGAAGGCTGTGCCACTGGGCACTGACTGCAGCCCAAACTCTAAACCATGGTACTTAAATCCTTTTTGCAAATCTACTTCCAAGTGCATGAAAACATTGGAAAAGTAATGTTTATGGATCAGCCATCAAAGCGAAGGAAACTATTGGAGAAGGGAGCAGGGGAAGCAAAAGGAATATTTACAAACAGCGACAGAAAGATGTTTGGGTATGTGCTGTAAACAATCTGCCCTAAACTTCATAAGTGTAAAGAAGCTTTCCTTACCTTAAAAATTGTTTTGTTTGTTGTGGAATTTAAAACAAACAAACAATAAAATTGGCTGAAGACTAGACAGAATGTAACAAAGGTTAAAAAGAGGAAATTCATAATAATGATTATGAATTAAAGTTCTAAAATACCTATAGTGGAAAGGGAAGTTAAATATATAGTAGAAAATTAATGGCTAGCAGCATTAACAGAATTCATAAGGATTTCTAAAAATGTATGTGGAGAAAAAGGAATCCTAATAGTAATTCATTCCTTGGAAGATGACAAATTCAATAGTAATGATGCATGATAAGATATGCTTAATGAATATTTTTGTCCTATATTTCTATAGAGATGGAACAATGCATTCATATCTTGCCAAAACAGTGAAATGCAGCTTATTCCAGCAGTAAGAGAGCTCTTGAAAACCCTATCAAGACAGGCTGTTGTAATCAGAGAGATCTGGTAACTTGTATGCAGGAGTTTTAGTAATTGATTTAGAAGTTGTCTGGACTGCTGGACTTAATTGTTGATATTTATTGGAATTCTGGCAAAGCTTCACTTAAGATATAAAGAGGCCATATGGGAAAAGAGCAAGTGAAACATCTTCAGTGATTACAGAGCTATTACAGTAGTTTCTATCCTAGGCAAATTAATGAAATGGCTGATACATGAACTCAGGCAACAAATGACAAAAAAAAAAAAGATAGCGATATAATTCAACATGCTATTACTTTTTTCAATGAGATTGCAGGACTGAACAAAAATAATCACATTTATGCAGCTTACTTGGATTTCTTAGTAGTGTTTGTCTTAATACTGCAAGGTATTGTTATTTAAAAATAGTACGTCACAAAATCAATACAACAAATTCAAACTGATTGAAATCTAGGTGATAGATCTCAATGTGTAACTATTAATGAGCAGCTGCTGAAAAGAAGGATAAGTTTCCAAAAATTCCTAACCTAATGCTGTCCCATATTTGTACATTGACTTGAAGGAGGCTATAACATCATGGCTGAAAATGATGCAGAGGAAGCAAAGGTGGAGAATAGTAAACAATTAGTAGATGTCATTTTCATAAAGCAGTAAGATTTTTAGAAAAGTCACAGAAATTTGGCCAAACTCAGGGTAGTCTGCCTAGAAATAAAGGCATCAGGTCATTTAGAGAAAGAGGGATAACATATATGCAAGACCCACCAAGGTTTAAGGTTTGGAAGTCAGAGCTAGACAAATTCAATTTAGTGATTAGAGAGCCTCAGGAAGCAAAGCATTCTTTCAGACTTGAAATTAAGATTGAACATTATCCCAAAGATATATTTTAGCTGAATTAATACTTTATTTGCCTTTATAAATCAATTACAGAGTTGTGTTGTGCAGTATGTCAACTATAGTGACCAAAACAGAACGCTGGAATATGAATCATTCGAAAGAATTAAATTTCTTATTCTTAGCGACCTTTACCAAGTCCCATGATGTATATGCATCAGTTTTTCCATCTCCACCATGAAATACTGATGTTTTCATCCTTAGCAAGGTTAGCTAAGGACCATACATTAAAAACCGTGTATCAAAAGTGGTGAGTAATATTAGTTATAGCTTAAAAACCCCTCAATTAACACTTACAGGATAGAGCAACAGCCAAACTGAAAATATACCTTGGCCTTGAAAGCCTGTTTCTCAGTAGCTGAATAATAGGTAACTGTAATAATACATCAGCAACACAATGAAACTTCCAACATACGTACACCTTGAGTCTAATGTTAATTAAACTCATTACCAGGAAGAAGGGAATCAAACTGTAGACAAGTCTAGTGTGTGTGGTTAATAAGCAAAGCGCTCTAGAGGAGTCCAATCCGTCCTTGATCTGGTATTGTTTGGGCTGAGATCAGAAAAATAATTCATAGCGCTCAGAAAGATATTAGTGCACTCACTAATAAAGCACCACTGGGAAGTTTGAGATGGTGTGATTTCTATCATCCTTTGGAATATATGAAATAAAGGTACTTTTCAACCATGTCTACATCATCAGAAATCAAAACCTAGACATACTGCAAATGATGGTCGTCATGTGCGCACAGACAGACCTTGAACTTGTATGTAGGCTTTTAGGAGCTGAACCTGAGATGGGAAAAAAACTGACTCCCATATGTATGGTGGGATGGGACTTGGCCAGGGTCACTAAGAAGACTAATACAATGACAAAGGCAAGATTCAGGATGGTCGTCTTCCTATTATTCTCTGGTCATCAGTCCTGAGGAATCAGAATCCGATAACTGAGAAGCCTTCATGCAGTTAGTTAAGCATTTCGTCTCATCCCTTCAAAGGCAATCGAAGAATCGTGAATCTGACTTTTAATGTTTAACATTCCTTCTTTAACACAGAAGGAACCTGTGCATCCTGGCGAGTAATGCCTTCCCTTATTTCGCCTTGCCTTCTGTGCCCTTTCCTGCCCTTCTGTGCTCTGCCCTACCCTGACTGATTTATTGACTGCATCAGTTCATTTAAGTCATCAGAACGGACAGTATTGCTTTATATCAAGTCAAAAAAGAAAAGTACTTTTTTAGGTTAACTCAATTTTTTGTATTCTCATTTTGAGACAAGAGGTCATTGTAAATAATATTGGCCTGAGTAAATCATTAAGCCATTTCACCTTAAATATTGCATTGTACTGTAATTAGCAATACTAGCTCGTTAGTATAGAGTATGTTAAATTAGAGATAAGTATTTTATTATTACAAACTGCAGAATTTCATATTAGATAAACCTTTATAAAATGATACAGTAACATAAGAGATTCTGGTTTTCTGAAGGCAAAGTATGTGTGGCGTACATGAACATCTTTGGTGATGAGATAAAATGCATCAATCCTGTTGTCCTCATATAACTCACCATAGCAATTATTTAAGTGATTCAGAAGAGTATCCTCCTTTTTCATACGTAGCTATTTGTGTGATAAGAGGGCACTGGAGTAATAAAAAGTGTATATTTCACTGGTGGTTATGAAACAGTGTGTGCCTGAAATAAGTATATGGCATTTGCAAACTTAAACAAACTGAGTCACATATCTTGTAGAAAACAGTCCAACATACATGCCAACAAACCAATCTAGGGCAAATGACTAGTGAGAACCAATGCAGTTTGATTACTGTCCAGCATGACTCAAACTTGAAAGAAACTTCAAAGAAAATTACCTGAGAATGTATTTTTAAAATATATAATGCTATTTTCCCTCTTTAATTTTTAATTGAAAATACTATTGAAGTTATTTTTGCAAAAAACCTCCACCATTTGTTTGAATCCTTCAGTATTTTTAAAGGAATTTTAATTTGATTTGTTCATTTACACCGCTCTAAGTGAACAAAACATATTTACTTGTTTACTTTTCAAACAGAACTACAGAGAAGAACGTCTTAAGCACTTGTATAAGGAACACTGGCAAATTCTACCTGGAAGAACACAAAATGAACTGTTCAAAATTTCTATACAAGGAGATTGGAAAGTAACAAAAGTATGGAAAACATTGTTCCTTTTAAAAAATTATCTAAGAAAAATATTGTAAAATTAAATATGCAAAGTGAAAAATACTCTCCCAAGTGAAGAGCAGGAATTTATTGACAGATATGTCAAACCAGTAATAAAATAATATACTAGAAAAGGGATGAAAAGTTAAGAACTTCATCCCTGAAGATAAATAAATGACCTAACAGATACAAACCATCACCACACAGAATGTAAATATTATTGCAATAAAGTTAAATACCTTGTCAGCAACTGGGTACTAAAGCTATGCTTTCCAATTTAGCTGTATCTCTTTGGAAGATTTGGCGTAAAAAGGAGACAAAATCAG
The DNA here is from genome assembly GCF_018139145.2 of Gymnogyps californianus. Classification (NCBI taxonomy): domain Eukaryota; kingdom Metazoa; phylum Chordata; class Aves; order Accipitriformes; family Cathartidae; genus Gymnogyps; species Gymnogyps californianus. The sequence continues at coordinate 67,764,055 of NC_059472.1, forward strand.
AAATTGGCACTATGTAGATTAGGAAGAACCAAACAAAGAATACAAGTAGGAATTTCAGAAGCTCCCAGCTCCACACGCGGACTTGCAGACAGGCCCTGCAGACGGGTACAGGGGCTTTGACAGCCTGAAGGAGCCCTTGCTCCCTTTTATTCACAGCCATCTGTTTTGAGCTGGGCTAGTTCATTGGTGTACAAAGAAGCTCCACATACAATGTACTGGTACAATTTTGGGTGGTGTGCTGTGTTTTTGCATAAAGCATGATGTTTTATGCCAATGGACAGTTATAGCTTACTGACAAACTGTGGCCCCAGTGCTGGTCAATGTCATGGCTCCAACTTTTGGTGTCCTTGCCTTCAAAACACAAATCCCTCGATGCTGTGCTACATGCTGAGGTTACTGTGAATCCAGAGCCACTCCGAGCTGCCCAGTAAAGCATGCTTAGATGTGGAATCTCTCTTAATTCCTGATCCCTTTGGGGGGATCAAGTATGTCCTAGCTCTTGATTTCACAGCCTGCTTGGGCATTCTCTGAAAAATAGGTGTCTACACCTAAAGTTGCCTTTTTATTTTTTTCTTTTTTAAATGGAAAGGTGGGAAGACTTCCTTTTGGCTAGTAGCTCCAGGATCAGAGCTCTCACCCAGGAACTGGAGACACTCAATGCTAGTGCCTTCTCTGCCTGAAGGCACTCCCCAGCAAACCAGTCTGACCACAAAGCCACTGACTGTTCAGAATTTAAAAAAAAAGCTCTCATCCCTTCCTGTTGAACTTCGTGTTGCGTATTTAAAGATCCTCCAGCCTGAAAAAAGCAGCACGAAAAGCAGCAGGACTCTGCAGCCCAGCAGAGCAGTCATTTGCTGTGGAGAGGGAGGATGAGTACTCCAGGCACCAGCAGCTCCCTCTCCCCGGCTTCCCCCAGGGCAGCAGCACCAACCATGCCGAGTGGAAGCAGCTGACCCAGTCCTTCACAGGTATCCTAAAGAACAGGCATGCTACAAACACACAGAACAGATTGAACCCTTCGGGCAGTGTAAACTAATGTTTGTCTAGGTTTAGGATCCAGAAGGGGCTCAACTCAAGATAGGTGTTCAGCTGGTCAGTGCTGTCAAAATCAGATGTTTTTAAAAACTTCAGGCTTAGGAGCTTTTAATCGTTAATAGTTACCTTTACAAGTTGGGTTTTTTTAAACTATCAAGGTTCAGGATTCATGGTTCCTGTGGTCCATTTTAGTAACTAAATCTTTTTGTGGAGATGGGCCTCAGTGACAAAAGGGTTATTTTGATTCAGGCTCCAAATTAATCTTGCGTCTCCTGCGACTGTTCCTGAAGGACATCTGCAACTCAGAGGTAAACATCTAGAATAACCTAGTCCCACCTTTTTGGAGAACCTAAAGGAATTCAGATGATCAGGCTTCTTTATTTACAAAGTTATCTCATTCATAGACCCATCTTTTCACTATTGAATTTCTTGGTTTGCGGTATATCTATAGTATTCAGCTTAAGTGCTATTAATGTCTTATTTTACGTATGTATATATCCACGTATTACCACCTAATGAACTTTAGAACAGGTCCAATTATAAAAGATGTATTCAAGGAAGTTTTAACTCACTCCCAGCCATCAGGAAAGCAAATATAATTCAGTTCATGCCTATTAGTAAATAGCAGCTTGAAGTCAGTGTTGTGCAGAACAAGCCATGCTTACCATCAGCAGCCCTTTATAAGCGTAGACAATCCCAAGCCAAATTGTCATGTGAGTGTTTTCGCAGTGCTCCAAGATTGGTCGGATGGAGATATCTCTGCCCGCAGGGTCCGGCTGCAAAAATAAATGGTGAAATATTTGGATTCAGATTTCATTTGTATTCACACCTCAGAGGTACTTAAATCTATTCTCAGTAGACTGAGGATGTGTAGAATACAGAGTGGACAACTTTAAAGCAACTTGTGATGACTGCAGACCCATGAACCTGCAAAGGGATACAGTGAAAAGCAAAGATCTGAGGAAACAACTGCATGATAGCTACCACCAGGTGAGGTCACCTCTACTGCAAACCAGAAAAAAAAAGTCTGAAGTCACTCTGTCTTTAACTGTGTCAGTCACATTTATCAGCTTTAGGACATCTAATTTTTCTACAAGGCAAACAGCTTGAATGCACAGACATGAAAATAAATGTACTTAAAGTCATCCTTCCTTTCACCTGCGGTTCTTGTGTCACCGGCAAATGACTGATAAACAATGTATGAAACACTGCTGTGTTTCAGGTGTTTTTTCATTGATAACCATGAGCTAAATCAAAGATCATTTACTATGGAAACTACAGCAGTAGCTTAGAAGAGAGTATAAATTATCAAAAATCTGGAAAAAACATCCTTTAGAGCAAGTGAACATCTATGCAAAATTTAATACTGCTAGAAGCTTTGTAGCTTTCCATTTGTTTTGAAAAGGAGATTGTATAAAAGTGCAGGATTAAGAGGACTTGCAGACTATCAGGACTGTTTGTATGAGGGAGAAGTTATAATTAAGACCCAGAGAAACCTGCAAGAACCACCCCCCACCCGCCTCGCTCTTTTTTTTAAAAAAGGAGAAAAAACAGTTGACACAAAGAGCAAACGGGTACTAGCTACTATGCTATCTACAATTAGAATATGTATTAGGGTCTGGTCAAACTGCTTTTTAATGGTGTACATTGTATAAGAACACAAGGTGCTTCTTGTATGTAATTCTAAGAGATCCTGTTTTAGTTAGATACTGCAGAATACTCCTGTTGGCTATTCTGAGCTGTGTGTACCTGCAATCTGTTTTGCTTTACAGACAACACTGAAATACTGAAAGCTATTTTTCCTTTCTCCTTTGAAACACTGGATCTGAACTTCAGCTAAACTAAGATCGACTCAGACATAACTTTCTGTACCTGGTTGTCCCAGTGGGCTTTGCAATTTCACTTTTTGATAAATAACACGTGTAAAATGTCTCATGCAGAAGTACAACGATTATTATATGAGAGAAAGAAAAATCACATTTTCACCAAGTGAAACACAGAATTGTATGTGGAAGGACTTTAGAGACATCTGAATAATTTCCTAAAGCTTATTCTTGCTGCCTCTGATGATGGTATGAACTTTGCTATGGATTTCAGTGGTCACAGCATTAATCCACAGCTCAGTTTCTTCCGTCAGTCTTTTTGTATGTGAGGCATTGCCCCTGACCTCATACACCGTAAAAAAATAATGTAAAAAATGAGGTAAACACGGGGCGGGGGGAAAAAACAAACAACCTTGTGCTAGGTACTGCACAGTCAAAGGATTCACAATTTGCTATGCAAATCCTGCAATAGGCAAGACATTAACATTTAAAACCTTTTCCTATCCTGGACTTCTGTAGAAACCCTGAACAGGAGAATAACACTCTTGGAAAAAAGGTGTCCTAAAATAAAATAAGAGAAAAACCAAGAAGGCAATATTAACTCTCCCAGAGAGCTTATGACTCCACCCTAATGGTTGCTGATGGCAAGCAACCAACCATTAGCTGAAGAATTGAAATGACTGCAAACATTAAGTGGCATCACAACATTTAAGATGCTACAAATGTTTGTCTGGGGATCAGTTGAACTACCTCATTCTCCCTCATCAATGACAAAAGCCCAATGCTAAAATTTAGGTGCACTGAAGGGAAAGTACCCTTTCATGTCAAAGTTACAACCTGCTATGTTCAACATCATTTTTCACTAGTATGAAGTAAAGTTCACATGACAAATCATTCAAATATAGCCCTGAATGTGTAACTGATGTGTGAACAGGACTGTACCGCTACAGAGACATTTTTCTGAACCTGAGCCTGCTATAAAGAATTTTTTTTTCCATCTTTGAGTTACAGTATGCCAACAGTTGCATCCCTTATGGTCTGGAATTATGGAAGTTACATAACATTTAAGCTTGTGGTCATCTGAATGTCTTGGGTTTTTTTTTTCCCTTCACACTGGGGAGTCAGCACAGGACTGTCTCTTCATTTCCCCAGCTCTACGTCCTTTCTGCCATGTATTCCCTCTATTTCAGTTTCACACTTTTGTGAAACAAGAAAGTTTATAAATAATGCAGACTTCCACTTGGTGCAATGGACAATGTCATGTGGTTCATTTCCCTTGTCCCTGGATTGAAACCTCCACTCACACTTAGACTGAAGGATTCCACCACTTTTAACCAACTACAAGTAACAGGAATTATTCCTTATTTCAAAGAATTTTACTGAAATGAGAACTCCTATTTGGTCAGTGGCAGATTATATTTTTATTTTCACTATGTGGTTATTCTCTAATGCAAATTTGCTTCAAAATCAGAAGGGATATGTCCGTTCATTACTCAAAACAGAGACCCGGGCAGAAAAACAATGAAATGGAAAACATAACTTGTTTTCAAATACTATTAGAGAGAAAGAAGTTGCATCATTTCCTTAGTAGGAAGATTGCTGGATTTTATAAGGCAATGATAGTTTAAAAATTATGTTAAATAAATAAAACAATATATTCAGATTTTCTATGCGAGATAAGAAAATCTTGTGAAGTGCTCTAGGGGAGCAGGAAAAGAGAATACTGATTGCAGCATCAGCAAAAGCATATATGGGGTCTTTCTTTCAAAGCACTTTCCAGATCTGCAAGGTGGTAGTATTTTAAACAAAAATTTGCTGAGGTCTTGTGCATGTGGAGCTAAGCATTGGCAGGTAGCAGTAATTTTACAGTGAACTGATTTTGCTGATTACTTATCGCTACTGCAAAATGACATTCCTGTTTTACTGCTTTTAATTTGCCATTCTGTTTCTTCACTGATTTTGCATGAATTAACTAATCATAGCAAAAAGCTGGGTTAAAAAAACATATGATATTTTCTGATGTCAAAAGAATTTTTAAAAACTCTACAATTACAGCTGAATGGAGCACTTCACTGACCTCTCTAATCATCCACCATTTGTGCACTTTGTTACTGCTTTAGAGAGGATGACAACATAAATGCTACCAGTGATTATATATGTACTGGAAATTTGCCCTTTCCTTTTATAGAAAACAATCTAAACGCCCTTCAGATGTCATTCTCAAAAGCCTGAAGACCTCCTATCTTGTGATTAGGGTGAAGCTTTCCTACCTCTTCTGAAACCTAATAAGGTTTCTGACATTGACATCAATTTCTGAAGTGTTTTCAGCAGTTGAACATAAACAGTTTAATCTGTTCACTTCATACAAGAGTTGTGTATCATCACCAGTAAAATGCCTGTTTCACACAAGATCTGCTAGGTCTAGAATGCAATCCAAACCAGTAAACAGATTACCTACAGAATGTTTATATCCCCTCTCTGTGCATGTTCAAATTATTATTAGTCAATTCTGTAGTTTTGTTGCGTTTTCATTTTCTTTGCTCTTCAGTCTGCTGGCGGGCTGGCAGATCGTCATCGTGATAGGGGAGCGATGGCTTAGGTGGGTACTGCCAGAGGGAGGGGTGAAGCTTAAAACCACCTGGAACCAGCAGGGAGATTTGCAGGAGGGACCCTGGCAGGGGCAATGACAGAGACTGCCGAGTGCCTCCTGCCTTCCTACACCTCCTCAAAATAACTGAGCAGCAATGAGACTTTTGTTTCCTTCACGTATCTGTGGATTGCAATACAAAACTACAGGCTCAGTTTAAGCGGCTTTCCAGAGTGGCCCCAGGGAAGCAGAAAGGCAGTGCTTCAAGTGCAAGTGCAGTTTTCATTGAACAGTTATCTCCAATTCCTTTAAGGATCTGGCTCCATTTTAGTAAACAAATATATGCAGTGTAATGGACAGCTTTTCTTGTCTCAGGATAAGGTGTGGGAAGATAGGGCAAACCACCCTGAGGCACCTGTGCCTTCTGGGCATGATATTATTTGATCCATACAAAGACAGCTCTTATCTCCTTTTTTTCATCTATAACTACAATTTCTTAGTGGCTATTATACTAGCCAAAATCCCTTTGGAAAAGACACTGTGCAGTGGGGAGATATTTGTATGACGATTAATGTATCATTGACTTATTTTGTGTCTTTATTGCCATTCCTTCTCTATAGCTCCATATAGATCTTAAAAGGACGAAGGGTCTATGTTCCACGAGGCATTTCATCCAGCGAATGTCTGTGGAGAACAGACTGGGCCACCGCACAGTATCCAAAAGTCCTTGACCTTCCTAGGGTACTACTTCTACGTGGTCACCTTTTCAGGTCCCCTTGCCGATACAGCAGATGATCCTTATTTACAGAGTTGTGGTGCTGCTGTGTAACACAGCTCACAGGTAGACAATCTCAGCAAGTTTTCTAAGAAACTTTGCAGCAGATTTCCAGTGTGACATTTTGCCATTTCTGCAGCTGCAGTTTCATCAGTGAGAAAAACAGAACATTAGGCCTCAGTCTTTTCCAAAAGTGGATATGAAACATAAGGTAAATAGTTGCAGCTTCTGTTTACTAGGTTTAAAATAAACTGTGTGGTTCCCATAGTATAGGAAAATACAGGATCATACTCTTCTGTCACACTGTTAAAATGGTCTTCATATACCATCCCACTCTCTGTTTTATCTTCCCTTTAAATGGCTTCCTTCTAACTAGCATAATGACTGTATACTATCACTAGTCTGCAGCATGAATTAGACATCTCTGGCATTTTTAATTTGGCACATTTAACAGTCATATGGAGCTCAAATGTGATTCCTTATCTGAAAACCCAGACTTTGCTAAATTAGAAGATCATCCTTACTTCTTTTTAAATTCACTTTCTTTTTTTGCAAGGATAATTATAGTTAGTTTATACTATAAATTCTGTAAGAAGTTAAATTTACTTGCACGTTGTAACAGGCCTTCCTCTGTGCTAAACTGCATATCTGTATGGAAAGGTGTTCCACAAAAGGATTTAAACAGTTTTCACATGCAGTGTGTTGTAGCCAGGCTCTCAATTACTGATGAAAAGAGGAAAAGAAGGATCAGAAGCTGTCTACTTTTCAATTACTTAATAATTTGAGGGTATTTTTAGAGAAAAACAACTGTGATATGAAAAAGATATTTGCCAGGAAATGGATCCCTTTTGTTTCATGTATTTTTTACTTGGTTTAGTCATACCTTCCATGAATGCAAAATAGCAAATGCAATACTAAGCTGGGGTAGCTCACTCAGAATGTCTTCCAATTAAAAATTTGGTAGGCAGCCTAAAATAAAAGCTTTTTTGTCTTTGTTCATATCTGAGCTTGGGTTCAGATACATTACGAATCACATTGTATGTTGTATAGTAGCTCAGCTGAGTACAAAACTTACCAGATTCTGGCAGTCCAGTGACCAATTTCATTTCCCTTCAAGATTAATTAAGAAGTTCGGTCATTTCTGTAATAGTCTAATGATCCACGACAGTGATTGATTTAAAGACTTTTTCTTCATGTATTTTTCTTTGATTCAGAGTCATGGGACAATTTGATCACGGAACAGAATTCAGCTTTTAATAGGTGAGCACAGTACTATTTCATATAGTAAGGGCTGTTTTCCAGTATAGGAATGCAGGATTCTGTTAATAAAAGCAGGCTTTCAACTAAATAACTGAATAACTAAATAACTCCATGACTCCTGCAAGAGAAATAAGAAACACAAATCTGACCTCAGGAGAAGGTAAGGCCGAGGTTCTGAGCAACCACAACGTCCATTGCATCCAGTGTGCATACTTGATGCTCTCTCATGGAGGCCCCAAGGAGAAAATGATTTTTGACTTGAATTTAGATTTTTTTTTTCAAATTGTTTAAATAATTTTATTTATATTTGTAAGAACATTTACAGTTGATGACTATGAATACACAACTGCAGAAAGATAGCGTGCTGTATCAGTTCCCATCTGAATAGAAAAACTTCTCATAAGGATCAAAAGTTTAGAATGTTACTTTTTTTGATTTTTTCCCCCAATCTGAGGTGGAAAACAAAATTTTATTTCATGAAATAGTTACAACTGCTTCAGCCGCTAATCTGTGCGTTTACTTACTTTGTACCAGAACAATGGATTAATGCTCATGGCACTATCGGAAAGGGAGCTATTACCTCATTTCTGTAGATGAGGAGGAGTCATGTGAAGGTTAAGCAAATTGCCTAGGAAATCTGAGAGGAATTCAGCCTAAAGTGCTTTACTTCTTTGAGTTAGAAAAAACATCTTTCTTTCTGATAACTATGATCAATATAAAAATTCTCACTCCAGTTTTTATTGCTCCAGAGATAGAAGCAGTTTTCTACAGTAAATTTCTAATTAGAAATTAGAATTAGGAATTTCTAAAATTCTAATTATAAATTTTAATTAGAAATTTACTGGAAAAAATATTGAAGAAAACTTTTGCTATTTGAATCTTTTTTTGTTTGGAGAAGGATCAATTTCAATAAATATAATGACTCAAAATTACATTTAAAATCAGTTTTGCAGTTCTTTACGATGTCCCCCTGCAAAGTTATTTAAAATGAAAATGTGTGATCTTTAGATTGTGACTAACTTTTAAACCAGTATTTATTTATATTAACTATACAGATTAAAAATAAATTACTGGCATTTCAAATTGATGCAAAACAAACAAACAAAATTGCTCTGTGTTTTGTGAAAGTTTTAGAAACCTTAAGTTTATCTTAGTTTGTAACAGAGAAGATTCTAGCCGCTTCAAATATGTTAATGAATGAGGCTAAGGATTGCTCTTGAGGTTTCCAATGGTTCCACAGTGGTGATGAGTACTGCAAGCAATGCAGTATAGCAGTATTATTTTAAACTACAACTCCACTGCTTAGGCTCAGGTGGGAACTGTGCGGGACAGAAGTCAGCCTTGGGCCCAGTATGTCCCTTCTTCCCAAACCCACAACAGGAGTGGCTCAGTGGAGTCCTCCAGAGGAGGATTTGCACAGAGCTGCGGTATGAAGTGTTTCAGGATGCAAGGTACCCCATGTAGACACATATCCTCTGCCCCTGTGATGTGAAGTAAAGGATATCTTTAGGTTATCCAGCGTGATTATAGGGTATTTTCTGCTTCATTCATTTTCTTGTTATACTGAAATTCAGCTCGCCACCCCACCTCGGTCAATGGACTGGACTTAAGCATTATTTAGCTTCACAAAAACTTCAAAAATTAAACTCTTCCAACAGTTCAGAAGAATCCTGTTTACATTGTAACTCCTAAAAACTCTTAATTCCAAGCGGTATTTTAGCATAGCATACACATGGGGCAGTAATTCTGTAATGGCTGGCTAGCTAGAAAACATCACACAATGAAATGACATTTGCTGGAATACCAACATGTATATACCTGTTTTTCATCTGGTCACTTTTTTTCAGTTTGGTTTTCTAAAACATAAAAAAGATGTACCATATAAGCCAAGGAAAAAAGGACTAACACTTTTTGGGGCTTCAAGGATATTAATGTAGTTATTTTACATCACTCAACTTGCTACAAATACAGAATCCAGGTCTAACTTTATGAGTGGATGGGAGTGAAGAAAAAAAGACAGAAAAAAAGAAAACAGGTTAGAGATAACCACTGTAATTCCTACTACCCCAAAACAATAAGGTCTGGTGATACAGTCACAGTGATAGTCACACTGTAATATCTTTAAAACAAACCTACTTTCTAGCTCTCCATCTGCCTCTTGTACAAATAATTCCATAAAGCAGTAAGCATACATACTGTAAATTAGTGATTGAAAGATGATAAAATGCCAGAACAGCTATTTATAAGCTCTTGTATTGGGAATGTATCTATACATTTACTTGTAAAGAAAATCTCTCAGCAGCATTATTTATAACATCACTTTACCTAATGATTTTTATTTTGCTGTTGTGGTGCTTCATTTTTATTTAAATGAAACTGTTTTTTGAAAGCCAAAGGGTTCCCAGAGATTTCTTAGTATTTTTATTACTATCATCCCTTAATCCAAGCAGTTTCATTTATTTGCATTAACGTAAAATATTAAATAATAGATTAGACTGAGTAAAGAAACCCCTGTGATCCCTGCAAACAAATGCAGACTAGCAATGAAAGGGAAAAGGCAAAATTCTCTTGTATCATGAAGTGTTTCAAACAACTGTGACTAAGTCTTCCCACTCTGCACTCAGCTATCTCTTCAGTAGAAATTTTACATCATATTATTTCCTCAGAGAATGTTGCCCCAATTACTTATCTAGGGACTGCATAATGAAACGTTTCTGCATATGTGCACAGAGGCAGTGGGACAAGTGTTGCAAAGACTTAATAAAGCATTCTCAGCAGTAGAACATGTGTTTTTCTTTGAAGGGAGGGCAAAAGGCCAAGATATGCAAGAAAAGCAGGTTAGAGGAATGAAGACCTTTGTTACTACCCAGACCCTCCTGTGCTGTACAGATTCTTTCAGAAATGTGCACTTCTTGGTATCACAAACTGAGGAAGAATATTTTCCCCTCCTTTCCTGCAAAGCTACCTAACTCATGGCCGACAAGCTGAACTTGCAGTTTCTTCTAGTTTTTTTTCCTTTCCTAACTAGATTTCCTGCTATGCTGGAGGCCATGCCAGCCACTCTTCTTGGTGGCTGGAGCAATTCAATACCTCCTTGCTTACGGTAATGGAAACAGACCGCGTTAATGTGGAAGTACGGCAAATGCATAAAGGGGAACAGAGGACAGCCATAGACAAACTGTTAGGGTGGCCCCAGCAGGAACCAAGACAGAGGCTTTTTTTGCAGATAATTTTCTAGTGGTTAGGCTAGTGAGTTGTAAGCAAGGATATGACTTATCGTTCTTTCTGTGGCACTTAGAGAAACAGGATTTAGCACTTTTCCTGTAAATAAGCCAGATTTGCACCTAACAGCTAACAGAATCTATCATTGGTTGTTCCTCCCAACAAGAAAAACTCTCAGGTCCTCAATTGTGCCCAGCTATGTGGGCCAAGGAAGGCAACAATCTCACCTCTATACTCACCTTATATTTTCTGTTTAGTGCTATAATTTCTTTGATTTATGGATTCTGACAATATTTATTACTATGCCTATTTGCATTGCAGTGACAGCAACAACAAATGGACTGTGTCTTCATGCAGAAAGTGAAAAATCCATTCCCTAATAGGATTTAAAAACATACATGTGAGGTGTGGGAGAAGAGAGAAGCATAAAGTAGGGTTGTATGACATTTTCAGAGGCAAGTATCAGTGGAGACCACTGTCCCCCTATGCAGGCATTGACAAATGAATAGTTTCTGGGCTGTGGCAAATAAAAAGGATCACTTCTCAACATGAAGGACATTTTAATTTCCTCACCTATTCTTTTATACTCTCCAAAATGCTTAGATGATGGTCCATCAACCCACTACTGGAGGATTTTGTTGCTATTTTTATGACTGCACTAAGACATAATTCAGAAACTGTTGTATTAAGTGGAGGTCTTTCCTTTGGTTTTAAAAATTTTGAGCAAATCTTTAATTTGTAAATGTTAAGACTAGCTTAATAAGTATATATTCTCATAACTACATCACAGTAGTTGTAGCAGAAGCACCTATATCCCTCCAAAGTCTTTCTAGAATTAGGTGATTCAACTTCCCCATCACAAAATTTGCTCTGTCTAAAATCATCTCCTAATTTCCTGGTGACAGTCAAAGGTAAGGTGCCCCTTAATATATGGAAGTACATGAAAACATTTGTCTCTCATAAGAATTTTGAAGATTTCAATTTTTTTCTCCCACCTTGCAACACTAGTAATGTCTCAGATACAAACATTTTTACATACCATCATCCAAAAACTGAATGGATGAATAAATAAATAAAGGTCAGGTCAACAGAAATATTTTTATTAATTCAAAAGATTTAATTTGTTTTTGACCTTTTAAAACTGTTAGCCTTATTTGATATAACCTAACTCCATTTTGAAAAGAAAGGTCATTTTTAATTGAAAAGAGACTTTCTTTAGTTAACAAAGGTCAACAAGAACATTTTAGCGCTTTTCTACCAAAATAATTCTACATGGGGAAACTCAGTGAGACTGCCTTTTTCTTACAAGTATATAAATGTTATGACTACTCAATGTTTTCTGAGAACAGTATCTCAATACCTAAATTAAGGAATATCATCAGCAATAAAATTGTAAATCCATGGTCTTGACAGATTACTTCTGAAGATTCACACTTGGTAGTATAACTGATCCTATATTAGAGCAGAATGACACCAATGAATGAACCACACATCTTTAAAACTTTTACTGGCATAATTATGCTTCAGCTGTGAAAGATGTAGCTCTCGGTAAACTAAATTTACTCTTGGAATCTTAAATTGACACCTTTGCTGCCTTAAAGAAGGAATCTGAAACAAGGCTTAGGATTCCATAGTTATATTGGCATCACAGTTAAATGAGACCGTTTTGATAATTGTCTCATCTTTAGCAAAACACAGGATGTAGATTTCCCTTGCATTAACTCCAGTTTGAAATAAAACACCTCTTTTAAAAAAAAAACACATTTAGTGACGATGAACCTATTTAACTCTTGCTGAGTCAATTCTGTTGACTGCAAAAAAATTGGCCCTCATTTTTCTCCTCGTTTCTAAAATGAATTTAGTGTCAGGTTCCCTTAGTTCTTACTTTGTTTTGTCTAAAAAATTGAAAGGCTATGTAACAAAATTTTGTTCCTATGTTGGTATTTACAGATTTTGGCCCAGTAAACGCTTAATGTAGTCCTTGACAAGCTAAATATTGAGCTCCTAGTGTTTTTCACTGTGGACATGTTTTATCTTTCTTTAAAAAGTCTTATTGCTCTTCATTGGACCATTGGACCAGCACGTTTCCTGAATTCTGAAGAGTGGAATGGAGCACACTATGCTAGTCATGGTTGCCCTGGAGCCATATCCAGGATTAATACCACCATAACACCCAAGGTCAAGTTAGACCAAAGTGTATGTATGAAACCACAAATGCCATAAAACCTCTCAATTTCTCTTTTCTCTATTCTAAATGAATAGAGAGATGTTAAGATAGTTTAAAAGCTATAGAAAAGAAAATAGATAATCTTGAAATCTTCTTCACCAAGTATTTCTCCTGATATCGTAGGAATAGTTGACATGAGTAGGAAACAATAATAGTTGCACTAAGCTACCTTCAAAGTTACATGCCCCCAAAACACAAAAAGAATGGCAGTTACGGAGACTTTTGATTTTTCCATTACGTCTTTCTTCTACAAATAGCTATTTCAGTGTTGCCACTTCTATTGACATTATTCAGAGCAAAGCAGGTAGTCATGGGAATTTTTTCTTTCTCTCAGTTCAGTAAAACTTTCATGCAACATTTTTCTTAAATAATTTATCTTCTTTCAGCATCTGTCAGACCAGATTTCATTTAACACAAGTCTACCACACACTTTAAATGTTGCAGGTCCTTTGCTCTGGTATACAATAGAAGAATTTTCAGTTGATAAGAAAGCAAGCCAACGTGAAACAAAACCTAGCAACCATAAAATCTATTTTATATTTCCATAGAATTGTTTTTTACATTGTTAAGCTCCATATCATATAGTTGGTTTTTTTGGCTTTTGAAGCAGATGTTTGATATGTATGTAGTACAAGCAGATAACTCTGAACCTACTCTACCTTGCAATTCCTACATCTTCTTGACAAAAGTAGTACATTTTCTTATTTATAAAATTACGTTTCAGTGAATTCTTGTATTAAAAGATCTGGATGAGACAAAATGCTTATTTTCAAGCTAAAGAATTATAGGGAGCATTGATCTGTAAACATTCTCTGATGTATTTTCACATTTTTTTCTATAACTAAATATACAGTGTATATCTATAGCTGTACATTTTTTCTCTTGTCATGTGAACTTTAAGTTGTCTTGGTAGATACAGATGATCTTACCTACAAGCATCTTCTCAGTACAGATGTGTCAGGTGTCAGTATAAAAGGATTGTTTCAGGATCCAGTATTGGCAGCAAAGCTTGTAATCTTCACTGGCCTTGAAGAATTCATTGAGATGGTTATTTCTGAGGTGAAGTGCTTCCATCATCCTCTGAACCTACCCATCCTTTTTTTTGGTAGGCTGTACTTAGGGATTTTATCACTCCTCCTGTTATTTTGTTAGGAATGCCTATTACATAATTTCATTTCAGCAGGTGAGCATGTGTAATTCTTCTAGAGCACCTCTAGAGCTGACTTGAAAGCCCTCAAAAACTCTTTCTCAGCACAGCCCCCGACAGCTTACACTTACACCCAAGCTTTCACTTCTGAGATCAAGGCATTGAAAAGAAACAGTAAGTGGATTGGTGCCTTTGTTTTTCCATACCATTTTTCACTGCTCCCTGAAAGACAGGCAGAGGACGAGATAAGCACAGGCAGACAGGCAATATGAGCACGAGGGCAGGAAAAGCAGCACATTTCAGAACGGTGACGGTTGGTGTCAACTAGGTTTGTCTGACTTGGCATTCACCTCCTTTGCGGTATCCACCTACAGCCACTAGCCTGTCGCACATTTCAGGACAAACCTCTTCTGTTTGAGCTACCTGAGCAATTATTACGCTGTCACCACATCCCCTTTAAGGTAGCACTGTGACAAGACTTTAGGAGAGGCAGGAGTTGCGACCTTCTGGCACTTTGCACTGGACTGCGTGCTGCAGTGCCAGAGGACTTCCTTGGAGCAGGACCAGCCTAAATAGCTGGGTAAGATTAAGCAGCAGTGGTATGGCCCCAGGAGATCTCAATTTTGCTGATGTGCTTTGAGAAGCTAAGGAAAAGGAAGAACGTTCTGCTACAGAGCTCTAAGTTGATCTTCCCCAAAGTAAACCTACACTGAAGGTCTCTGGAGCAGCTATCGCAAGAGCCAAATGATCCACCTTGGCAAGGTTAGACATCTTAGCTTCTCTGCTGGAAGAAGCTTTCCTTACCAATGAGAAACTGAAGCTGGAGCTTGTGTTCACAACTCATCTGAGGCTTGAAAAAGTGTCAGTGGTGACAACTCTTGATCACTTGATTCTCTGTGCAGCAGAGCCGACTTTTGGTAAATTAATCAGAAGATGAAATAAGAGTCTTACAAATACATCAAGGATAGAAATAAACCTTGGGAGAAATGCTGAGACCTGATGGAACAAGGGAAATATTGAAAACTTAAGAAGACTGAAACATCAGACCATTTTGGTTCAAGAAGACTGTGGGGAAGAAATGAAATGGTGGTGAAAATATTCCCTTTTGCCTGCCAAACTAAGAAGAAAGGGAGGAGGGGGCTAAAGCAGAAAATGGCCAGGTTCACATGCTCCCCCTAAATAGCATCTCCTTCTGCCACTGTCTGCGACAGCTAGTGGGGTATGAACTGCCTCAGCATCAGTCCCATACACGGTCCCCCAGTTAACATATATAAACAAAAAGTAGAAAATAATTCTTTCCATAACCTGATCAATATTAAAAAATTAATTTTCTCTTTTTATGAACTTTTATAAAAGTGATTTTTCTTTTTGAAATGTGTTTAAGTAAATGTGTATTTCCACGGCAATGAGGCCTGATGTTCCCACAATCACCTTGACATTACTTTATGAATACATCAGGCATTCAATATAACAAATCAAACAATAGCAATTATTGGTTAGAAATGGAAAACCGCTTTTTTAGAAGGTGGTTGAAGGCTATGAAATTCACCTCCATATGAATCAGAAACTATATTATTATTTTAGAAACAGGAACTCCTATCAAGGCAAAATACAAGTGCAGTGTTTTGATCTTGACTTAACAAAAATAGTGTCTGTTAGCTTGAAAAATATCCATCCAGTGTTCCCATCCAGGGAAGAATGGACAGGGAAAGACATATAACAGTTATTGATACACTTGTTTATGAATAAACAAGTGTATCCACCACTCAGCAGTGCTAGGATGTCATCAATGGGATGAACAAATGTAAAAATCTGAGTAGACCATGATTTAGTTAACCTCTTAAAACTCCAGGATTTCCAAGAATAAGTAGCGTGGTTTGTTTGCATACAGTTTAGGGATTAGAACATCTATTGTTCACGAAAAATTTTAAAAGCACCACCAAAGTAAAGCTGTTTCAAAGTAGTCATACTATTATTTTCAGGGGAAAAAAAACCCCAAATTCTTACCTTAAATTTCAGAATATTAGAGTTTTCATGTTTTTACCTGGACTTTTTATCAGAGTTAAAAGTTACATGAACCCATTCCTTACAGACAGTTTATGACAGCCTTCCTCAATTAAATAGTACCATATTCCACAAATAATTCTCACTGTAGTTATTAGGGCAACATGTGGAATAAAGTATAAGCAAAAATTAATACGGATATCTGAATCTAGCACTTCAAAAAGCAGATAGTCCACATTACCTAATTTGCATGTTAAATAGTACCTTAGTGCTGTATGAGCAAACTGTCACAATCTGGCCCTATGCATTTAAATTTTTATGGAGGCATATTAACTTCTTATTGTTCTTTAAATACTTTCCCCCCCCCCCAGAAATAAAGTCTGTGATATCTCAATTACTATATCTGCTAATTATGACTAAATAAAAGGTTTTAATTTTCAATGTAGTATATTTAAATACACTGCTTTCAAGTACTGTACCAAATATAATAGTCACAATATACAATTTGGATTGAAACAAGCGACCATGAATCTAAACATTGAGATATGCATTGTTCACATGTGAATCAAATCAAACCTGAGGACCAGTGCCTCTTGTGACAAGCAATAACAGCTTCCTCCCATACTCTCTGATCTATATTAGCTGTGTAAATATGTTCTTTTTAATTAAAAAGTATATTCTCATAATGCATATGTTATAGTTTAATTCCTATTCCCAACATATTTTCACAAATATGACTCCTGATGCTCTCTTTAATAGGCTCTATGTTTGCCAAAATAGTCTCAAGCAAATCCAGTAACGTTTAACTCTATGGTTAAAATCATTTGCCTATGCCACGGGTTACGAAGACACAGCATGTAGCTTACAGACTGAAATCAAACCCACCAGGTACTATTTGTTGCTTCTGCATTTTTTTTGCCAGAATATTTTAATTGGTGGAGAATTAATATAAATATATACCTGAAATTCCCTAATCAAACACCTGCCTATATGGACATAACAGTATCTTTACTGGCATCTCCCGAACAGGATGTGGGGTTATCTGCACATGTGAATGGCTATCTTCAACTCTTAGCATTCCAACATTATCTAAACGAAACAATAAAAAAAGAAATAATAAATACACAGATGAAGGACATGACTGAATATGCTTTTTTTACCATCATCATGCCACTTATTAACAAATGATAAACACATCTGTACAAAATAGCATTTAAAATGGCTGTAAAAGACAGGCAGGTGCAGGCTGTGTCAGCAGAGGAATTTATTTTGTGCATATGGACAGTGGCAAACAAACAAGCTATGTTGTTATTAGAGCTATCCATTAATGTGACTGTCCAGCAGGGTTAACATATCTTTACTAAAGGGTGCAAAAGGGTGTATTTTTCTAGCTCTGCAGATAAGTGCAATTCAGAGTATATTATTACTTTGGATCCAGTAGCTGTATCTAAAAATTGATTGCTGTAGTTGTTCATTCTTGTCACCCAGCTGCCAAGGCGGGGAGAGTGCCTACTCTAGGTATAATATGCTTTCCCCAAAGTGAAAGCAAATCTTATTTTTAACTTTAGTGGAGTCAGGATTACGCCTGTGATCTTTTGCATTTTTCAAGCTTGACGGGGTTCCTACAACTGCAGCTACTTTGAATCACCATCTGTACCATGTCCTGGGCTAGGCATACCTATTCAAACAAAGTCCCGTGGTCTGAATATCCATCAGTGGATGGAGCACATTAGGCACACTTTTGGAGCAGACCTTCTGATTTAGTTTCACTGAAAAGGACACCAGTTTTTGTCTTCATCTCTGAGAACCACTGCAGAAGTGCATTCCCAAATTAAAACCCTGATGCTGACAGACACAAAGTTCCTTGGGGACGGAAGCCACTTCATATCATAAATCAAGACTTAGATTAAACTGAATAGCTTGCATTATCAAATGTACGTGTGTGTATGTGTGTCTATAGTTTCATATGACATTTCTCTAATACGGATTTTTTTTTAAAGAGGAAATTGACATTTCAGAAGCTGCAAGTTGAAGATTCAGAGTTTCTCTTTTAATTTGCATTAGAATGCTGAACTATAATTTAACAAGAAGATCAAAACAGAAAACCAAACCACCTTACAAAAGCTGTCTTTCAAGCATGTAGAGATTCAGAATGTTTCTGTAAATTGCAGTCTTCAGGCTGATTAGACATTCACCACGACAGCATCACCACAGAAAGAAACCCGGAGGGTTTTTTTAGCTATACCCTCACTCTAAATCTGTGTTTTTTAACTTATGTCAAATAGTGATAGCATAGTATCTTGTATGGTAAGCCTGATTTGTGAGGGTAGATCCTATGTACCATAACACAAAACAGTAGTCATTCTTGGTAGTTCCTTAGAGGTGTTGCATCCAGCCAGTCGCTTGTGATACTGCAGCATGTACAGGTATGCCTGTGCACGTGCAACAAGTCTGGGACTTACTGAAGATGATCAGGAGAGAAGCCACAGTGTGCTGTTCTTCTCCTTAGTGCATAGAGCTTACACAGCCAACAGTTTGAGCACCTAGTAAAAAGCATGGCCCCCAAGGATTCCTTCTTATGGCCAAAAGAGTGTCTTGTGAGGGAACTAGCAATTTTTGGAGTATCATGCAAACTACATACTTTCAAATCCTCAGTCTATGTCAAATCCACAGTGCATGGAGAATGGGGATAAGGGAGTGGAATTTAGCCCAGTGTGCTTTTCTGTCTTTTTCGCTTTATATCTACATCTTCTGAAGAACTTCTGTAGCTCAGTGGACAGACTGTTGGAAGGGCAACACAATATCAGGCTATTCGCATATTCCAACTTCAGGGAACCATGGAATAGCTGAGGTCAGAAGGCACCTCTGGAAGTCATCTTGTCCCCTCTGCTCAACGCAGAGTCAGCTAAGGTCAACCACATACTGTGATCTTCTGTGGTGGTATGCAGGGCCTTTCTAGAAGTGACTCCATATTCAGCTTTTTTGCCCAAAGCTGGCCAAGCTGTAGTGCTGCAATCAAAGATAGGATAGTTGGTGGCACAATTAATTCAGGACCAATTTTCTGCTTGTCCTGAAGTTTGCATAGAAATACTTTGGTCTTCAAGTGTGGGTCTTGGTCTGCACTCAAAATGAGGTAGAGATATGCCAGTGGAATATTCCATACATAGATCCGCAGAAAAAAATCATGTCTTATCTTCTGCTTAGTGTTCATGTATACGGCTTTTCCCCTAACATATGTCCCCAATTCCCAAAGTGCTGGGTATATTGAAAATTTATGCATGCTTTACATTTGATTTAAGCATTTCCATAGCAACTGCTAGATTTTAGGATGTTTTACTTTTCTCCCAAGATACAGAATATATTCTTCTCAGAACAATTTCCCAGGTTGTGTTTAGCCACATTCATATGACTTTCTACAATTCAATTTTCAATGAAAATTACCATATCATCTACCAGAAGCAAGAGTTTTAACAAACAGATTGACTTTTATGACTTCTTCCATCTCACTTTGTGTTTAAACAAGTAGTTCTGCATCAAATGGAGCTGATGAAGCCTGACTGCTCACAATCAGTTGTTTTGATTGGTAGATACAGGGGTTTAATAAGGTCCGAGTCCCAACCGACATGTTCTTCACTCTTGGAATAGATCAAAGATGTGTCTCCTCCTCTCTTTCTCTCTCTCTCCCTCTCCCTCTGTGTCTTTTACACAGATGCTTGTCCTGGTTTTGGCTGGGACAGAGTTAATTTTCTTCTTAGTAGCTGGTACAGTGCTGTGTTTTGGATTTAGTGTGAGAATAATGTTGATAACACGCTGATGTTTTAGTTGTTGCTAAGTAGCGCTTATCCTAAGTCAAGGATTTTTCAGTTTCCCATGCTTGCCAGCAAGCAGGTGTGCAAGAAGCTGGGAGGGAGCATAGCCTGGACAGCTGACGCAAACTAGCCAAAGGGATATTTGTCCTGGTTTCGGCTAGGACAGAGTTAATTTTCTTCCTAGTAGCATGTGGTTTAGATTTAGTAGGAAAATAATGTTGACAACACGCTGATGTTTTTAGTTGTTGCAAAGTAATGTTTACACTAAGTCAAGGATTTTTCAGCTTCTCATGGCCAGCCAGCAAGAAGGCTGGCGGGGCACAAGAAGCTGGGAGGGGACACTGCCAGGACAGCTGACCCAAACTGGCCAAAGAGCTATTCCATACCATATGACATCATGCCCAGTATATAAACTGGGGGAGCTGGCTGGGAGGGGCATATCGCGGGTCGGGAACTAACCAGGCATCAGTCGGCGAGTGGTGAGCAATTGCATTGTGCATCACTTGCTTTGTATAGTTTAATTCTTTTAGTATTACTATTGTCATATTATTATTATCATCATTATCATTATTTTTCATTCCTTTCTGTCCTATTAAACTGTCTTTATCTCAACCCACGAGGTTTTTTTTTCCTGATTCTCTCCCCCATCCCAGGGGTGGGGGGGAGTGAGCGAGCAGCTGCGTGGTGCTTAGTTGCTGGCTGGGGTTAAACCATGACAATATTCCATACCATAGAACGTCATACCCAGTATATAAACAGGGGGAGTTGGCTGGGAGGCATGGATCTCTGCTCAGGCATCAGTCAGCGGGTGGTGAGCAATTGCATTGTGCATCACTTGTCTTTTCTTGGGTTTTATTTCTCTCTTTTTTTGTTATATTCCTTTTCATTACAATTATTATTATTATATTTTTATTATTATTAGTTAATATTTTATTTTACTTTAGTTATTAAACTGCTCTTAACTCACGAGTTTTACTTTTTTTTTCCCGATCCTCCTCCCCATGCCACTGGGAGGGGGGAAGGGGGAGCGGTTGCGTGGTGCTTAGTTGCTGACTGGGGTTAAACTATAACATTGCTCTACTGTCAGGAGAGTCTAAAGGATGAACATGGTTACCAGAAGCCTGATATTCAACCAGTGTTCATAACGACATGAAGATAGGTAAAACAAACATATGACTGTCTGTAAGCTCAAGTCTGGAACAAAAGTAAAGGGACTTGAGGTGATGTATGGTGCACCTAGCAGTAATGAATTGATGACCCATACTTCTGTATGGGTGACATTAAACCGCTTTTAAAAACATCAGAGATTCAAGTCTGAATAAAAAATACAATACAAGTAAAAGAGGAAACACATATACAAATAAAGGAAAACAGGGGATGTATGGGAAAGAAGAAGATCTCCCTTGCAAATTTTCACTTCTTTCTCTTCTGCATTTTGCCTTTCTAAATGTCACTTCTGAAAAGGATTCCACGATTGCAAGCTATTCTTCCTGCCCCTTTGCTGTCACAATAGCAAACTTTCATCATGTCTGTTCCTGTTCCAGGAGCACAGCTGGTACAGCATGCATCTTTTATACTGGTATACCTCCATGAACAGTCAGCATAAAGCACAAATCTAATGGAGAGTAGGCGAATGAAGAATTTAAATTTGCCATCAGCTTACGCACACATTACCTTCATTTTGTGCAAGCAGTAATGCCTAAGCCAGGTGGTGAACAATCAGGCTTCCTATCCTGTCAGGCAGCAACCTGACGCTTTACTTGCCTGATATGTCACACAAACCTGAGCTGCTATGTAAACAGCAATAAATAACAGAGAAGTGGGTGGTGGCACATTTGCATTTGCAACTTGCACATTTCTTTCAGTCCCATTGCTTTCATCCTAGGAAGCAAGCGAAGCAGTAAAGAGAGAGGTACTCTCAGGATCCTGGCAGGCTCCAGGATATAACTATCAAATAAATCAATTAATTTAACCCTAATGTAATTATCTGCTTTAGATGAAGGGTGATTTTAGCTTGCTGAATTCACTTATAAGATCAAACAGTTATCCTAATAAGTTTATACTGTTCTAAAGATGATAGTATTCTCAGCGGCCCTAGTACAACTCCAGTGGCTTGAATGGAGCTGCTATACACTTACATAAATGTGAGCAGCTTTCAGTCAGGCAGCAAGGATTTGACTTCCAATTAAAAAATAAGTCTTCAAAAATAAAGCCTACCATTACAATTACATTTAAACTGTTGTGGGACCCACAGTGAGCATGTATCTGTAGCATTGAAATTGTGCTCAATTTATGTACAGAAATTTCAATAACATTCAAAATCAAAGCCATTTCCTCTGGTTTCCATGCCCAATCTGTTGTAAATTGCAATGTCCTTGGGAGAGGGACTATGAGTGAGGTTCACAGCAGGGACCTAGGATATTAAGTGTTACAACCTAAAGATCTGCTGGTGGTTTTTTTTTTGTTTTGGTTTTGGGTTTTTTTTTTTGTAAAAATGAGGAGGAACAATGTCAGACAAGGATTCATAAAAACTGAGCACTTGGTTAAAGGGATGTGATATTTTCAGCTCCTGATCATGCAAACAGAAAGGCCAAGGTACTTTTCTAAGAAATGTGATAAAAGCAGGAGAAAAATTTATAATTGTGCACCATCTATTCCCACAAGCTATTAGAGTAAAGAGACTACTGCTGCTGTGATCTCTGTTTTGAGTCCTCTAATGCAGACAATGTGCTCCAAGAGTGCAAACAGATGATCAGATGGAGGAGTGCTCAGTCCACGAACCCTGGCAGAGGCGGAGGAGCCCAGCTGCTCAACCGCAAACAAGGCTTAGGCAGTTCTCCTCTAGAAATGGCACTTGAGCATCTGAAAAGCGTAAGAGCTAGGACTTCAGAAGCCTGCAAGGAGAAGTGGCAACTATACTGAAGTTGTGAGAAGGTTAATTTGCACTTAGGTGCCTATGAGCATCTAGGCAATAAAAACTTTAGATTAATTTGGGGTCCTGGCTCTGTATTCCTAAATACCTCCTGCAGCGCTTTGGCTATTGCTGGCCTTCCACGAACAATGCACCACCATGCAACAAATACTACTGCCAGTTCACAACCAATGTGTCTGCCGCCACCAGCTCCTTTTCTTCTGCTTCCCTTGCCGCTGTCCATCTTCACCTGTCCAAAGGAGATCCCCTCCTTAGCTCTGAACATTTTCCAGGTAATTAATTAATTTAATTCCTTGCATCCCTGGCATTTGTGGGCACATTCTCTGTTTATAATTTCCTTCCTTTATGGTGGTGGAGGTGAGAACGAAACACCCAGGTTGCTACAAGGCTGAGAAAACCTGGGAAGCACTAGGGAGGCAGCCACATTACCCATATGGTCCGGGGCAGCTCAGCTCGTGGGAGGCTGAGTGACAGGCAACCCTTTACTCATGGCTTGTGGGAAAGGGATATAGATGTCTGAGAGAAGGCTGTAACAGCAAGACTACAGAAACCTGGTAATAATTGCCCACTGCATCCAGAACTCCCCAAGCCAAACAGAAGCTATTATGTTTAACTTCAAAACTACATGTGTATTCAGCCCATCTGAAACACAAAGTTGGCAGGTTATAATAATGGCCTCCAATCATAAAAATTCTATTGAACGTATAATACCAAAGGAGATAAATGGCAACTGAAGCTAATAAACTGTTAATAATGTATTATTTCAGCTATCCGCACACAAAGTGGTCAAAAGTCACATTGGGACAAAGTTTAGAGAAGAAATTTCTTTACAAATTAAATGATTGCCTCAAGCAAGACCTAGTTCTGAGTACCGAGAAGGCGGCATGAATCTCAACCAAAAAAAATGACTTCAGCTAAAATGAATTTGGACATTATTATTCTGAAACTGTAAAGGCTACACAGATTAACAGTAAAATAACCAAAGGTAGTAATTGATTTAATTATTTCAGTTCATGTTTATTTGCAGCTCAGTTCTCAGTCCTAAAGCTAGAAGCAGAAGTTCGTTTTAGCAGTAACTAGAGTTGAACCTTAAATAATAATTAAAAGCAATTTCCTTGGAGGAGAATAGATAAGGATCCAATGCAAATCCTATTTATATCTATCATGAAAATACAAACCCATCTCAAACACAGCCATTAGAACATGAAGAGCAAATGGGTATATAGACAGAGGAATAAATAGCAAGCAATTCTTTTAAATGTGTTAGATGGAGGACATTTTATGAGGCTATTCTCACCAGGACCAAAGACAACAAAACAGAACAATTAAGGCAGAGAGAACTGTCACAAAGATGCTCAAGGCTGTATTTACAAAGGGGACAGGCATGCTGGGTTTCAAGGATGCGTGTCCATCATTTTGATATCATTAGTACCTGTGGGCAGGCCATCTCTGTAGGCACCTGATCCCTGTGCCATCTCAGTTTCCTCTGCAAAAATTTCTAGTAGGCACCTCCATTTCTGCAGCTACGTGCATGCATGGCACCTCAGGACATTCGTTTACCTGTAGCCTGTCTTATGATCAGCCTTACCACAAAATGTTTCCCAACTGGCTGACTTGTGGGGCCTGATTTGGTAAAGCTGCTTAGGCGGTACCTATCCCTGTGTAAAACACAGCTTGTGGGAAGGAAGGGGAGGCGTCCTTTTCCTCTTCCCTCCCCCCATCCTAACTCTTGTCTATCAGGATGGAGGAGAGATGGGCTCCATACTCTCTTCCACCTCATCAGACTTGAACCAGCATCTTCCACTTGAGTACTCTAACCTGCTGGAGCACAGTATTGTTTAAAACCTCATACCCAAAGTGGGAAGAGAGAGCATGAAAGAAAAAGCCACCTCCTCGTGTACCCTACACCTTGATCTATAGCTGTCAACTGGAGGATAGGAGGTGCAGAAATAAGGCACTTCAAAACCTAATCTGGGGTCAAGAATTCTATTAACTGGTGCAAGTACTTGAAAATGGACCCAGTTCTCCGCATGGCTGAGCAGTGGGGAAGGAAGGCGGCTAGCCAACGGCAGGGTATGCAGATTAGGAAGGAGGTTGAGAAATTTTGAGATGATGTACTGGAATACGGAAATCATTGGCCATCGAGTGTCTCTAATCCTCTTCTATTTTTGGTCTAACGTTTCATTACATGTGGCACAGAAATCAGTGCTGCCAGCTGTTTTTCTGGCTTTAAGAAGGAGAAAAACAAGTTCAAAATGTGGTAGAAGTCAAGGTAAATTAAACATTTCTTGATAAACCACTGTATGACTCAAATAACAAAGAGGGTAATAAAATAAAGAGGCAGCATGGTCATCAACACTCTGAACTACCATCAACAGATCTCTTCATATTTTTTAAATAAAATTATATCTCCAGTGCCTGCTTGTGCACAGTAAACAAATAATTCCTTCTAAATGGGAGTAATGCTGTCATACATTCATATACTATTCACTTTTTGAAAAGATGGTGACAGGAAGATGGATATGTACTATCTACATAGACTTTTTGAAATCATTCGTTCAATTAGCAGCCAGTGCCTTTAATTTGTTTCCTGAGGATGAAGACAGCTTCTACAGCTAATCCTGACTTTAAGTCCTTAATATTCTAATCCTTCTCATACATGGACAACACTTGATTAGAGGTAAGCTGCATTTGGTAGAATATGAAGCTGCTCAATTATCTGTGTCATCATTCAGTTGGGTGGCAAAAAAGAGGAGGGAAACCATGTATTTTTCTTAGGAATTTTGTAAGAATGACAAGAATTATCACAAAGACACTTTACCATTCATCTTATTATAAAGTAATAAAAAATGATACCTTTTTAAACCCCCCTATAGAGTGAAGAAACGGTACCCTAAAATAGATGGGTTTTAAAAATAAATATATCTTTTATCGGCATTTTCCCATTCCCAATCCCAACAGCAGAGTACCTCCAACATATCTGGAAGAAAAGAATTATTGTCCCATTTTAGTGGTGGGGAACTGTGAAAGTGAAAGATTAAATGGATTGTCCAAAGTCACAGAGGCAGTAACTACACTCCAGTGGGCCTAACTGGAATCCTGAGTTAGTTATCAGACCGTCATGGCAGTCTACTACCCTGGTTATCAATACCTTTGATTGTATTTTGTACTGAGTGTCATAAGCAAGTGTACCTTGCTGCAAAACACTTTTTCATGGCATAAATGACAATTAATGAATTAATATCAAGGACAAACCTGGTAGGAAATGAAGCTTCAACCTTACACTTTGATATCTAAAGTGCTTCTGAGAACTGGGGGGGGGGGGGGGGGAGGAATGACCTACCCAGAAGTGTCATGACAACATATAAGCAGGACAAACTTCTGCTGTGGTAGTAGAGTTGCTTCATTTACATAAAGAATTGATCTATTGCTGCTAGTAAAGAGCATTTCATTTCATATAAGTGGACTTTAAATAGAACATTACAGAAAAAGTCAGGTCTTTTTATTGCTGTTGCTATTTTGAAGTAGTGCTCATCTTTCACAGACAGGTGTGAATCTGCACTTAAAGACATAATTTCTCTCAATGTTTTTGCATTTTTTAGGATAATTAATACATCTGCACTGCACCACAGCAAAGACAAAGGAACTGTCACTGTGGATAAGACCAACAGCCAAGTTAGCTGCTTCCAGAGGGGCTTTGCAAAGTGTACAAAACTTGCTAGCTAACCATATTTCCAGGGAAAAAAAAATCCTTCCCTCAAGCTGCTGGAATTTTGTTTTTCTCTAAAGGAGTGGTAAAATCTTTATTACTTGTATAAAGGCTAAGCTCTTTATTATTTTTTTCTACTGCACCTTTTTCTTCTGCATTTCTTACACAAATGAGTTCAACGGGTTAATTATGCATAATCTGCAAAGTACACCCTTTTATCTTTTAAAAACTTGTTGATAAAATTAAGGCTTCTGCTGTCAGTTTGCTTATGTCACATTAGAAAGAGTAAATACACTGTTTGGTCTTTTTCGCCATTAATTACTTTATATACTGCTGTCATATTAGCTCCTATGTCTTTTCTGAATTTTTAGAAAGCATCTGAACTAAACTCTTTTATGATTTTTGTTGTCCTCCTGTTATTTGAAATTTCTCTTTCATCTCTCTGTTCTTGCCTCCCTATATTTTCCACTTTCATCACTGTGTGCCACAGACATCCACCATTGTTTTCAGCTATAAAATTGCTCTTCAAAACGGAAACTCTTACACTATGCTTCTCTTTGCTGCCCTTTCCTCAGTCCTTTTACATTGTCTCACAACTCTCTTAAATATAACTGAACTGATTAATTCGTGATCAGCTGTAAATTTTGCTACCTAAATATTCGTTACAACTTTTACATAAACTTGTTAAGTAACTGTCATCTTCACACTGATTTTGAGGCATTTCATTGTTAGATCAAATCTATACATTTTTCTGTTTATTTCTAACCAATAGATGCACGAAGCCAGCCTTTTCTGAACTGTTGCCTGCTTTGTGAACTAAAGTAGCAGAACAAAAGCACCATCCTCTGACTTTCACTATTAAGATGTAAGGTAATAATACCACAATGCATCCCTGGGAACAGAGTGATGATTGCCTGCATCATCAGTTTATATAATACATATAAGTTCTTTTCTTGTGATATACTTACCACTTAGTGTCTTTTGGTAAGAGAGATAGATACTGTAAGAAAACCTTTTGAAAATGTATGTAATTGCTCAAGTCTGTATACATTCAAATTTTGCTGCTCGTCATACTTTTTCTCAGGTATTCTTGAGAAGAGAATATTTCAGTATAATATATGTATGCACAAAGTTCTATAAAGAAAATATAAAGGACAGGAACATTTTGCTGGTTTTGTGATGTCTGAAAGGAATGGTAATCTCGTATTCTTTCAAAACACCTAAAAGGTGTTTGAAAGCAGGCCATTTCACTTTCTGCTGTACTTGAAACGTGGAACTCCAAAGGTATCCTCATTGACTACCACACATTTTATTTATTAGAATAACATTTCTCTCTAGGCTTCATACTCAAAAGTGGGAGGTTTGTCCTACAAAAACTGTTTGAAAGTTTCTACCTTCTTCATATATGACTATTAGAGCATGTAGGATATATTTAGTTTCTGTTTTTCACAACTGGATGTAGTGACTCACACTTTGTAGCTGTTCTATTCATTTTCAAAGCAATTATTCCTGAAAAGGCTCATATACCAAGGTTGTCAGCTAAATATTTCTTATATGCCTGAAAAGAACGGACATCTTTGCAGAAACCCATCATTTGACAATTTGCTGGAGTCTATGCTAGTGTTATATTTCATTGAATATTTCCATTTTGATTTTAATCATTTTGTTCATAGGTGCTAAATTAATGACACGATAAACCCAGGACCAAATTCATCCCTGACAGAAGCATAGATTTACTACCTTAAAGCAAGTCCATTTATTCACAAAAACAACATCAAGAGCAAGAAGAAACCTTCAGGGAGCACTTTATTGAAATGAACTTCCCTATACTGAGTAGTTAAAGCCTACAGAAAAGAGAAGTTACGTTTAGAGCTTGTTCTGCAGTTGCCACAAATAACCTGTATTTTAAATATGTAACTCAACAGTACATGAAATCTATAAGCACATCTCATGTAGGATTTTACCCTGCTGGCTGGGGAAGAAGAGAAAACTGACAGCCACAGCAAATTGTCTTGAGGAGTCCTTTCAGACTGAGCAGAAACGACTCCACTTAACATGAATCTTACATCTAAATACAATTCAATTAACTCCATAAAAAGCTCCAGAAATCTTACAAAAACATAATATGAGCCTTAAAAATATTTAGCTTCTTTATACTGAATTTTTTAAAAAGAATGGTAAAAGCAGAAGCAACCCATTCTAGTGCATAGCCAGCGTTACATGAGGATGAGATACTTCATGAGTTCCTCTTGTCAGAACTTCCTATGATTGTAATTATTCCTTCCCAATGTCAACCTTGCTGTAGACATTTCCATGCCTGTGACAAGGAGAGGAAACGATATTCTCCTGCGGCTTTAGGGATCATTAGGTATAATCATGGCAAAGCTCCTTTATCAGAACAAATCCAGTTTAGCATGACATTGTTGGAGGTCTCTTGAGATAGCTAAACCTTAGAAGTTTTCTCATGTAATTCTTACTGTGTCAATATTGCATTTAAGTATGTTTCTGACATACTGCTAGACAGTTTTCCTTTAAAACAATGTATCATAGGTTCACAGGAAAATTCTAGTTGAAAGGGACTTCAGGGACCTGTCTCTAGTTTAACCCACTGCTGAGTGCAGGGTCAGCTATGAAATCAGACCCGGTTACTCATCCAGTCTGATCTTAAAATGAACAGAGACTGTACAATGTCTCTGGGCAACCTGTTTTAACGCAGGACTGTGCTCACGATGAAAAAGATTCTCTTTGTGTCTAGTCCAAGCCTCTCGTTTCAATTTGTGCCCATTGTTTCTCATCCTCCCACTACGCATTTCTGAGAAGAAGCTCACCCCTTCTTCTCAATAACGTCCTCGTAGGTATTAGAAGGCTGATGTTAAGCCACCCTGAAGCTTCCTCTTCTCGAGGCTGAACAAGACCCATTCCTTCAGCCTCTCCTCTCAGGTCAAGTGCTCCAGCCACTACCATGTTGGTGGCCCTCTGCTGAACTTGCTTCAGTAACAAGCTTATGGATGTTTAGAATGCGGTAGTGCTTTCCTTCGATTCCTGTAATAGTAGAGTTCTCTACAAGTCAAAGAAATGGTATTCCAAATAAAATTGCAATTTTTTGAATCACCAGTGATATAGAAGGCATGCCAATTGAAATTGTAATCACACGCATTTTAGACATTAACGGTAGGAGTTTTAGGACCACAAACCGTCTCTGTCCTAGTTTCTTGCTTCATCAGACTTAAGATCACATGTGACCTAGCTCACAAAATAATGTTAATTTTACAATCTCCGTTTAATATGAATTATGGCTTTGACAGGTGGATATGCATGTTTGTAAAATCAGCAACTCGAATGCTCACAGTGAGTAGCTGATCTGTAAGACAGAACTGCAATAAAAGGCTTCCGCACACAACAAACCAGGTGAAAAGTACAAAGCAGTTAAGGTTTATTCTGAAGCATCTGCCATGGTTTATATTTTATCTGAGATAAGGATTTTAAAAGTTGATGTCCAACATAAGAAATTATCTATTTTATGCCAGTAAACACATTTTTTTGGGTTCATTGTGTTTACAGTGAAAATAGTTAGCAACAAGGTTATATAATAATTTGAAACATGGTGAAAGGGCATGGTGAATTCTCTATCAATTTTTTTTTCCAAGATGATGACAATTCTTGTTGAAAGATCTTCTAGACAAAACAGCAGCATGTGTACTAAGTAGAGAAACTACAGTCACTGTTACACTGACATTCAGATTAGAAATGTCTCAGACATAAAGTATATTAATCTGAGAACGCATTTTTAAAAATTAAGGAAAGAAAAATGAGACCAAAAAGATGAAAGAATTCTATTGAAGGATCAATATTTTAAAAATGGAGAAATTTGAAGAGGCTGGATGTTAACCCTGGACTGACTTTTGTTCCACAAGTTGGGTGCTTAACCTGTCCTTCTGAGGCTGTGCGCACCCTGACAGGACCTCATTCAGCCCACAGCTGCCCCCATGTGCTCCTCAGACCGACAAAGAAACGGACAGCAGGCAGAAAATGTACGTTTGACCTTTATGGTGAATGAGCAGCAAGGTCAGAGCAGCCAGACGTGTGCAATGTGATTGATCTGAGGATGTGCAGTCCACCTGATGCTTCAGGAAAGCAGTGGGCACGTTATGCAGGCCCAGACAAATGCAACTGTGCTGTAAAGAAGGGGATGAGGTGAGATGGGGAGAGGGTGTGGTAAATAGCTCTCCCCGACACTGCGAGAAAGGTGGATTGCCCTGCAGAAGGATATAAATAAGTGGTTTTCCAACCTCTCTTCTAAGAAAAGAGCTACACTATCTAGCACGCTCAACCCTCTCATAACAGTTCTGCATTGCTTATTTAATTAATTACATAGAAGTGATAATTTAAAACAATAGAAAACAGAATAACTATACTTGCCATTGTTTCCTGCAAAGAAATAAATCTTCCCAGATACTTCTCAGGCTAAAGGATGCTCGAAATTCTGAAAGAAGCTTCTGTTTGCCTGCAAGACTTGAAAATCAGAAAATTCACTGCCTGAATTTCCAACACTCTCTTTAAACTCAGATGCAAAATATAGGTGGAGCACTTTCTGAATGCTCTTTTTGAAATGTCAGTAGGAATATGAGTACTTAATAAAATATATCTCACTTGGAATTAAGGCTGTGAGATTTTTTTAAACTTAGCTGAATCCAGATTTGAATCAAACATCCACATTTGATGTGGATCATATAGATTTTTCCCACTTTTTCTCCTACTATGCTTAAAAAAAGTAATTTTCTGTTAAAAAAAACACTTCATTTGCCCTTAGAGAAAACCCTGTTTCAGAAACTTGTTAAAAGAACAATGCTAAAGAAAGCCTGGACTCACCAAACCAAGAGGAAAGGATGGGTTCATTCAAGCATTCAGGGATTTACAGCTCAGGACCTCCAAGCTCAGATGTCTGCTTTGCTTGAGGGGATCTGAATTCCCAATTCCTGCCTCCCCAGAAAGTGCCTTACCCTGCTGTTATAATGGACAGTGTGCTTTGCATTTCACTTGTTGATGTTGTTTCACTGTATTAATAGATACTAAGTGTATTAATAGATAGTAACTGATATGAACACTGATGCATATACTGCCTAACCAGCAAATGTCCCAGCCACATGGCTGGAGAATCAGTCTCAGACGGCTCTCATTTTTTTGTGTAATTATGTCAGTCTTTAATAAATAATGAAACAACCTCATTGGGGAAGAGTGAGGAAGCCCTTTCTTAGAATGTCATATAATCTGCTTATTGGTACCTCCTTCTCAGCCTACATCCAGCCTTCAGTCTTGCAGAGGGTGGATTTTAACAGAACTGAATCAAGTCCCTTCCAGTCTGCCACAGTGCTCGAACCCCTGAGCCAGCAGGTAGAGAGATAATAATTCCCCTTCTCTAGCTCAAGCATGCATCTGGCTGAAGTGTTTGTTTTCCCGTGAAACTATTTGGTGAACCGGGTCTACATCTGTAAGATATTTCAGAGCAAGTGAATTTGCACTTCGAAGTGATTCCTTTTTTTTGCTACAACAGTTTGTCCAGCTCTGTCATAACAATAAGTCTCATTTGTGAATACTGTTTGGCAAAGAACAAATACAATTGCATGCCTAGAAAACTAAACACAAAAACAAAACGAAGAAAAAGCAGCGTAAAAAATTAGGAGGCCATGAAGATTTTGCAAACAGAAATCCTAAGAATAATAACCAAAGGAACGTTGCAAATAGAGTATTTTGGGTTCTGTACGTGAACACAGCAAAGCATTGCTGCTAATACCCACCAGGTGGCTCTCCACTCTGGAGCATAGCAGACTGTAAAAATCCCTTTGCATAGGAGAAAGGGGCTTGTGCATATCCAAAATTACTAAGATTTGCTTTTGAATCTAAATAGCCACCTCAGCTGCTGAACAGATGCTCAGCCTAGGAGACGGTGCGAAAGCCTCACACTCAGTTCTTCTGTTTATTTTAAGGCTGTTATTTTTGAACTATTGTTCTGGATCTGGAAGGATTGTAACCCCGTGCGTACTCAACTCCATATCCCGCAGTATATGCAAACGGGATGTATGTCTGAGTTTGCTGGATGCTTGTCTACTGTAAAAAATAATACAGCTAAAGTCTTGTGCACCACTAATATCCCAATTAAAGGATCATGCAACCTGACCTTTAAACTGTGTTTTTGCTTGCTGGCTGAAACCTGTATTTCTCTTGAAATCTTTTCTATCTCTACCCATGTCTGCTTAAACTGTTTCCATGATTTCTCTGAAATAAAGCTCCCATTCCTTAATCATGGAATATATTGTCACTTTATTATGGTGGCAGGCATTTACAAGATGTTGTTTTCTTCCCCACCCCTGCATACCTGAGATAACAATGATTATCAAAGTCATCACACTAAACTGAGATGTCATTACTGGGTTAGAGTCTGAAAAGGATGCAGCAGAGAAAATCATCTTTATGTGGGCCCAAATCCTGCTTTAATTGAAGGGCACAGCAGAATGACTCCTGTTTCACTAACTTTAAATGATCCTGGTCTTCTTTACCATT
Organism: Gymnogyps californianus; assembly: GCF_018139145.2. Classification (NCBI taxonomy): domain Eukaryota; kingdom Metazoa; phylum Chordata; class Aves; order Accipitriformes; family Cathartidae; genus Gymnogyps; species Gymnogyps californianus. The sequence continues at coordinate 67,797,143 of NC_059472.1, forward strand.
TTAGAGGAAGACACAGTCCTAAACTCCGAGTGCTTCATTTTTTCATATCTCACGGCCTTACATCATCTTTTCCCCTCTGCCTGTTTAATAGCAAGATTTTAACATTGAGAAACAAGCTTTGTCTGAGAGCAACGGCAGTGGAGACACAGTTATGTTTGTTTTCTTTCTCATCCTAATTTTTCTTTTTGTATTGATTCTTCATAATGCTGGCACCCAGACAAAGAAAGAGCACTTCGCAGACTGGCGTTGTTTCTTTGTGGGGTTATCGCATAGTCCTCATTTCAATCTTTACAGAGCAGCTGTTTGTGCTGTAAAATGTTATCACCAAAGCAAGCCAACAAAAAGAGATTAATTTACTGAGAAACCAAAGCTATTCTTACAAAAATAGGAATATTTACTGATATCATGGCATTGCTGTGAAATAAGCTAAAGTGATGAGTATGTGAGGAGATAATCCCTGAACCAGCTCACAGGTGCTGCTCTTTTTTCTCAAAATTCGAACCCAAATTTCATAATCCAGGGAAACCTGAATCTATCCTCTAGGTATACTGTGTTATATAATAACTACGTATTTAGAGAGAGTATATATTTATAAATGCATCGTTAGTATTTTTTTTTTTAAGTAAGAAGACTCCTAAATTCAATGCTAGAATGAGGAGCACAAACTGCCTGCAGCTGAAGACCAGGTTCTAGTTCGCCCACTTCTATGGTTAGAGTCTCATTAACTTGCTATATTTTACCGGGTGCATCACCAACAATCATCATTCTGGCATGCTGATGGTGCACACAAGGAAGTGGAAAGCACATAGGCAATCTCCTGGGGAAGCAACACAATCGCACTCTTCTCCACTCAAGGATGCTAAGAGAGAGAGAGAATGTGGCCATGGCAACAGCAAAGGGGTGGATGGGGCCTGCCTCCCAGGAAAGGCAGAGAAATCTCTCTGCCAAATAGTGCATATGTTGCAGGTGGTGGTAGCATGGGCGACCCAGGGATGCTTTCTGCCAGCAGCAAGCGTGTTTCCACACATACACCCAAGCCCACTCTATGGAATTACAGTTGACAGGATTTTAAAGAAATACACCAATTCTCTCCCAATACTCCGTTCTACCTGAAGGTGCAAGGGCCAAAGCAAAATGTAGTACTTAAAAACTTCCTTTATGTCCCTAGTTTATCCCTACTTTGATCTTAGTTTGTGTATTTGTAAAATATATATGGTATTGACTTCACAGGCACTTAAACAAAAGTTTAATTTTTTTTTTTTTTAATGAGAAGGCTACATATGTCCTAAGGATAATTAAGGGGACAATGAACAAAGCAGCAGTCCTACATTTTTTAAAATATGCAATGAAGAGCAGACTGTGTAATGTCAGGAATGAGTTCACTTCTAATTTCAAAGAAGTATGGCCATGACAGATATGTTAATCATGAGAAGTACCCTGTTGAAATTAATAGGACAAAGAAACCACTTTGAATAAAGGCAAAATTTTTCAGGAGAGGAGATAAGAAAGCCAAGAAAACCTTCAAAAGCATGATAACATCATGAAAACTGCAAGGCAGTAAGCTGATCTTCCTTATTTTCTGTGACGAAAATCCAGCTGGACTTACAGATACATACCTAACCATCTTTAATATTACCTGGTATTATGTCTGAAGCCAGAATATTACTTCTTCACTTTCTGCTTTTTTAGTGCTTTTAAATTTGTGATAGGGATGTACTAACATAGTTTCTGCATTCATTCTTCTTGTTGCTTTGCATTGCCATGAGGAAAAACAGAATAAGAAAAAACTTTCTGCAATTCTAATCATTACCAACTAAACAGCCCATGGGGTTTGCGTTCACAAAAAACTCTGGATGTGGGTTAGTTCCGACTTGCCTCTTTTTGCCTTGAGGCATTTTTCTGCAAGGCTAATTCTATAGGGCAGAAGCGCATAATATTATACTCAGACAGACAGCTATTTTTAGTGGTTAAAGTCGTATTTTTTTTTAACAATGAAAGCATTACGATTTGCAGAATAATTGTGCTATGCAGCAACGATTATACAGATAGATACCCTGAATGTGCAGAAATGGCATCTTTTTCATGACTGCACTTGTCTTCTGTCTTTGATAGTGACAGCTTATTTATTTTACTATTTTTTTTAGAGATTCTGGAGTGCCCTGAAAGATAGTCCAGTGTTTTTCATGTAAAACAATTCCAGCAGCAGCCTGATGTGGAAGTTCTTCTTACAATCAGGTCAAACACAAAGAATGCAATATTTTAATAGTGGGAAAGGCTAACCATGTAGGAAGCACTGTTTTGTAGTGTAAGCACTATTAGGCAGCAAACGTTAGGGCAAATTACCACAAAGAATGAACAAAGCTGGGTTTTGAGCACTTATCAAGTGCTTTTTCCAATCCCTGCTGCCGTTCATTATATCTCTGGGAGATGCTCTTATAAAAAATGGAGCTGGGGAATTTCACATCTCCAGCCAACAGAGGAGTACCAGAGAGGCTGATATCTGTCAATAAAACTGATATTTACAGCACAACAAAACATGATGAAAATCGAGATACAGATGCATCTGAATTACCCTTGGTATCCCAAACAAGGAGATAGAGTGGAGCCCTCCTAACAGACAAGACTTGCCTGCTGATCCAGGAAGATAAGCATTTGAAAAGAGGCTATCAAAAGCCACTCATGAGCAGTCTTTTCTTCCAAAGCAATTTTCCTTGAGGATACAGGAAATCAAATGTTCATTGATAATGTTTACTTTGTAAAGGGGTCATGTGGGCCAGATTATCAGATCCGCTTCACTTACTTTTCACCATTCAACCAGTAGCAAGGATTTAAAAATGAGACACATTTTGCCAGCTAGGGATTCTTTTGGTACAAGACAGTTCATTATCATCACAAATACAGTAGTATCCCTCCATTCCTAGCAAGGGAAACGTGTTGGAAAGGGCTGTAGTTTTCCTGCACTCTGCTTAGTTTGGCAAACAACTCCTTTAGGCCAGTTGCTAATTAGCAGTCTTCAGAACAGCACTAAATTCTGCAAACGCCATAACCCATGCAGAACCATCCCCAGAATCAGGAACCAGGCAGTCTCAGCCATGATCATCATGAATGTGAAAACAAGCTTGTTACAAAAAGTTGTTTTGTTCTATAAAAAATTAGATATTTTAATTTTATGCTAATTCAGAACAAATGCAAATGTTAAAATATCTTAATTTTTTCAAGACAGTTTTTTCCCTGCAGCCTCAATAGAGATCCACAGCAGTGCCTTGCTTAATAAAGCTGTATAATTCTTCCCCTTGAATTACAAGGGTGATTTTTTTTTGTTTTGCATCAGGAATATAACATACAGGTTATGCATAGACATAGAACTTGTGTGTGTGTCTCATCTATATCTTAATTATTCATTTTTAAAATAATTTAAATTTGGAAATATGGATTTGTCCCCTCCAAGTGTCTGACTTATTGTGTAACCGTTTTGGTCATAGTAAATAGTTGACTGGATATAATTCACATTTTCAGTGCTATTGAAAGTCATTTTCAGACACCTCTGATCATACTCTTGAAAAAATTATGCTGCCACCAAGAACAGTTATGAGTTACTGTTTCTTTTTCCTGTCATTCTGATTATATTCACTGTTTCCCCTTAGTTTTCTCTCCTTGCTGGATGGAAAGATGAAAATTACCCATGCCCTCAATTAATTTTCTCACTCTGCAAATTAAACTTCCTGAAAATTGTTCCCTTAAAAATGAATTTATTACTTCTGCAACTGCAATCAGTCTGCACCCAGAAAATCTCATCTTCACTCTCTCTCACAAATATCTACTAGTCCCAGATGGCTCCACTTCATTATGCCCAAGTATGGCATTAGGATGGTCATGCAGATATGGGCGAGTTCAGAATATGCAGGCATTTTTTTGGAAATCTGATCCCTACTACAAAGTAGGAGTGTGCCGTTTGGAAGATCCTGTCTGACTATGTGGAACTTCACCAGCATTTGTGAGATGCTAAAAGTTATAGTCTGCTTGTTGTTGAGACAGAAAAGGGTAAGTGACATTTGACAAGCAAGATCACTGAACTGAACAGAGCCTCAATGTTGTGTACATGTAACCTCTGTGTATTATACTAAAAATAAAAAAATGTTTTGCATTTTTCTTCAAAGGATTGGAAAATGCCTAAAACACAATAATGTGTTTGGAAATGGTTCCCAGGGGAATTTGCTCCATCACCTCCACAGGGATTAAGGTGAGATTGACTGGCCTGTAGTTCCTTGGATCCTTCTGCTTGCCCTTATTGAAGGTAGCGGTGACCTTTGGTTTTCCAGTCTTCTGGGACCTCCCCCAGTCACCACAATGTTCCAAAGATAATCAAGAGTGGCCTCACAATGACTTCAACCAGCTTCCTTAGTCTTCATGGATGCATTCAGTCAGGTCCCACAGATATGTGTACGTCCACTTGGTTTAATGTTCCCTAACGTGATCCTCTTAACTGAGGGTAAAACTTCATTGCTCCAGACTTTCCCACTGGTCTCAGGGGCCTGCAATTCCTCAGGGCAAATTTTATCAGTAAAGCCTGAGATGAAGGCGGCATTGGATACCTCATCCTTTTCCATGTCCTTTGTCACCAAGTCCCCTGCCCCTTTCAGTGTCAGGCCCTCATTTTCCCTAATCTCCCTCTTGCTGTCGGTGGACCTGTGGAAGTCCTTCATGTTGCCCTTCCTGTCTCTCCCAAGATTCAACTGCAGATGGGCTGTAGCCTTCCTAACACCATTCCTGCACACTCAGAGAGTGTCTCTAAATTCCTCTGGCTTCACCTGTCCCAGCTTTCACCTCTTGTACAATTCCTTTTTAGGTCTGAGTTGAGTCAGGAGCTCCTCCTTATTGATCAATGCAGGCCTTCTTCCACTTTGGCTTATTTCTTCCACATTGGTATGGGTCACTGTTATGCTTGGAGGAGGTGATCCCTGAAAATCAGCCAGCTCTCCTGGTCTGCTCTTCTCTCCATTACCATCTCCTGTGGGATCCTTCCAAGTAGATCCTTCAACAGGCCAAAGTCTGCTATCCTGTAATCCAGAGTTGTGCTCCTCCTATTTGCCGCCTTTTCTTCTCTCAGGACTGGGATCTCCACCACCTCATTGTCACTGCAGCCAAGACTGCCCCCAACTTTCATATCCCCAACCCTTCCTTGTTTGCAAGCATCCAGTCCAATGGAGCGTCGGCCATTGTTGGATCACCAGTCACCACTGCTAGGAAGTTCTCATCAATGCATACCATGTATCCTGAGGATTGCGTGTTTAATGCTGTGTTGCCATCCAGCAAATATTAGGTCCCCCATGAGAACCAGGGCTTTTGAATGTGAGGCTTCTTCCCCTTGTCTGAAGACAGCCACATCTTCTTCCTGATCAGGCAGTCTGTAGCAGACATCTGCCACAACATGGTCTGCCCTCTAATCCTAACCCATAAACTGTTGACTGGCTCATCATCTGTCCCACGGCAAGGCTCCATGAATTCCTGCTTGTCTCTCACAAAAAGTTGAATGCCCCCACAACCTTCCTCACCTGTCCTTGCTAAAGAGCATGTGTCCATACATTGCAGCATGCTGGTTGTGGGATCCTTCCCACCACGTCTGTACAAGGTCTTAGTCCTGCAACTGCACACATGCTTTTGATTCCTCCTGGTTTTGTCCCATGCTACATGCATGCATTAGTGTAAAGGCATTTCAGAGAGGTGTTCCAGCCTGTTGATTTCTCAGAAAGTATGAGTGCTCCCCGCATGGTGCTGTCCTCTTGACACTTCCCTGTTCGTGTGCGTGTGCTTGAAGTGGGCCTCTGTCCTGGTTTCGCCTGGGATAGAGTTAATTTTCTTCTTAGTAGCTGGTACAGTGCTGCGTTTTGGATTTAGTGTGAGAATAATGTTGATAACACGCTGATGTTTTAGTTGTTGCTAAGTAGTGCTTATCCCAAGTTAAGGATTGTTCAGTTTCCCATGCTCTGCCAGCAAGCAGGTGCACAAGAAGCTGAGAGGGAGCACGGCCAGGACAGCTGACCTGAACTAGCCAAAGGGGTATTCCATACCATGGAACGTCATGCCCAGTATATAAACAGTGGGGAGTTGGCCGGGAGGGGCAGATCGCTGCTCAGGCACCGGTCAGCGGGTGGTGAGCAATTGCATTGTGCATCACTTGTCTTTTCTTGGGTTTTATTTCTCTCTTTTTTTAAAATATTCGTTTTCATTATTATAATAATAATTATATTTTTATTATTAATAATTTTGTTATAATATTTTATTTTATTTTAGTTATTAAACTGCTCTCAACTCACGAGTTTTACTTTTTTTTCCTGATCCTACTCCCCATCCCACTGGCAGGGGGAAGGGGGGAGTGGCTGCATGGTGCTTAGTTGCTGGCTGGGGTTAAACCGTGACAGCCTCCTTCACCCTGCTTTGTCATTCTTAAGCTCTGTCTTGGCTACCATACCCTTTGCACTTTCTTGCCAACGCAGCCCACCACTTCCTCAATGGACTGTGGGTCATCATCTCCCTTCACCCCCTCATTCCTAGCTTCAAGGTCTCCTCAGCAGGCTTTGCTGCCAGTCTGTTGGCAGAGATGCTTTTGCCTGAATCCACCTAAGAGCTATTTTCTAGAATCCACCTAAGTACTAATCTCAGACATTTGCATTACTAAGTAGAAATCACACAAAGCTAGGCTGAAAGAAACCTCTGAGACAGGATGAAGTATACCCAGCTCACTCTTGATTACACATTCATCTAACGTGTCCTCAGAAATCTCCAGTGAAGGAGACTGCACAGTTAGCATGTTCCAGCACAATCTGTCCCTACACTTACTTTTTCTTAGCATCTAACTTAACTCTCTCTTGGGTAAATTCAGCTAACTACCTTTGTCCTGTCTTCAGTGGATAGGAGGGAATTCTGATTTCTTGTCATTATAATAATCATAATATTTCATTGTTCCTTTTATGACAAGCTTTCTCATATTTGTTTAGTTTAGAACAAAGAAGGCACAACAAATCAGCATATTCTCAAACCTCCCTCACAAGCCATTTTCTAAACTCCTCGTACCTCTTCTGACTTTCCTCTGGACTCCTAGCAATTTGTTTACCTCTTCCTGAAATCCAAGCATCTGACATAATGCTCTAGTTAAAATGTCATGTGCAAAATAAAATACCTCCTATCTCCCATGCTTTACATACAAACATTGCAATTCATCTGCTCCTTTTTTTGCAGCAGTATGAAACTGTAGTTTCATATTTAGATTGTGATCCACCCCTGCCCCTTTGTACAGTATTATCACACTTATTACAAATTTTCCGTTTGGGCATTTTATTCTTCCTTAGTAACTGCAGCACTTCTTTCCTGTTTACTGAATGTAATTTTATCGATTTCAGACCACTTCTTCAAACTACCATCACTTCTGAATTTTAATCCTGTCCTCCAAAATATTCCCTTCTTATCAGTGGAAAAAATAGCACAACTTTTTGATAAACATTTTCTGCTCATTAATGAAACTGGAACAAAACACAGGAAAAGTCTGTAAAGCACGTTATATAAAACATCTTCCCAATTTGACAGTGAACTGTCATAACTATTTTTTAGTACATTTCTACAACAAATGGGTGCACCCAGCGGATGGCAATTTCATCCAGAACATTTCCCTAAGTTGCTTATGAGAATGTAATTGGTAGTGTGTCAAAAGCCTTATTAAAGACCAAATATATCACATCCGCTGCTTACTTTGTATCCACCAGGCCAGTTATACTGTCAAAAAGGAAAACAGATTGATTTGACTTGATTTGTTCTTGATGAATTGATGTTGGCTGTTTCAAATCACTTCGTTATTTTATTATCTACGTGCTTATAAACTGATTATTTAACAATTTGTTTTGGTAACTTTTTGGCTATTGAAGGCAGGGTGACTGTTCTACAACTTATATTTTGTCATGGGCAATATTTTACAAAATGATGATCATTGCTATTGTAGTCAAAACATTCTTGAATGTCCAAGTTCGGAGTCAACAGTTTATAATGTAATTGTAAATATTACACATTGTTTTAACTAAATTAAAAATTCTAACAAGAACTTGTGTATCTCTGTCCCTGCTTTTGTATTTGGGTTTTGCCTTTTGTTTCTTCTACTATTGCAATTGTGCTTGCTCCAAGCCTGTTTCTTTACTCTGTAAGAAAAAGTAATGAGGACTCCACAGAGACATTTCTGAATTCCTTCTCTGAATTAGGCCACAAATCCCTTTTCTTACCCTCCTTCAAAGTCTTCCTCGGGAAGATCTTCCTTCATGATCCTTACACAGAGTTAGCAAAACAAAAGTAGTTTGCTATGGGCTTGTCTGCAAACTTCTAACAACGATTAGCAAAACAAAACCACCGATTGCATGTTTTATCCTTCCTTTGCCAGTTGTCTTTGCACATCACAAGTGTTCAGGAATTCAAACCGTCTCACTGTTTGGACAGCGCAGCCTGACAGGACTAAACAAGAAATCCAGTGGGATCTATCTACAGCAATCTCAATTATAGATCCGCTTTTACCTCCAAACTTTTTGTTCATGTTCAGTCTGACTAAATAAACATGGAGTGAGGAATCTGTAACTTCTGAGGGACAACAGTTTTAATTAGCTCATAGTACAATGCAGTGCCACAAAGGATTGTGAGAAGTAATAAACTACAAAGTGCTTCAGCCTCAAGACAATATTGCTTACAAGTGTTATTCTTACAAAAACCTTCAGTAATAAAACACTTTAAGGTTGCTGTAAAAAATCTGGATGCTTTGAATGACAGCTTAGACCATTATGTTGTGAACTGCCTGGTCTTAACCATTATTCAGAACAGTGTCCCCTCACTGTGTGACTCCCAGGACTGCTCTGGATGGAGTAAGGGAGGCAAGGAGTTTCCTGTGGTACACAGTCCTACAGCTTCATCTTGTTTGAAGCTGCTGGACTAGTGGAACATATTATCCAATACTTGGATGAACTTAGCACTCAGGTGCTACACAGTTAACCAAGTCAGAGATAACATTGTCCCAATTTATATCAGCAACTTATTTTAAACAGGAGAAACTCCTTTTTGTAACACAGGGCCTTCTTTTGGTTGGCCACGCTGCTCCTGCACTCTAATGCAGAGACCAGTCCACACCCCCACGCTGCTTCCTCTCCACTGCAGGATTTGCCAAAATAAGGCCACTGTAACACACTTCTCAGAAAGAGCTTGCCTGTGATGCCTGAGATGTTGAAACCTGGTTACATGGAAGGATGAGTAGGAGTTAAGCCCATTACACTACTACCCTCAGCACAACTGTACTGGCCTCCAGTGAGCTCCTGGGTGGAAGTGAAAGGGACAATTTAAGCGTATAAAGCCCTAAATAGTCTGACAAGGATCTAAATAATAACAGCAAAATCCACTACCGAAATCATTATTCTGCACTGCAGCCTCTGAGGGTACCAGAGAAGCAGAGTCTCTGCAGAAGACGTGACAGGCAGCTAGCATTTTGCCCTGAGAGATCTTAATTTTTACTCTCCTCACCCATGCCATTCGTCATCTTTTAGCATGCTGTAACAACCAATATTCTTATTCTTGTATTTCAGAGGAAAAGGCAAGATCGAAGTTAAAGAAGGTGGGGAATAATTGATGTAAGTATACAACGGAGCACAGAATGATGTATTACAACCTATACAGTCAGAGCACAGACATATGTGGGCACCTATAACTACTGCAGCGAATCCATGTGTTCATGCTTTCCCATCCCAACATGTATGAAAACTATCTATCCAAACTTACAGATAAAAAAGTGCCAAATTTAATCCAAAACTTATTCAAACGAGTTAAATCACATTAATGCCAGTTCACAAGCTTTTCCTCAGTCATGTTTCTCTCTCTTCAGATCTCAGACAAGTGATATAAAGACAAGACAGTTGATCAAAGTAAAATTTAACCGCCTGTGGCTGAGATTAGGGAAAAAAGTAATAATTGCTAAATGAGAGAAAGCACTTCCCTGTTAACAGGCGGACAAAAACCTTAGGTCTGTATTTGAAACACTGTGGACTTTACGAACTGGGGGAAGGCTCGCATGACATTAACTGCATGCTGCTTGGCACTCAAAGGGACAGAAAAGCTGCAACAATTAAGTATTCAAAAGGCTTTTTTGGTAACTTGAATTTAAAGTTTCAATTGCTGTTTAAATCATTGTTAGTGGATAGGAATTCCTATGAAACAGGCTGCCAGGAAACTGGCTTGTTTTCAACACCCTTTACATTCCTGGCAAAATTGAAGTGGGATAACTCCATTTGTCAGTCATTTTGCATTTTCTCAGCCCCTTCCTTTCCCTTTCTGCTCCTGCTATTTACAGAAGAAAAAAAGGGAGCACACAGAAAATATTTTTTCTCCTTCATAACTGCACGCTCCTTCCCACCAAAATCTGCAATTTTGAAATTCATGCAATTTCCATAGAGGACAATATAATCTAGTAATTCCTCTAATGTACTTCAAAGTCTGTTTACCATGTGCTGATGCTATCACCTGTCACTCCACAGGGGATTGCAGGCATTCCAATATGGAGCACTCCTAAAGTCGTTTTTGCATGGAAAAGTAGCGTGAGCTGTTTCTTATCTCTCAGAGCTGTTTAGCACTAACCTCCATTCTCAAAAGAAGAAACAAGTCTCAATACCTCCTTCAATCCCCTAAATAAACTGTTATATCATATAAACATACTTACGAATAGAAGACATGCAGTTTCTGCGAGCTTATTTTAAGGCAGATGTCTGCAAAGATTGAGTCAGGTTTGCCAAATTCATGTGTCTTTGCATACCATCTAATCCAGAACAACTATACTGTGTTTCACAGACCACATTAACACGAATAGACCACTTTTATGAATCCAAATACACCTTGGAAAAATACACACTCTATCAGTATTAGAAGAAATGCTCTCCTCTCCTCCAGCTCACCGTTTTCCTGTCTCTAAAACGCCAAGGATATCAATAATGCAAACAGATGGAATTAGAGAAGTTTAAAATGAACATGTTGCCTTTTGAGATAACTAGTACTGATACATCTTACTTCTTTCTGACCTTTACACCATATTTTTTGTTATTGATTTTCTTTTTTAATGTTTCCACCTGATATGCTAACTTTGACAGCAACAATGGTCCTGTTCTGCTTGGAATACAGTCCTCTGCAGCGCCACAGTTACACGCCTTTTCCACTTCTCTCTGTGCTTTAACAAGACATAGCTGAATGCTCTTTTAGGAAGGAATACACTTTGAATGTCCCATGGCAAGGAGGAAGATGGGGGCTGGAGGGAGTGGAAGAAGAGTAGGAGGCCTGGGCAGTGAAATTGGTGAAAGAGAGAGCTGAAAATTATTCTTCGAATGTTTCCTGAATGTTTGTAGAAGAAAACATTACCACGTTTCACTACTGTCCCTGGACAGGGTCTCCTGTTTTAGTCCTTCCAGATGAACAAGCTAGGGCTGGGGCACATGAGGCAGTGACAGTAATGTCAGTGTTTCTGAATGGAGGGGGAACAGCCTCTGATCTCCCCAGGATTACACTGCTGCTCTTCAGACTGCACCCTGGTCATGAAGAATTTCCACTTAATTAAGGCAACTGAGATGCCTGAATTAGGAGCATAGGGTTCAGATATTGTCAGTGGAGGCTTTACAGAGTAGCTGAGATATCACAGATGCTCCCTTAAAAGCTCCTGCCTCATAAGAACTCTTCAAATATGGGAATTCAGATTACAGCTTGTATTCTTCTTTCACACTTGCTTGCAGGTATGAGGTTTATTGTGAATCAACACAAACTCAGGACATAATCCAGTCTTCTGACTTTGACATAAATACCTTGCTATTTATAGCATGGTTCTTTACTCATTTGATGATTAACAATGGATTTTCATGCAACCAGTACTTTTCTTGAGGAGTATTTTGTTATAATGAAGATTGTATTCCTTTTTTAAACCAACAATCCTGTTAGCATAAAACTGAAGAACTAAAGTTGTTAAAAGAGAATAATATTTTGCAGGATGAATATTAACATTGTACATAAAAAAATAGCAAGCAGATTTCTTGTCAGAGCTTAAGTTAATTTTTTAAAATTTTTCACTGATTTGCTAATTTGAAACTAATCAGAATATCAGTTCTGCTTACTGAACACTATAAAATTAACATCTACAGGCAATTTTTCCACAGCTTGGCAATGCAATGCATCAATCTGAAACCCACGTTACACCAAGTCCTTTGGTATTTCCTTATTTTCTAAACAGAGGCCACATAAATAAATTGCAGTATTGTTTTGATGGTGTAGGTAGGTTACTTCTAAGAGCATTCAGAATTGCATGCAGCTCATTTAGTATGTCTCCCCTTTACAGGCATCTGATAAGACAGAAAGTTTATTGTTGTGTAGAGCTCTGAAATAAAACAATCACTCCACTTCTGGAGCACATATTTTTAACCTGATTTACCTCAGCAAAAATTAGCTGCTTTTTCTTTCAATAACTGTGTTCTTCTGAGGTGTGCCCTTTCATGTGGAAACTGTACTATATAACATTACTATTGTCTGTACGTGCACACAGACACACAACACATGCAGGACAATATATGTCTGTGTATACACATATAGGCCAAAGCATACATGAAGAGTATTACATAACTGTAGGTTAGAACATAAGTAAACTGATAATCACTGAACACAATCAAGTTCAGTTAGAATGATAATATCAAAGAGGAGCAATTCTGTAGCCTGATCTGTAAATGGTATCTTGCACCAGATATACTACTCAAAACCTGTCCCTCAGTGCTCTACTGAACCACTGGATGGCATCAACCTATAACATAATCAGTTGCTGCTGCTTTTATCTTTTTACAATTCTACTGATTATTGTACCATTTGCAACTGCTTCATACAATCTGTGCACTCTCCATCTAAAACTCCAGTCCTGTGAGTCCATCCCTTTGGGAAAAAAATTAACACAGTTTATTATCCTAATAGAGATACTAACTGTGACCTTATCACCATTTCAGTAACTGATTTTAATTATACTATGATATACAGCACCAGCTGCACAATACTGGAATTCATACAGTTCATAGAGTCTAATAAACTCGTTAAGGACTCATGATCCTTTTATGCTCAACAGACTTTTAAATAAAAATATAGTTTTAGAGTATGAAACCATGTACTGTCAGAGAAATTTCCTGTTTTATATCTGGCAATATCTGCTGGTAAACCAGAACTATATATCTAGTCATATTCTGTGAAGAAGAAACACTGCTGTTTTTTAATTTCTGAAACTCAAATATGGGAACTCTTACTGAATACTCATTTCTAATGGCTGTGAAAAGCCATGCATCTCATGTTCAAAAAACTTCCCTCTTGTCAAAGGTATTGATTTCGCAAAACTGTACATCTGGCCATAAAGTTAATGCTGTCAATGGGAATCTTTGTAGGATGAGTTATTTGCATGCACGTCACACTTTGCAGGAATGGGGCCTTTATGGACTCAATTCTGCCTTCAAGTATATCTGAACAACTCCATTTCAAGCCAATGCAAATTAGAAAGAAGAACTGAGTGCTGTTTGTATAGTTTGGCATCACTGATAGTCTTCTTCTAAGGAGAGGAAAAGTGCTTGACTGGGATGGCCAGATTGATATAGATAAATGTTGAAATTCACTGCCTCAGCTGTAATGCAATACTGTCAAATCTGTACATGATTTTGTACATACTATTCCAGCTATGCCATGTACATCTGGCATGTGGTACTTGCATGGATGGCCATTGCAAAAAAACCCAAACAACTAAATAGGACTGACAATATGTCTTATATACTCCCTATAGAAATTACGAACTTCTTCACTGCCCGTACAGGGTCTACTAGCCAAACTCTACTGGTAGGACCCTCTTAGTTCTAGTTCATGTTACAATTCGCCATCTCATGCCTATCAGTGTTTATGCCCTCATGCTGTTTGTGCTTCACTTGAGGGCAGGAGTCAGCTTAGTGAGCATCCAGTAACAGTCCCTAAAATTCATTTTGGGCTGTCTTAATTAAAATGAGATTTATTAGAGAGAAAGAATCAAATTAAACTTTAAGCAGAGTAAAAACATAGTCAGATTAATGTCATGATAAATTTAACTCTCTAGGCCAGACTCTTTCTCTTTTTTAAGGTTGCAATTTATTAGACAGATAAGAAGGAATTTAAAAAACTACATTTCATAAAGTTAATTTGCTGCTGCTCAACAGCAATGTGCTCTCAAGGCTGGATCCAATAAATGATGATCCCAAAAGTAAGGACAGGGATGGCTATCTTTCAGGCATCTGCCTTCACAGGTTTGGTGGCTAGATTAGATATCTGGACGTAGATAGATATCCTCAAATGGAAACCAGAACAATTGGTATCTTGAGTGGAAAGCTGCCTAGCATTAGGCAATAGGATAGCAGGATCAAATCTTTTAAATCTTGCCTCTTAGGCACATCATCCAGATTCCTCTTTTTTTCTCCAGCATGAAATCCACTCATCAAACATATCTCTGAGCTTTTCTTTAAAAACAAAGCTAACAAAAGAAGTGGTCTTCCATTTCCACATAAAAATTGGTATCTTAGAGCACTGATCAGGGAGACGGGAACCACTTCCTGGTTCATTGAATAAAATGCAAAAAAAGTAACCTTGAGATTAGGGATCAGTCATCTACAAGACAGTTTGTGTCTCCAATCCAATAATGTAAAGTGACATAATTTTCCAGGAGACAGACAAATGTTCCTACAAAGAAGAGTCAATGCCTGGTGATTAGGGCATTGATCAATGAACTGGGTGCTTAAATGCTGAGGAGGGTATTGAAACTGTTCTTGGGCAAACAAGTTCACCATCACCTTGTGCTATATAAAGGGTTATGTTTTACAAGGAAGGGGCAACTGTCACAGAGGTCTTTTTTTTGAAGTCTAAGTTTGTCAGAGTTAAACCTAATGATGTCTGGACTAAGCTGCTCAAGCTTAATAAGAGCAGTGATGCTTCCCTTCCAAGTACTGGGGTAAAACAATGTAAGTTTGCTCCATTCTGCCAAGATTGAGGCAACTCATCATGTTTCTTATCATTCTGGAGGATTGTAAAGCAACAAATGGAGTGTTACTGGTTTAGGTGACAGCTGCACAGTAGTCTTCAGCAGTTTTGGATTTAAATACATAATTCTGCTCAAGTCCCAGTTAAGGTGCTTGAATATTTTCTCTTTAATTTCAGTTTTTAATTTGTCTGTAGACCTTCTAGCTTTTTTCTTCATATTGCATATCAGCTCAGCATTGCAAAACTAAGAACAAAAGAAGGCAATCAGTAATATTATTTTGTAGGCCCAAATTGCTCTTCTCGGAGCCTCAAGTTTTAAAATTTACTCGACCCTAATATAACTCAGTCTGTGAAGTTGGTTGGGCTGAGGTTTATGCACAAGAATCCAAGATATTTGGACATAGAAAGCATCAAACAGAGCAGCTTTAGCACTGGCTGATGCAGGTATCAGAAAAAGAGAGAAATTGGTCTTTCTGGCCCGAGAGATTGCTGATGTGGAGCGATGGAGTCTCTGCTTCATTTTCCTGCTACTTAATTCCATCACAGCACGGAGAGGCCATTGACACTGCTTGCATCTCTTCAAATAAGACTAAGTAATGCCTGAAAGGATCTCTGGATATGTCTACACCAATAAACTTCTGCAGATAAGTACTGCTGGAGCAGTGGTGCGCCTTTTGGGTTGAAAGGGAGTCATCTCTCAGAAAAAAACCCCTTTTTAGTCTGGTTTGCTATGATGACTGACTTCAGGTGATGCAGAAGAGGCCAATACTGCTAGTGTGCAACAAAATGTCATTATGTCAGCTGGTAACGAACGTGCTTCTCAGTTCAGAATTCCCACTACATTCACTTCTGCAGAGCTGCTCTGGCTAGTTGACTGCATATCACAGTCCATATTGGTTCTTTTTAATAACAGTGTGGTTAAAGACATGCCTCTAGCAATGTGATGAGAGTATCAGAACATATCATTGTGAGGTTTCTGGGAAAATCCCTTTTTGCCTCAAAAGTCAGGAAAATGCTTTTCTCCGTACAGCAAGGAACACCTCCCCTCCGTTTCCCCACAGGAGCTATCAGGAAGATGGCAGATGTGCAACAGTTTTAGAAAGTGGCCTCAGAATTCAGGCATTCAATTTTTAGGCTGGATTTGAGACCATTAAGGAATTATTATGGCCTTGTATTTTCATCTCAGCTATACAATCTTACTCTTATATTATTTATATTGGGTAAGGGAACACAGATTAAAAACAGATTTATACAGAATAGATAGAGACCAGATTAAAATAGCCTGTCTGAATAATTTATCTAGTCAGACTCTCTGGAAGGCTCATCTAGATTGGTTTAGTTATATTGAATAAAAAATTACTTTTCTAAGAAAGCACTTTCTGCTTTCCTCCCTTTGACCCTTTCAATCTCTCATGCTGTCAGTTACTTCTGGATTAAATCCACTTTTCTCCTCAAATCCCAGTCCGGTAAATCCATGTCATTTGCTTGTAAAAATCTGACAGAATTTATCATCCTATCAGAGAAACTGACTGGAACTCTATCACTATTCCGGTGATACAGTGTCTGATCGGGTGCTCCATCTGAAGCGGGTAGAATAGTTTTTTGTTCCTGGTAGATTGGCCATGTCTCTCATTTCTGCTGACATACATATCTAGCTCTAGTTGTACTTCCCAGTTCCATCAAAATTTAATATTTCAAATGCACCTCTCATGCAACTGGTGTGTTGCTCAGCAAAAAGAGGTCAAGGTGCATGGATCTTGGATGACGTTTCAATTATTCTTGCCTGAAGACAAATCATGTGTTTTGTCTCTGTATCTTAAAAGAAAGGGTCTATACCGCTTAGATTTCTGCCAGCATGTATTCTTCTCTTTATTAAATATGAATTATTTATAAATTTCATAGGTTTTAAACTGTCATAGTGTTAAGCAGTTTAATGGAAAATATTCCATTCCAACATTTGCTGAACAAATCCAGATAAATGCTAGCACCTTCCCTCACACCAAAAATAACCTGAAAACAAATAGCAAGCCACTTATCAAAACAACAAAGAAATAGTGTTTTCTGATTTATCACCTATCACATGAGTACTATTTGAATTTCCTGCATGGATGATTAATACTTTACAAAAAGGAGAACGAATAGTGGACAATCACTGTGTTGGAAAAACAAATTTGCTCTATTAAAACGTATTAATTTGTCATAAAGTTCACAATGCTTTTAGATTTGAGAATAATTTTGCTAAGTATTTTAAACCTAAATCCAGAATAAGTAAGGGCCTCACAAATCATAGAAATATATTCATCTAGTTAGGGAAGGATTTTCTAACTAATACAATAGCTAACCCATTATTCTAATTATAATAATGTCAACAGTATAAATGTCTTTGTAACAGTGGTATAGCTTAACAGGAAAGACACCAACAATTGCAAAGATAACATTCAGATTTGCACACACACAGACTCCAGAAGAGGGAGAGGACTTCAAAAAGAAATTAAATAATCCAGGTTATTTCTATATAACACCCCCTCCCACCAACCAAACAGCTGACATTCATACGTTCACTGAATTTACTATAACCACAGTTTTCTGAAGTATTTGTCTCTATGTATCCCTTGTACATAGGGATACTCTCATATCTCTCATACCCTTTGGCTGGTGCGTACATCTAAGGACTTCAAATGTCTCATCTCAGAGACATTAGAAACTTGTATTCCATCTACCACTTTCGGTCACCCTAGAAGCACGGCGAGGTGATGGTGTAGAGAGAAAGAAAAATAGGTAATAGGGTCCACACAGACAAAACATTTTGAATGACTGTCATTTCTTAACAACAAATAGGTTTGGACTCTAGTAATACATGTTTTTTTATAATGATGCCAAAGGGCATCTCAGAGAGGGCCTGGAGTGTGGCCTCTTATGGCACAAAATAGTATGTTTTCAACTGATTACTCATTCTCCTTCTTGTACTGGCTGGATTGGCCTTTCACATTACCTGGCAGCCTGGGGATTGTTGACTGTTTAAAATAGTCTGGTGAGTGGTTGTTTACACCTGGTAAATGCTGTGCTGTGCAAGTTATTTCATGCTGAATGTATAAGGTTGAAAATTCCTCCCTTACACAGTAAATACGGCCAATGTAACATGCACAGTGCAGCCTGTCAGGATGCGAAGTGTGACTTCTTTTTTAGCAGAACAAAATCGTTGCAGGCGAACTGGATTGTCTGAGTTTCAATACGTTTTCAGGAAGAGTGGACGACTGAGGGTCCATATGCTTTCTGTTTGCATGTGTTGAGGCAGGTGTTAAGATCATACATTTGAAGGGAGGGAAATATGACACTGAGACTGTGTATGTTCACCATGCCTGTGTGAAGACAGCGCTAGAGAAGTGGTACTATAAATGTCCATACATTGCTTCAGACTAGCAGCCAGCTCTGAAGTAGCCTCAGGTGAAATCTTGCAAGTGAAGCCATGTGGGATAATGATTATAATCACATTGTGATGCAAGGATTTATGCTGACCACATTGATGATATTGACCTGAAATCTTGCTGAAACTGCTCAGGATCCCAGGGCCATTCCTATGGAACCAAGAATGGAGCTGAACTCAAGATCTGCAAAAAAAATCCTGAGATCCTAATGAGCGTGAGCAAGGCCAATGTCACCATCCTGAGCTGAAGATCCATATGGGGAAACTGACTGAGCTGTATTGCTTATATCCTCCCATTTTCTCTTGGATGTGCAGTCGGAAGTGATACAGCTAGCAGCAGAAAGTTCTTCTGTAGCTCTGAGATGGAAGTAAGATATGTCATTTCTTTAAGAGGCATTGGTTTACAAAACCTATTTGCAAATGATTTCAGATGTTGGAGAAGAAGAAATGGCAACTGCAAAATGTGGGAAGCAAGAGGTAGGGCTAAACATGCTGCTTTTTCTTAGGAGAAGATGTCTTGGGTCTTGCCTTGTTTGCAGGATGCTCTTGTGTTAGGATCTCCATTACTGGTTCATGGATCAAAAAAGGTTTCCTTTATCTGTTGCTTTAATCAAAGTGTCGGCTTGGAGTCTATCAAAGAATAGATGTTTAGCTTTCACAAAGAACTTTCAGCCTTTCAGTGACACCTGTCATTAACTGGAATGCTTCAACAACTTGTATCTATGAGCCATGATGCATTACACTATAACTACAGGGCCAGAAAGATGCATGCACATTGATGGAAAAATGCATGTACATCTTTTTTCATTATTTTCAGTACTTCAAAAAGATTTCTTAAAAATATAGGGAAGTCAGTGTGACTTTGAGCAACATCAGAATGAAGCATTAAGGAACAGGGACAGAGACATTAAATGCAGGAAAGCATTCCATAGTAAAGGTATAACGTCAAAGTGATTGAAAATGATAATGTCAATCCTGAGTCTAGAGAGATGTAAGCAACAGAACTGATAACAAATATCAGATTTTTCAATGCTAAGGAGTTCCCAATCCATCTCCTTTCTTTACTTGTCTGATCTGTAACAGATTTTCCAAGAAAAACATCTCTATTTGACCAAAGCAGGATTCCCGTAGGCCAGAAAAATCCTACCTTAGGGTAGCCATTATCCTTCTACACAGTTTGGATACAGTGAGATGTAGAAAGAGGAGAGTCCTGATAACTGAATTGCTATACTGAAGGCAATTTTAATGGTAAATCAGAATATGTCTTTCACAGAGACTGAACTCTCTAAGGAGGAAGTTACAGAGCAATTAGAGATGCAATTACAGTAAGTCATCAGGACCAGATGGTATTTCATTCAAGGATTGAAAGGAATAATGTGAAAGAATGTACTGAAGAGGATATTTATTCTGCAGCTTCCAAAGAGGCAGGCTTCACTCTCTCAGCAGAATGAACAACGTACTGAATAGTTACTGACAGTTGTCCACCAAGTGTCTGGTGACACAAGAGTGAGCTCTGGTCTCTGGGTCCTTGCTGCTCCCTGAGTAAAGGAATGAGTCTTACACTGTAACTCTGAAAATCAGCACATTTGGACTCTGAAGAAAATTTGACTTTCACATCAAGTGATTTCTACTGAGAAAATGGGTTTCAAGAGGTCAGGATGAAACTCACCAACTTTACCTACCACAATCTCAGATAGCAAAATTAGTAGAAATGCAGAAGGTATTGCATTTGTCCCTTCCTGAAATAGGTAAGCCATGTGGTTGTCCTGGTTTCAGCTAGGACAGAGTTAATTTTCTTCCTAGTAGCTGGTATAGTGCTGTGTTTTGGATTTAGTAGGAAAATAATGTTGATAACACACGGATGGTTTTAGTTGTTGCTAAGCAGTGTTTATACTAAGTCAAGGATTTTTCAGCTTCTCATGCCCAGCCAGCAAGAAGGCTGGAGGGGCACAAGAAGCTGGGAGGGGACACTGCCAGGACAGCTGACCCAAACTGGCCAAAGAGCTATTCCATACCATATGACATCATGCCCAGTATATAAACTGGGGGAGCTGGCTGGGAGGGGCATATCGCGGGTCGGGAACTAACCGGGCATCGGTCAACGAGTGGTGAGCAATTGCATTGTGCATCACTTGCTTTGTATAGTTTAATTCTTTTAGTATTACTATTGTCATATTATTATTATCATTATCATTGTTTTTCATTCCTTTCTGTCCTTTATCTCAACCTTGTCTTTATCTCAACCCACGAGGTTTTTTTTTCCTGATTCTCTCCCCCATCCCAGGGGTGGGGGGGCAGTGAGCAAGCGGCTGCGTGGTGCTTAGCTGCCGGCTGGGGTTAAATCACGACAGTGGTTCAAGCTGGATTGGTTGTATCTATGCAGTAAATACAAAACTCTGGCTAGTAAGAGATGTACCAGTGCAAAGGGCCAAACTGTGGCTGGTATGTAATGTGCAAACAGCTGCAAAGCAACTCTCATGGCAAGGGTACGCTGCAGGATTACAGGATTACCCAAAGGAATATTGCCCCATCCCAGAGTAAGCCGTATGATTCTTCTGAGCTAAAACCACTTCTTCCCTGTGAATTGTCCCTGAAACTCTCCTTGATTCTGTTAAGTGTTAAATGTTTTGTGGCTGTTGACCATAAAGAATTTTGTCTCATATGGTCTGGAAGTTTGGACTAGGTTTTGTGCATTTGCTTTTTTGGCTGCCCAAAATTTAGCATAAGCCTCTTGTCTGCAATGGTGGAGAACAAAACTTCAGCTGAACATAAAGGAAATAAAAATAAAGACATTTATAAATGTTTTAATTTATAGCAGTATCAGAGTATTTAATGTGTCATACCTTATCTATCACAATAATCTGAGAGGGACATTTCGGGGGCATGATATTTTAATTGCCATTGTACCAATGGTTAAGAACTAAGCAGCCTTGGGCTTATGATGGCAATAATGAAGTGGACCCGAGTCTGTACAGATAGCTACATATGACACAATATTCTGGTATTCAATACTAAAGACTCAAAAAGGTTTATTGGATAAAAGATAGAACAGATTAAACTGATGTTAATATCTGGCATTCAGACCTTCAAGACTGGTAACAACTATTTCAATAGGCAGCATACATAGGATTTTACACTGAATGTGCATATATTTCAACCATGCTATGGTGGCCAATAAGAACTGATTAAATATTGAAGTTGAAATCAATCCCTAAGATTTAACAGCTAGAAAACACATTTCCTTTCTTTTTCTGGGCACTTCTGCATATTGAGCTAGCTCTGCCATATATCCAGAAAACACTGTGCATAATCCAGTGCAATTAAATCTGCTGTTTATGCAAGTTATTCTTAAAAACAGCAACTGTTTCTAAAGATAGCAAAGCTGCTCCTAAAAAGACAGTCTTGTAAACTGTAGATAGAAGCAACTTAAATCAGAGCCAGGGAAACTGTCTGAGAATGTAGTTGATAACTTAGTAAGACACTGATAGATACAATTTGAGATGATTAAATTTAACATCTGATTTATCAGATAAAACAAAAAAAAGAAGCATGAACTTTGGCACATTTTGTCCTCCCTCAAGTGTGCCTGTACCTAGGGTACTTTTCTTGTGTGAAACATGTCTGCAGCAACCCCTAGTAGTCTCTACTGAAAAATTCAATCCCATTCCTGGGTGCCCAAAGTATAGCTGATAAATCAATAGAGTGACAATGCGTCTAGCTTTATACTGGATTAGAGCACACAACAGCAGAAAACTGCCATTTTCACACTATTCAGCAGGGTAAGAGGTCAAAAGGTTATATCCTTCAGAGTTAATATAAGCAATACTTATTTTACATATTTATATAAAGAGAGAACTGGACTGTGCATTACTAAAGTTTGCTGATTGTACTAAATTGTTTCAGGCATTAAAATACTACAAAGGACTTAAACTACAGAAGGATTTACACAAATTGGGGGGATTGGACCGTCTTACACCAGATATTACAGAAATGAGCTCTTCGCCTTCTGAAAGCACTATGCCAACATTAACTAAATCCCTGGAAAAACTTACTTTGGTTTGGGCTGTGCAGGAATATGAATAAATAACTTTTACGACACAGGTGGGAAAACTGAGAAAAAAGATTATGCCAGCTAATACTATGCCAGATTTTTGATTCCAGCAGTTCCAGGGCACCCATCTGTATTCCTCAAGAACACTATCCATATCCATATATTTATAATTTTGAATGCATAGTTGAAACTACAAGATGGAGCTATAAGATAATGCACATAAACAAGTCTGCATTTCTAAATTTTATTAACAAGATCCAAATCTGTGGCCTGCTGGAAAGGAAATAAAACTTTGGAGTGTTCTGGGCAATACATAGTTCACCAGCCATTTAAAATCTGAAGTCAAACTAAAAATTGTGTACTGTTTATATTCTATTAAAATCCTTCCTGGCCCCTCAGAAAAAAATGCTGAATATAGCTGGACAATTTTCAGAGCATCTGGGATGGAGAACCTGTTAGAAAATAAGTATATGTAACCTGTTTCATTTAACAATTCACCTATGTTTACCTACATAATTTGGAAGGGCTGCAGAGATGAGCAGCTGGGATGCTTCTGTGCTTTGACGGTTAATTGGGATGAATCCTTTCCTTTCTGCAATATGTGGAAAGGCAGAGACTGGCTCTGCCACTCTTTTTCCAGGCCTGTGACAGACACAGCAGTTTCAAATCCCATCTGATGGAGCCTGAGCATGGATTAGTACATCCGTTCTCTGACTTAGTCCTCCCCTATCTTTGTTCAGCAATTTCAATATTTTTAGCTGGTAGGATGGCCTTCAGTTCTTCAGGACAGCTGGCTTATGGATAGTTTGTTATGCTGTAACCCTATTTCGGGTAAAATTGCAGTCACCCTTGGCCTGAAACTGTGCTTCCTCAGTTATCATCCATACAGTCTGTTCAGCTCACTCACTAGATAGGTGAAATATCACCGGCAGTCAGATGAGACAGAGTTATTTGAAAGGCTTGTTCCTGACACAAGAGACTCTTCCACAGAAAGTACCGCAGGCAAAAGGCCATGAAATGACCATCCCAGGAAATGTTTTCTGCAACATTAGCAGCTGTAAAGGAAAGACTGTAATCCTGATATTGTTGACTCACAGCAAGGATTGCAGTAGGATGCCTGAAGCTGTTGTATACCCATGCCAAAGGATGGTTGAACCACACCTGAAGCAGTCTCTAAGCTGCTGCAGAAAACAGTCTGACAGAGACTATAATTTTTTCCATCTTCTGGGTTGCAAACTTCATGTGTGGTCCAGCCACCCCTGCTTTGGAAGGGGCAACACCTGGGGCTAGAGGTGGGAAAACTGGTAAAGGCAACATGTACTTCTGCCATATCTGTTAATTCACCCTGTGTCAACTCAACTGGATTAAAACAGCAGGCAAGAAAGGTAATCAGTGCACCAACCTGGACGAGTAACTACACATGGTTTCTCTATAGCGTGAACTTGAATGCTCCAGGCTAGTTCCTCAAATTGTGAATTGCTATAGGCAAAGCACATAAATAGATGTTTTGCCAGCTCTCTGCCCTTTTGCACAACAGAACATGGCTTGTGATCTTCTAATGTGATCAGCACTGTAACAGGTCTGTAAGGTGTTTTTCTTTTTAACTGAAAACTAGTATCATGTAAGGATGGTCAGCAGCATCATCTTTTAACATTGATAGTAATATAAATCTGCTTATAAATTACAAACAAAAATGATAATATCTTTCTCTCCTACCCCAAAGCACATAAAACATTGCAAATCTCTAAACAGTTTTGCAAATCTTGGTTCTAGGAGTGCTGTGGTTTGTCAGAGGAGGATGTCAGTCTGTATCAAACTATTTAATCCAGTCCTCACATTAAGTTTCAGGGCCACAGTCAACCCAGATGCAGAAATACAGCTCACTGTAGCAGTCTTCGTAGTAATGAGAGTTAAATTTTAGCTACAATGAAATTAAAATGGCTACTGTAAAGGAAGCTGTGAGTAACTTCCAGATTTTGGATGTTCATGCATGCCCCTGGCTTAAATAGAACTATATTACTGCTTAACTTTCAGGGGTACTGGGAAACAAATAAAATGATTGTAATTATTCTTGATTTTTTTTCCCATAAGTCAAAAGTTAATTACTTCACAGATGGCAGAACGGCGAATGGAATGAATGCAGTCAGCTTGCCTAGAAAACTGGATTCCAGAACATATGCAGTGAAATGAGACAGAAAAAAGGGCTGGCAAACAATAAATATCTATTTCCATTTTGCTTTAAATAGACAAAAAGGTCAAGAGAAATATATGACTGATATTCGTCCAAGTAAATAGCAATCACACTGCTAGGTATATTGGTCCACAAGCAATGTCAGACAGAGGGATGAACAGTAAATTGGCTAGTAAAAGATATCCCTCCATAATAACTTATTTCTTTCATATTCTTTAATCAGAATAGATTGAGATAAATAGTCCTACGGTTCACTGCTATTCTGCCTTATTGCTAACAGTGATAGAGATCAAGTTTTTGTCACATATTTAAGAGATACAAAGAAAATATTTTCATGTTTTTAAAGTGTATTATACGTAGGAACATTATAGACAGTAATGTGCAGCATTCATGGTCTGCACACATGAAACATTTAGTACCCATAGCAAAAGATTCCCTTTTATTCTTTTGCACCAAAGTTGTTTGTCTACCTCAATGATTTACCACTGACACACTATTAGTAAACTATACTAATAATAAGAATGGCTAAGGCATCCCAGAATGAGCTGGGCTAAAATATTAGGGAGCTAACATTAGAGACAAGGCTCAAAAGCTACTGAAGTAATATGTCAGTTCTGGCTAAATTTATCAGGCATGTCTACACGACTGCACCAGAAACAACGGATACAAGTGAGTGCCGGGTTTTTCTTAGCCCTTAACTTAATCTGCTAGGTTTAATTATTTCAAATATTATATTGTACAGGTTTATGCCACAGCCATGAGAGCCTTCCCACGGAAGCCTACCAACTCCCTTACCCATCGCCTGAGGTTAGGGAGAGGGTGTATTTAAATCAGCTGTGTTTGTATAGCCACTACACAGCTGATGTAAAGATGAATGAAACAACATCTACTGTCCGAATTGCAACGCTTCATCACTAATTTGTTTTAAATTTGTTCCTTACTGTGGTAAGAGTTCTTTAATTGTGACCGGTAAGGAGCCTCAGCTCTGAACTGCTGTTGTATGAACTTGGATAGGCCGAGTCTTGCAGTACAAGTTCTGCGATCAGATTTTGTCAGTCAATGTACAAGAAATATTTTCCACATTCACTTTACAACAGCGACAGCATTTAGATAGCCAGCCATGGATCCCTTACAGTACTAATGGAACAGTATGATCCACGGTAAAGGATTTTTATTTTGATGTGATACTTTGGCACCAGAAATGATGTGATTTACACTCATTTCTAACAGTAAATTTTTCATATGTGATAAAACATCTGTTGGACTCTGAAGTGTATTTACTGGTTCTGTTGTGTTCAGCAGAACATCAGAACGAAGCAAACTCTCGATGCAATAACCGAGACCTACACACAAGTCAGTGACAGTGATACATCCCTACTTAGCTGAACTCTCAGGTACAGCAGCCCTTTCGTCACTCGTGAAAACCTAATGGCAGGACGTGGCAGGCTGAAGAGTACGAAGATGAAACCAGCATATTCCTGCAGGGACCCTGGGTGCTCGGCTCAGGATTCACCCTCTACAATCAATCCTTCTTCAGCAAACACCTTTTAAAAGGGCAGATCACAGTTTTCATTTATGTAATAGTCACCCCCAGTACAATAATTTGTACCTTAGTATGAAGCCTTTGTCTTGCTGGAATTTCACTGTATAGGTAAGACTGCAAAAGAATCTGAGAGATTTAAGTGCCTGATTCCCTTAGCTACCAACTGGGACTTCAGTGCATATTTCCTCCACATCCCTTAAATATTGTAGTCTGGGGAGAAAAGAGTCTGTTTTGGAAACAGATATACTTAAAAAGTAGTTACAAAAATGAAGTCCTATTTAAGCACAACCACGGTTCTGCCTGTATTTTTAAAAACTCCAGGGCTTGATCTTGGCAATTCTAGGCCAATAAACCTCACATCTAAACCTGGCAAATGGGTTGAAATGATAAATTAAGCAGAATGAAAAGAGACCTGAGAGACCAGGCTTGCTGGCATGATCTAATTGGCATGGATTCTGCAAAGGAATTATCTCTTACTGTTCTTTGACTGTAAATAAAATAGTGGCTACGGGAGAAAAAGTTAACATATTTCATTTAAAAATACAAGTTGCTACGGAAGAGGTTACTGCAAAGGTGTGAGGTGATGGGCAAAATACATGCAAAATCAATGAACTGCAAAAAGATAATACCAATATGCACATGACACAAGGGGCTGATTTCAAACATCTGCTTTAAAAGCCCAGTACAGGTGTGTGTGTGGGGTTGTGAGGTTTTTTTTATTAATATTGTTGTTATTTCAAAGAACGTAAGTATCAAAGTATCTAAGTTAGACATTTAAATTCCCAGTGCAGTCAATGACAGATTTACAGTCTCTCCGCGGTCTCTGGGAATTCATGAAGATTCAAGAGGTCACCAATTTCAGCTGTTTACCTTTGGCACAGGTTATTGCCACTGTAGCAGACGTGGCAGAATGGATGATATACTTGCTGCAATTCAGTGCTCACACAGTAACTTAAAATCACTGCTGACTTTCTTTTAGGTTAACAACTTAGGTGGCACACTGTGGGGGCCAAAATGTCATTCTGTCACTTCTGTTCGCGATCTGGAGAGCCCCAGTAGATATCACGCTTGGATGTTTGGTGGCAGTAAATTGCTTAGAGACCATCTGCTAGAGCACAGCTGATGGCAACTGAGGTGCTTCTAAAAGGCATTTCAATGCTCTTCCATAGTGGAAGCTATACTAGAAGGAGTGCTAAGCTGTGCCTGACCACCGACCCCTCCTAGATGCTTTAGCTTGTGAATGAGCACTGCATGGTAGGCACTTCGGTCTGCTCAGATCCAGAACCGAGAATCCTCCTCTGCAGCTACCTGTCTCTCCTTTCAAACAGGAGAAAGACTGCATATACAGTAAGCAACAGCACTGAGTAACAGCAAACTCACCAAAAAAGAGGAATTCCTAGTATTCTTGTTGACATAGACCTGTCTCCACACAAATGCCAAAGAGAGTAAAAATCCACTGGTTAGCTAAAATCCGAGACGGAGAGAGCACAGCTGGCTTTTGACCCTGCTCCCAGAAGTCTCTCTGCTTTCCCTCACACAAATGGGCAATATAAAATACAAAAAAATCTGATTTCATGAATGGATTATGCTAAATAGATTACCCTAACACAATCTCATTCATCTGCTGCAATTGCATATAAAGAATGCATATTAAAGAGAAGCAGCAAACAATGATACATTCGAATCTAGCCCCTTCAAAGTTAATGACTGAAATGAACATTGAAAACCTACTGCTATTTTGTGACCTGAATAGCAACTTTTTGCAGAGCTGTACAAAGAAATAAACCTGGAAGACAGGGTAGGACACAATCTTGTTTAGTATCTATGCAACAAAACCTTGGTTACTGTACCAAAACCTGGTATTACTCTGTCTGTCTTCATAGAACTCAAATAGATCATCTCTGCAAAGCATTAGTAGAACTGTTCATCCAGCCTTCGGGTTACATAGTGAAGACTACATAATTTGCTTGTAGTTGTATAGGATCACGCTACATCAGTTTTTCCTCTAACCTCATACACATATATAGAAAGAAATCCCGCAAAATATAGCTTCACGGCACACAGACAGAAAATATGGAAATATGTCAGGTGTCCTGCTCTTCCACACATTGCAATAACAGCAGTTTTGTTATATTCAAGCTTTTCCAGAATGATTTTAGATCCAAATGTGGAAAAACCCCCACCACTTAACCATATGCTTCTTTTTAAGTATGAGTCACCTGTTGACTTCAGTGTGACTACCCATATGCTGAAGGTGTACAACATATTGAAATACTTTCTTGGTTTGTAACCGAAATTAGAGACAAGATATATCCTTCTTCTAGAGACCTGAAATGGTGTGAATTTCCCAATGTGAAAGATTTACAGATTTTATCAGGATAATGAAAAACAGAAAATAATTATCAGCGTAATTGAGAAGATGAAAAAGAAAGGGATTGCAAAATGGCAAGGAAACTTCTATGTTCTGGGATGACTAGAAGAAGATTAATTCACGGTAATACAAAATTGGATCACTATGTGTTTTGCTGTTTGAATGCTACAGAGCACTCTAATTTCAAGTTCCTTACCTTTTGCCCATAGTCTGTAAATAATTCTCTGAAATTGAAGACTCACCACAGTGAATGTTTTTGGCAGATAAACACGGAAATCTAAGGTTATAATGGTTTCCTCAAGGTTAAGTCCTAATAAATACCAAAACTCCCCAACTCCAAGGCCAACCCCTTCAGCTAAATTAATGCTATGAAGTTTGAAAAGTGAAGAAGTAAAAGTTAAGACATGTCAGATAATAATTGGAGTACAACTTCAATTCTTTCACACTGGTCATTTGGGATAAAGTCCTTTAGGGAAAATACAACTGAATCACGGTACAAGTTCATAGCAATAATGAATTACAGTTGCAAGGCTGTAAAGGTAGAAGGTTTCCTTCCCAATTTATTCTAAGATCAAGGTGACATATTGAAATGAAACCATTACTGTGAACTCTTATTAGCAATGAAATAGTCTGCAAAATCAGTAAATATGAAGAATATTATCTATAAGACATTATAGAATTCTAAATTATTTTATTAGCAGGCAGTACAATTTTAGGTCAATTATGGGAATATCAGTTATGTTTGTTCTATGAGGAAAAGCAGAGTAAAACACTTAGACTTGCTTGAGTAAGGTAAGTATCTCACATTTAGTCTAACAAAGAAAACTGTCAGATTCCTGTCTTTCTATAAATCATACCAATGTAGGCATTCATCTTTAGTTATGTAAGCTCTTGACTGTCTCATCAAAATAATGAATATAACAGGCAAATTCTGTGTATTAATCAGTATCTCTCATATATGTAAACTCTGTTACTGGGTTGATTAATACTATGTTGACGCTCAAAGCACAGAAGCCATATATTTTCAGGCCCAAAGAGACGGTTAGACTTAAATAATCTGCCCTGTTGCATCAATGAGACATCTTTTATCCAGTGATACCTTCACAGAAAGAACTTTCTCTTTTATTACGCAAATGAAAACGATCTGCCCTAGAGTACATTTTGGAGAAAGCTATCTAGTTTTGAATTGAGGGTTGCAAAGAGAGAGGAATTTACTACATGATCAGGGTGGCCTAATGGCTAATTACTGATGTATTTACAATGTTCTGTCTTGCTTCTTAATGTGGGCATTGATAATTTTGATTGTCACTCAGTAAATCATGCTCTTTCTGTTTACCAGATTAAAAGGCTAGCTAACCTGTATCTTTTCTCTGTGTGTAGGTATTTCTGAATTTGCCTTAATATTGTACTTGAAAATAAGCAACCCAGATTGCAGTAACTGGCACAAAAGTTAGATCAGGCTCTAAAAAGCTCAAAAATACTCAGTAATGCAAGAAAACAGGGTGATGAATTGTGTGTATTTGGGCATTTTAAAATTGCATTTGATACCTTTTCCAAAAGCTATTTATAGCTTGGAGGAACATTCACTGAGCTGTGCAGTCCCAGCTCTCCCACTTACGTATGGTAACATTTCTGAACATTCAAACTCCTTAGCACCAGTCAAGGCCTCTTAGTGCTAATGTTCAGGAGTAAGCATGTATCATGCATTTTACTCATGAGGTTACATAAGGATATTTAGGCAGAGCTGAGCATAAACCCCAGGTATTTAATGAAACAGCTACAAATATTTTCCCTTGCTAAACTGCACCACAGAACAAATTTCCTAAAAGATATGTGATATGAGTGTTGTTCCAGCTCTAGTGTTTTAATGACATAAGAAAAGCAGGTTTTGTAGGAGGAGATGATACATTTTGTTAGATTGACTGGAAAAAAGCAAATAAATCTATGGATTTATGAGCTCGTCATCGGATCTGAAAAGGAAGCAAAAATTTCAAACTAATGCAGGAAAAGAAAAAATGTTCTGAATAAAAATTAATTTTGTTATGTACTTAAGACAACTTGAGACAAATGGATAGTTAGCACTAATGGCTAAAACAGGTATTTTTATCATTTGCTTGTTCCTGGATTGAGGAAGACAAGCCAGGCATCAAATATCTAATTTACAGTCTCAGCATCATTTATGATTGAACTTCTTACTAGGTGCTGTGCTATGGTTCTTCTTATAGCACTAAAAGGAAAACATTTGTTCTGAATATCAGAGAGATCCAAAAGTGGAAAAACTATTTATGACCCAGAATATTAGATACATAAATGCAACAAGATTGACGTAAGGAGTACCTTAGCTCAAGTGCTGCTCTGGATTTTGATTACCTGATGATATCTATTGTAGTCTTTTAAAATTTACATTATTTATAAGTAATACTAAACTAGCATTGATAGGACAAGGAGTAATGGCTTTAAACTGAAAGAGGGTAGATTTAGATTAGATATAAGGAAGAAGTTCTTTACTGTGAGTGTGGTGAGGCACTGGAACAGGTTGCCCAGAGAAGCTGTGGATGCCCCATCCCTGGAAGTGTTCAAGGCCAAGTTGGATGGAGCTTTGAGCAACCTGGTCTAATGGAAAGTGTCCCTGTCCATGGCAGGGGGGTTGGACTAGATGATCTTTAAGGTCCCTTCCAACCCAAACCATTCTATGATTCTATGATTTTCTCTTTTGGCTTCATTGGCAACAGGACATTTCCTCTGTATAATATCTACTGTACTGCAGCCCAGTTCAGTAGGATGCTAGAGCCATTCTTGCTTAAAAGACTCAGGAGCTGATCTT
The DNA here is from genome assembly GCF_018139145.2 of Gymnogyps californianus. Taxonomy (NCBI): domain Eukaryota; kingdom Metazoa; phylum Chordata; class Aves; order Accipitriformes; family Cathartidae; genus Gymnogyps; species Gymnogyps californianus. The sequence goes on from NC_059472.1 coordinate 67,828,613, forward strand.
GTTGGCTGTCGGATTCAGCTTCCCTATCCGTTAGCATGGTCTGCATGCTTACTGGAAAGCCAGAGCTGCAGAAATCATTGTGATTGAAATGCCTGTTACCTACAGAAGAAGTTCCTTCTCCCTGCTGGTTTTAGTTTGCTTGCAGACCACTGTAGGAGAAAAATTTGCCTTATCCCAATCTGTAGACATAAAGCTTCATTCACCAAAACTACCAACTAGTACTTTTTCATCAGTACTAAATCTACATGGAAGAAGGTAGTCTTCAGAGAAATCTGCAAATTTTTTAAAAAATCTGTAAAAGAATTAATGATTAATGCATAATGCAGGTCACAACTGTAGATAATAGGGAGAGCTGCTCTCATTACCTTGGGATTCTGCACTACAAAGGACATCATACTACCCCACTTTCAGAGCACCACTAAAAAAAGATCAGATTTTCACTAGAGCAACTCTACCCTGTCATGTATCTGGAAAATATCCAGATCTCTGAAGGACTCAAGTTCTGTTTCCAGGCCTTCACCTCTGGTCTCCCCACTAAACTAGATTATTCAATATGGTTATACAGGCAGTATACACTTGACTGCCCTGCTCTCCTCAGTGCAGTAAGTAACCACAACGAATGCTGAAAATCAGCCTGTTACGAAAATCTTTTCCCTTCCAAGGTTCGTTCTTAATTCCCAATGACAACTTGTTCAGTCTCAGGAAGGGTGAATTTATATATCCAGACTTTCTCAGAAACTGCCAGAAGTATGTGTGGGGAAGTAAACTTTCTCCTTTCCTAGAAACAGTCTAGATGATTTCTTTACATCCATATTACTCTAACAGAGAGATTTTAAACTTGTGAAAGCAACAGACCTCACAAAAGCAGCTTTGAGAAGACTAATTAACTAGTTCTATGAGATGAAGTTTGTGTTTTCTTAGTATATAATCTATTTTAATTAACCATGAAGTGGAATGTTAATTACTGTTGTCATTTCATTTTAGACAGTCATATCAGTTTCAGAATGGACTTCAGTGGATGTTACTGAAAACGCATTTCAAAATCAAACATGTGACAAATTAAAGTGTTTTAAATAAGCACCATTCATATTCTATTCTGCAAGTAGGTGGGAAAATAATTTTGGTGTGCAGCCTAGATCCTGGATGTCATGTCACTGTAAGGAAAAGCCTCTGTGGCAAGGAGATTAACATACACAGCGCTTTACTTTTCCACTTAACCAGAATTTTTGCAGTAGACACAGGCTGCATAGACATAGACTGGAAGGGCAAAAAGAAGAGGGGCATTTCTAGACAGAAAGCTTCCCTCAAGAATTTTGGAATATTTTTTTGTACTAGCACATGCATTTTCTTATCTGCACTTTGCAGCTGTCTAGCAGACACTAATGAGAGATTTCATGTTCATACCAATTACTTGAAATATTTAATGTCCTTCTTAAGGTGCATTTACACATCAAAGAAATGATTCAGTCCAAGCATCCCACAATGCTGCAGAGGAAAAAAAAAAGTCCCCACTTTGTGCTGTAATAGAAATGACTTTGAGTTCTCCGGTAGCTAAGGCTACATCATCAGTTTTATTTTAGACCTTCATTTTCAGAGGTTGATAATCCAGGGCAAAAGCACTGTATCCATGCAATTCTGGGTAGATAGTATATCAGGTAAACACTGAAGTCGTACCCTCCTTAGCCAGTTAGTGACTTTTTTAGGTGGGCAGCAGTCAGGATCCCAAAACCAACCTGGACACAACAATAGTGAAAGATGCAGTGTGAAACTAATAGGCAGCTGGACTCTGAAGCAAAATAACCCATCCTGTGTTATGCAACTGGGGTGTTGGAGATCAATTTTTAGGGTCTGAGACAAATCACTAAACTTCTCTGTCTGAAATACATCCTTCTGGAAACAATAAATTATCTTCCTCTGTTGGTTTTGTCAGAACTCACTCAATAACATTAATAAAATGCTTCTGTGAAGAACACTGGGTGTTAATTAACTTTTTATTATTTAAGAAAAGAGTTACTGAAACAATAGGTTACAATTGGTGAGAAAACTATAAAACATGTAGGTTAGGTTGCTAGCAATGTGTTGCAGTGATGGTGGCCAGTAACTTTGGTAGCAAGTCTCAAATGTATAAGATTTTTTAGTGTTTTGCTTTGTTTTTTTTTAAACTGCTAGAAAATATATTCAGCCATGTCTACCATAATCTACATGAAACCAAAGAAAGCTGAGTTTGTTAAGTGAAAGGATCTGATTAATTGTATATCAATCTCATTTTGTGTACTACTATCTTACTAAAAAATTCTGATCATGCAGCTCAGGGTGGTTGGTTACAGGTCACTGTTGCCTACCTGTGTATTAACCTGCCCCTGCCTCAGCCTGTCTACAACTGCAGCATTTCTAGCAGGTGAGAAGGGATGTGATCCATACAGAAGGCAACAGATCAGCTGGGGGTAAGCGTGAGCCCAGCAGTGTCTGTGTGAAACACCAGGCACTGAAGCACCCTCCCTTCATTGCACCATGAGGCGACCTCCGTCTTGTCATTTTCCATCCAAAGAAATTGTTGTTATTGTCAGAGATTGTTGCTCACAAAGACGTCTTACCCTCAGTACATAAACATTATCTGAATTCAGCCTCACATCCTTTAAGGTCTTATTAGATCTGTCTCTGGTAAGGAAACATCTTTAGCTGTTAAATTGAATAACATTTTCCTAGCACAAATATTTCAATGGCTGAGTTTGGTTCATAGTCTACTGCTTCACTCTGTATATACTTCTGTCTTTTTAAGAAATACAAGTCAGCATTGGGAATGTATTTTCAGCCTTAAAATAGCTGGAATCATAATTGTAATTATTTTTTGTTTAGAATACTAATATGAATAAATAAAATCACAGATATGAAGTGTATTTCCCATATGAAGAGAATGTTTATAAATAATGTCAGGATTTTAAAATCTGTAATTATCTCCCATTTTTCACTGTTTTGAAGAGAATTTAAAATCTTAAACTTATGGAAATTAAAAATGAAAGTGTTAGTCTTTGAAAAACAATATAGTTCAAAGTATAAAAAAAAGATTGCATTTTATTTTGATGGGAAAGAGTTAATATTCAAAATACCCTAAGTTTATCTTATCTATACTAAAACTGACAGTTCTTTTTTTAGTAAAATACATACTTGTCATTCCATTTAAAAAATTTAGTTGCTGAATTTGGATGAGAAAATGTGTTATTACTGGTGTAGGCAGTCTTGGTGTGATTTGTAGGTCAGACGAAAAAAAATGGTCCCTTTGACATTGTCAGTTTCATGTTTAAGTCTTTTCTTTAGTTAGTACTCCCTTAGACCAGAAACTATTAATCTTTGTGGCTTCTCATCCCTAAGAAAAATTAGCTGTTGGTACTTAACCTCCTTTTAAATAACCTTTTTTTACTTTCTTGTGGTGAAAAACAGCTGAAATGGTTCAGAGGTGCCCTTTAACTTTTGTGACTGTGTGGTCAGTATGGTTCCAGGCAGAGAATAAAGAACTTCAGTAAGTTTCCCAGAAAATATTTGTATCCTCATTCAGAATCCAGATATTACACTGTCAAAATGACATTAAAATCTCTGTAGAAATGTGCAGCTGCAGATGGAAACCAGATAATGACGTGTATAATTTCACAAACAGGTGTGTGGGATGGTGGGGTGGGTAGGAAGAAAAATCTACCAAAAGAGGTTACTGCAATGACAAAATCCTGGGACTTCAGAGGAACCAGGAACACAGTTGTCACTGGTCTTCAGTAAGATCTGGAAACTAAATACTTTCAGGTATCCCTTTTGCAAGTTCAGCTGGAATGGACACAGGACAGGTGACAGGACATGATACAGCCATAAGTCAGCCACAGACTATAAACTTTCTGTATGGGTACATAACAGCACGATTCGTGTGTGTGTGAAGCTTTCACACCATCTTCAGAAGCATGTGGTATTGCCTGTCACAGAAAATTAAAATGAATCATATTAGTAATGCATTTCTTAATGTAATTATAGGAAAATTTGTATGCACACCAAATCTGGAGATGATGTAAGATTGTGAGTGTTACTATACCCACAAAAGGAAAGAGAAAGCAGACAAGGTACTTGCAGAGGATGATTAGGGCCTTGAAATACAAGGAGATAAAAAGGTAAAACTATCCACAGGGTACCTGTAACACCAATGCCAATAAAAATTCTGCAGGTCAGAAACTCATAATATTAAGAGAATAATTGTGGAGAGAGTGAACCAAGTGGATAAATGTTTTTAGTGAAATATTAACAAAAGCTTCACCCCTCTGCTCGGTTGAAATGGGGACAACACACTTTCTAGAAGAGCCGTGATGGGATCATCAGCATATCGCTCTCCCTGTTTGGAGCCAGAACAGTTGACAAAATAAAAGGAGCAGTATAACAAAAAGAGAAATGATCATAAGATTGATAGGACTTTAGTAGTTAATTCAGAAATAAATATAATGAGCATAGTTATATGAAGTACAAATGTGTCCCGGACACCCACCTGCAAGAATTTACAAGGGATAAACTTCAAGAAAATATTTCTTTATACCGATATTAATACTATATCTAAAAAGCATTGACAAGTAAATTAAGCAAGGGAAGACTCAAGATTGCTAAAAGCAGACACTTTATGAAAAGTGAGGTGTCTCCAGCTGTGGAATAGTCTTGGAAGTATGATGCTGTTGGAGGATATTTTACACTGTGTGGGGCTAGCATTGTTGTATTAGATATTTCTGAGCACCAGCACGCAAAGGAAAGAACGGGCACAGAGAGGGAGCAGAGGTGGGAAGCGATGATTAACAAGGGCAGGTAGTGCCCCCGTGACTCAACAAGAAAAGAGGACAGTCTGGTCAGGGAATTTGGCATGCCCGGAGCCCATCACCTTGTCTGAGTTGCTCTTCCAAAGAAGCCCTGCCCTACCTCCTGCCAGCCTGCCTGATTACCGAACCCGTGACTGGACGGGGCTGCCTCAACTTGCCACACGCTGTAATGGAGAGAGCTAAGGCATTTAGTGTGAAGCGCATTCCTGCAACGCACAATAGATGAAAGAGATGACTCAAGTGCCATCTTTCAGCGTTTAGTTTTTGTGTGTCTCAGATTAAAAATGTAAAGATGTGTTATGCAAAAGGACACAGGCACAGTGTGAGACCAGGCACTGCGGTGCCTGACTTTGAAGTAGTTGGCATCTGCTTCTGAAGTGCAATCCGCAGCCCCGTGTTAGCTGCCTGCACTCTCTGCAGTGCTCTTCCGAATGGGATTCAAAGCAGCAGCATACTGAACATCGAGCCACAAACACTACTCCAAGGAAAAAGCTAACAAGAGAGATGTGTCTTAAATCCCACTCTCCTTCAGCTTTGGACTCCCAGAAGAGGATTAGCTGTGCTAGGGAGTCACATACTGGAGCCTCTCCGGTACAGTAAACCATCTTCCTAGCTTCAGACAAAATCTGTGGAGAGTCTACTCCAAACTTTTTGGACTGGGACACCCAGACAGTGCAGCTGTAGTAATCCCCACTTGTATAATGCATGTCTTATTGAGGACACAGGGAACTGTAGATGTTGAGAAGCTGAACCACCATCACACTTCGAGTCTCACCTGCAGAAACTGCTGTTGGTACTAACAGAAACCACCCTGGATATGTTGGGCTACAAAGAGAAAGAAAAAGGTAGCACAGTACAAAAGGTAGGCTGATGAGGAACATTCCAGTTAGGGTGGCTGAACCAAGAACAGTTCCCGTACTTTTTTAACAAAGCGTCTGACTCTGCTGTGTTTTCAGTGGACCTTATTCTACATGTATGTATTAGACTTGCTCTGATGACATACAATAGACTGAATACCTAAAGGGATATATGTAGAGATACAACACGGGTGGTGAACTTCCACTTACATGGGCTACATGCAGATGCAGAATTGCAGGCACGAGGGTGAAACTGAAGTGTCTGCAGACCAAGGGGCAGGGATTTGTAAGCGAAGTATAAATACTGATAAAGCTCCCCAGAAAGAGTCCAAGTCCTTTTGTCTTCTCAGAAGATGAAATTGAGAAACAGGAAAGGACAGAACTGAAGGAAATGCCAAACAAATAGTGAAAGGTAGTTTTGTTTTTTTGTAAATAACAGAGGTGCAAACTATGGTGTAATTCACAGATGAAGTGTGAAATTTAGACAAATATAATAGCTGCACTGAGTAAATACAGGCCACCAAAGCCTGCCCTCAAAGGCTGCAAAGCAAATAATATAACATTAAACAGAGAAAGACATGACAGAAAAAAGTAAATGCAAACCCCAAAAATAAATTAATGGAAAACAATCACCACTATTTTGGTTATGAGAGCACTTCAGAAACTGATAAAGGATTATATGTCACTGCGAAGAGTGCTGCACACATGGGCAGAATATTATTCTTGCTTTCTAAGAGTTAAGCCTATCAAAAACGCTATGTTTTTATTAAAATACGTATGTATTTTACTAAATGTAAGAATTTGTGAGTTGTAGATTTCATTCATTCACCTTTGCCAGTTACCATAAACAACCAGCACCATTGCTGCTCTTTGTCTATATTCTTCCTAATTCTCACTTGCATGCTCCTGACTGCTTTTGTCCTTGTGCAATGAGGCATGCAGATGTGCACCGACAACCGGGAAGACGTTGTCCTTCCCATAATCCAGAATCTTAACAATAAAATAGAAATAAAAAGCTAAGGAAAGGAATTCATCTTAACGGCAGAATGACAAAGGTAATATTTGGCAGATTCTATTTTAGTGCATGCATACAATGCTACTACATACACCTTATGTACAAAAAAATCCTTGCATTATAAAAGATCGATAAAGTTGCAAAGTAGTATTTAAAGGATAGGACCTTTATCTTTGTGAAAGATCACAGGTATGATTTGGATTCCTATAGTAGCTTGAATATTGTAGCAAACTTTCCTGTGACTGGTACACCTTGTTCTGAGTTGAAAAGTCATGACTGAAAACCTAAATCCAAGTACTGCTCAAACCCCCACCACTGAAATCAGGTGGATGCTTCATGATTAATTGATTCATGCATCAACGACATGCAGACAGAAGACAAAAACCGAATACCCCAGAAGAGTAAAGGAGAGCACTATTGACAAATCCAATTATATTTGCAACAGTAGGTGACAGGTCCTTTCCCTCACAGGTTAGACTCCTAGGTCAGCAACTGTTACTGTCTTTGGTGAGAGGCTTTTCGTCTCAGGCTACTGAACAGTGCTGACAAACACTGACCTTGCTTGACCATGGTCATTAACTATGTTTACCACCATGAATTTAACAGCACTTCTATTTTATGCTGCTTTCTCTGTCCCATTTCTTCCTGGCTTCTCACTCAGACCTGGCTCAGGATTCCTCTTTGCCGGGATGAAGCCTCAGGGTCAAGTTTTCCCCAATTTTTTTTTTTTTTTTTTCAATCTATGACCTGGCCTGGATGGCTAAAGGGAAGAGGCTCAGCAGTCTGTCAGGTCTGACAGTTCCCCCAGGCTAGAGAAGCAGACATGGCTCTTTCAAAATGTATTAGAGTTCCAAGGGGACTATTAAGAACAGAAAAATAAGAAGGGAAAACAGTCCACTGGGTCCTACTTTCTGAGCATGCAGTATGGGATAAAACAATTTGTGTCCTAAGTTTGGGAGACCAAACAGAAAACAAGCTCTCTACACGAAAATAACAATGTAGGTTTTCTTGCATTCATAGTTACAGAGCATAGTAATCCAGGTAGTTCAGCTTTTCACAACATACATTTTATTTAAGCAAATTTTCTATGTTTCTCAACTCAACTATTAAATTATTAGATGCGGTTGTGCAAAATTTCACACTAAAGAGAGTGTATGTGCTAATTTGATACTGTCAGAGGTTAAGTTTGGTGGACAGAAAATATGCAGCAGTGAGAGAGGAGACCTGAGTAAAAGGACAAAGATAAGCACCATAAAATACCATACCTTAAAATATCATTGGTTCAGAAGTCTCACTACTGTTGGGATGCACTGGTAACAGTGAGCAGCGGAAATTCTGTATTTCAGGGAAGGACAAATAGGCTTTACCTTAAGTGTCAGATGTTTGGACTCTAATAATAAGCATGTATAGGTTAAAGGAAAGAATGCAGCTAAAACTGTCAAAGGTGGTTGGCTCTACAATTTATAATCTGGGTGTCACCTCCAAAACTAGGAGCACAAACCAGTCTTGCCTGTGTCTCAGGAGAGCCTTGCCAGTGAGGCATCTCAAGTGAATTATGATGTTCTCCCATTCAGCAGTGAGGATGAAATCGATAGCCCATTGTTCAATGTTAATAATAATCTTTATATAACAGCAATTTAAAAAAAAATGACAAGAATATTTATGAAAAAAATCTGATTTATCGCACATTGAGAATATGCTTTGCCTGCAGCAGCCATCTGTCTGTGGACTTCACAGCTCTGTTTTCTGTAGGAGACAGGCTGTCATATGAAACGTTTCTTTCTGCTGTTTATTTTGGGGTTCTCAGTTTGAAGGAGATCAAGTATTTTGGTTTTTTTTTTTCAGCACAGGAAGACATATTTGAAGGCTGACACATGAATCAAAGGCCCGGGGAAGGTGTTAAGCTTGTATAAAAGTTTAAGTGGAAGTGAAGATTGGGTCAGGCGACTGTCATTGGCTGGAAAAGCTTTCAAGCAAAGTGCCTTAGAGAAGGGTAATACTAGTGTTCAAATCTGAATGAACCAGTGTAATGAGCAGAGCAGTCTGGAAAAACAAGTACATTGTCTGCTCCAACACCAGTATGGGCACTTTTGACAGTGCAACTATGGCAAGAGTGCCCTTTTATAATTCTCTCCAAACAAGCATTTTTTGCATGTATGAACATTTATGATGGAGTTCTATTAAGAACGTGTATTGTTAAATACCTAAAGATGAATTCCTTTTCTTAGCTTTTTGTTTATCTTTTGTTGTTAAGATTCTGGAATTTTATGAGAAGGACAGTGTCTTCCCAGTTGTAGGTGCACATCTATATGCCTCATTGTTAGCTATATCTACATATACATGAAAGGCAGGCCCCTGGGGGAAAAAAAACCAAGGGAAAAAAATGATAGTTTCAGAGGCTGATAAAGATCTGATCTGTATTGGATGTAGACGTTTCAGGGAGAAAACTGGGGGTGTGCTTTACAGCTTGTTTTGCAGCAATATGGTCAACTTCAAAACTGCAGCAATAAAAAAAAAACAGTAGCAGTGACCCTAACGTTTTTGCTGTAGAACCACATTATGGAACATTCAGCTGGGCAAAACTAGTGCACGCCTCGCTAGATTCAGAGGTAAAGTAGCAGAAAAGGAAGGACTCTAGTTAACCAAACACAGGTGTGTCCTCAGTATAGGAGAAAAAAGCAAACGTCTTTCCTTGAAAGAAGAGTAAATGCAAGCTTTCAATGGCAAAAGCTGAGATAAGAGATGTAGTAGATTAAAAATGAATGAATAAAGAGGAAAGGAGTAATCTGGAAAGGAGGCAGCTGAAAGAATGAAAAGAGAATATGCAAAATATACACTGAGAGAATGGGGGGGGGGGGGAGGGAACCAAGGAATGAGGGGGAGGGAAGAAGAACATTTAAATGCTTATCTGGATCAGTCCAAAGCCACTAATTTCTGTAATACTTTTTCATCTGTTTCAACAGGAATTGACTCAGGGTTATAACTTGAGTTTCTATTTCTATTAGACATGCAACTATGTGCAGCAAAAGGAAGAGAATTTGCAGGATCTGGTTGTTTCAAGATAAACAGGAATGCTGGGCTGACAAGTCCGGGGGAAAATAATTCTGCCCGAATAAGCAATAAAATGGCTTAGAGCATAATCTGGGTTTATGTGTGTTTCATGTGGGTTCAGTTGGAAAGACTGTGCAGATGTGGTGAATACACACCTCACTGCTCCTTTAGTGCTTGTGGTTTTTTGGAATAGAAGTCCATTTAGGACAAGTTGTATCTGGGAGGGAAGCAAGAAATAGCAGACAATTCTGGTACAATTTTGTCAGATATTTGCAACATAAAAGGAGTAGATGTATGTTGAGATGGAAATGCACACTATAAGTGTTATGAAGTGAAGAAAAGCTTGGAAGCTAACTCCTCTTCAGGGCTTAGGTACACAAAATCCATAGTTCCTTCAGTTTAGTGACATGTATTATTATATTTTTTTCCACTCAAAGAAGCAAACAAAATCCAAGACCCCTAATCTCAGGCAAGAAAGTTTCAGATTCCACCTTCCTTCAAGGTCAAATCAAATAATCAACCCAAAGGGCCAAATTCCTTTTTCTGAGAAGTTTAAAGGAGACTCATTACATTGGCTCACCAAAGTCCACAACTGCAGAGAACCTAACTCAGGAACAGATGTAGCTTATAGCGACAGTGACGGAGTCAAACTTGTGATAACTGGAAACAGGGCTTCTTCTCCCCACTATCCCCTATCTGAAAAATGGATCCCACCTCTCTGCTCCTTCCTCCTGTCCTCTTTCTATCCGTGCAACAAGCCTGGGGAGAAGGTGTGTAGGAGGAAAACAGGGGAAAGCAGGAGAAGGCAGACTTCACAGGAGACATCTGATCTGGAAGTTGCCAGGGTGCATAATTAATTGCTGAACTGGTGAATCAAAAGAGAGTGTGGGAAGAGCACAAGCAGGCTAGACTTCTTACAATAAAAACATCCAGTGGAAAATGAAAATCTGTAGTATATTAATAACATATGTAAGAAGATAAAAGTTTTCTACAAGTCACTTCAAAACACATTTTCTCAGGACAGCAATCTATTTTGGCCTCAGAAGAGCTACAGCACACGGCCTGGGGACTTCCGGAAAGACCATTGACCAAGCTGAGCTCCTGCACTGAATGCTATTGTGCTTGCTCTACATTACAGGAAGCAATTCAGCAGATACATCTGCAATCAGATGAATTTTGAAGGCATGCTCTCCAAACAGCCAGTATAATTTATGGCTAGGTAATATGTGATAACTACTTTAAGTTAGCAAAAGTTTATGTGTTAATCATCTTAGTGCCTCAGCCAGGAGAGCCACAGGTATTGCCATAATGCTAAATGAAAAGGAAAAAAAAAAATACTTTTTCTTTCCAAAACATGAATATGTGCCAAATGCTTTTCAAAATTTTAAGAAGTCAAAATACACAGAAGTGTATTTTTGTGTTTCCAATATTGCTGGATATTGGGAAGAAGTCCTGATAACAGACATCTGTTACACTAAAATGACAAGCAAGAAAAGAAAAAGATGGGTTTGTAGTTTGCCTAAACAAAACTCTCTGGTCATTTCTGTTACTCACAGCTCGTTCTTTCAGCAAGTGATATCGCTTATTGCTATAGTCCTTATTCCGTCAGAATTACCCTGGGGCAAATACTGCAGTCTACGGATAGCCTGATAAATGGTGATCCCTAAACACTGAACAGCTTTACTCTGCAAAACTAGCAGAGAAGGAGATTAGTCAGAGGGTCTGCAGCTGTACCAGCCAAAACACAAGAAAACAGGTCACAAAAGGCGCTACAGCTATTCTGTAGCTTGAAGACCTTGACAACATTCTCTTGGGGTAATCCACTCTTTCTAGTGTTATAAAGTGAATTATTTTCACCCAGATTTCATGTCGGTCCATAACGAATCAGCAGAAGACTGGTTTTCACAGAGTCGATAATCTCTTTTTGATGACCCATGCAATTTCCAGTTACTGTGGTTCTTAGTGGTTTCTGAGTTCTTGAGATTTTCTGCTTATTAGAAATCAGTTAGAAGAAAGAATACAAAATACTTAAGACTGCTTGCCAGTTTCCTAATGCTTTTCCTTATAACACATTACAATTTTTGATAAACAGCCTCTCATTGGAGTTTTCCCTGTAGGTACTGACTTTACAACATGCCACCTTCATGTTTTTGCCCTCTGTAATTGTATTTCACCCTTGGAGCCCTAAAGCAGTACTCTTTCACCTGGACTCTCTCAAGTGAATATTTATTTTCTTTGAAGAGAAGCAATACAAATAATGAAAAAAAAGAAAAGAAAAAGAAAAAGGAGAAGGAAAAGGAAAAGGAAAAAAGGAAAGGAAAAGAAAAAACCCACCACCTCTCCCTGAATAATCTTCAATATCTTAACAGAATCTGGTGGTGAAAGGAATACTGCATGTGTTCAGAAAAGCCACAGTTCAGCCACTGAGCACATGCTAGTGGTTGTGCAGAGTAGCTTGCAGAGTCAGGGCCTGAATCAGTAGTATAACTGGTAAGAAAAAAAAGACAGAGACTAAAAATCTACAACATATGTTATGAGGAGCTGCTTCATGAGACACAGACGACAAAATGCCATTCTGTACTCTGGGTGTTAAGGACAGGAATTTCTACCAGTAGTTTCACCCTGCTCTTTTCTTTTTCAAATGCTAAACATTAGGTACAATAAACTTCACAGTTTGCGCTGGCCATGTTAACGATGTACTTCGTTTCACAATGGTTTTCTACCCAGTCTCCAGAAAAAATATTCGTGAACAGCAAATACTTTCTTTTTAAAACATAAGCAAAAAATTACAGTGAAATTCACCTGTGTGTAGGACAGCCATCTAAGCCTCAGTTTGGTCTTAAAACAAGACTTAAATGGTGGATAGTTTCACTGGTCTTATTAATACCCTTTGTGCATAAAACAGATTTCAGAAAATACTGCCCAAGTTGCAGAAGGCAAAGGCAGGGACTGGGAGAATGAAGAACCGCCCACTGTAGGAGAAGATCAGGTTTGAGACCATCTAAGGAACCTGAAGGTGCACAAGTCCGTGGGACCTGATGAGATGCATGCGCGGGTCCTGAGGGAACTGGCGGATGAAGTGGCTAAGCTGCTACCCATCATATTCGAGAAGTCGTGGCAGTCTGGGCAAATTCCCACTGACTGGAAAAGGGGAAACATAACCTCCATTTTTAGAAAGGGAAAAAAGGAAGACCCAGGGAACTACAGGCCAGTCAGTCTCATCTCTGTGCCCGGCAAGATCATGGAGCGGATCCTCCTGGAAACTATGCTAAGGCACATGGAAAATAAGGAGGTGATTGGTGACAGCCAACATGGCTTCACTAAGGGCAAATTTGTCACCTGACAAATTTGGTGGCCTTCTACGATGGGGTTATAACATTCGTGGATAAGGGAAAAACAACTGACGTCATCTACCTGGACTTGTGCAAAGCATTTGCCACTGTCCCGCATGACATCCTTGTCTCTAAATTGGAGAGATGTGGATTTGATGGATGGGCCCCACTCGGTGGATCAGGAATTGGCTGGATGGTCACACTCAAAGAGTTGCGGTCAATGGCTTGATGTCCAAGTGGAGAGCAGTGATGAGTGGCGTTCCTCAGGGGTCGGTATTGGGACCAGCGCTGTTTAACATCTTTGTTGGTGACATGGACAGTGGGATTGAGTGCACCCTCAGCAAGTCTGCCGACAACATCAAGCTGTGTGGTGCAGTCGACATGCTGGAAGGAAGGGATGCCATCCAGAGGGACTTGGACAGGCTTGAGAGGCGGGCCTGTGTGAACCTCATGAAGTTCAACAAGACCAAGTGCAAGGTCCTGCACATGGGTCGTGGCAATCCCAAGCACAAATACAGGCTGGGCAATGAGTGGATTGAGAGCAGCCCTGCAGAGAAGGACTTTGGGGCGTTGGTTGATGAGAAGCTCAACATGACCCAGCAATGTGCGCTTGCAGCCCAGAAGCCCAACCTTATCCTGGGCTGCATCAAAAGAAGCTGACCAGCAGGTCGAGGGAGGTGATTCTCCCCCTCTATTCTGCTCTCGTGAGACCCCACCTGGAGTATTGCATTCAGCTCTGGAGTCCCCAGTACAAGACAGACATGGACCTGTTGGAGCAAGTCCAGAGGAGGGCCACAAGGTGATCAGAGGGCTGGAGCACCTCTCCTACGGAGACAGGCTGAAAGAGTTGGGGTTGTTCAGTGTGGAGAGGAGAAGGCTCCAGGGAGACCTTTCAGTACCTAAAGGGGGCCTACAAGAAAGCCAGAGAGGGACTTTTTACAAGGGCATGTAGCGATAGGACAAGGGATAATGACTTTAAACTGAAAGAAGGTAGATTTAGATTAGATGTAAGGAAGAAGTTCTTCACTGCGAGTGTGGTGAGGCACTGGAACAGGTTGCCCAGAGAGACTGTGGATGCCCCATGCCTGGAAGTGTTCAAGGCCAGGCTGGATGGGGCTTTGAGCAACCTGGTCTAGTGGAAGGTGTCCCTACCCATGGCAGGGGGGTTGGACTAGATGATCTTTAAGATCCCTTCCAACCCAAACCATTCTATGATTCTATGATTCTATGATTATGATTAAACAGTGTTATTGTGTAAAGATGATACTAGTAATAAATCTAATAGGGAGAAATTACAGATATTAAAAAAGATGCCAAATACCAATCCAGACAGTTTTGCATTCAAAGACATACTTCTGTTATTTTCTCAAGCATTCAATGAAGTGAGCAATAGTTTTTGTTTTATTTATTATCAATTTACCTTATTCAGTTCCTTGTTCCCTTGAGAAACTACTTGTAGGCTTCATTACTTGATTTCTTCTGCTTCTCTGCTTTTGGTTCCATGGCAACCAAGGTAAAATTAGTAGCAGAGAGGAAATCCCAAGCAGCCCTGAGCTAGAATCTTAGGAATTTCACCTTTTTATTTCACAGAATCAAAGAATCACAGAACAGTTGAGGTAGGAAGGGATGTCTGGATGTCATCTGGTCCAAGCCCCCGGCTCAAGCAGGGCCATCTAAAGCAGGTTTCCCAGCACTGTGTCCAGACACCTTTTGAATATCTCCAAGGATGGAGAATCCTCCACCTCCCTGGGCAACCTGTGCCAGTGCTCAGTCACCCTCACAGCGAAAAAGTGTTTCCTGATGTTCAGACAGAACCGCCTGTGTTTCAGTTTGTGCCTGTTACTTCTGGTCCTGTCACCAGGCACCACTGAAAAGTGCCTGGCTCTGTCCTCTTTGTCCCCTTCCCTTCAGGTATTTATATACATAGATAAGATCCCCCTCAGTCTCAGCTCTCTCAGCCTTTCCTCATAGGAGAGATGCTCCAGTCCCTTCTTCGTCTTTGTGGCTCTTCATTGGACTCTTTCCAGTATGTCCATGTCTCTCTTGTACTGGGGAGTCCAGAACTGGACACAGCACTTCAGGTGTGGCCTCACCAGTGCTGAGTAGAGGGGAAGGATCACCTCCCTTCACCTGCTGGCAATGCTTTGCCTAATGCAGCCCAGGATACCATTAGCAGCTTTTGCCGCAAGGGCCCATTGCTGGCTCATGTTCAACCTGGTGTCCACCAGGACCCCCAGGTCCTTTTCTGCCAATCTGCTTTCCAGCTGGTCGGCCTCCAGCTTGTACTGTTGCATGGGGTTGTTCCTCCCCACGTGCAGGACTTTGCACTTCCTCTTGTTGATCTGCATGAGGTTTCTGTCAGCCCATTTCTCCAGCTTGTCAAGGTCCCTCTGGATGGCAGCATGATGCTCTGGTATATCAGCCACCCCTCCCAGTTTTGTGTCATCAGCAACCTTGCTAAGGGTGCCCTCTGCCCCATCATCCAGATGATTAGTGAAGATGTTGAATAGGACTGGACCCAGTATTAACTCCTGGGGTACGCCACTAGCTACTGGCTCCCAAATGAACTTTGTGCCACTGATCACCATGCTCTGGGCCCAGCCATTCTGCCAGTTTTCAATTCGCCTCACTGTCTGCTCATCCAGGCCCTACATCAACACCTTCTCTATGAGGATCTTATGGGAGATAGTGTCAAAAGCCTTACTAAAGTCAAGGTAGACAATATCCACTGCTCTCCCCTCATTTACCAGGCCAGCCATTTCATCATAGAAGTTTATCCTCCTTATTTAAAAAGGAGGATGTTAAACTAAATGTGTGGTTTGATGAGATAACTCGTTCTGTATCAGGATTTATGTGGAGTGAAAATTGTTAATATACCTGTATGTAACAGCCAGTTCTTAAAACACCACGGTGCTTGGAGAGCCACCGAAACTAGCCGAGTTATCAGGAGCTACATTGTTGAAAGCACTTGGCCAGGACTCATTTGAAAAACAAAAACAAAACTAAAGAAGTAAAGCTGGAAGAAATAGAATTGTCACCATTTAAAGAGGTTAGGATGGAAAATACCATTTAATAAAAAAAATCTGTAAGTAGTTTTGTTTGAACTTCTCTCTGGCATATGAAGCCACTGTAAAAAGCTTTGCTTGTTGCCATGACTGTCACTGCCATATGACAAGATAAGATGAAAACTTTTAAGCATGCAGTTGCAGGGAACAGTTTCAAATTTCTGTCCTTTTCATTTATCAGCTAATTAGCTGGAATAAGTAAGAAAACTTCCCTCATGGCATATTAATTCACAATGCATATTCATGGGGGTTCCTTCTCATCCTCTCAAGCATCCTGAACTGCCTACTGAGAGGCAGCATGGTTTGCCCTCCAGTACCGCCCTGCAGAAAAGTGGGTATAATACCACTTACTGTGTTTTGAAGTCTAATTAGCTGTTTGCAAAAAGAACTGAGGTCGGCAGATGAAAAGTGCTTCAGAAATGCAAAATATTATTATTACTATTAATAATAATAATAAAGAACATGCACCAAATAATTATCATAGCAAAACAACACTGATAATTTTATAAGGTTCCCAAACCGTATGAAATGGATGTTAAAGGGAAATTAGGAAAATACCTTCTTTTCCTTCAGCAAAACCACTTAAATATAATTGTTCTTGGTTTTTAATAGATTCTGTTAATAATACAACTGGCTTTAAATATTATGCATAAGCTAGGTGACTTTTCTAAACTGAGAAAATAATAAGGCTAATGTTTTAAAAACAAGTCCATATTAGGTTAACAAATACTGAATGTTAATCAGGAGATTTTCCAGATTTTCAAGCACTGAATTGGCTGGTCTCTTGAAAAACATGACCTATTTTTAAACACTGATCTTCAAAACGCTCTACTTACAGTCTTATGTTCAAAGTATTAGGCTGCAAGGTTTGGAACAATCTAAATAATTGATGATCTCCTAATCAAAAGGGACATACATCAAAGAGAAAAAGCTACAGTTCTGTTCATTGAAAGACTTAGGCAAACATGGAAGAAAGAAAAAGGAGGGTAGTGACCAAAAATGTGCACAAAAAAAGAATTAAATCACTACTGAACTTTTTTTTACAGACCACTCCTATCATAAATCCCACAAATTGTTTATGATGAATAATTAAGTTGACAATATCAAGAAAAAGCTCAATCCCAAAGCAAACTAAATTTTCACTTGATTTCCATAAGTCATACTTTTTGCCCCTTTGTACACAAACCAGTAACAGACCCTAATCCAAGTATTCAAATGTCTAACAGACAAGAGTCCAATCCTTCAACTTATTCTACCTAGAGTGAGTACGTCTTTGTGACAGGTAGCTTGCTAGCTTGGAAATTCGTGGCTTCCCTACATAATAAACATCACTGGCTTAATTTAAATAAGTTAAAAATATTTTGGTTAAACGGGTGAAAAAAATTGCAGAATTAGAAAAAGGTTTTACATTAATAACTGTACACCGGCAAGAATTCTGATGTGAATTAAGTGGCTACAAGCCAGGTCAAAATCAATTTAGAGATATCACAAAATTTGTCCACTTTAGAATACACCTTTACTTAAACTCTCCCAACTTCATATGTAAATCACATCTAGGGATACAGAGACATCTTAAATCCTTCAGTACCAATGGAAGTAAATTTCCATGGATTCTAATTTTATACAAAAGGAAAATAGTATCCATTTCACATAGGTGGAGGGTATTTCTAACACAGAAGAAGAATACTGACATCCCTTCACCATGCTGTTTTCTGAATAGATCCTTTAAGGCAAGATTCTTCTTTTTAATTAATGTTTACTAACTGCACTAAAATAGTCCTAACTTCCAAAACACACTCCAAAACTCGCAATTTTAATGGCTAGACTTCATTAACCTTTTAAAAAGAATCTATTCAGCTACTACTTTGCAGTCTGTGTCCAGGACAATGAAAGAATTATCTTGGTATTTTCTTTATAGATGTGTCTTATGTATGTCCAGGCACAGTCTTTTTCACTGGTAGACACATATTTTCACCTTGTTTTCTTTGCTGACTTCTGGGACTCTCATCCAAAAGAATAGTCTTCTGATCCTCTCATCTTTTTTCCTTAGGTCACCCTCACCTTCAGTCCTGTTTCTAATGTTTTTGGTCAAGTAAGATCAATAAAAAAGGGCTTCTTTTTTTTCCATATCACTGTGTATATAGGCAGCCTTATCATTCGGAAAAGTTTAAAAGATTCTGAATCATCCCAACATTAAATTATTTTAAAAAGATGAATATGTAGTTTTTAATCTGTTTTATGGGTTAGCTCTACCATTATAAAAGTAACTAATTGTTTTGTCCTTTCTAGAGCTTTTATGCAGAGCTTCAATAAGGCTGTATTCTCAGTGAGCGGAATATGGTGCAAACGTATGATGGAGAGTCTATGACACGGGATGTAGGACTGCAACCAAACAAGTTTCCTTTGTATGAACAGTTACCAGACACCTGGTGACGTACATCAAAACCAGAGAAAAGGAAGTCTTGACAGCACAATAGCTACACCCTAAGGCAACTACATCCATAATTATTAATACAACAACTTGGAAAACAAACTTCTTTTGAGGAAAAAAATGATGAAATTAAATTTTGTCCTTTACAGGATACACATACGTAATGTCTTCTACTATTTGAATACAAAGGCAAAATTTCCTGCAACTCTCCTGCACCCACCACAAATACAAAAAAACAAAAGTAAATTTTCTTCTAACTAGAATGTTTTACAGGGTGAAAAAAAAAAAAAGTTCAGCACCTACACTTGGCACTTTCCCTGATACACACATACATGTTTTTCACCTTTATCCCTCTAAATCACTGTCAGGCTTTGAATAACAGCAAATTAATAAGTGGCCACTTCCTCTAGCTGTCTCCCCTTTCAAAACTGGAAAATAAAGGAAGATAGTACAAAAATGACTAATGAGTTTCTAAACTATTTTAGAATATGGGCTGAATGTCAGATGTTAATGTCAGATTTTATTCCCAGACTTAAAAAAGGAAAGGTCTTGGGAACAGTTACACACTGGACAGCCTAATAGCTTGGCATCTCCCATGTCTGAATTGCACCCAAAGACTAAAATAAAAGCTCTCCATGTAAAAGTACAAGAGTCTAAAGATCTACAAAGTTGCCTTTTATCACATTCTTGAACCTTTATAATAATTTACTGAAGGGAAAGTCAGAGCCAGACTTGATTTAAAAATGGCACACACTGTTGACTCTTCTCCAAATGAATGAGAATTGGATGTCTTAAATGACAGACTAGGGTCCTGTTGCCATCTGAAGCTGAATACAGAAGGACCCACTTAAACTGTAAAATTTCCTTTCACTTCAGGATGTCAGCATGACACAGTAGTTAACAATAAGGGTCGTTGGAAGTGCAGGAAGGCAAGATGTAAGGGGAGGATGTTCACTTACAACTCAGTCTCTTGGCTTGCAGCTCAGTCCATTTCCCATTAGATCTCAAGGTAGGCAATATGGCTCTTTTCTTCTCTACCTGCTCCAAAACATGGAAGATAATTGCTTTGTAATGAAAGCAATTAGCTTAAAAATGATGCCATTTTCTATAAACTTAACAGTCGTGAGAAGTCGCAGCCATATTTGGTGGTCAACATTAGGTTCATTTGCCAATGTACTTACTAGTTTGCTTCAAACACAAGACTGCTAACAAGAAACTGAAAATGTTTTCCTTTGGCCCCTTCTTACGATTCATGTATGAAGTTCCTGACACAAATTAGAGTACACTGCTCCTAGTTAAAAGGTGGCAGCTCTTTGCTGAAGGACTGGTTGTCACCGACTATTAAACGCTTCTGTCACACAGTTGGAAGCACTTTAATACTGAGTTTAGATGAACATGCCTCTCTTTCACCAAAGGTTAAACAAAACTTGGGGAACAGTTTGTTGCAAGCATTGACACAAGTCTGTCACATTTTAAGCTGTATACTTTTTTGTAATTTGCCTCATCTAGCTTTTCCTATTAGTTTCTACAATACGCCGTGACAATTTGATAGATTCAAAGCCCTAACAGTAACTCATAGAGCCTTCTTATGTAAAATGAAAATAACTATTTCAAATAGGTTAAATATATTTATGCACACACATATATATAAAAGAGGTTTTGAGGTTCCCAGATGTGTATTATTCTGTGTTGGGCTACTGAAAAGTAGCTGTGATCTAAAAGAGACTTTATTTAGCCATGCTTTTATTTCTCTGCATTTAGTACAGCCTTTTACTTTCCTAGTCAGCAGCATGCCACCTGCTCTTTCATTTCCTCAAAGTAGGTCAGCAGTCAGCCATCAATCTTTCATCTTCATTTCAGCTAAATCCTAAAGCCTGAGGCAAATGAACCATTTTAAAGGAGATGCAGTGATAGCGGTGGTATTCTCTCTCTTGTGTTAGCCATTTGTGGCTGAAAAAATATCACAAAATCCAGATGAAGCTAGCCAGCCTTTAATTGGAAAATAACAGGAATGCAAGCAGCTTTCACAAGGTCTTTGTAAAAATCTGGGGCCCAATTCATAAACACAGAAACATGGGTCCAGTCTCCACATCATATAATCTCCTTCATAGAGTTATTAAACTCTGAATTTCAAATGTTATATCATTACCCCTCTAAAAGAAGACAATTCTAGATCTTCAACTAATCTAGTGCCTTAGAAACATCTTCTCACTTCCAGCTTCTGTCTACTCATGATCAATTTTTAACTATTTTTCTCATGTGTCAGCACTGTTTGAATACAGTTTGAATAGTTCATCTCCCCACCTGGTCTTTAATATTCCATGAAATTTAGAGATAGTAATCATATATCCTCCTGGCATCACTTCTGCAAAATTAAGCAAGCCATACTTTTTTAAACTTCTTTAGTAACAGAGATTTTCCATTTTTTTGATCAACCCAAAATTTCTTGTTTGTACCTATTTTTTGATCAGAGGTGACCAGATTCAAAACTTATTAACAGAGTTTGTGGAAATTAGATTTTCTGCCTAATAATTGTACATACTTGTACTGAACCTTGAAAGCCTTTTGCTTTCACACAGTACTTCTGTTTCTATAAGTCAATGAAACACAGTGAAGTTCAGTGAAGCACTAAACAGTTTCACAAATACAGGTATCTGACAATTTCACTAGATACAGGCAATAGCTCACTGATTTTTTCTTGAACAGTGACAGACTAGGCAGGGTGAGGTAAACAAGAAAGAGCTTTAAAACAACAAAACAGGATGGAAGGAAGCCCACATGAAGTGTATGCATGCAAATGCCAGGAGGACAGGGGTGAAGAGAACACTGGGGGAAGCGTTCACACTTTTTCTGGGAAGTCAGTATGACGGTGCTCAGTATCTCTTCAAAGTGCCTGTACACCAATGCATGCATGCAGCATGGGGAACAAACAGATGGAATTAGAGGCATGTGTGCAGTTGCACGGCTGCATCCTCATTGGGGTCACAGAGACGTGGTGGGAAGGCTCCCTTGACTGGAGTCCTGCAACAGATAAATAGGAAGGAACAGGCTGGGAAGGGAAAAAAGGAAATTTGCCTGTTACATGAAATAGCAGCTGGAATACACTGGGCTCTGCCTTGGGATGTATGATGAGCCTGTCCAGAGCTTATGGGTTAAGATTAGAGGGCAGAACAAAGTGGTGTATGTTGTGGTCAGTGTTTACTACTGACTACCTGATCAGGAAGAAGAAGTTGATGAGGCCGTATTCAGACAATGGGAAAAAGCTTCATGTTTGCAGATCCTGGTTCTCATGGGGGACTTAACTGCCCTGATATATGCTGGAAAGACAACACAGGACTGCATTGATGAGAACTTCCTGACACAGGTGATGGATGATCTGATGAGAGGAGGCACTCTTCTGGACAGGATAACTAGAAAAAAGGTAGAAGTGGTAGAGGAGGAGAAGGTTGGTGGCAACCTTGGCTGCTGTGACCATGAGATGGTGGAGTTTGTGATCCTGAAAGGAGGAAAGAAGGCAAATAGCATGATAACAACCCTGGATTACAGGACAGCCAAGGCCCATCTGAGGTTAAATCTTGGGAGAGACAGGAAGGGCAACATGAAGGACTTTTACAGGTCTTTCCACAGCAAAAGGGAGATTATGGAAAATGAGGGCCTGCCACTGAATGGGGCAGGGGACCTGGTGATGAAGGACATGCAAAAGCTTGAGGTACCCAATGCCTTCTTCACCTCAGCCTTTACTGATAAAATTTACCTGAGGAATCACAGCCCCTGAAAGCAGTGGGAAGGTCTGGAGCAATGAAGTTTTATGCTCAGTTAGGAGGATTACGTTAGGGACCATTTAAACCAAGTGGACGTACACAAATCTGTGGGACCCGATTGAATGCATCCATGAGGACTAAGGGAGCCGGCTGATGTCATTGTAAGACCACTCTTGATTATCTTTGGAAGATCATGGTGACTGGGGGAGGTTCCAGAGGACTGGAAAACCCAAAGATCACTGTTACCATTGATATGGGCAAGCAGAAGGATCCAGGGAACTACAGGCCAGTCAACCTCACCTTAATCCCTGTGATAGTGATGGAGCAAATCCCACTGGGACCCATTTCCAAACACATTAAGGACAAGAATGCAATTGGAAGTAGTCAGCAAGGGTTTATAAAGGGGAAATCCTGCCTGACCAACCTGATACCCTTCTATGACAAAATGCCTAGCTTGGTGGATGAGGGGAGAGCAGTTGGCACTGTTTATCTTCACTTGAGCAAGGCTTTCAACACTCTCCCATAACATTCTCGTAGACAAACAGATGAAGTAGGGACTAGGCAAGTGGACCATGAGGGGCACTGAAAACTGACTAAACTGCCAGACTCAAGGGACTGTGATATCCAACTGTATGATGTTCAACTGGAGTCCAGTCATGAGTGGTTTATCCTAGGGATCAACACTGTGGCCAATAGTGTTTAACATGTTAATGATGTGGATGACAGGACAGAGTGCTTCCTCAACAAGTCTGCAGATGATACAGAAGTAGGAGGAGGCATTGATACACCAGATGGTTGTGCTGCTATTCAGTGGGATGTCGAGAGGCTGAAGATCTGAGCTGACAGGAATCTCCTGAGCTGAGAAAGGGGAATGCCAAGTCCTACCCCTGGGGAGGAAGAACCACAGACACCCACCCATACAGGCTGGGTGGTGTTTGGCTGGAAAGCAGCTGTGCAAAAAAGGCCCTGGGGGTCCTGGTGGAGACCAAGTGGCACATCAGCCAGCACTGTGCCCTTGCATTAGGAAGAGTGTCACCAGCAGGTTGAAGAAAGTGATTCTTGTCCTCGATGAGATCATATTTGGAGGACTGTGTCCAAGCCCAGGACTTCTAGTGCAAGAGTGACATGGACATGCTGGATTGAGTCCAAAAAGGGACCACTAAAATGCCCAAGGTATTGGAGCATCTGACATGAGGAGAGGCTGAGAGCTGGGGTTTTGCCTTAAGACAAGAAGGCTCAGTGGAATCTTATCCATGTGCATAAAAACAGAATGCGAGGGAGTAAAGAAGATGAAGACAGACTTTTGTCAGTGGTATTCAGTGAAAGAAAAAAAGGCGCAAATTGAAATGCAGGAAATGCCATTTAAACAGCAGAAAAAAGCTTTTTTAATGATGAGTTGGAACACATTGAACACTGGAACACGTTGCCCAGAGAGGTTGTAGAGAGTCCATCTTTGAAAGTATTCAAAACATGATGGGACATGGTCTTCAACAACCTACTCTAGGTGACCCTGCCTTGAGCAGGGGCATTGGACTAGAAAATATCCGGAGGTCCCCTCCAGTCTCAACGATTCTATAATTCTGTATTTCAGTTCTTAACTTCAGTTTCCTTTTCAGGAGTCACAGTTTCGTATGAATTAAATAAAAATCACTAAACGTTGGAGATCTCTTTCTCTTTATGACATACTAGATGAATATGTGTTCCCATTGTAGAACAACTATCAAGTGCTATAAAAATATGATATTGTGACATACTTGGAAAAGAATGCAGGACACCTGGTGTTGAGAATTACTTTCTAAACATTCTTCCATCAATGTTCAGAAGTGCTATCTGCAGTTTGTCAGAACACCTCTCTTTATCCTATGAAAACATTATAAAGAATAGAAATAAAATTAAATGCAAAGAGAATTAAAAAAATTACAGAGGTATTCCCTCTCTGCATAGCTGATGCATATAACAACAGGTGTACTTGCTCACAAAGATCTATCTAGCCCAATGCATGTCTCAAGTCCTACCATAACATCCCTTCCCTAGCGAAGAATCTGAAAAAGGTCAAGCATATAGAAACAACTCTCTAGAATATTTTAACTATCTGCCACTCAAAGATTTCTTGAGAGTGAGGTCATGTCTTCGTATTTAAGACCTCTTGATTGATTCTTCTTCCATGAGTGTGCCCAGTTGCTACGTTAATCCCATGTAAGCTTCTAGGAAGGACAATGCTCTGCAAAAAAGTTCTGCATCTGCACTGTGTTGTATGTTTTTTGAACCTGTCAGTTCCACGTCATGCTCCTTAGCTCTTGTATTGGAATAGACTATGTGCGATCATTTCTATTCACATTTTCTAAGCCACTGAAGATTTTATACTTCCCTGTTCTCATCCATCTCTCTTCCAGACAGAAGTGATCCCAGCCTGTTCCTTGGATGGAGGCTATTCCACACTTCTCAATCTTCTACGTAGCTCTGTCTGTAGATTTTCCATCTCCTGAAGGTAGAGAAGTGTGCTGGAACTGTACACAGTGTAGGTATAACTCCACTCTGGATTTATATACTGGCATAATATTGCTTTATGTTTTGTTCCCTACTTCTTATAATTCCTTACACTTGGTTTGCCTTTTGACTCCTACTGAGCATCAAGATGACATTTTCTTATAACTATGTACTATTGTGTCAAGATCTCACCATCACCTGGCATTTATTTACATTCAGTTCCACCTATCATTTAATTTTCACTGAAAACAGAAATCTTACTTGGTATTTCAATTTATGAAATCAGTGTCATAGTGACTTGTGGAAATGACTTGTCAAAGTTCATCATTTTAACAGCTTAAATAATTACTTTGATCATTTCTGATATGACTCTTATTTCAGATTAATTAAAATTTTATGAATTTATTAAAAAAACCCCAAACACTGGCAAAATAGGAAAAATATCCAAATTATCCCACTCCTGCCCCTGCAGTGATCTTTTCCATCTTGCTCCAGCCTAATTCCTTTGTAATGCCATTTCTTGTAATGTTGTTTGATGATCTGCCATCACACATACATTTCCATCCTAAATGTGTCTCCACAGTGCTTTAACTGGCTGTTCTTTCTTCTATATTAGTATATGCAAATGAAGAATATGAAAAAAACTTTGCTTTAAAACCTCGCTCACAGCATTATTGTAAGATTAGACCCCAATGAAAACATTAAAGATATGTGACTTCAACCTATATAACAAAGCAGAAGAACACCTCCACGTTGGCAGCAAGAAATTTTCATTTTGCTTTCATCTTCTGCACAAAGTGCAGTTCAATGGTGTTACTGCAAATAGAAAATTCCATAGTAAATTACTTTTTATCATTAGCTCTATAAATTTATGATGTAGGTGTTCTGTTCCACTTTGCAACAGTCCCACAAAATGAGAGGGGACTAATCAAAGCTGTTAGATCAAAATTCCTTTTCTGCAGAGAAGTAACCAACACACAGAAACACATAACGGGGGGATATTCAGCTTTTCACCTACCACAATCAGAACCATGGGTTGTTTCAATTACGTTTGGGTCCTACACCATTCCATAAGAGATTCTTGAAATTCACATGAGCTAGGAGCTCACACATACAAGACTGCCACAAAGCAAGAGAGACTCCCTGCTCTGTGCCTCTTGGAAAAATACATGTACATCAAGTTTTAGAAAAAGTAAAAAGGAAAAAAAAAGGACTTCTTTAATTGGACATGTGGGCCCTGACCAGATACCAGAACTGAAACATCAACGGTCAAGATATTAAATATATATGTATACATGTACATATTAACACACACACTCATTCATACATATATATGTACATCTGTATGCAACATACTGAAATTAAATATTTAGAGAAGCATTTTTTCATAAATATGTGCCTTTTGGAGTATCTTATTCTGTATCACACATCAGAAGAGATTCTTCTACACTACTAAGAATTACACAATATTTTATTTGTTAATGAAAAAAGCAGGCATAATGATTTTAAAGTGTAAGCAGGGTATTTCCATAAAATGAGGATTCTAGCCTCGTAAATCCTAACCTGATATAGTCATAGGAATAAAGGAACTATCAACTGCTTAGAAATATTCTCTGATCTCTAAAATTCTTACTTGGGTCACAGATGCTGCATGAGAAAGCAATAAAAATATCTCAGAATGAAGAGAAACTGTTGAATAAAATGGCAATACTAAAGAAATCAGTACACCGAGGCATTTAAATCCAAAATGTTATTTGAGATAACCAGGAGCCCCTTATAATATAATCATAATAAGGAAGTTGATACAAAAAAGATATATATTAAAGAAGAAATGATATGAAAAAAATTAGGATGGCTAATACAAGTTTTCAAGAGCAAGTAGTCAAAAGACAACACTGAGTTTCTTTAAATGTACCTGAAAATCAAAATATTGGATCCATGACATTGCTGGAGTTAAGGTGAGAAGTAAAGATGACAAAAGAATGAAGTCTCAGCATTTTCTGGTGAAGAGACTGTTGACAAAATTTCTACACCAGATCTTTCTTTTCAGGTAACAGAAATTAATTACTCCACCAAGATTCAGAAGATTTTAAATAAAATGATACATTAAGTATTCATTACATAATGTATGCCCAGAGATAATACTGTTGTTTACTTGTCAAAAATAAGCTAACAAAAATGTAGTTTGACAAAAACTGACAACATGTATAGTCTTTTCGTGCAAATTGCTTTTAAGCCAGAGGGCTGTAAGTGCTGCTCCTACATTTTAAAGGCTGTAAGGGACATAGTATGAGAATGATGTCTAGGAATACATAGAAGCACTTATGCAAGCTGTGAGATGACTGCCCTCACACAGGGATGGACTTAGACACGGACTTCATAAGCAGTGGTGTAGGACAGGTAGGCAGCTGCTACAGGTCACAGAACAACTCCTCTGAGGTGCAGTACTCTTGCTGCCTACTTAGCCTAGACAATGAGGAAACAATGCGTGCCACAGACTACCACCAAAAAAAGACAAGGAGGGCTGCCAGGCAGCTACAGCTATGAGGAGTGGGTCTCTCCCTTTATGAGGCACTGTTTCCACATCTCTCTGTGTCACAATCAGTGACAGCAGCAAGCCAAGCTCTCCCCTGTCCCCTCCAAATGTCTGACTCTTCTCAGTTACCTTTGGCCACTATCACCTTCCCAAATTCTGCAAGACCTTCATCTTAGGCCCCATCCCACCCTCATCCACTAGGAATTTGCTCCACCACTTCCACATAATTAAGTTAGTCAACATTTATATTCGATTCTTACTACAAACCATTACACCAGGTCTTACTGGGAAACCTTGAGTTGACTGTCCCCAAGCATGTCAACACCAGCCTGGTGGTACCTGAACCACGGCCACCTGCAGTTAGGTCATTGCCAGTCTTTAATAGCTGTTCACATGTAAGTACTGATCGAAAACTGTGCTGACCTAAGCCACAAGTTTGCTGTCCTTTCACACAGTCAGTTTTATCAATGACCTGCAGATTATGGTAATGAAAGTGAGCATGAGGTAAGATTTGGTAAGCGTGAGAGTTCATGGACACGGGCAGGAGAAAGCATTACAGAAGGGTGGAGAAGCATGCACTTCCCAGAGTACAGATGCAGCTGCTAGAGGTATAAGAACAAAGACAGTTTGGAAAGTAGACTTTAGGGTGATTCAAGCCGTTATAAAGCAAAAAGCCCCCAGTTTTATAGCTTTTAAGAATATATATGTCACTGAAGCATTGCTAATGCATATTGGTCCCATTAACAATGTGGTTAACAGCTATTACGTGTTTCTTCTCTTTTCTCCAGGGAGACAATATACAGCAGGATGTTTTAAAATAAAAATACATATGCATAAACACATTCTGCTGGATATTGATGCCGGAGAGAGCTAACTCAGAAACAATCCTTGCTTTTGTAGGAGTGAGGAGATTTGTGATAATCTGCAATTTTTGTAGAAAAGTTCATTCTAGTGTTTGGCAGATCCCAAAAAAGCTTTTTCTCGCTTACATATGAAATACACATTTGAATTTTTAGAGTATGCTTGTGAGAGAGGAAACAGCTTTACCCTCTAAAGCGAAGCAATCTTTACATACATAAAATATAGGCATCCAAAGGTCTTGATTTACTACTGTATGGGACACCCAAGCAGAGAATGGCCTAAGGCACTTGCAGTAAATAACCTGTGCTGGTACTAGCAGGTTTTTTTAATAGTTTTCAAAATACCTATATTTTCATGTCCAAATATATTGTATTGGTGTTTTGCAGATGACCAGGTATAAATAACTAAGACTGCATTGCTTTGCTAGGGTGAGACAGAGTCTTCAAGGTTTGGGTACAAATATGGTATAGTATTACTTGTGGATGCTGCTCTGCAAGAGACTTAGCAACAGTGAGGAATCCAGGAGAACGAAACACAGCAGTGAAATGATCTGTAGTACATAGACATAAAGAGGATGGCTTTGTGTGTGGAAGTTCTTCTTCAGGCCCTCTCCCC
Organism: Gymnogyps californianus; assembly: GCF_018139145.2. Lineage (NCBI taxonomy): Eukaryota > Metazoa > Chordata > Aves > Accipitriformes > Cathartidae > Gymnogyps > Gymnogyps californianus. The sequence continues at coordinate 67,857,459 of NC_059472.1, forward strand.
ACCAGCATAAAGTCTGTTTTACATGGGTTAAGTTTCCAGCACTCTGCCATCTGCTTATTGCCTGTGTGTGTGCCCATGCTGTCTAGCTAATTCACCGAGTGTCTCCCTGTGTGTGCTAGAAACAGAAGTGCTCCATGTGGCACGTCGCCTCTAAGTAAAAGTACATCAGTATCTATTAAGTTTGAGCAGCACTGAAGTTGTTTTAGTGCAAAGCCAAGGTGTGTCTTTTAGATGAGAGAGCGTTACTTCATGGTCAAGCCCTGCATAAGGATCTTGTGGCAGGTGACTAGATGGCTTGCTTCTCCCCATTGACAGCAGGACTAATCCATCACTGCCATTAATGCATTTCAGTACAATGTCTTGGCCAGAACTCAGGACATTCCAGGTGAATGATACTGACTATAATCACTTATAATATAATCTGAGGCTTGCCTTCTCCAAAAGATTGCTCATGACTAAAAGTATGGTTTCAAAGGAGCGCCAGGATACCCAGGGTGTGTCTTCTCAGTATCAGCCTCTTAAACATTTGAAGGAACAAGGGAATATTCTTCCCCCAAAGAAGCATTAATTACATTAGACAATTTGTTATCCTAAATAGCTATTTTAACGCAGAATTCGCTATCTTCAGAGAAGTCTGGTAGAAGGATTTTATTGGTCTCTATTGCAGTCTCAGCACATTCTTGGAGTAATTCATTATACTACATTTCATCTGCATTAGAATCTGTTTCCTGACATAAGCATTAAAGTCTGTCTTTCTCTATACAGTGGCGTTTGCTTCCAGAAAACAACAGAGAGATGTTACAGGGCTAGAAAGGGCTGAACATTGAGTGCCCAGGATAGAAGACAATAAGGAAGATTAATAGTTCCTGGAGTCTGTTTTCTGGAAGTTTTTCTTAATCAGGCTTCGGTGTTTGATGGAGGGAGAGTTTTCTTGTCTTTCTTGCTTCTGATATTAAGAACAACTCAAATCACTGACAAAAGAACGAAAAATGTTCCTGTCTGGATTATAATGCCTCTAAACCTTGACAGTTAATATGCAGTTCAAGTAAAAATGTGTCCAGAGATCCCTCAGAGATTTCTCTGTGAAAGAACAAGGAAAGCATGTGAAGAGATGAGCTTCTAAGCCCTTGCAAGTGTGGCACTGCTGAATGAATGCTGAAATACCCTAAAGCCAGGTATATTGCTATTTGCTAGTCAGTTTCTGATTGTCAAACAGCATCAGTGTTGTCCTAGACCAACTCTGTAGCCGTTTGCAGCCTTATAAGGGAGCATAAAACCAATGTTAACTTTGGCTCTGGCTTCAGCCTTTAGAGGAATAAATCTGAACGAACGTATCCTATGTATTTGAAGTTTAAAGCAAAGAAGTGCCACTGGGTCTATCATGCACTGAGCCTCCTCAGTGAATGAACAAAACCGTCACAGTGCCTTCTGTGTGAACCAGCCAGGTATCACTGATAGATGATATGTCTGTTGCTTTTAATGGTGATTAGGTTGTGAATCATTTACTGGTAGTCCCACACTATACACCGCAATCTCAGTAGTGTTGTTACCAAAAGCAGTAAATGGCTGCTTTTAATCCACGCATATGTAATGACTTTACTGGTGTTAGATATCTGCCATCTGATTTCCTTTCCTCCAACAGTCTATTTCTCTTAGGACTGAGGATTATACCTTGAAATCCCAAAGGGAGAACAATAGTCTGGATTGCCAAATGCAGTGGAAAGGATGGGTCCTGTTGGGTACCTCTGGTAGCTGAGTCCTCAGAACTGGAGGAGCTACAGCAGAGTGTTCACAAAGCCCTAGCGACATGCCAGAGGTGTGACCACATAACAGCAGCACAAGTAACAATAACTATACATTAAAAAACCTTAGTATCATGCTTCCATATTCCAGAGTAATACTTCCACGCTAAGAAGCATAATTCCATACTAAAATCAGTGTTGCTCAAAAGCACAAGCAGGAAAATATGCAGACAAAAATGTTGAGGTTAATTGAGTCTAAAGATTTGTGAGGAGAGTAATTGAGTGGGTCATATGATGACAAATGAAATTTTCAGTAACTGTAAAGACATTTTCACCTAAAAACAGTGGAACTACCTATACATTTTCTCGGGGTCTTAACTAGTGCACAGAAGTGATCTGGGAATGACTTTGACAGTAAAGTCCAAAATTTTGTTTAATGGTGTACAACAGTGAAAAAGAATACATTAAATATAAGGAAAAGGATGAATAATCGATAAAACTATTACACAGATCTTCTAAAATATGCAATATTAGTCTTCCTAAATAAAAAGGATGCGATAGAATTTCTATGTCATAGGAAAAAGAGCTTAATAAGATCAGGACTGTCTACCAAAGAGAGAAGAGGAAAATAAGGTTGTATAGTAAACACACAGATGTATAGTAATGAATGGTATTGCAAAAGTAGATGTGGAAGATTAAATTCTTTTTTTCCTTAAAAGAAAAATAACGTATGTTCAATGGGACTGAAAAGCAACATTTCCAAAACTGAAAAAGGAAGTTCTTCACACAGTGTCTAATTAGCAATTACACTGAACGGTGAAAAGTTAGCAAGAGTCAAAATCAACAGACATTTATGGGAATAACAAAAGTATTCAAATAGTAAGCATATAAACCAGTTATGAGACATACACAACTGTACATTTGAAGTCACGACTCATTATGAACCATGGCTGAATATTTAAGCGTGACAGATGAACTCTCAGATGTGCACTACATGTTTCTAGCATCCACCTCTGAAAGTATTTGTGCCAGTCATTGTTGCAAACAAGCCACTGAACAAGACGAATTACAAGTCTTGTTGACAATAGTGGTGCCTACGTTCCTGAGGTCGGGAAGTAGCATTTATTGGGAAGTGAATAATGGAGCCAGAACCAAAACTGGAATTGCTTACTGAAGAGGAATACCAGCAAGCCTCATCTTATTAAATAGCTGAAGCAGCAGCCATTCATCCTGCCATTTTGGAACTGACCCTGCCCTATTTCTTTATTTTTGCCAATTTGATACATGTTTCCATGGGAACAGAAGCAGGACTAGCCACCAGCTGAGTCAATCTCAGCTGCTGGCTCCCAGTTCTCACGTTTTGTTCCGTTTCCTTGGAAACTGATGTCAAACGAGAAAGAGAAGTAAACCAGCTTTTGCTCTTTAATATTTACTCTTTCTTTGGACTTGCTCTAGATCCTCTGGGCCGGTGGAAGGTTTACAGCTGACTCTAATGGCCATTCATTTTCCTGCTCTCTGGAACGGCTGCCAGCCACCGGTGGGCACCAGCAGATGCAAGTAAGAGTTCTCAGTTTCAGCTACTGCTGGCGGGCCGCCTGCTGTGAGCTACAATGGCAGGGTTTGAAAGCAGGCTACAGATTTCAGGAGACATTTGGCTCCCACAGTCTGTAATATTTCAAATTGGAAGGAAAGAAATTAAATTTATTTAAAAAATAGTAGGGGAAACAGATGGGCGTAATGATATTTAGAGAACAAATTGACTAACAAGCTCTGACCTGCATTAGGCTGAACACCCCCAGAAACTACTTCAGCCAATTATATTCTTCATTTCATAATGTACGTTTGACAAAGTTCTCTCTAATCCAGCTGTTAGCTGACTGAATAGCCCAACAGCACAATGTAAACAACACCCCTAAACACATCTGTTTATGCATACATACATATGCAGAAAGAGAAAAGAACATGATCTGATTGTTTCAAAACGGTGAAGAATCTGCATAAATCTACTTGAGCACATGAATTTGAACCAGACGTCTTTACCAATTCCAGACCTATGTTACTCCCACATTTTTATCATGTGTATACAAACACCACCACCCCACCACCCCCCCTTCTCTGTATATAATTTTGAGCCAGAGTATTTTCCAGTTCTTACAGCAGCAGTGTCACGACTGAAGACAAATATTAAAGAAAAAAATAATAAGAAATGCAAAAAATTATTTTAAAAGAATATTAAAGAATATGAAAGAACCCTGGAAAACCATGCAGGCAACTAATCTAGGACTTAAATAAAATTTTCTATGAAAATGATACTCAATCTACATCTGTGCAATCCCAATTTTCACATATCTTTTGTTTAAAAATGTAGAGACAAATCAATTTCACAAGACAAAAGGCTGTCCTAAAGAAAAGTTTTATATTTGGTGGCCTCTGCTCTTAGTTAACTAGTCTAACTATTAGGATACAGCACCATGCTCACCTTGGACATGCTTTTACCCTTCCTTTTCTTTCACATCTAATATATGAACTCCTTCCTGAGTTTTCGTTACATCACATCTCAGTTATGTTCACACAACTCTCACTTATCAGTGGCCTGGTATTACTACCGTAACTAACTTCTAGAATCGTATAGTTAGTTGAATTCACATACAGTCTGAATAATATCTCTGGAATGTTCATTTCTTCAGGTACCACACTAGGAGCAGTCTCACACGAAAGACAATCAGATACCCAGGAACAACATTTATTCCTCCAGTCTTGTTGCACTTGCATCCATCTACCAAGAACATACTCAACATCTCTGGGCACTCACAGAGTTGTGTCAAGTCAGCTAACATTGTGATTTTGTTCTGGGTCAGTTATTTGAATGAAAAACTTAGGCAGTCGTAATTGTTCTAAGTCAGACTTATTCTGTCTTATTCAAAGAGATGTAAGATGTACTGAATCTACCTAGTCTATTTATGGGTTTCCTCCATCTGAACTTAAAACCAAAATCTAAAATCCCATCTTCCCCTGTATCAGTAAGACTTTGCATAGCAAACGAGATAATAATCTTTAGGTTTGCTGCTGCAGCTGCAATCAGGAAAGACCATTTCACTTTATGTTGAGCTTCGCAATGTCCCTCCAGAATTCTTCACAATCAGCCCTCATTCTTATCTTCTGGAATAACTTACTATAACCACTAAAATTTTGTCATCTCATCATTCACTTCCTCTTCCACTGAACAACACAGGTCCCAGCACAGAGACTGGGACTTGTCCTGAAGTACAGGCTACATCCCTCCTTCCTGGAAAATGAACTTTTATTTATTCCTTAATTCTGTTTCCTTGTTCTAAAGCATTTTAAATTCTAAAGATTTTTATATCCATTTGAGGGCTTCTCTCTTATTCCATGGCTATATAATTTCCATGAGAGCCTTTGATGAAAGAAATTGCTGAGTCCTTTTTGGAGATCTAGTAGGCTGTGTCAGCTTCTGTTCACATGCCTGCTGGCTTCTTCAGAGGACTTCACTGAGTTTTTGAATGATTTTTTCCTTCACAAGTGCCATGTCAACTCTTCCTCAATGTAGCATATTTATTTCTAATTCCACTCCTGATTATAATTTTTATAAGTTGGCCTGCTACAGACATGAACTTACAAGTTTGAGGTTTCCATTCTGTCTTGAAAACATGGCAAGATATTTGCAAGTTTTCGCTCAGATATCAAAGCGGTTCTGAGCTAATGATTACATACTGCTGTCAGTAGCTTGACTATTACTCCTTTGAATTGCTTTAGAAAGCCTGGGAGAATATAATCTGTTTCCAGTGATTTATTTCTGATCAGTTTCTCTATTCCTACCAGCAACTTCAGTCACTCCTCAGTGAGTTCATCAGAAGGGTTCTAGCATAGCAATCTCCACAAGCTCTTCCACAAAGAATTTTGCTGAACAAAGCAGCAAAGCAGTCATTTAATCATTCTACATGACCTTGTTTTCTGCAAGTAATGCTCTTACATTCTGATCAAATATTGTCCCCAAAGATTCCCTGGCACACTTCCTGCTATTGATATTTAGAGAAAGATTTATTTTTTTTTTTTTTTTGCCTTTTGCAAGATTTTTTTTAGACTGCTTTATTGTGTTGTACATTTAACTTACCAGACTTCATGATCCTTTCTATTTTCCTCATTTGGATACAACTTTGGTTTTTTGAAGGATGTCTTCCTGCTGTTTCGTCATGCTGAGTCTCTTCTTTTTCAAGTCTTACTTGATGTGTGACATGCATTTACTCTGTGTCTGCAATGTGATATTCTTAATACTGTCTAGGCCACCAGCAAAGATTTAACTCTCTACAGTGTGCTCTTTAGCGTGTCTTTAAGAGGGTTCCTCAGTTTTATGTTGTTCCTCTTTCTGAAGTTGAGTTCCACTCCACTGATCTTTTTTGGTTTTTGCTTCTTCAAAGCTATCAAAGATAAGAACGATGTATTTGCAGCTACAGAAAAGTCCTTCAGATGTGCACACTTTGGAACAGATTCTGTATGCTATTACAAATGAAATCAAGGGTTAATTCTCTCTTTGTGGCTCCTCTAATCTGTTGAATTACAAAGCAGTCACCGCTCCTAAATGAGTTAATCTGAGCAGCACATTTGTCCAGTTTACATAGCCACTTTTTGCTTTTGCCATGTTCATGACTCCCTCAACATATCAGTCAAAGCTGACCTTCCGGCTTGTTGGTTGGTAATACGTGCCCGATAGCATAGTTATACACCGGAATGCATAGGAATTCCACCTCACTCACTGAAATGATTAATTTGTTAATCTGAATTGACTCCAAGTTTTCTTTGCCCTTGAGTGAGTGCAAAGAAACTAGAGTTTCTGCACTACTCTGCCACTGGCATGGTCTACGCAATCTTTCCTGCATATTGATATTTTTGTTATAGCAATGCCCTCATATAAAGTTGGGCATTCTTAGTTTCCACATTTTATTTCTGTATCAATGCTAGGAGCCCAAATAGGATGTGTCTCATTGAACTGTTTTTCTCTTCTGTATCTTCTAAAATGGCACTTTGTTCTGTTTTTTTCTCCATTTCATGTTTATTACCATCCCAGGACAATTCAGCGTGAAACCTTAAATACTGGTATTCCAGACACCAGAATGAAGTTTATTTTTAAATATTGATAATGTTATCATAAGGTTGCATAAGAGGAAACATCGCTGAGATAACTACATAACTGGTACTAAGACATCAAGGAATGCAAAGGTTGCTGCCCTGGATAAACAAGTTTTAAAATTCTGCAAGAAATATTGGCATCCAGCATGCAAAGTATTACTTTTATTGAGTCTAACACTAATGCAAGATCTTTTTACCTTGGGAACTGTAAAATCTAGTCCATCTCCCCTAGTATACAAGTTCTTATTTATTCAACATTATCATTGGTTACCTTCCAAGGCCACTGTGTTTCAATCTGTGTCATAGTTGTGTTGGGAGAAGATAAGCCAGTCAGAGGCTTTCAAGCTAAACTCTAGAGTAAAAGAATTAATACACCATTGTATTACGAGTGAGAGGTGAATGTGACTGTATGTCTACACACAGACTTACTGAACTGTAGTAAGTACCTAATTGATTTATGATATGGCTATTGCACAGGGAGAACAGAGTCCACTTTGTAAAGGATTTTGCTATTTCAGACTGTGGTTTCGTTCCAACACAGGTGTATCAGTGAACAACCGAAATTAGAGCAAGCTGGTTTCCTATGTATTTTTTGTCTTGTGGCTGGATTCTCTGTGTCTAAGTGTGAAGCTCCCCTGTAGCAGGTCATTTATAATGTTTGTCTTTAGACAGAGGGATAAACTCACCCTGCGACCCTCCTCTTAGGGGAGACGCTACCAGAACCTCTCCTCCACACAGCTGGCTGTTTCCATCAGATCTGTAGCAGTGCTATGTCCTTAAGAGCTGCATCTGCTCTGTCAGGTTTGACTGAAACTGGCACAAGTTTGTGAGGCAGTAGGACAAAACACACAGAGCACCCTTGCACATAAACATTGCCTTCTTAAGAAACCAGGACAAAATCCAGATGGTTGGAAAAAGGTGGCTGAGCCTTGCCACTGGGGCAAAGCTCTTCCACAGCCACACACACAGAAGCACCATCATTCCTCATAGCCTGTCGAGCCCAAGAACCCGGCCAGCGGGATGGTGAGGGAGGATGCACTCCAGTTCACACGACCGGAAGAAACTTAGTCTGGCAGGAACCTAGTTGAGATCTGACCATATCTGCAGAGCATTTTGATTATGACCAAAAAAGTGAATTACAATGAAAAAAGAAAATTCCAAGTTCAGCCTAGGAAGAAGCTAGTGAGAAAAAAAGCGATTGGTCTCTTCACTGGTCTGAAACTTTAGCAAAAGGAGAAATGTTACTGCCGGTGCAACAAACAAAACAGATGAATAGAGGTAACGTTACGGACTAATTCCCATTTTTTACACTGCTGCTTGAAGTTGAGAAGCATTTTGTGTCAGAAAATGCTTTTGCGTTATGTGAGAATCAAGCCTACAATACTCTATATGAAGTGTACGTAGGGGGAACCTTACAGTTCTTCTGCAGGAGATCAGCGTACAGCTACAGAAATTTTAAAGTGGTCCCTGCCTTTATCTGTAACCTGTTTGCTTTTATCCAACGATTTTATTGTCTCTATATCATATACCAAATAACTGCCCTACTGATGGTTGGAGGATCTGGATGCTTTATGGCTCAGTCATTAAAACTTTTAACATGGTCTCTTATGGCAGCCATAGATGTGCTTTTCATAAGGATACCTGACATCTAGGGTCAGGATGCCAGAGACCAGTCTGAAAATTGGCAGACCCAACATCCCATCTGATTTCTTCCTTCTGTCAGGGGCAGAGTCATCACAAGCGCCTTCAGTTCCCTTTGTATTTTTAGATGTAGACTGCCCATCCTCAGCTTTTAAGGCATGGATAACGACTTTACAAACAACTCTGGAAAAGGAGTCTGGATTTTTAAAAAGTGCTTGATAATTTGCTGGTGTTGGTATTCAAATGAACTATTTTGTGAATAATGCCAAATAGTAAAGGACACTGTCAGTTTTTAGGCTCCTTGTCTTGGTTATTTTGATTGATGTGTTTATGAAGACACAGTTAACAGAGCACCACCCGATAGCAGCCAAATGCAGAACTTTCACATAGGAAGCTGATGAGTATTTGTATTTAAAATAGCACTCAAATGGTTCATTAGCTAGAATGACTTATTGCGTTCATAACTTTGGAGCCTACATTTAGTTTAGTCTCTATCACTCGGAACAACACTGAGAGAAAATATCCCTTTAAAATTATTTCATAGAAGCAAGTGGGACAAGGAATATACGTGACACAATATTGCTGAAATAAAACAGAAACCTGCCTCCAGCAGTGTTTACTAAGTGATAAGTACTTTTCAAACACACAAAAGATAATACCTGCTCAGGCAAACTCAACTAAAGAATTCACCATTGCAGAATGCACTTAAAAAAACTAAAATTAAAACAAGTAAACTAAAATAATAATAATAAAAAGCAAATACAATTGTCATTTGCTTTTACTAAGGAGTTTCTGAGACCTGAAGAGTTGTGCTTCAGGAAAGCAAATTGCAGTTCACCTCACTGCTTATATAAGATAAACGCATATGTACAGTATTCTAATGACCAAATTTGCTTGCATAATACTTTTATTTCCTTCCCTCCCCAGATCCATTAGCTTAACAAAACATTCTATAAAACTTACAGTAATAGCTAAGAGCTCTAACAGTAAGTCTAAGTCAATTCTATGCTGTGTTCAAAATATTACACATTCTCGTGTGTGCATTCAGTGAATGTGAGTTTGCATGGGCTTAAATAGTTCCCAGAGAATTGCAGTTTTGACACAAAGTTCAGGCAACTGGTGTGCAGCACTGTGGTCTAGATAGCACTGAACATGCAACAAACACACTAAGTTTTTAGCGGTATATGTTGCACGACCAAAGAATATACACTGATAAGTTCAGATGGAAATTGCAATCATTTAAAACTGCAATAAACATTATTTTTCAAATATATGGTTTTTATGGTTTGATAACTTCACAGTTACTGCTGCTGTCTACAGAAATTTCACTCAAGTGATACCGATAAGACCAGATATCAAGATCTTTAGTTATGGCTTCCCTCTGATCAGAGAAAAAAGTAAAAGTCCTTCTAACTCATTCACCCACAGCATTGAAGGGTATTATTTCAATTGGATTTTGTGACCACTCATCATAATACATTTGGTTTTATATGAGCAGTGAAACCGTTAACAACACTGACAATTGAAATATCAGTTGCAATGCATTTGGAATGAAATGAAGTAAACAAGGCTATCGACAAGCTGCTATTGTTTCAAGCTCTACAAACATAGTGCAGAAGTGTCTCCACAAGACAAATTTCAGTTACGTTTTCCATTTTTTATTGACAACCATAGTAACTGGGGGCGGTCTCTTAAAAAACAAGTTCAAACTCTAGGGAACGACTGAGAGGTATCTTTTCAGACTCTAAAATGATTTCTTGAAAGGCATCCCTTGCAGTTTAGGAGGCATCATTCTAAGATATCTTCTAAAAATTATATTCAAATAAAAAGTAAAATCTTCTAACAAAATTCCAGAGCTACACTGCAAAGTAAGAACAAAGTAAAAACAATGGAATAAAATACCATATCTTTTCTTCCAAAAGTTAACATCAGAAGAGAAAACTACCATTCTTTTTCTTACTGATTGCCAAGTATTGGAGAATAGAATAACACTTCCAGATTGTCCTCATATAATCTAGTTTTCAGATATCACCAGTTTCCATGCTGGAGGTAATAAACTCTCAAACACTGCTAATCTGCATACAGATAGAATTCTTTTTTTCCTAGTTCTGCATTGTTGCTGCCATGTTTCTTGCTCTCAGTTTGTCCAGAAAGCTGTACTTCTAGAAACCTACCAGAATGCTGGAAAATTTGTACAGGTGGTATTAAGCTCCTACCTCCTCCCTATCAAAATCTCTAGCGTGACCTTTCTGGGAATGACATTAAAATAGGAACAATCAGTATGTGTGTATGCACGTGATATTACTGAAAATACACATAGCAGTAGGTAACATAATTCCTGAACATCTCCACAAAGAATGCAGTCTAAGCAGTGACCTCTCCTGCACTTATCTTGAATGAGCTCTTACTGAAATCTGCTAATGGGTTCTGATAATCTATTATTTATTGCAACAGACTTTAATAAAGAGTCTTAGCAGAGGACTCTCCTGTGTTTACAACACTTTCACCTAAAATCTCTCACAAGTAACAGAAATGTGGCACCTTCAACTACAGATACAATTTCTTTTGGTTGCAGTTATTTCATTTCTATTTGCTTTTAAAAACCAGAACCCTTCTTCACCCCAAATACAGAGCTTGACCTGCTTTCATATAACCTAGTGCATCTTTAGCTTGGTCTTATAGAAAGCTGTAGATACTGATATGTAGCCATAAGTATTACTTGGGCTTGAGGACATACCTCCATGTTATACTTTTCCACTGTCCTTCTCAAAGGATCCACAACCTGCCAGCAAATCAGGATGCAAAGATCAATCAGTAGCATCCCTCCAACTATCACCAGTAGCTTCTGGTCTTTAATGATCTGGAGAGACAAAAAAAAAAAAGAAAAAAAATGGGGGGAGATTCCCATGAGCCATAGATAGATCCCTGTACAGCTTTATTCCTATATAGGGAGAAAAACACAGGTCGCTAATAAAAAGGGTTTTTAACAATGAACGACGAAAAGTTTCAGAAATATCAAAAGATGAAAGCAAGAAGACACAAATTATTTTAGTTCGTTTCATGGTTATTAGAAGTATCTAAAGTGCATTCCGATTTCTAAAAAGAAATTGGGAGGACTCATAAATATTAATATTGAAGTCCAGGTTTAATATTAACTCCTGGAAAATGAAAAAAATACATTCTAGAGAGCCACTATTGTGTTTATGTATGCAAATGTGGAAAAGTGTTCATTACATCTCTCAGAGTAGCAGAAGTTGAGATAGTTTTCGCTAAGATTTACAGTGTTCACTTCTTCATAACCTTCTCGGATGTGGAAAACACACTTGTAAGGTATTAAAAGATAAGTTCATTTTTGAGGTTTTGTGTGTGTGTTTAACATTTGCCTCTCTTTCTGTTTCTGAGCAGAAAGAGATGATGTATTTTTTCTATATTACACAGGTTAGAGGCTTTTATGCACATGCAACTTAAAACACGTTTTTAATTTTGTACGGATTTTAGGTTCAAAAAGAAAACAAGAGTTGCTAATAAAAATAACAAGCCAAACCATGTATTACAGTCTTGTATAACTGCATGCAATCCCTATATTATTTCTACTGTTATACACGTAGCAACATAGAATACACTGCAAGTACATTATTTCAGTTGCAAAGTTGTAAGCATGTTCAAATATCAGGCTTAAATTAAGGTTATGTCAGTGCTCTTGTGCCTATTCATGTTTTTTAAATTAATATGTACTTCTATTACTAATGAACACTCATCCAATATTCAAAAGACATTGCCAAATTGTTTTAACTTGGACAAACCCACATATTTTTCCCTAGTTTTGGTTCTCAGAAACAGTTGGTTTAATCCAAATGAAATATTCAAAAATATTAAGCCTGAGCAGCTTAATAAAGTTGTGATTATTTCAGTTCAATTTGATAAACTTGTTAGGATTTTGAAAACGCATTACAAAGCCAGAAGTGTCAGCTAATCTTAATACAGGCGAGGCTGGTACTCCTGCCTAGAATAAATTGTATTTGCATTGAATTCCTATCAAGCTTAAGGAAACGATAAAAATGAATACAATTTGAAATAATGTAAGAGGAACTTTAGAAAGTTTGTGTTTCATATTATTTAGTGAGATACATTCTTTATTTTGAAAGATGTTTCCGCAATATTGTGCACCACTTTTTGTTAATCTGGTAGTTTATTTTATAAATCATTTGGAGTAAACCAAGCGTAAAACAAAGGCTAGCAATCAGAATGACTTAAAGGACTTGATGCATTATTTTTGTTTCCTGAGACCAGTTATTTAAATCCATGTAGCTACCATCATCATAAAGGACCGGAAAATGATGCTTTCCACATGTTTGAAGCAGTAATAAAGCACTATGTCCATCTCATCAGAGATAGCACAGGCATGCCTGGAGAGGGCGGGTGAAAGGGAAAGGTGCAGCTTTCATGATGGTATGTCTTGCTGCTGGATGGTTTGGCAAGGAGAACTTTGCAAGGAAAAGGTGTCTTGGTGGGAGGTGCAGTGGGAGGCAAGACTGTTGCAATGTGTTTCCTCATTAAGCTAAAAGGAAAGCAGATATTAAGCAAAGATTCTCAGCCACAGTTTGGTCCCTCGTCTCCTTTGGGAAAACATAACTATGCCTAACCTTTTAGTCATTTACCAAGTTGCAATCAAAGCTGGAAAGGGACTGTTAATCACAGAGGTTGCCCTCTGTAGAAAAAGCCCATACATTTTTTATCTCTTTTCTAACGCCTCTAAACAGGACTTTGGCAAAACATACCTAGTGCTGCTCCTAGTATGAGTGGAGACATAGGAGAGAAAACCATGGGGAGTCAAGTCCAAAGAGAATTTGGATTTAGATGAAATGTAGACACCTCAACCCAAATTTCTTTTTCTCCCTCTTAAATGGCTAGGCAATTTATTTTATTGGCATATTTTAGTTGGTCTTTCTTTTACTGATGGGGTTTATTTTACTGAAGTTGGCTGTTTAACCATTATGTGTCTACCCTCTCTCAGTAGCCTATGTGCAGAGACAGAAGCCTTTAAAAGACAATTCATCCCACCTATCTTGGGTACAATTCAGGATCAGAGAAATTAGTATTCTGAAACGTGTCCCTCCCTTCCTCACCCCTCTCCCCCCAAGAGAGTGTGAAGACAATTAACTTCAGCTAAAAATATGCATTTGAGAAACTTAAAGCTATGTGAAAAGAATCTGCCAGTAATGTTTCCCTCTGCTGTACTGAACCATGAAAGTTCCTTGTAAAAAAACTCAAAACATCAGTAATGATGCCTTATCTTATCTTTCTAATGAAAATAGTGAACATTTTACCTAGGACAGGTAAAACATGTGATAACGAGCTCACTGTCTTCCAAATTTATATGGACTATATTGATATTGAAAGTAGGGTCGCATTAGATGCAGATTTACCAACACCTGGCAATACTAATTGAACTGGTACAGCAATGCCAGAAGCAAAAGAGTGAAAGGATACTATTAAAAGCAGCAATACTGATAATCCACTCACTAACAGGGTCAAAAGAAATCTCATATTAACACTTCCTATTCAGGATCACATCGCTAACCGCCTTTCCTTGCTCTTGTGCATCTTTTATTTGTACCTGACCTTGCACTACCGCAGGTCAATATTCATATTTTAGTTCACATGTAAGTTTGGTAACCTTTTTTTGGGGCAGGTAATTATTAGAACAAATTAAAGCAGAAATACAGCAAACAGTGGAGCTCTTCCTTGGGTACCTCTTGGAGCATTTTTCCCTGCGTTACATTGTGAATGGCCCTTTTCTGGACAGAAGGGGAGAGGTGCATAACAGCAGCTGTCACTGGCAGCAGGTATTATTCATCCCTTACTTCTGCCAGACAGCCAGGAGGAAGGCAAGCAAAAGAAAGCCCATAAGACGACCTGAGGAAGCGATCTGCGCTACTGTAATGAGCTCTGTACAACACAGTGCTACCAGTGCTGCATGCAGGGTGAGCGGGCTGAAAGCAGGGCTCCTGAAGCTGCCTCACACACCCATTGTGACCCTGCTCTGTCCTTGGCAAAACCGTTGCAGTAATGCAGCTCTGAAGCAGAACTCTTCACCAAAATGCTAACTTTTCAGAATGAGATGTTGAGATTCGATTATTTTTCACTTCTGGCAGTGATTAGCAGTTTGTCCTAACATAAATTTGCTCTGAGAAATGCCGTTGGTGTATCACTAGCAGCGTTTCTAAAAGGCTTGCTGATCTCCTCCCTCCACCCTCAGGAAGCCCAGCTTTCCCTCTCCCCAGCCATCACTCCCACCCACCAGCACTCCTTAAGTTCAGTACATTCACTCCTTGGGAAACACCAGATGCACTGAAGGAGTCTTGACTCAGATCTTGTGAATCCAACAACTTCTCTGTCTGACAAAAGAAAGTCATGAGCAACTGAGGCTCCTTACAATCAAATATATCATTCTTCTTTCAGAGGAAGATTCTTATTTTTTTTCGTTTTTGTCTTCCTTTGAGCATACAGTAAATCAGCCTTGGGAGAAACGCAGGGTAGCTAATAAAATCCATTTTTGCGAGTGCTCCTGGCTCCTTGCTGAAGCCAAGCTCTCATACAGCAGCATCTGTGAGTAATATTTTCTACCATCTGTGATTGGATAGGTGAATCTGTCTCATCCTGGCAGATCTGCCCACTGTTACAAATGCCATTGCTACCAGTCTGGACTATATATCTGGAGATGAAGCTATCTGTCCTCAAAACAAATTCACTCAGAACAGAAACTGGTAGGCCATTTTCTTCTCAGCAACATCACTGTATGAGCAAATCAAAATTTTTCTGAAAACTTGTGACCATGAAGACAAGTTCAAGATCAAAGTCCTTAACTTCCATGGACCTTGTGGTCTGACCACAGGAGATATAAAATCTATCTAAAGCTCTGGGATGAAGTTTCTGCTCATGAAGATCTTGGGGATTTTCTAGAACTATCACAGGCTGTACTACCTGCCATGGCAACTTCAGCTGTCCATTTGGTTATTATTTCACAGACCTTTTGTGTGGCTTGTTTTCATTTGCTTTCTAAAGCACATCCCTTGTGCCCTGCAGGACCCCATCCTCAACCAGTTTATGGGATCACCTGGCAATTTGGCAAACAACAGTAATTAAATATTAGGCTTGCTTTTTGTAGTTAAGGCTAAGGAAAACTTTTTGTTTTTTCTCACCTTATTAGAAACCAACTCTGCAAATGTATATGACATGGACCTTAAAGCTGAACTCCATTCTAAACCAAGAACAAAGAGTCTTACATATGAAGACTTACCCCCTTCTCCAGGATGCAACATTAGCTTTGTACTCTCTGAGTTCCACAAATAGCTTTCCAGCACGGACTGAATAGTTCATTTCCTCCTGTCTTTTTTTCCAGAGTTAGTTTCTTTGTTACCAGGAACTTCACCTCCCTTTGTCGGAATAAAATATCTTTAAATTTGAAGGAAGATCTATTAGCTAAATCTTGGTGTTTTGTTTGTTTGGTTTTTTGTTTTCTTTTTAAATTGAATTCATAGAAGCATAGCAAGACCGGAAGTATTTTTGCATCTATTTATAGGTTTTGAGATAAATATATATTTTCTTTTTCCTTGAAAATTTAGGTTTTTTTCTGTTTAAGAAGGCAATTCTGGTTTCTCTTATGTAAATCGACCTTTTCTAGTCTAGCTGACAGATCTGTCCCTTGCTTTCTGGCACTAGCTGGATAAACACTTAATGCTATTCGGTAACTTTTTTTTCAGTTGTCTCTTCCCCAGACTCCTGGGATGGAATCTGTAGAGAGAAACCCTCTTTAAAGGATCCCTCTGTGAAGCTTCCTAGACCTTATTCCTTTAATTGAATAGCACTGACAGCAATTATTGAAGCCCTCAGAAACCTGAAACTCAATGTTCCTCTCCCTGGTACATACAGAAATCATGCTGATAGGAGTCCTCCCTCTGAACTGGAGAGGAAAGAGAAAAAATAACAGAGTTTTGGGGAAAAAATGGTAAAGTCTGCAAGGATGGAAAAGGCGAGCATATAACCACTCCTAAACTTGCCTTCAGGATATTCTCTCCATTGCATAAACTACCCTTTTATTTCTCTCAGTATGATTAATAGACAGCTTAGGGTTGCTCCCCTACATTTAGCAGGTCAGCACAAGTGGGATGGTGCCATGAGGTTGGTGATGCAGAGTCAGTGGCAGATAGGTGAACTTTGCCATACGTGGGCCAAGGAAGATATCTATCTTTGAGTTATTAAAGCCATTAATATTTTAGAGAACTATTCTGTAATACATTCTTAATTTCTATTGTGTAATGGAATGAGAAAAAAGGACTATTGAAAACACATTATGCATTGTTCCCAATCACTCCACAATGTTTTTTTTTCCAACAGCTATTATGAGTATTTCCTATAATAGGTTCTATGATTAGTATTGGGAACACTTTTCACACTGCAATTACATTAGTTTTAATGAGCAAATGCTAACATTTTAAAAAGCATATTTTGTAGTAGCAAGCTTTTTTGACCAGTAAGTCACTGGTAGTAAAAAGTTAAGCTTAAGACATATTACTTTCTTAGAGGTATTTTGATTAATTTGATGAAAGATTTGTATATCTACTTATAAATTAAAAAATAAATTTGTTTTCTGTGAGGATCTACTATGACCCCTGCAGTCTGAGAACTTGATGATTTTTACTGCTTTCCAGGATAGTGGAGTGTGTGGTACTACTGATAATAATGGACAATTGGATATGATCAAAAAGCTTGGTTTTCAGAATTAAATAGCTACAGTCACTAGCTTGCTAAAGCACATATTTCTAGAAGATGTCTTCTTTGCTGACTCATGCTCAGGATAATTGCAGAGCATCTTTGGGCAGAGTCACCCTCTCAATAACCGCATTGCAAATGTGGATGTGTTGGCTCTACACCTTGCTGCCAGGAGAAGCTATTCAATTAGAAGGTATCTTTCCCCTTTTCCAACTCATATAAAAGAAAGGGGGAACATCCTAGGGCGATGCTCCCTAGGGGGGAGCAGAAGATAGAAACTTTACAGAGGTTAGAGAAGGAGAGGGATTCAGTGACAGCTTAAAAAAATTATAAAAATCCTCATCTTTGAAAGCCTGAGCCTCAATTATGGCTACAATGCATTAGAGAATTGGAGAGATGGTTGTTTTACTAACATTGCTAATCCAACCGTAAGAAGCACACAGAGTGATATAACATGGCTACTTTCACAAAACTCTTGAAAGGACAAAAATGGAAAACACTGTAATCTTAAAAACCAAAATGGCACTAAAGAAATCTGACTTGACAGCATTAGAACCAACCATTCTTGCTACACGATGTTTTGGAGAACAGTCTTGGAAACAAAACTCAACATTGTGTTAACTTCTGCTCACTACCATAAGTAAAGCAAGATATGCTGCCTTGAGAGAACTGTATATCCCATCAACACAGCAGGTCAAATTCACCTTTGAGAGAAATGCATCTGCTGAGCCCAAGATTGCATGGGCTATAACTGTGAAGGAATTTCTACCAGGGCTGTGAATTCTCATCTTTAGTGCTAAAAGGGATCCCAATCTTCAGGAAAAAAGTACACAAAGGATTTGAATGGTCTGGAAGAAATGTTCTGATTTTGTTTGAGATAACATTAAAATACCTACACTTTAATATTTTCTTTAATGAACAATTCTGTGGGAAAGCATGCTACATCGTTACCAAATAGCTGGGGACATCAATGCACTTGATTACATTTACAATCCAATTTCAAGCTATTCAGGAATAAATTGCCTCATACTGTATAGCGACATGTTCTTTATTTCTCTGTCATCCATTAGTCTCATAATACATAGAAATTATGGTTGTAGCACCGTTTATGAGCAGTTACATTTCACACAGAGTTTTCGTTGTTTTCGTTGCTACTGAGGTTTAGCCTTATCAAACTGTACCATGCAGAAATTTACATACATAAATTACTTCAAAAGCAGATTTTTCTCTTAGATGTACAGTTCATTAGCTCAACTTCTTTCTGTGACAGGAGCTTGAGATTTAGCTCCCCGATCCATATTTATATGAATGTAAATTTTAGAAATGTGATTCCTATTGTTCCCTGGCTGGCATTTTGGCTGATCAGCTCTTACGAAAAACAGGATGCTTATTTTACATCTAAATATGGATTCTAGGATTACACTGACTATTTTTGAAGCTTTGGACTTAAGATTTATAGTTATAGCTATTTGGGGAAAAAGAATTATAAAATAATTTGGTTTCCACATATATTGCTTTAGGAAGTACTATATCTGTATATTAATAACCCATGAAGCTGTACCTGAATAATTTACACTGCACTGTAAGTATCATGGATTACTTGGTCCAGTGGTAAACATTCATAATGAAAAAAGAAATCCCAAACATAAGCAAATTTCAAACCACTGTCTTCTTTCTTACTCTCAAAGACTGAACAATAACGCTGAACATTTCTTTAGGTATCCATATGGTGGTTCATTTTCAGCAGATGGTCCCTAATAGATTGTTGTACTGTTGGTATGGTTACCCAAAGCAAATTTTTGCATCCTGACACATCTCCTTTTCAGACTTATCATCTCTCATATATACTTAGTGAAATACATGTGTATCCTAGGGGAAATCCAGCATATAACTTTTTGTTATACACACAAAAAGCTCTAGCTAGATTGAAAAAAATATCCTGGAAAAGTAAAAATATTTACAGTCTGAAAACTGACCTGGAAAAATATTTTATAGTAGTAGTTACAGAAATAACTGATTAGTGAATATGATCTATATATATGCTAATACAGAACTACATCTACAGAGGCATTTAAGTGAGTAAATAAGATGTGGCCTGTGAGGTTCTGACTTAAACCCTCTCTCAATATAATCTGAAAAACTTTGCTTTGTCTATTTTTAAATGATTAAGATAAGGAGTATCTTTTTTAAAACCTCTTTAGGACTTTTGTGAGAAAGTTAATAGATTGTAATAAATTCTAAATTCTATAGGTGGCTTGAAAAACCTATAGAAAAGTTTATAACTGGAGATTACACTCATCCTATAAACTTTCTCGCAGAGATTCTCAAATGAGGGATGGGGTTAGCAATAAACAGAGACAAGTTGTGAGGAGAAGGCAGCAGCACATAAGCCTGCAAGCATGTGGCCTCCAGCTGCTTTCTTCTCTCTGTTTTGTTTTTTTTTTTTTTTTCCCAGGGACACTCTGTGCAATTGCAGGTACTGGCGGCTTCCCTGTAGTGGGTACCACAGGGTGAGAGCACACAGCCAGCCGCTGCCCACCCTGACTGGAGGGGTCAGGACTGGGGGCTGCTCAGAGCAACCCACATGCCCCGCTCCCCGGAAAGAGCATGAATGGTCTCTTACCCCTTCCAGTCTTCCATGCGCCTCAGCTTATGGACCATGAGGTATACGAATTAGGGAGGTGGGCTGGCCAAACTTCTGTTAAAAAATGGAGTGGGAAGACAACGAACGAAAAAGTTTGAGAATTCCTGCTCTGCTTCATTCAGGTAATAACTTTGCCTCTCAAAACCAGGGAATCCTACAAGTGCTTTCCTCCTCTGAAACTGTGCTCAGAGAGATTTCTAAAGCATAACAAATAATTCCAGCAATTAATTATTTTTTCTCCACGTTGTCACTCAACTGTCTTATACATGAGACCACCTTTCTCAGAACTCCTACTGCCTTTTTCATCATGTATTTTTTCTGGTTTAAGTGAAAAAGATTCCAACAGAAAACTGCCTCTTGTTATTATACAGTCCTATCGCACGCCCAGAGCAGACTCACTGTGTCTGCTCCATGACACTGGCATCCTGCAGAAAACTAAGGCTGCACTGGTGTCCTAATACTGCACATGTGGGAACAAATGTACATTGTAGAGACCTTAGCAAGCTGTAGGTTTTCAGTGATTGACTTTTTAGCCACAACATAAGTCTTTTAACATTTTCATGAGCCCATTCTTTTTAAAGAAAATGAAAAGAAAGAGAATTCAATTATAGAGAGAGCTGCATGCATCAGTGAAAGGAACCTTTAGATCTTCGCATACCTCATCAGCTTGAGCTAAAAGAGTAACTAGTAGCTATCATGATCTGTACAACAGCATAACGGGAAGATAAGGCACATGTTTTGCCTGTAGGTTTTACAGATACATAGTAATAAAAAAAAGAACAGTGAAACTCTAAAATCCTGTGTTCAGGTTTTATGCTCTGCCTACACTGCTGTGCAACTATTCTGACCAGTCCTAATTTCAACTTTTTCTTGCCTCTTATTCCTTTCCTACTCCTATGTTCCTTTCCCAGTCTATGTCCCTACTTTTCAGGCCTGCCATCCTGCCTCTAAATTACAATCTTAATCTACTTTTAAACTAGACCTAGTCCCTCAACTAGAGTTTGTCACTTGAACCCCAAACTCAGGCTCTACGTTCAACCATACTCAGCTTTCTTGACCACTTCTTACAGCCCTCCCTGCCCCATTCAACTCTTTGCTGGCTCTCAATCTTATTTTAACTCTCTGGGAATTTTTATCCAAATTCAGTCTTCCTCCTCAACTCCTTCTCCCAGTCTATAATCTCAAGCTTTTCCTTATTCTTTTTATCTGGACAGGCTCCCGTTCCCTCCAAAGCCCTTAGCAGCTAACCCAATTTCTCTTTCTCAGTCTCTTCCCTGCTCCCGACCTCTTGGCCCCGTGGTTCCCTCGCAGTGCCAGCCTCCCTTCCCCATGCTAGTGTCAACAAAGTAGGCTGTACAATCTCCTATCCGTCTTTGCAATGTATGAAGACCACAGCTCTCTTCAGAACTCTTTTAAGGACTTAGTAGGCTGAATGTAAGAAAATAAGTTTGCCAGACTGCAGCCTGACAGGCATAGCTAAGTCTGGTAAGTGATTTTTCTCTGTTGCGGTTTCTTGCAGCTTTCTAACACTGTGATAGTACAATATCTTTTCTCAATACTTGTTAAGCTCTTTAACCCTTTCTCATCTATGAGAACTCTACAGTCACATAGTAAATTTAAGAACAGAGGAAAGCTTATGAAATATCATCAATGGGTACAATAAAGTTGGAAAAACTATAGCAGCACAAGTGTTAAGAAAAGATGCTGTTATACATCCCTTGTGCAATTATATTCTGTATTTACCTTGTAACAACATTGTCAACATAAAGACATATGCCACCAGAAGCCTACAGTGGTAGTAATAACTGAGTACATTGACAATATTTTCAGTGAAAATTAAACATAAAACATCCCTCCCCTGATGTCACAGTTAAACGATTAAGTACAAATAGACAGAGCTAGAATGTACTAAGTTAAGGGTAGGCAAAGCTTATCATAGCAACGTCAACCGAGAAGTATTGTACTTTTAAATACGAACTGCAACAAGCAACGTTGCGGCCCAGATCATCATGCTTTATTGTATTCACTTACAAATGGTCAAATACTTGTCTTTGTAGGAGCAGAATATATAAAGCTTACGGAGGCTTTAAATACCACTGCTTTGAATTTGTTACTATTCTGGTATTTGTCAAAAATGAATGGTCTTTATTTGGCATACTGGAGTTGTGCAGGAGCAGTCACTATGCAGGACTGCTTTAATGCCCCCTAAAACCTAAGACAGTGCAGTTCCCATCAAAAAAGACAGCTTCACAACCTTCTAAATTTTACCAGAAGGGTTGGCTTCTTCAAACGGTTCAGCTAGCTAAAGCTTCCCCAGGACACCACATGGTCTCCTGCCACTGATATTCTCCTCTCTCTCCTCTTATCCACTGCCAGTCCTTCCGCTGGCAAGGGAAACATAAAAGCAGTCCCCACCTCTCACTGAGCAGAAGATATTCTGCTGCCCAAACCAACAGAAAGGAGACGTATCAAAACCAGGATTGCACCTAAATTATAAGTGTTACAGTTATTTTTAATACTAATTCTATTCTACTTTCCATTATTTCTACTAACCTCTTTAAAACTCAAAAATAATTTATTTCTCCTTACTGATTTTGTCATTTCCATTTGACAAAAATTGATTCCCTTGCACCCCTCTGTTTCAGATCCAGCTAAAATTAATACATTTTTAATTTGCTTCCTCTGAGCCCTAGCAAGATCAAAGATGGTAACAGAGCTCTGGGAATCTTGCAAAATTTGTCAGTTAGCAGCTTGATAGCAGGAGTATGTTCTGAATTTTATTGTTTACTTTTTTCCAGTAACAAAGGAGTGGATGTATAAATGGGTGAAAATAAAAGAGGTTTTTGAAAGCTTTATAAACAGAAGTTAACAAAAACCTTCAGCTAATTCAAGACACTCTAAATCATTTAGTTCTGCTCTCTGCTGCACTACAATGGAGCTATAGGGTATTATTATTTAAAATTCTATATATTTTCTCACGAGACAGAAATCCACTCATCTCTTCACAAAGCCATGTTGTACGCTTAAGTGTGCAGTAAAAGTTTGGAAGCAAGCTTGCCCTATCTGATGAAGATAAATAGATTCACTCATCATATTCTTCTCTCGCTTACTTAATACCCACTTCCATGAAATGAATGAACCAATATTTTCAAAAGCTGCAGAGATTCTTCCACTCTGTGAAGAATTTTCACTGTTTGGAAAATTTTTCTGATGAAAATAATCAGGATGACAGGCAAAAGTGGTATACCTAAATGTCAGATTTTACTGTCATACTTATATACAGGTGGAAACTGAAGCGATCACAAATGAATAAGATCCACAGTACTTATATAATTTTGGAACTTTGTACTCCTCCTATTGAAATGCCAGTCTGCTCTGTCATGGCACAGGTAATTCAAAAAATATTAATGTGCTTTTTCATGCAGCACTACCTTTGTTTATTTGTCAGTTTAGATATTGTTTGTGAAAATTTCTATTGTCTATGCTTCCATAGATACAAAATACTTTGTCTGTAAACTACATCTGCTGAAAATAGAAATGTCCTTCTTGTAAGACATAAGTAAAGAATGCCATATTTTTCAATCAACTCTTTTATCTATCCTGGCAAATCAAAGACAGAAAATGTATGACTAGTAAACATTTATCATGGATAGCTAATTTGTTTTGCATTAAGAAAACTGTTGTCTTTTATGATTCATGCTTGTGTTCTGGAGTGGGATATCCAAATAAAGCAACCTAAGATAAGTCTCCGGAACAGCCATTCTTTAAAGTTTACAGAAGAAAATGCACTATTTACTTAATTCCAGAATATTGAATAAGGTGCCCTAATAGCCTTGACATTTCCAGTATCACTCAGAGCGAAGCATCTCATTGGTCAGTATCCAGATGTCTGAAAGTTTATCTCCCTTATACTGGTCAGTGTCTTTTTAACTGATCTTAAATAATTTTTAACATCCAGCTGTGAATAAACAATTGCAATTTTCAGTTGTTGATGGGCCTGTTGAAGAACAGGCACCATATAGAATTTGACGATTACGTTTATTTAACAGGCAGTGAAATTTAATATCGAGTAGCAACTTGAAGCTCTAAAATGAAATGTTCTCTAAAAAACAGTAAAGCAAATACTTAGTGACAGTCCACTGTAGTATCTCTTCTTTCTTATTTGGAATAGAATGTATTACAGAAATGATGAAATTCTCAGGATTATAAGGGTTATTAAGTAAATGCTTTTATGTGTTACACTGGCAGTATCTTGTGTAACTTTGCTAATTTACAAAGATTTGTACCAATATAGCTGAAAACATATTTGCAATATAAAATTTCATTTTTCAAGAAGGTAAAATACTGGCTCAGCTTTGGTTAAAAATCTTGAATACAGGAAATGTAAGATACTTGAAAAATATATACTGGACTCTGATAGCATAAACTGATATATTACTGTGGGATCTTTACACAGGTGCAGAAAGGGTGATCTCCACTTCCCTCCATCCAGAGTATCCCGTTTCTGGTACAGAAATTTCTTATAATTTTAGTTAGTTTTAAGATATTTGTTATTTACTCTTCATTATTTTTTACATCAAATGATATTTGGGATTTAATTAACAAACATTTAAGCAAACCTGATGTGACCGAATAGTAGAGGGAAGTACTAGGTGGTTGTGTTGTTAAGGTGCCAGCGTGCTAGGTCCAGTTCCAGCCACGGCACGTATTTCCTTCATAACCTGAGACATAAATCCTCTCAGAAACTGAGTTAACTCTCTCTCTGTCTATCTAAAGTCCAAACCTTTTTAGGGAAATGTGTATCTCGTGGTGACAGCAACTCCCTACATGTTGCAACTGTGGAAAAAATAACATAGTACTAACAAAAAAACCCCCAAACACCCAGCTCTTCCATGACCACACACAGAGGGAAAGAAACAGAGGAACCTGATGAGGTTTTGGAATATTGTTCTACTTATTTTGGGTGTAACTGACTCTTTACCACTTATTAGAATAAATCTATTCAGCTGCATATAGGAACCGCATTTGGCACTACTTCTCACTCTATAATAATATTAATTTTGTTTCTCTGTTTCATGCACATTTCTCTTAATGTTTTTTTCTATCAAAATGATTTCTATTCACCAGTTTTCCCATTTTTAAATAAAACCATCTGATTAAAAGCACTTCATGTGTGAAAAGAAGCTCCATGGGAAAAACATCAAATGAGCAACACATACACGAAGTGTTGTACTACTCTTAAGCTGAGCCTAATTTTTTACAGAAACTGTGCTGGACCAAAAATGCCAGAGACTACTGTGGTTCAATTCCGATCAGTCTTAGGGTAAGCTTCTGCAATTTCAATCAAAATTAGAAATAGAAAGCTGTATAAACAGCACTTTCTCTTGCCTCCTCCTACCAATCCATGAGAAACTTGTGTGAAATACCTGTATCCCAGACATATACCGAAAACATTTCATAACAGCTGTGAATCTACCAGAAGGAGACCCCTGGATGCTGAAACAGCACACTAAATAAGAGTGAGGATCCAAATTCACTTTGACAGTTTACAGCCATCTCCACTGTCCACCTCTCGTTATAAGGACTGAAGGGCTGCTGCTCGACTCCAGCTCTCAGAGAATAAAAAGGAGACCAAGAAATCCCCAATATCAAACCATTCAGGATCTTTGAATGTGACACATGAACAAAGTCAGCACAAGTATGGCCATCCAGGAAAGGTAGCAAAACAGTTAGAAAATTATATTAACAGGGCAACGAGAAAAGAGTTTACTTCCCCTCACCTTTTTCTTCATTTTTACATTTTTGAAAATTGCATGAACTCTCCATGTTTTTGCAAACATTGCTCCAAATGCAGTTGTGTATCCCACTGTAAGAATCCATGTTCGGACCTAAAAATATATATATATAAAAAAAGACAAAGCCGTTTAATTTTGTGGATAGTAGACAATGTGGATATCATCATTTCAGCCAACTTTTTTCTCAAGACCTTGAGAAAAAAATATTCAAAGAACTTCACAAAATGTTGACATTTCAGAATTGTCTCATTCTTTGCTTTCTTGCCTTTTTTCTCCTCCCTCCATCCCCTCTCCAAGTATAACAAATCTGGATGCTGAATTAACAATCTCTTCCATATACAAAACCACAACTCTGTTACAATATTCTGCATTTTTTTCACTTTTATTTTGTTTTGTGCAGACAGAAGAAGGAACTAGTGGAGGAAACCAAGACACTGAGACTACAAAAAGTACCCAGGGAGCTAATATTAACAGCAACATTTTGAACAGAAATGAACAGAGAAGTAGAGATGTTATTCAGACTAAATAAGAGGAAATTGTACTATGTGAGGTATGCATCACTTAAAGTGGACCCTGAGGATTCTGGAAAGATGAGAAAAAATGAACTTAAATTATCATATCGGGAAAAATGGCAAGACAGGAACGTAGCCTTTGTGGGCAGGCCTCGGGGACAAGACCTGAATCAAAGATAATACCTGCAATATGGCCCTAAGAAAAAGGAGATGGTGAGCTTACACAGAACAATGGAGTAATGGGACTCTGAGCTGGCCACAGCTTTGACATAGACCTGTCTAGACATTTTCCTCGTAGTGAGGTTCCCAGAGAAAACCAGAAGATTTTTAAACTAAAAAAGACATGATGTCTTTAGAGTAAAAACTAGAATAACTTCTTTTTTTTTTTTTAATAGAAAAACCTCAAATTGATCAGGGAGGACAGAACACAAGTTACAAAAGCTTTTTGTGCAATTCCCCACCTGCCCATAACATCCTTGTAGGTAGGTCCTCGCTTTCAGACTTGGTTTCAGCTAAGCCAGTGACTTTCAGAGTTGTAGCAAGCTCTGCACAGCCCCCTCTAATTCCTTGGAAGTTTCTCTTTTTGTTACCCTGGAGGTTTGGCTGCTTGAAAGGTTTTCTGCCCTGAACAGACTATTTTCTTCCCCAAAGAGGGACCGGAGACTACAGAGCATAGCAGGTGGAAGACCATGCAAGAGGTACAGCAGGGAGCTGGAAGCCTACGGCTGAATCTGAGAGCCTGAGAAATCACAAGGAGGAGGAACAATCTCCTCCTCCCTCTAGAGACTCCGCATGGGCCGGCTGTCAAAAAGGGAGACTGCACAAAAGCGAACAAAGAAGTAAAAATAAAATGCACTGTACATTGCAGATGGAAAAACTGGGGGAGAGACAATGGCTAAAGACAGGGAAGGCAAAGCTAGAAAAAGGGAAAGCCAGCCTTCTTTTGGCCATGTTGACCATGCATCCTTGGCCAGTAGAGCTGTTTTTTGATATAAAAACAATCCGATTTATGGAAACCAGGCCATTCTGAGAAAGGATTTTGAAAAAAATCTTTAGATGACTTAAATGCAATGTTTTTCATTGAAAACCAGCCTAGTTTCACATCTGAATTCTGGAGAGTTTGGGATTTTTAATTTGTAACTTTAGGACACGCATATTGATGAGAAACTAGGTGTTGTAGTAAGATGCAAAACTTGGGATCTAAGATAAATATTAGGAATAATCTAATTGTTTTGTTTCTAAATACGTGTTGTCTAGTTTTTGCCTTTCCAAACATCTTCAGAATTTCCATTTTTGTATTCAAAATGTGATTTTTTCCCCCCAAATTTTCTGTGGAATAGAATTTCTGATTTTTAGTAAGCATTAATGACTGGGTATGAAGGTGGAAAAGGAAAAAAAAAGATATGACTTACACAAAAAATATTGATAAAGCAATAAGAGACGTAAAATGACTACAGTTCCTTAAAATAAATAAATAAATAAGACACATATGGTCAATAATGGTGAATTAGTGAGAGAAAAGTACACACAGAACCGGCACCTTGGGTCTTGGCAAAGAAGAGTGTATACAAATGGACACCCAAAACTGTCTGAGAGGGCATATGCCCAAAACTGATAACACTGTGCACCACGCAGGGACACATACCTTGAGTGTGCAAGTGCGAACTCGGGGGGTGCTGTCTCACCAGCGTGGGCATTACCAGGTTGCAGAGATACACACATATGTAGGGAGCCCACATCTCCTACAGGACGGGTGTGTATAGGGGAACCTGCACCCCCAGAAGAAAGGGTGTGCTGGTAATCCATGTTTCCTGTGAGCGGGAGGTGTCTGCATATAACTTAGCATGTGCGTTTATTAGAAAATGTTGGGATTACGTATAGAAGACCGTTTAGATATTTCTATGTATATATTAACATTTTATTAGCGTCTAATGTTGTGGTTTTTTCTGTTGCATTGCTGATATTGACCCTGAACATATAGTTCACTGATTGCTCGTTAATCTTGCTATTAATAAAACCAGTAAACCAACTGTGATTAGATTCAAACCACGTGAGTTTTGCCACTTTGTGAAATTCCTGAATGTGGTATTGAAGAAGAAATCCGTAACCAAAAAAAAAAATGGGAACAGATATTTAGGTCAGCAAAGTATTATTTTTAACTTAAATATTTTTTCAAGTCTTTGCTCATTATCCATTATCATACATTATGCTAATAACTTTAGTAAAACCACAGTTAGATCAACTCTGAGTGATTTAAAAAATACGTTTCATATCAACATGTTCATATTAGCCAGTTACATCTTTTTTTGACTTCATATCAATTAAGCTGTGATAACTATACTTAGCATTCAATCTTTTTGCTGCTATTAATAAGTATTCAGCTCTTTTGTGTACAGTTTAGTGATATATTTGGCAAACAGATACATGGTATTTTCATGTCTCTAATAAGAATCTGTTTTGTTCTCACTGAAACAGTAATTGCCTCTTGGGAATAGTAATAAATTCAATTATGCTCATAATATGTTTCTAACCCCATATTCAGAAAAATGTTATTTCTAGCACGTTTGGTTCAAAAAGTTTTATGTATTCCTGAAATGGATTGTGCAAATTAGAATAATATAACTATTGGCTATATTGGAAACATTCTAGCCTAAACATACCAGGAGATTTTGTCAAAATGAGATCGCTGTTGCTAAGAATGAGATGGTAAGTTTCAGAAGAAAATAAATTTTTAATTTTGAAGAAAATGACCTCAAATTTGTCTGCTATAATTCATTAATGCAGCCAGCAAGATGAAAAATCTAGAAAACAGCAAAAGCCTCTGAAATTCATATATCTGCCCATTTATATTCTTAAACTTATTATACCTCCAGATCCCACTCATTTGAAAGAACATGATAAAAATAACACCAATAATTGGAGAGCATGACCATGATGCTATACAATCAGTCAGTAATTCTCTCATGTTGGAAGTTTTAATGATGCATTTCAACGGAAGAAGCTGAGGAAGATCACCCTCCCCCCAGTACCCACCAAACAAGCAGGAAAGGCACCTCCTTAGAAGATGGGAAACTTGCATTCAAATCCCTACTCCAAACTATACCCAAAACCTGAAAACTGTTTATCTTTTTCTTAGAAGGTTAGGTCATTACAAAATTCCTCATGCCTTCACTGAATTTTAGGATATACCTTCAATTATCTGCTTGTATTTCTTGATTACTTCTTTTTTTGAATAAGATGTTTTGACTGATTTAATATCTCCTACAAATTTTTTGGTTTATGTCATTCAAAGACAACTCGCAAGTGTAAAAGGAGATAATATTGTTTGGTATACAACAATCAAGTATGTCTATGCAGATGCCAAAATGCAGCTTCCTAATTCTCTTTTCTTTATACTTCCTACTCTATTTAGGTTTAGGGTCTATTTTTGAAAATACTATGTATGCACTTATGATTGGAATTTGTGCTTTTTATAAATTGCTTGATAGAAGCTCTTACAGGTGCATTACTTGTGATAACAGAAAAAGCTAGAAATCATTTATTTAGTGGACAACACAGTTGACAACCACCAAACACTGAAAGTGTCTCCACAAAGAAACAGACCATTCTGGGTCATTTTCCAGACTTGGAACAGATATGATGTTTATTTAAAACAATCAAAAATCCACCTTTGTCAAATATTAATGTTTAAACAAATGTTGTAAGGTGTTTAAACAAATGTTGTAAAGTTCATAAGCATTTATGAACAAGATGCTCCTTACATCTTGAAGGAGCATTTCTTTTCAACTTCCCTTTGCAACAAAAAGCCTCTGTTTCAAACCTATCCACAAGGTGCTAAAGATCTTTTACTTTTGTAAGTAAGACTATTCTTCCACCTCATAATAAGCACTGATAGCTTAACAGCCTTATATAAAGCTACTTCCATTTGAATCATATTTCCTCTCAACCTTGAGCTTCACCTGGCTAGCCTATGTTTTGAATGCTGTTATTTGATATCTTCACACAAATCTATCTGCACCTTTCCCATTATCTTGTTATGTGAATGGTGAAGTGGTTGCTATTTATATATCTGTGTAACAGACCTACAAAGTTATTTGATATTATAACTTATTATTAATAAAAGAAGCCACCTAATTATGAACAATGAGTTAGTAAGGGGAAATTAGTAAGTGGTGAAAGCATCAGAAACATCCTGAACAAAGAAGTAAAAGTCTCTCCTCGTTTATATACTCTAAGAATGAATCTTACAAACAAAAACACTATTTTAGGTACTGTTAACTTTCAGATAAACAACAATATTATTTGAATTTATTTTAAATAGTTTATTTTAATACAATTACAATTCTATATAAAATTATAAAATAAGGTTATCTTGGAAAATTGACTGAATTGATGAAAGGTAAAAAATTTCACTTTTAAAGAAGTTCCATTATTTTCCCAGATTTCACCACCACTGAATATGCATTCAGAAGACCACACCGTCATGAACTGACAAGGAATGCCTGGGAAGGTATTGAGCTCATGAAAGCAATAACTAAAATTTCAAATGCAGTTGATCGAGAAAGTGATGTATTCTACTCCTCTGTTAAGTTGAAAGAAAAAAAACATACTACACATTCTCTTTTTTTGTGTTGCAGCTTTAAATTGGCTATACTAATTCAGTTTGCCAATATCAAGCAAACAACAAGAATATGGGATTAAAGACTCGGAATGAAGACTAAAGAAAACCAAATATCAGCACAAAGAACTTCCATATGTTGCATAAAAAGCTACAAACTTCTTATCACCTCTCCAGGTAACTTCTTTTTTTTCAATAACAGTTATTTGAATGGGATAGTGAAACAGCTTGGTTCTTTAACAATTTCTTCTTCAGTTAGCAAAACATTTAGATTATGTTCCTGCAGAGGAGTCAGATTTAAGATTCTTAAAAGCATCATTTCTACCATCTCAAGATCTTAATTTTAATGGTTTCTTTTAAATAAAAACTTTCAAATCTTTCATAGGATTTGACACTCCAAACACTCTCCAGCTTAGTTTATGAGACTCAGACTAATTCATTTTGGGAACATCAATAATTAGCCAGTTTTGCACACATACTGGGTTGGAAGCTGCAGTGCCCTCAGGGTTAGGCTGCAGCTGAACATTAGTGCTGAGCAGCTTGGTGGCATCTTAGTATTAGACTTAAGCACTTAAAAGTGACAAACGTGAGAATAAACCATGCTGTGGGTTTAGCCCTGGAGAGCACAATTATCCTTAAGTAGACAATTCTGTTGATTTCTGTGGACTACTTATGAGTTGAAAATTAAGCACCTTCTATTTTTCTTGGCAAACTGGGAACATAAAGGATAATTATGATGAACAAAAATGTGTCATCTCAACAAGTTTTCACTGGGGCTTGATCCTGCTTCTATTAACCATGGCAAAATCCCCAGTGTGAGTACAGATAGGTCCCAAAGAATGAGTTCATCCATTTGAATTATACTTTTCTCATTTGTATCAAACATTTTTTGACACGTGTTTATGATTTTTAACTCATTCTTTAGAATTTGTGTGGCGCCAGCACAGTTCTTGTAAAACGTAAGTGGCAATAACGTTAGAGAATTGCATCCTGCTGTTTTCACGTAAATTAAGTACAGTGGTTCTTCACATGCTGTGAGATCTCCTGTAGTGATTTCTTAATATATTTCAGACTATTTTTCAGAATTAATCCATGGGTAGTGTAAAAGATATCACAATTGCTCCTGATTCTGTAAGGGGGCTTTAAAATCTGGCTGTTGTCCTACTGAGGAGAGGCAAAATGTTTTAAAAATATTACCTTAATAAATCTCTGGCAAGGTTGTGGTGTATTTCCTTCAGTATATGAAATAAATTTGTTTCAAGGATCTATTCAGCCTTGTAACTTTTTTCTCTCCTTTTTTTTTTTTCCTCAAGAAAATGTCATTTACTAAAATAGAAGCTGATCAGGCTCATGTTAAACTCAGTAACAGAATTGCCTTTGAATTAAACAGGAGTGAGATCAGTCTCAGACTGAACGACAGTGAGGACAATTATGGAAGTGATTACACAGAAAAGGGAGATTAAAATTAACAGCTAAACAATTAAGTAGGAAATAAACTAAAGAATACATGCAAAATGAAAAAGGCCAGACTAAAAATACAAACAAAGGCTATGGTTTCCAGAGACAAAGAAATGGATTAGAGGTCCAAATCCTTTTGCAGTTCAGTAGGAGCTGAGTGTTTACCTGTTGCTTTTTTAATTCCTGGCCAAAATTAAACAATTTGAGGAAAAGAATCAGGCAAATATGAAGTCCAAAGGGGGGGGGGGAAAAACCCCAAACCTATGTCAATGCCTGAAGAGCATAAACGGTACGAATAAAGAGCACATCATCAACTACTAACCATATATCAAGGCTAGATGTTATTTGGTAGCATGGGGTCTAGTCCAAGTGGTTCTTGCCCATAGTACACCAAGACAGCCACAGCTTTGAGGTGGCACTGCCCAGACATTTTCCTTTTAGTCAGTTTCCCCACAAATGGTTAAACAGAAAAAACTCAAAGTGACAACGGAAGACAAAACAGAAATAAATAAATAGATAGAAGGTTCACACATCTTCTCCCTCTCCCTGCTTTACCATTAAAGGCAAGTCCCTGCTTCCAGAACTGCTCTCTCCCAGCTCCATGACTTTCAGAGTTTTAGCAAATTGCCCAGCATCCCCCTCACCCTGCAGCCTGCCCCCATCCCTAGGAACCTGTTCCATAACCTCTCACACCTGGCTTTTCCTCCCTGCTCCTCACTGCAGTCTCTCAGTCTGTTTGATGTGGTTTTCAGGATGTCTCTCCACGCTTATACCACCCTGCAATCCTCACCTTGCACAAGTTCAGGGTTTCCCAAGAAACGGTGCAATGTGAACCATGGAGTTCCACCTTGCCTAGCTGTTGTCTCAGCAGGGCAGACATAAGACTATGAAAAATCAGTAAAAAAGAACAAAACCTGCCTTTCACACTGCTACAAGACACAGAGTCAGAAGTGTTCATGATCCGTAATTAAGAATAATATTAGCTGAAAAACCCTAAGTGGTTCTGAAGATCTGGATACATTTAAAGGTCACATTTTAAAGTACACCTTTGAGAAGATAAGGTCTATAACATCTACTGTTGCCATGAATGTACATGTTCTCAGGATGTCTGATTGAGAAAAACACAAAGTCTGGATAGTCACACACACTGCAGTAGGTAGCTGGACTTTAGCAGTGGTATCTCTACTCTTTCCTTCTCTCTTTCTGTCTTTCCACCCCATCCCACTGTTTGGTTCCTTCTTTCTGTACAAAGCCCGTTTCCAAATGCCTGCATCATGGCTGAGAGCAACTGACTGAAATCTGAAAGCCTGAGCACAACCTGGGATGGATGAGGCACAGCTGAACACTACAGGTGTGCAAAAACCTTCATGTTCTCTGTTTACTTTATCCAAGGCAAAACACTGACAGGGCTCAGTGAGATCACCAGGAATCACAGAATATCTGCCTGGTTTTGGCAATTCATATAAATTATGCTAATTAATGAGATAAACAAGATAAAGTATGCTTAATTTTAGTGACTGTGTAAATCGCAAGGCTTAGATCCTCTTCTCTTCGATGTAACACCTTTGCAGAACTCTGGAGTATGAAGGAGACTGGAAGATGATTGCTATCTCCAGAATAGATATCTCCCAGAACAATGTGAATCTTACATTGAACTATTCCAAACAGATCATTTGCCCCTTCCCTGTCACTCCAATCACCCAGTCCAGCACACTCTCTAGGAGAAAGTGCTGCTACACATCAGGACTACCAGGACTGAGGAGAAGCAGAGCTGTTCAGTCTACTACTACCTAATACACCAAACCTTTCTGAGTGGAGACTATAGGCATTTTACTGCAACGTGGAGTACTTAAAACAATCTTCTTTTCAGCCCCAACCTAATCAGTTATATTCAGAGAATATGAACATCATTTTATTTACCTACTTGAGGGAGATGCATAACAGAGAAGAGGAGACTATTCTCCTCCTTAGGGCCAGAATTGCCTTTCATCCCATAGCAGTTCCAGCTTGCAAAGACATTACTTGTCTTAAATGTAAAGCATGAAATTCTCAGTAGAACGTATTACAGAAGTCTAAACATTATGATCACATCTAATATTCTATTTTAAGTATCTCTAGTATGTCAGCTTAAACTCTATTCATAGGATATGTCACTGGCATTGCTAATTTCGAGTCGCTTTCTTCCATATAATGAATGCTTTCAATTATTTTTCCACGTGCTTGCATTTTTCCAGTTGGCATCACATCTCCTCTTTCACACCCTTACTTCTAACTTCTTTTTTGCTATGATACCATGGTAATTCTGAGATTAAAAACAAAGATAGATCACTCTCATTCTCTCTCTCCCTCATATCTGAAGCACTTTCTACTTTGGCATACATATGCATTTAATGAAATATTTCATTGCTTTTCCTTTTTCTGTACAACCAACAAAGTTGCTATTAAGTAAGACATGATCTAACAGTTCTATAATACACTGACCACTTTCTCAGAATTCACTGCTTTGGATAGTTTTAATTCCATGTAATTGGAGTTTTACAATATGACACCTAACCTCTAATTCTGACATGGAACTAAATAACGCTACATTTGGCATTATGAATTCTTACCATAAGAACACAAATTACTATGTATTTAAATATACTTGATTACTTTTCCATAGAAAATGGGCATACCAAGATAAAAATGAGTTAGTTTGGGAACCAATTACCCACTCTAGCACAGAGTCAACACTATATAATTCCAAAGACTTATAAAATACCCCTATTCAGGAAATTATTTGACCATATGTTTAAAGTGCTTTGCTGACTTTCAAATACATTTAACACTTGGTTCTGTGTTTCAGCATATTGACTTATATACCACATCCTCCTACAACCAGTGCCTTATAGAGTGGAAAATGGTGGTACAACTTATCAAAGAAATCCTTTGAAATTTTCAGGTGTTACTGTGTAATTTTGGATCATGTTTCAGTGTCCTTGGAATATTACAGAGTAAAACATGTCATATGTAGATGTAGGTTGTAGAAAAGTCAAAAAGACCAGAGATTGCAAAGCACTTCACCCTGCAAACAATGCTACAAACACTGTGCTATAGAGAAAGCACACACAATGGATTTGGAATTTAACACTTACAATTTGGAAACCATTTTTCCTGAATTTTGTGGGTAAACTCAGGAGTATTTAAGGACCTCCTATAAGTGTTGTCAAAAAATTATCAGAAAATTAAACAGAGACCATATATGACATATCTAATTAAATAAACTTGCTATTGTGTATATACTGCTACTCTGGTGAGACATAATCGCTTTTGAAATATAGAAGACAAAGAGGGTGATTACTTGGCTTAGAGAGGGGATAACACTAATGACAGCTTTTTAGTTTTGCATGTGCTTATAAAAGCTGAATCAAAATTTTTACTTCCCTACAAAAAAAATATCTCCCTTCATTGACATGGCTCTTCTTTGTGCCTGAGATGTAGTTGTTATACCCACATGTTTTTGGCTCAATGGCTTTTTATGATCACTCTCCATTGTAGCTGGTTCTTTTAAAGACTAAGCCATAGTCTTGCATAAAATGGGAATTTTAAACTAATCTCTAATATGGCTAGAATGGGTAATCAAAATCATGCATTTCCAGGGAAACAGATGATCAAGAGAGATTTGTACTGGCCTGATCCTATAAGAACCAGAACCTGTAAGTAGTCTTTATGAAACCACTAAGCGTATTGCCCATATGTAAATATGGATGTTCATGACATGGAGCCAAATCTATACGCTGTACCCAGCACTTAGTGGATGTTGTGGGGAGAAAGGAGAGACAGAAGAGTTACTGAACAGAAAAGTGGGTTTGTCTCCCATATTTATGAATTCCCCAACATTAATTCAGAGTTTTCTAGATACAAGGAAAGTGCATTGCCACAGTCGACCGTGGCCATGTAAAGATGATTTCTGAGAGAAGCATAAGCTATCCCATTGAAAAAATTATAATTGGAGGAGGAAATTTTATAAGAATTGTTTTAATGAGCAGGAGGTTAGAAAAAAATTTCCTGATAAGTTACTTCTGAAGGGTTTCTTGTATCTATGAGTGTAATACGAATCACTGACAGAGCTGGGATTCGTAAGATAAATCAGTAGCCATGCACAGGAAAGCACAATCAGAAATGTTTCTGCACTGGACTGAAAACCTGGAAAGCCAAGATTGGGGAAAAATCTCACAGACTCTGCTCTGTTGATATAACATTTAACTATGTTAAAAAAATACTTCATTTTAAGGCATGTGGTGATACTTCTTAATCAAAGTGTGGCTTTAAGAACACAGTATTCTCCCCCATCCCTTTGTTTTATTGGTCAGTTAAGTAGTTATCTTACTCAAGTGCCCATCCAGATCTTTCCCTCTATGGCAGACAGACAAACAGACTCAACATAATGTGACAGATACAAATCGGAAAAAAAAAGAAGAGATATGTAAGATAAGACAGAACAAAGCAGCCCTCACTTAAATTTTGTTGCATTTAGAATATGAGAGTAGTGGTTACATTTTGAGAAGCAAATTAGAGAAAAACCAGATAGCAGAAATGTTCTAGCTCAGAGGCACAGGATTTTGGATGTTGGTTCATTTTTCAGAGTTAAGACTGAGCTGTTTCACATTTAAAGGAGGACTTAAATTTAGTTTTATATAGCTAAATCTGGATGGAAACCTGTTCCCTAGAATAGCTTCGTGCTGGTAAGTACCTCTGGTTCCCACTTTCCTTCCTTCTGTTCAGCAGTGCTTGGCTGCTTCAAGAGGAGGGTTGTAGCCTAGTCATACAATGGCCTACAGCCTGGCAGTGAAGTCAGGAGCTCTGAATACAAGCCCCTCAAGGCTGAGCAGACATCAGGACATAAAATTTGCACCTCCTGCCACTAGCTTCTTCTGCAACGGAGGATGAGAAGAGAATGGGGATTGACATCAACAACTGGCTTCCTAATGACACTTCTGCTCCATTAGAATCTGTTTCACAAAAAAGGGCATAATTGTTGGATAAAAAATGCATGCTGGCATCTTCCACTTCCTATTGGCCCCTATGTATTCAGAGAGTTATATACTAGTTTGGGAGAGATGAACAGGATTGTCCTTTTGAAGTCTTTGAGGCACTTCTTTCTACTAGCTGTATAAACAATTTGCACTCTAGCTGTAGGAAGACTGGATATTCTCTCCCTCTCCTTTTTGCTGCTAATGTTTAGGTGTCTAAAATACAGCTGTGCCCAGGCCCAACTAAGGAAGCTAAGACTTTGCACAGAAAATCCTATATGTTCACCTGTATTATATCTTCTAGTGCATCTTGGTATATATATTAAAGTGGTCTCCAGTGTTTTGAAATGGTATAACTGAACAAGTCATATGATATTTCACTTCTATAATGGTTCTAGTCAGTATGGAGCATTTCAGTTGAAATATTGGGATGTATCTGCACCAACCAGCTTTAGGCATCCAACTTTCATGCCTTGAATTATTCTCTGGAAGTAAAGTTTCTCTCTCTCCAATGATGACATCAGAAATTCAGACTCCTAAAAAAAGGTGCTGTGAACTGCATCTTTCTAGAGACTTCAAGAAGGATGAAAAACGTAGTGAGGATGACTCCTGAGTACATCTGATATTCTTAGGCAATGGGCCAAGCATAGTTTTAGGATTTTTTGAGGAGAAAATATCTGATAAATTTAAATGCTGTTTGTATTGGGTTTGGAAGGAATATCCTTCCAAGGAATTTCCCTTTCTTTCAGGCCCTTCTCCCTGAAATGACCTCTGTAAGTCAGGCTGCACATTACTGTGAGCAATTAAGACATTACAAGCTTCTAGGTGGACATATTTAATTTGGTTTCAGAGTTGCTTGTTTTGATTTAACTAGAATATACTCTACGTGGATCTAGGCTTGTATGAGTTTATAGTGTAGCCTGGAAATAGTAGTAGAAGTCTTTGCAGATTCAGCCAAAAAGACTGAGTAAAAAGACCTGGACAAGCAGCGGTCATGAAGTCTAAAATAATATGGAATCTATAAAGAAAACATAGTAGTTTCACAGATATTACTAGTTGTCATGCTACAAACACAATCTTTAATAATTCAACTTCATATATATAATTTCAAAACAAGGAAGTACATCTACTCTTTTAGTCTGAGGCCAAATCCCAATGTACCTGAATCTTTCACTAATAATAATAATATAGCTTTGTGCATGTTTCAGAATTTCATCCCAGAAAATATCCCAGGAAAGAACTAAGAGAACCAGTGATTAAATGGAATGACAGATCCAACTACTGAACTTCTCTGTTTTCATTTCTTACAGAGCTTCCTGCAAGACTATCTTCAACTAGAATACATGGAATTACTTACTGTGCAAAGTGTCTCAAACGTCTTTTCGGAGACAAAGGATCCATCAAGACCAAAAAGAAAAATAGATGCATAAGAAAGCATCCCTCCAAGGATAATAAGGTTGTTCATGTAGGGACTGGACATCTTTATTAGTCTATGGACAAAAGGTGATAGTGCATTAAAGAGGAAAAGATTACTGCTAGGCTATTAGAGCAATAAAGAAGAGCTTTTTGTAACCAGGCAAACAGATAACCCTTCTTGTAGAACTCCATGAAATCTATAGGCATGCACACTATTTGCTGTTTTATAGTGTCTAGCATTGTTTCAGGTTTTTGAATGTTTAGTAAAAAGACCTCCTATTTTACTGAAGGATTAATTAGCTAGGGTTAATGTTAATAGCAGACAGTCAAACATAAATAAAAAAATTACACTTTCCAGACAGTATAAAAGAACTTGTCTTAACAGATAGACAATCTGTTTCAATGTGAATATATTACACAGTGATTTCAATTAAATAGTTCTAAAATATCATCTTTCCACAGTTTTAGCATTTTCCTTATATATGTATATGAGACAGACTCTACAAACATGGCATTTAAATACGAAAGAAGTAGTGATAGAAGTAACATGAGCGTCTTACTTCTGATTTCTGTTTTTGATGTTAAAGAACAAGAAAGCACTGGCCATTATCATTCCTAGGATGGTGAGGGCAGAGAGGATGCTGTAGAGAGGCAGGGAGATCTTGCGTAGCTCCTCTTGTATGATTGTTTTGTCCTTTGGAGGCTCAAGTCCTAGAATTACAAGAAGAAAAGAAGGCTAAAGCTCAGCCAGATGTAGAATTTCTGTAAGAAAATTTACCTCTCCTAAATACTATACCTCAGTTTAGCAGATTTAGCAACTGTGAACCACATCAGTAGCTGATGAAATCATTGACTTTGACAGACATATGTTAGTCACATTGATTGACAAGAAGGTTTGTGTTTCTGGAGAAGGTAAACATCCTCTTTGGAAGAAAAAACACAACAAAACCCTAATGCAGAACCCTGTAAAATATATGCTAACTATCCTCATTTTAAAGTGTAAATAAACACTAAAATGCATGCTATGACTGTAAATTTCACCAGGAGGTTATGCTTTCCTGAAACAAGTGACAGAGCAATGAGTAGAAAACAGAGAACATTGTTTCTCTGCACGCTGTCATTATTACCAGGGCAAATTCAAACGGCCTGTCTAGATACCTACCACAGCTGGAGACCAGCCTTGGTGTGGCATCACTGGGGCAGGGACTGACGGCCCTGGGGGGCTGAAATGGGGTCGTGGGCTGTGGGCAGGGTGGGGGAAGCCCCGGGAGGGGGGGAGGCAGGGCTGTTGGTGCCCTCAGGACTCTACAGAATGGAACAATATGGAAAAATGGATAGCAAAGGTTTTATAGGGACAGACCCACTTTGCAAATCCCTGCAGAGGTGGACTTGAATGTCTGAACTTAAAAACTACATTTAAAGCCATGTGCTTGATCAACAGTCAGCTCCCACTAATTAAAGGCTTCTCGTTTTAATGAGAAGAATTACTTTCCGACACCTGCAATAAAGCTCTGCATCCCCTACTTCCCACACTCCATTTTACCTGCTTACTAAATTTTTCCTTGGTGCAGGGGATTGGCAAAAGGCCTTCTGCATCACTGTCTTCCTTCAGAACGGGATTTTTGTGCCCTACAGTGCCTGAGTCTGTCCTTTCACATCAGCTCTCCGTGGGGCTGCGAGAACGACCACACGGGGCCGAGCAGCTTCATTTTACAAAACGGCTGCACAGGCAGAGCTCTGTGGACCTGCTGATCACAGAGCTGTAAATAACTGACTAGCAGCTGCCATAGCTAAATTTCATGTCCACTCTTCTGCTTTGCACCTAGAAGAATATTCAAGGCTTTGTACAAGTAGAGAGAATTTTATCCATACCAGTTAAGGTGAAACAATTCAGACAATAGAAACTTGCTATCCTTTGGTCTTTATGCCCAACATTTCTGCAAAAAAATTTCCTTTCAGGTGATCACAATAAAGTGACAGTCAAGGGACCATTTGCTGATTTGATATTGGAGAGAAGTACCTGAGATTTTCCCCTTTTCCCCTTCCCACCTCAGAGCGTGCATTTGCAGTGCATGACACTTCACAAAATTAGGCAATAAGTAACAAGCCAAAAATACGATAAAGCACATGCCTGAATTAAAAGAACTAATATTAAAGAAAAAAACCCCCACCCTGCTGTATCTAAAATATACAGAGTATATTGATGATTTGTATTTATTAAATAGGAACAACCAGTGATTCTATAAAATGTAGTTTCTTATTTGTGCAATGGCCATTCAATTCTATTGCTTCTAATATCATGAGCTATTGTTCTCTTGTGTGCAACTTTATGCAATGGTTTAAACAAGGCTATATTTACTACTCTTCATTTCAAATACTTAAAGTTACTAAGTTTTTTATACTGCCTGGAAGATGTAACAACAGTGTCCTCCACATCGAATACATGACTGCCTCTATGAAAAGTTAAGGTGGGTAAAAGGAGAAGGTTCACTGTGAGTCACATAATCCATCTTAAGACAAATATAAGACAGGTTATGGGTGGAAGGAACACCAGATGTGGTCAGAACAAGAACTAGGAGTCTGATCCTGAAAAAAGCCTGAACAGAGAATTTTTCCCATTATCGACTGTCCATAAAGGCATGGAGTTATGAACAAAACCTGTCACCTGTTACTTGGTTCATCCTGCATATATTCTCTGGAAATTAATGCTATTGAATCAGTATTCAAGTACAACATCAGTTTCTCCTTGCAGCAAAAATAATGTGCTGGGTCTCAGACTTTGGCAACCGGGACAGATTCTGCACTCTTCATTTCCAAAGCCTTATTCTCCAGACAGATGTGAGAAATGCATGTAGCTGTGCTCTTTTAAGTCCAGCAAAGGATACCAAAAGGAAAGGTGGAAAGCTCCAGCAGATGGACAAGCATGGATTAGATCACTGCAGTGAAACTCTAGTCATGCTCATGCAAACCTTGGCCGTTGGGACACTGGAGGCAGGTGTAGTAGAGCATGGGATACAGCAGCTTGATACTCATGGACCACTCCCATGGAAAACCACACAGATCTCATGAAGCCGACTTTACTTTCTGTTACTGAATTGCACCTTAGCAGAGCTTAAGATTAAATCTTAATTATTAGCTTTAAAAATAATGTATATGCCTATATTCAACAGGAAAGACCCTTAAAACTCATTTCAGCCAACATGTGGCTGCCATGATCATATGCTTAGAAAGACATGGCTATGCCCGCACTCCAACTGCTGTGAGGGCAGAGGAAGTCCCCATGTTAACTTTGGAGCAGCATGGGATAAAAATTGGCAAGAAGATACAGCAACACAGGCTGTATGCCTGCTGTGGACTGCGGGAGTGCTGCTGGGCTGAACACTCTCTCTGGCCCTGTTTCACATGGGCCATCTTAAAGCTAGGCTTGCTATTTTGAAATCTCGTTTTCTAACGCCTAACAGACACCTCCCAAAAAACCCCAATCACCTCCTTCTTGTGTGTGCAAACACAGCACATGAGAGCATCCCTCAGGTGAGATGAACTGGCGGAGTGGGAAATGGGGATGAAATTAGAACATTATTGATCAGTGGAGACGAAATAGAAGACATATCTGCAGCTTGTTGAAATATCAAAGAATATTAGTGTACACATATAAACTTGAATTTGTCCTGGTCATTGGAATGAAAAACAAGTATAAAACATCAAAACATTGTGATTTTCTGTTCAGAATTCTCCTTCTGTTTTTTTTTTAAGTGCAGCTCAGTTCCCTTTCTCTTTATACAGTGTCATAGCTTTTTGACATTAAAAATCCTAAAAGAGTTCTTTAACCGCATGCAGTCTTACAAACTACATACAGCTATCCATGTCATTCCTGTACCTCTTTCTAGTTTTCTCTCCTACCTTGGAACCTGATGCTGTTGTTGATTATTTCCAGTGTGTCAGCCACAGCGTTGTACTCTCCCACCTTCACTTCTTTTCTTTCTGCAGAGAAACAAACAAGAGTGATTGTTTATGGCAGTTCACACGGTCTCAATTATTTAACTGATT
The DNA here is from genome assembly GCF_018139145.2 of Gymnogyps californianus. NCBI lineage: Eukaryota > Metazoa > Chordata > Aves > Accipitriformes > Cathartidae > Gymnogyps > Gymnogyps californianus. The sequence goes on from NC_059472.1 coordinate 67,900,261, forward strand.
TTGCCTTCTTTTTTGACAGTTTGTCAAAAGGAAAAGAAATATGCCTGAAGTGCATGAATTATTAAAGCAGAATGCCAGACAGCTAACATCATTAAATGAAATATTTCTGATTCTTTAAAGAAACACGAAGTATTTTTAGGAACTCCTTTATGTAATCAGGGAATTGTTCTTATTGGGCACAGACATCTCCAGCTTAAAGATCACACACTTACTGGCTCACACCATGCAGGACATTTTGCTGGGAGAACAGACATGGCTAAATCACACATTCCACTCTCATTTAAACAACTAGGACATCTTGCTTAGTGAAGTATTTCCCAGGGGAGTCGTAGTGGCAGGCTCCAGCCAGTACTGAGTAGACTGACTAGTTAATAGATACGCTGGGAATCTAATCTCTTATTCTGACTGGGAATTAGCAACTCATTAGTACCCTGACTGCAAAACATACTATGTTATATAATTAAAGCCAATGTGCACTTGGGCTAAAATTTTACTGTTACTCTCATCCGCTATTTTGGGACTATCATCACATATACGGCCTTCTTGTACCTAAAGGAGTAGAGTAACGCAGATATAGGAACTTAACTTGTTTGGCTGCTGCCTTGGACACTGTAGCTGGAACAGAGCACACCACTACAGCTGAACAATGTAGCAAACATTTGTCCCACCCTTCTGATAACATCTGGCATCAATTAATCTCTGCTATTTCTGCTGGGTTTTTGGTATGGCTTAGAAGTGCAGGAACTTATTAAATTGTCACTTCTACACTAAAACTTTTACATTTTGATCAGAAACTTATAAACCACAGGCACATCGGCTAAAGTTTTCTTTGATGAGTTGGCTCAGCAGAGCCAAAAATTTCCTTTCAGACCTCTATGTCTGGGCATGCACAACCCAATTTACATTTAAATTCCGAGCTCGTGACCCTATTTGTGACACTGATTTTGGGAGCTGATGATCTTGAACTAGATGGCAAATTTGAAAAGACTATATTTCACCCAACAGCTCCACATTAAACTCTTCTCCTTTCTCACTCAAAGTGACTGTGCCTGTTCAGCTCTGCTGAATGGGGCAGCTAGCTCCATTTTAGTAAAATCTACAGGCTGATTAATACTAATCTGAGAGCTCACAGGTGGCAAAAGTTTTCCTTACATAAACCACATTTATTGTTAAAATTGTTTACGCAGAATCGTAGACTGGGCTGCAAATCTGGCAGAGATACCTAGGCATTTGCTATGCGCCCATCAAAAGCTGGAGTTCGCAGTTTTGAAAACTGATTTGCCTTTCACATGAGCATGATCCGCTTGTGGGGCCCTAACACTAGTTTGGAATAAAAGCGCAATCCCCTGGTCTCCAGCAGCAGTTTCACAAAGCCCATCCACACAGCATTACATATTCTTAGGAGTAAATAAAAGTTTATACTTTCTGTCACCGGCTGAAAATTCTGTGTGAAATAGATATATGCATAAATCCTTGACAGTCTTAAACAATAAAATCTTCCCAGTAGTCATCTAAAAGCTAAAATGGTTACTGCTAAAAACGGAACCAATTCACTTCCATCTGTATTTGCAGCATGACAGCTATTACCTGTAGATATAAAACATCAAAACACAACCTAGAGAGAAGAGATACAAACACCAGAATGCATACCGACATACAGTTTGTACATTAGATGCCAGATAGTACACAGCATCTACTTATACGAAATGGGGAGGACACGCACCCTGGTGTTGGTCTAGCCACAACTTTACAGCAACAGGCTAAAACCTGATAGCTCTGATGAACAACGAAGAGAAAAGAGTAATTGCTCCACAAACGTTTTTGTATGGAGTGCTTACTGGGACTAGATTAGATGTTAGAAGCACATAATAGGTGCTGAAGCATACACAAAAGAGAGCGTAAATCTGTGGTCTAACTGATTAAGGTACTGCAGTTGAGAAACTTTTTCTGTGATTGCTTCATGTCACATACAATGCCATTCCTTTTCAACATTTATAAATTCTTACACGGCTTCCTTTACAGATGAAGTAACACTGAGAATGTGCCTATGATGATAACTGCAATGTAGTGCAATATAAACGACGTAGCCTACAACTAGCTAGTCTGGGTACCAGGAGCTAGCCCTCGTAGGAATGGAGCTCATTGGAGCTATTTGGAGGAATAAACTTCCATGGCAGACTGAGCTGAAGAGCGAGACTTTTTTGGACTTAGAAACATAAGAGTGTGGGGAAAAAAGCACTTAGTACCTAGGAACCACATTATCAATGCCTCGTCCCTTACAAATGGGAAGGGACAGTTCATAGAGCACATGCCAAGGTTTCCCGAAGTCAAGAAAAGCCATAAAGACATTCGATATCTTAAAGTAGTTACAATTGTGGCAAGTAGTCTATTAGGGAAATAAGCCATATTTTTATTGAGAGGAAGGATATACTATCCATTTCATAGTATGATTACAGGGGTGCTGAGGGGGAAACACAAATAGTCTTTGTGCTCTTTTGTACTCACAGCAAGGAGTACAACTACAGCTGTTGGTTTTTCAGTTTCCCAAGCACAAGTGCTGATCAGTGACAAAGTCATGTCCAAATATTAAAGGAAGCAAGGAGGCAGCACTATGGCTCTCTGCTCTCTGGCATAGGCCAACATAGCTAAGGATGGGACTGCAGGCTCTACTTTTCTATATGTCATTCCCTTGAGTTCCCTTTGGAAATTCTGAATTATTCAAGTCAGTATACTGTTTGTATAATGTAGCTCATATCTGTCAAAATCTCTGTGTGTTCAACAACAAAAGGACAGGAGGAAGTGGAACTCCTTCAAATAAACATACCAACAAAGTGCTTTGCACAATATTCAGAATATGATGTTGGCTTCTTTCTGTAGTGCTTTCATTATTTTTAACTTGATCTTTCCATACTCCTGATAGAGAGATTGTATTGAACCCCCCCTGCTCAGGTTAAAATGTGGAAAATATACTTGTTTTGTGAGATAATGTTTGTCAATACCATGACAGGAGTGGTGGGATTTTAGAACTTGCATCTGCAGCTGTTCTTTCACACAGGAACAGAAAAGTATGAAAACTAACCAACCCAGAGAAAACTGGCCCAGAAATACGTGGCTGAAAATTATGTCTAACAGAATTATAAACAACTAATCCTTGTCATTAATTAATTGTCACAGAATAGATTACTTATATGGCCAAGATGAAAGCCTTCTGCCAACAAAGAGCTGAACTACTCTTAAAGGTGAATTAAAATGTTTTCTTCTACATGTTTTATTACAGAATTTTATAGCCCACTTTAAGCAACTCCAGACAAATTGACACACTACCACTTAATTAATTGTGTCACATTTCACAAAGTTAATAGAACAGATTTTTAATTGCATATCAGTTAGTTACATGTTCTTGTTGAATAAAAGCAAAAATAATCCCGCAACTGACACCAGCTGAGTATTATGATTGCCAGTATGACTGTTATCCACTTACACTGAGAATTTCCAGATAAGACTATGCTTAGTTTCAGTTCCTTTCACTATATGTCATAATTTCCATTTCCACTACATTTTTATAAGTGTTCTTATCCACACCTCATGAAGATAATTTCTACTGAGAGATGTTTAAGGATGAGAGAAAGCACTTGCAATGCATAAGAGATGGGACAGATGGATTTCCTTTGTTTTCCTCTATGTAGACAATGCTGGTTACCTCCTAATGCTGCTAAGACTTTGTCTATATCTAAAGCTCGTAGCACCTTCAACTATGTCAGTCTGACTGAAATGGTACAAATAACCCTAGTGGTGATGCAGTTAAGCCAATATAAAAATGTTTACACCAGTATAATCACCAGTATAATTTATGTTTAAAATAGTAAGGGCACTCTGAAATAACACAGTATCCTATGAAGTTACAAAAAGAGGTATATTGATATGTGAATGCATTCATGAACTCCTACACGTCTGGTTGGTTATACCAATGTAAAGAACTATGTCTAGGCCACAAGAACAAAGACAGATTAACAGGTCTGCCCTAACATTACCGTGGTGCCCAAATTACATGGCTGTAAATGAATATTAAGGACCTCAAAGCTCTAAATAGCTTACTGTAGCTTGACACTGCTAATACTTTGTTATGTCACTGCAGCTCTTTATAAAGTTAGAATTCCATGCAAACTACAAAGATAAACATGTGCAAGTGATGAGTATTCACTTTCCGACAAATATAAAATAAATTTTAAAGTAAATTTAATAGACTTACTATGGACTATTCTCCAGATAAGCTAAGAGTCACTGAGGTTTCTCATCTAAAGGACACTTAGGCTATTCTCAACTTAGAAGCAGCAGAAAAAAGACAACCTATAGCTGAAAGCATACACAATATCTAGGTCTTAGTTTGTCCTGAAAAAACAACCCTGCATAAGGTGTCGTCTTCATGTCGTCTCCTCCTTGAAAAGATTTTCCAAAATTTTTTTATATAGTTCCTCCTGCTTCTCCACTCAGGAAGTTATCACTGTACTCCCTGAAAACCTTCCTCTGACATCAGTTTAACAATCCCTTCTCCCACTCTTTGTCAGCTGTCCCTCTTGCTTAACCATCGTAATTCAGTGGGAGTGATTAGATGCTTAGCACATTAGAAAATCTCGCTGCATATTCAGCGCTTAGCAGCCTATCTCAGGATTCAATTATTAAATCTTGTCCTACAACAGAAACATTTAACTCTTGCACTTTGTTCCTCATCCATGCATCGCAGCCCAACAGGACTGCTGGCAGCTATGGGGAACATTTACTCATCAGATCTCAGAAAAATTTTGGAAAATGCCCAAGTGGCCGCCAACAGGTGAAACTGAGCATGGACCATACGCACCTGAAATGCTTGAAGATCCTTAGGAAGAGAATGACACTTAAATTTGGAAAGATTTTAATTTCAAATTTCAAGTCAATATTCTAGATATGAATCAAAAATCATGCCACTGCACAAGTACTCACACTTTCAAAGGCACACCTAACCTATCTGAAAGTTCACCATTCACAAGCTATTGGCAACTCATTGACAGGTTCAGTCCAGAGACAGGGCGAAGGGTGCACGGACACATTACGTTATGGTGTCCTGAGGCTTGCCTTTCTCCGGTTTGGCTTCTGGTCACATTCCCTTTTAAAGAGTGAATGTTTTTCTTTGGCGCTTTAAACTGTCAGTCACCTAGCAATCAGGTGTCACTGATAGGTCTTAGCTCTTCTTTCTCATTCCCTCTATTTCCTGCTGCGAAGGCTCCTGAAGAGCTAATGTGCCACGCTGAGCACAGCAATCCTGTGACCGGGGGTATTCAGAGAACAAGTCCCAGGAAAGAAGGTGGGCCGAACACACACAAGCAGTGAAAAACCTAAGCTGGAGACTGGAAACTGATGGCAAGTCTGAGAACACTTCCTATATTTCAGTAAGTCCTGTGCAAATTGCCTGCAAAGTCTCTTCTAACCTGTCTTGCCTTTGTCTCACTCATTTCGAAAACTGTTTCACAAAATAACGATCTACCACAAAAGCTGGAAATGCTGTTTTAAATGCCTTTACATTACTGAATTAAACCAAGAGTCATGAAAGCTAATTTCCTTCAGAATAAATACAGAAACATTTCATGTCGTGGATCCTGTAGAAACTCTTTGCAAACTAATGTAATCTTAACTTTCACAATATATCCTTGTCAAACAGGACCGGGAAGCTTTTCAGTTATCCTTATCGCATATCAGCAATAACCAATACACGTTGAAAGTTTCCAATTAAAAAAAAAAAATCACAAGAGAAGCTTATAAATAATGAATGAGCAAAGCCTTTTTCATGAATTTCTATCCACTTGTAGGCAACTAGTTCTTTGTTTAAAGACAGAAATGCTGAGATTAAGAATCACAGTTCAAATAAGGAAGAAAATGTCAGGTCAGATAGAAGATTATTCTTCAGCAGAAGCTGCCAGAAAAGAAAGAATCAAGGAAGAAAAATATGTTACCTTTGCAAGGATTTGAATTACCACAGTTTTTACCCTTGTAATTACAGTTAAAAATCTGTTTTACTCAAAGAAATATTACCTTCATCTTTAACTCCTGCATACCTATTTCCTTCGTTTGAAGTTTTTGTCTAGTGTTTTATTTCTGAAATCCTGGATTCCAATGCACACAACATACAGGAAATCCTGAGTTATGAAAGCAATATATATAGCAAGGGATAATTACTCTTCATAGCCAGTTCTCAAGTCCTATCTTTCATTCATCCATAAAGCAAAACAGACAGAAAGGTTAAACCAGCCAAAGGCCAAACAGTGTATGTCAGCTTTAGAGTCAGGATAAAAGCTAAGAAGTCTTAACCCTGGGCTTATTTCACTACGTTAGTAATGGTATTTAGCCAACAGGACATAGCAAGCAAGTAAGCAAGCAGCACATAAAATGTCATTAAGTATCCTGAACTCATAAAAAATCGAGTCGTTTTATAGCCCAAGAAGATTTTTCCATAAAAAGTTCAAGCATTTGCATTTTTAAAACCTTATAAAAATTAATTTTACTGATTCTTTTTAACCTTTGTTTTTACCTTCCTGATTTTACACCTGTCTCCTATTTTGCTTGTTATACTGGCTTCTAGCTCTGCATAGAAATTTAGTAATATAGTTCATGTGGATTTAATACCTAAATATCATAGTTATTTATATATTATGTAACAAAAAGCTATACAATGAAATAAAAAATAATGACTTTGAGTTTAAAACAATTACTTCTTAAAATCTGAATTGTTAACACCGTCATTATATGTTTCATTCAGGAAACTGAGAAAGGTATAAACAAATATACAATAATGAAGGTAGATTATCCATGAAGTATAATGACTAGTGTGATGAAGCACGTGTACAGAGCTTACATTAATTCTTCTAAAAAGAAGTTCCTGTTTCTCAGTATGCTTAATAAATTCCTCTATAGTTTGAAATGAGGTTGTATATGAGATCACAATTTTTTTGGTTTTAATACTTCCAGCATAAAATCTTAACTGAGAATCATAATCAAACTGTATAATCACTGAGACATATGTCAGTAATTTGAACTACTTTTAACTCCATTAAGGAAGTTAACAGATACAAACAAATATTCAAATAGGCACGTTATGATTATATTTTAGGATACACACATGTGCAATAACTGCAACATCTCAGTCCAGCTAAGGGTTTTCCTATTCTATTGTTCATCCTCTTTTAGGATTTTATTAACTTTTCAGAGAATGAAAATCCTCATCATTCTGAGAGTTTACTTGCCAAAGCAAATTATTCTTTGAAGTCATACAGTACCTCAGAGTGTAAGTGTACATGTGTTTTTTAATATTAATATTTACCTAAATGTAACACGGTCTACAAATAAAAATTGATATTTATTTCACTTATCACTTGGAATCACCTCTTCCTAGCAGAGTCCAAAATCAGTGTGCTTTTCTTGACTAAGAATTTACAGTGGGAAATAGCATTGCATGTGTAGAACTACAGGCAGCCACCATGAGAAGGAATTTCCTCAATTATTAAATAATAACACGACTTTATTAATTGCTGTAATTGTTGTGTGCCTTTAAGTACCTTTACTCTCATACACTAGTCCATTTTCTACAGTGGGTGTGCTAGGAAATCAGCCTGTGCAGACACACAGGCTTGGGCTGGCTTCCCAGGAGACCTCCCAGGAGCTTCCCGGGTTTGAAGGGCCATCCAGGCAGTGACAGGTTTGCATGTGGATGCCACTGATCTGCAGAGAAGTTCCCCTGGCACCAGCCCAGGGCCCAGCAGCAGCTCCATCTGTCAGAGTCTCTCCGTGAGAGGGACGACAGAAGCCAGGACTGTGCAGGAGGTGGAGGTGCCAGCGAGAGAGGCTGTGGCCACGTTTTGTTGCCTCTTGAGCTTGATTTCAGAGTGCTGAAATGTCAGAGACCGTGAGGCACAATTCAAGATATACCGTGATGCTGCACTAATTCAAAGATAAGGGACAGCAAACCATAGGACGGCCGTGTATCCATTTCGACAGTCTATGAGACTTCCAAAGAAACCCAAGATGACAGAACAGTAGTGTTTCCAGATCTCTTATCCAAGGGGAATAAATGCAATTGTTATCTCTCTGGTGCCCTGGAAACTGAGTCTGAGTAGGCACAGTGTGCACTATCAGGAGAGTCTGGCAAAAAAAAGTGTTGAATCATTATCAAATTACCAGAGAATGTTTTTTTAGTTAACCCAAAAGTTACTCATGAACTTAAGTCAAATTCACCAAGCAGTGTCATTTAGGGAAGAAACGACTGGGAATAGCACTGCTGTCAGTCTTCCCTAACTCATCAGGTTAAAGTTCATCTGTAGCTGAAAAATGCAAGACACCCAAGACAGTAGCCTAATCCCAGCTTCCATCTGCTGGCTCAGCGTTTAAGCTTTCCATCCAAACCTGACAGAAGATGTGACTGGCCACCACCAGGGGATGTCCTGACAGGAAAGGCAGCCCTGGGGACCTGGATGACCCTGACTCCAGCCCAGCTGTACACTCTGGTTGAATCAGACAGAAGACCAGGGTGACCTTTTCCTCCTCTGGTATGTTTAACATTCTAGCATTTAATTTCATTTTCTCGTGGATGCCCAAAAGAAATGTTTCACTACACTTAACGAAACACATTACTTATCTAACTGACATTTTAAATTCAATTCAATGTGGAGTATCGCTTATTTTTTGCAGTTCAGAAGACAAATAAAAAAAACGCAAATTAGTTACTCGGAAAACCTTGGGTGGTTACCTCTTTCCCCAGAGAGGCTTTTCTTGTCAGTGCAGTGATACGCAGCACAACCATCGACAGTAAGCCCGGTCTGTGGACAGCTTCATCTGACCTGAACAGTGCCGCAAATTCTCTGTCACTGTGTTTTCAGGGGCTGCTCAGACATACAGAACAAGCTGCATGATGCGGTCCTCCTTTTGAGGGTTGGGTGGCCCTTCCTAATTTATACGATAAGCAAACTTCAATGCATAACGTGACAGAAATAAAAATATCCCCCACCACAGAAGACGCGTGCTTGGCCAGAGGACAGGAGCAGAGCAGCATGCCAGCTATTGCATAGACGCGACAAAGTGACTGAGTGCCTCATAACAAGGTTGTTTTCCCTCCACTTAGCAAGGCATGCCTGCTTTCTGGTAATCTCACACAACGGCAGGGACAAAACAAAGGCTCCGTTATCACACATTTGGATGAATACCTACGATTATATGATTAGGGCCTTCCCTCGCCATCTGTCAGGGTTGTGCTTCCCCTCCCCTGGGAGGGGAGGACTCAGCACATGCTGAGCAGCCTCGCAGCAGGCTGTGCCTGGTCTGCTCCAGCTGAGAGGTCAGAAAACGAGATGCTCTGGCTTCTTCCTTACGTACTGCATCCTTAAACTTTTTCAGAGTTAAGAGTGCATTATTTAGAGGTTGGAGTTTCACAATTACCATGCCTGAGATGGGAGGAGAGCAGCAGCTGTTGTGTGTGTTATGAGTGTTGGATCTGCACTACTCCCTATGTCCTTGAATATCCACTCTTGCCATTATACCAGGTGGCCTGTGAAAACACTGTAGCACATAAAGAGCTTTGAATATCTTCTTCGTGATTCAGGGTCAAACCCAAAGGCAGAATTCCACTGCCCTCATCCTAAGATACAAAATAAGGTAGCTGAGGCGGTGTTGAACACATTTATACAAAGCTGCAAACTCTGTGCTTTTTTCTGTCTTGTGATTTGTACGGTAACTGCCAGGGTTTTTTCCTGTACAAGAAAGCCAGTTTTGACTCACCCAGGCTGGTTTATTCCAGATACTTTATTCAGGAAGAGTAGGGGAAGCATTCCAGAAAAAATTTAGAGTAACAAAGAGCCCACTTGTGTAATACCCTGCATCTGCTAGCGACCCCTCGCCAACATATAGGGGAGACTATAAAGGCACCTAAGTAGTGATAGTCCCCTAGATCCCTCTTCCAGCTTCCACTGCTGAGACGAACAAGAGAGCCGTCACTCAAAGAGCCATTGAAAGCCACAGACATTGAGCCTTTCAAGCTCTAGCCCTCCCCTGACAATCAGCTCCCCATGCAGAAGCCTGGCTCGGGGCTTAGAGCCACATGGGATCACAGATTGTATTTCCCTGTCTTCAGGGAGGTACACTCCCCATCAGGGATGGGCTTGTCACTGCTACATTTAGGGATGGCACACCAGGGAGTGACAAAACAAGAAATGTTACACAACCCCAGGATGCCCATCTAACCCAAGAACTGCATGATTCATAGGGTGAGAAAAGTGTGTTTGGGAGTGCTACTTTGAGTGTTTTTACAAGCAGAAGTGGCTGCTGAGAAATTCCTCTTCAAAGTCTGTTTCTTGCCTGTCTTTTTGACCCCCAAGAGGCTACCCGAGAAGTTTGGAAAGTTTGGGGTACCCACCAGGAGGAGAGATGTTGTGAGACCCTAAGCACATGTGTGAGGAACCTAAAGCCTGAGGCACTGGCCGAGGGGTGCAGGTGGTGAGCCTGTACAGCCCCATGCCCTAAGGCACTAGAAGACATGAAATCTCTGTGTGAAATGTTGGCAGCTAGAAAAAATGACCATGCCCTACTCAGTTCTTACAGGCTTTAAGGGACAGATCCAGGAGATGGATCCACTCATGGGAGACTGCTGATCTACAAAAGAAGTGGTGGGTTTTCAAAAACTAGCACTTGAAATGTTCTGTGTACCAGCCCAGCCCACTAGGCCCCTACAATGATATTTCCAACTTTATGAATTTCCATTTGACACTTTTTTTTGGATGTAAGTGTATGTGAATTGTATGTCAGGATGAGGCCAAAACAGTTTTGAAACACAAGATGATAGTAACAGTCAAATCAGAATTTAACCCACCCTGATACACATTTTTCATGTTAGTAGAGCTGTTTGGCTTCCTTCAGTTACTACCAGTACATTTTAGTAGAATGCATTCTAGTTTTGAACTTCAAAATTTATCACCACTACTATTTCTTTATTTTTCCTTTTAAATTCCAATGATGTTAAAAGTTACTGGAAAAAAAACCAATAATATTTGCAAAAGAAAGCTCATTCAGGAAACTATTTTGGTTTGGTTAGAGGCTTTTTTTTTAAACCTGATCTGTATTTTTAAGCTGATCTTGTATTCAAGAGGAAAGAAACACACACCAAATGGAACTTGTTAAAAGTCAGAGTTCCAGAGAAACAACTCCATTTTCCTGCTGCTTCAGTGAACCTCCACTTGCTTTAACCTGTTTTGAGTAATCTCTTTGTACTACTAATCCACTGGAAAAAACAGAAAGAAGGAAAAAGAGCTAACAGTAATCTCTTACTACTAATTAGGAACAAAACATATTTTACTAAGAGCAAACAAAGTGGTGTAGAAGACTTATTAAGATACAAAGAAGAGTTTTGAAGTGATAGTCCCTGATTTTATCTTTAATGATGCTTCAAAATTTTCCTAAAATATGGTATACTTCATTGTTGTGCTGGTTAATTTTAAATTCCAATTTATTTTTCCTTTTATTTCTTCTTCTGTAGTTTGACTAGCTACAGAAAACAGGCCTGCATTAAGAGAAAAAACCTCCCATGGAAAACAGCAGACATTAAATTATAATTACTCTAAATAATAAAGGATTTAATAATTAATATAGAGCAGTTATATAATACACCTGACAGACAGCTCTGGAATAAAGTTGCCTGGCAAAGCACAGCCAGAGCACACAAGCATTTATGCATAAGCATAGCTTTGCTTTTGTGCATAACATCAAATACTCATCTAAGAGTTTCCAGAATCAAACCTGATATTTTAGGTACTGACAGAAAACAGTTTGACAAATCACTCATAGTTTGAAAGAATGTATTCTGCCCAGAAAATTGATAGCATACAGCAATGATGATTTTAGTTTGAACATTAACTTGTTACAAGAGGACAGGATTTATGCCTATAGGAATGAAATATAACATAAGGCAAAAATCCTTGAAAAGCTGATTAAAACTAGAAAAGCAGAAGTATGTATTTTTTCTCATATATTACTGTATTGCAGTATGACAATGAAGAACAGTAGGGATTTTACAATTGGCTGGGCATAAAAGACTAGATTAAATAACTTCTGTAGATGCACAAAACTCTGGAAAACTGCTGTACAAAACTAATGTCGTGAGTTTTTCATTACAACTAGAATCAAAACTTGAAAAATTCTAGTGTTTCAAATGTGAGGGTTATTTGTTTCCCTGTTCTAGCATAATGTGTTGCCTTTTGCCTGGGATAATGTTAAAATTGTAGATGCATGATGAGTAAAGAAAGCTGAGGTTTGTTTGGAGTATGAAAGCAAGAGGAATTCTGGAAGCAGGAAACGCCAAAAACAGTTTCAAGAAAAAAATATTTCAAGAAGCTTTCCCCTGAAACTGTTAGCAAAGCATTTCTATAAGCTATCTACAAAAGTCAATTGTCCCATGAACTTTAATTGTGACAAGTTTGAAAGTCAAAACCACAGTGATTAAACTGTGCGAAGGGGATTTAAAACTTACATGAAGTAAGTAAGTATGTATCTCAGTGCATATGTACCTAAGCAATTGCTACCAATCCCTCGCTAGTTACAGCATTCAATGGAAATTTAAATTATAGAATGTTTCAGGAAGAAAAGAAAAAGATTGAATGGAGCAGAATCATAATCTATGCCATGTGTTTTATATAGTTAGCAGAATTATGAAAAGCAAGTACTTCACCTATTTGACCATAAATCTTTAACCCCTCAAATTTTAAGAACCTCAGTACAAAACTATATTAGAAAAAGACTACTTAAACTCATGTACAGTTTTTGTCTCTTCACCTTCTTGTACACAATTGCTTCTTCTGCAATAGCTTTTACAGATTAGTGGGAGCTAGCAATGCAAGTCAAATGCTCTTACTACTGCTTTTCAGTATAAGATATAAAAATGTGGTCTCGCTTTCCTGTGCTTTGGGTAGGTACAGAAAAATCTAGCACAAATCTCTTGTTTCTAGATTTAAGTAACTTTGATTTAAGCAAGAACAATGGGGTATAAGACAATAAAGGTCAAAACTCATGAACACACAGCAGCCAGAAACATATGAAACATAACCTAGAGAAGCAATCACACTTCCTGTGTGAGACCAGTGCCTGGATCCCCACTTGCATATCTGGAAACCTGGTGCCCCCAAATTCCAGCTACAGGCCTTTCCTTATTCCTGATGCCCTCCTTACCTCAACAGTGTTGCTGTCTCAGCATCTAGCACCTCCTGACTTTCTCGGAGGAACGGAGATATCCCGGTCCTGGTGCTGGTAGGACCAGGACCAGGAAAGAGAAGGGACAACAAAGGGGCCAGGATTAATGGCACATGTTGCATGCCACAACACATGCTAAGACAGGGTGCCAAAAGCCCACCCTGCTTAAATCACTTTTTCACTCAACTAGACCACGTTACTCCTCATTGCGTCAGTAGCATGTGTAAACATGGGGGAGAACACAGCTGCTGAACAGAACAGTGCTCGTGTGGCATCCTCCTCTGCTCTGGCCTTGCTGCAAGAGGAGTCGCTGGCTCCTTTTCAATCACGCCATTCACAGGAGAGCACCGCTGTTTGGCAGCGCCCCTGTTTCCCATGTACAGCACCTACACTGAACTGTAGCTTGCTTTGCCTTGCTCTGCTGAATAATTTCTGGCACACAGCAGCAGGTATATTCCTAGAAATGAAAGTTTCTTACCTAAATGGAAAATATTCTATAACTTCCATAGCCTATTCCAGGAGATAGACTGTTTCTGCAGATGCTTTTCGTACCTGAGCTGTAGAGGATTAACAGTGTTGCAATTCATGCAACCAGGGTGAAAGTGATTCTCACTTCTGCAACCGGTATTGAGACCCTCTCAACCTGCTGCATCACTTGGGTTATTTCTTTCCTGTGTAGCGTGCCCCCAGTCATTCTGGCAGATTTTGAAGCTGCTGTTTTATTCAAAGATAGCACATCATGGGTTTTCTGGTATTTCTTGTGCGTGTATGTGGGAGGGACGGTGGAGCTACCATGAAAATTTTATGGACTTTTCTGGACTAGCCATTAACAACACAGTCCTTTCCAGTTCATGCTCCTACCCTCAAAATACTGAATCTCTTCATGGCTGTGACACCCCCCCTCCAATATACCAAAAATATCCTGTTTATATGGCAATATACCTGAACTGTCCCTAATAAAGCCAACAAAAAACTTGACCTGTGCCAAAATTTCATCGTTTTTCATGGTTTGTTTTTAAATTTCAGCAGGTTTATAGGGCTGAAAAAATATTTTGCAAGACCAGCAGGATTGACAGCGAGACCAGAGAGAGACCAGAGGAGAGAGACCAGAGAGCAGGCTAACACACACAGCTCGGTGGTCAGGTAGGGCAACCGTGCTGAGCCCAGTGACCAGAAGGCACAAGTGGTGGGAGGTGCAGAGAGATGGTGGGAGGACAAGGACACCACCTCACCATGCTTCATTACCAAAGTTATAGCAGCTAGTCTTGGAGAGACCAGAGCCCTGAGAAACAGCCATGTAGATCCATAATCCTTGTACATCCTCAAAAGAAATATTATTTACAAGCCTCTTTACCTATCATTAAGTCCTTAATCTTCTCATATCTGGAGAGTCTAATTTCCTCGAAACTAATCAACTGTTTTGGGCATATCATTACCATTTTGAAGTTTTCCAGAAAAGGTCTGAAGAGTTACAGGTCTCAGTAAACCAGGTCTAGTTCAAAAGCAGCAATTCACCAATCAGAACAGTGTACCTACTCAGTTGGTGATTTTTGTTTATAAACCTGTCCTATTGAGTTTCCTGATTTTACCTATAAAAATGAAGTAATGAACAGACAGAAAACATAAACTGATACTGCATTTTTGATAATGTATAAAATCATTATGATTTTTTTAACCTGGGGCATGACGTTCTCAGACGTACTGTTTCTATTTCCTTCAGTGGGGCTTTCCATATCTTACAAGGTTTTTACAGGAAATACTGTAAAACCTATACTGCTGAAAGATAACTGCGTTCAAGTGAAAGCAAAAACTAAATCCATCTTATGATCTAGCTTGTACATTGTCTGTTACCTTCAATAGTTAAAACTGTTTTTGTGAAAATCTGCCCACTGATTTTAGTAAGAGAAATTGAGTAAGTCTGTTTTGAAGTGGTCCAATTTCCTGCTCCTATTTTCTTCATAAAAGCTTCCTTCTTTACACCCCATCCAAACCTTTCATTGAGCTTAAACACAAAATTACCTGCTATCTGAAACCCAATAATATGCTTCTTAATTATCTAATTCCCATTCACTTAAAACAAATTATAATCATTTATTCTATACCTTGACCTAGCACAGAGTGTAATTTAATAATCAAGAGAGCACTATACACATAATTTGGTGAAAAATCCATTTGAAGAATCTTGAATTTCTCTGTTTCTTGCATGAGACATTTTCTTAGAGGAATCTATGTGTGACTAATTTAGTTCTGTATCGGAAAGAAAACAAGCCTCTTGAAGATCAAGTTGTACAGAATTATCATAACTAATTTTTGCTAAGAACATGCCAGCTCAGATGATATTTTTCTAAAATTATATTACTATAGCTTTTATAGCAATCACAAATAAAAGAAAGAGTTTTAAAGCCAGTTTTAAAAGGACTATCTCCAAATCAAGTTACAATTTTTCTCAGTATTTTGGTTTTGGTGGAAATAAATCGTGAATTAATGAAATCAACTTGTAGTACTCATTACTGTATAAATGATAATTTTTTTTATTTTCTTACTAAAAATAAATTAATCTTGCAAATTTATTTGATTGCCAAGCAAAACCAAAAAGTGTAAAACATAACTTTTTAAATATTTAGATCTCTTTCCCAGGTAGTAAACAGGATTACTACATTTAGCAAAATTTAGTAAATTTTAACAAATATTTAACAAAGAAAAATAATATTGCAGAAAAGAAAGATTTAAAATTATACATTTATAGTCAAACACAGCTTTTTTTTTTTTTTTTTTTTTTTCTGCAGAGCTGTGATCGTCAAAGCATTCTGTGTTGATAACAAATTTGGTAAGAGAGAGACACAGGAGTTAGCTCTGTCTGTACTCAGGCCACTAGATACCAAACCAGCTTACTGCACTGGACAGCAGGCACCACAAGGGGACAAAGTCAGCCACAGCTGTCCACCAAGTCTAAGCCAACAAGCAATCAGAGAGGTGCTTCAGGGAGCCCACAAAGTCTCCAAACCCCAGGTATGACACTAATGATTTCTGTGCTCTTAAAGTTCATCCCGGCACTGAAATCATCATCCTGAGATGATACATCCCACAAGACTGCTCAGACAAGACAGCCTTCTGCTGAAGACACATAAGCTACTATACTCAGGAAAGTCTCACCGTTTCACAGGCTGTTGAGTCCCTAACCGAACTACACTGTTCAGGTACAGCCAAGCTTTGGCATCATAAATACACATTCAAAATAATTTCTCACACCATTATCTATTACAAAACTAATTTGCTTAATATTTTGAAATAAATTCTTATTCCCAACCACCTTTAAAGTCAGTCTAAAGGTTGAAGCCTGACCTTAACAAAAGTCCTTTTCACCTGTGGATGGATCTTCCCATGTAGAGTTCACCATGGAGAAGGTAAGAAGTGCAACAGAGCCTGGCATTAACAATCTCGTTGAAAGCTTCCTGGTTTATGGATGGTGTAACTGTTTGGAGTTTACCATGATTTGCATGTACAAGAAAACTTTATGCACCCAAGCAGTATAAGGTAGGATGTTAAAGCCTCCTTTTTTCCCTTGTCCTGCTAGAATAAGTCATTCAGGGTGATATCCATACCAGTCCTGCTCTGAAGAACTAGTCTTCGGATTTGCTTCGTTCTCCAAATTACTGTGCTGGGGGGGAATCTAAAATGAATTTAATCTTAATTTAATCTTAATTAGCATTACTAAAAAATATAGTTTGGGCTTTCTCAGCAAGGATGCTGAGTTCTCAAATTTACAGATTTAATTTTGTTTGATTTACTCTTCAGCAGCACCGAAGTATTTTTGTGAGATCTAAAGCCATTAAATAATAAGTGTCTGAACTTGGTTATTTAAACTTTATTATATGAGAAGTGACTGCAGATTTCAAACCTACAGAACAGGCAACTGAACAGTGCTTGATTTAGTTCATTATTATTGCTGTAGTTAATTCCTCCCTTTCATAGCCACTACACTGTTTATTAGTTAGAAGATTTGGTGGGATTCATCCGTACAAACTTTGATGAGTATGGTGTAGACTAAAAGCCACTCTATGACCTAATCTTTCACCTAGTTAAAATTGGGTCTGTCAGCATAGAGTATTCCAGTTTCTTTATCTAGACTTTGAATGAGCTTACCTCAGCTGCTTGTAACTTTTCAATTGCTAGAGATTTTCAGCATTAGTCATTTTATACTTAAGAATAGAAGGAAAAAAATACTTGTGAGCTTTTACCTTTGATCCTGTAATTGCTGACTTTCGAGTGCTTGGATTATGGCATGCTAATGTCACATTTCACTCCCTTACTGCTGTCTCCCCCTTTTTTGCTTGTTTTTAATAATAGTTGCAAAGCCAAGAAGATGAAAGGAAAGCAAGCAAATGGAATATACCTAGTCTTAAATAAAGCATTTCATAATATTTCACCCTAAATTTATCAAAAATGATGAGAATATAAATGCCACCTGGAATGAATACTGCTTGAATGAGTGTAAATTACAGACAGTCATGAAATCAATTATATTGTGATGAAGGACACTGCCAAGCCACTTTTACACCTTTTCTTTTAGTCTATATATTAGTGAGCTGGTGAAAGCACAAAGCAACAGATACTGCTAGGGCCTAGAAATCATCTCTTCTCTCACCACCCTTTGCATCCGCAGCTTGTAGTTATCTGGAGTTCAGGAAAAGCACTGCAAATTCTGGGGTTCAAACAAGCATAATTTTAATGCATGCCAAGAGTTCATAGTTGGCAGCAGCCCCTAGGATGAGTGCACCTTCCCCCTGGTGCCCATGCCTGGCTACGGCAGCACTGTTTGAGGGATGGAGGCTGCACATAATTCCTCAAATCTGTCATGAAAGGGCCAGCGTGCATTTCTGCTAGTATCTGCTGCCCAGCACAAGGAGGTACGTATGCAGATTGTGAAGGCTCAAAGTTATTCTTCCAGCCCATCTGTTCATGGCCCTATGGGATACGAAGTCCTGCCAGGGATGCTAGCTGAATTGCTTTGTATGGGTGCATCTGTAGGCAGCAATAAGAGCCCTTTCTTCCAACTTCTCTGCCCATGCAAGAGCAGCCAAGGTTTTGCTAAATGGGAGAGCCCCAGGCCAATTGCCACAAATAAATTGAACCTGATAGATCATTTAAGATAAACTTTTATTCCTTTTAGGATCTCATGCTGAGAAAGTCTCAACACAAAATTCCACAAGGCAGAGCTGAGGAACTTTGCAATGCTCCTACCTAGACTGTTTTTCTTTTTTAATTCAGTAAAAGAGCAAGAAAACATTATCATTATTCTGGCAAGATCTCCTTTGTCAATCACAACAAATGTCTAAGGGGAGAAAAGCTTGGAAAACTGCTTATATGCTCAAGCCTTCTGTTACGAAGCCAAGGGAGACCATTTATCTGAGTACTGCATCTTACAAAACAGTTAGGTTTCAGAGTTGCTTCATTTGGGGAGAATCCATTTTGGGTGGTATTTTCAAAATGCCTGAGTGATTTAGAAATATAAGTCTTATGACTCAGCTTTCTTTCCCCCTAACATTTTATCTTTTATATTTCTTACATTTAGTCAGCTTCTTCTATACATGTAGATAGATCATAGAGGGCTAAAAAACAAAATAAAATTGAACTTTGGTTAAAAAAAATTACTGAAATATGAATCAATAAGCGAAACAGAAGCATAAGTCCAACTCAAGCCCAGAGGAGGGATGGAATATTCTACTTACCCACTGGTCCATGGCATCAGTAGGGCACTCTATATCCATAGGGCACATGTATACATATTTATGACTTGTGAGCACAGAGTCCTTCACAGAACTCATGCTTCTGTAAACCCCACTAATTCCAGAGCCAGCCCACAGTTTGAGTTATGTGCACCACTGATTTTAGCTATCGCAGTACATCATCAGCTGGCCTAAAGCTGCCTGAGTCTTGGGAGGCTTTCAGTGATTAAAATAGGCCTACAGTGCTGAAAAATGAACCTGTAACACACAGGCAATAATCTAGCATTTGGCTGCAGGTTATCACTTAGATTGTCAGCTGAATTTATCAAACCTGGATATGAGCAGTTAAAAAGCTTTTGATGATCTATAGCTTCCATATACAACTGCAACCTTAAATCCAACTTAACATTTTCTGAGTGTGAAAATTCATGAATGATTTTCAAAAATTTTGCTCTCTTCTCTGAATTCAACAAGCCCTTCATGTATTTACTGACCTTTGTGACTCACACTTCAGGGGCTTTTCATAGTCTTTCCCTTTTGAGAGGGGAAGCACAGACTAAATACGTGAACAACCTCCTCCTTTTTATCAGGCCCTCTGCCATAACTAACACACCACCATGTTCACCTGCTGTCACATCAGACTGCCACAACCATGCTCCAAATGTCACATTAGCAAAGTCAGGTTAAAATCACTTTGTGTTATAACACTTTCTGCACTGACCTTTTGAAGGGCCAGAATGAGAGGAAGGCTTAGTTCCCCTTGCTCTACGCAGGGAGCCTCTCCTTATTTTCTCTCCTAAATGCAAGAAGCACATGCTTCATATTCAAAACCCTGCTGGAGTTGCCAGCTTTTATGAACGTGCAACATCCCTGCAATCCACTGAACTCTCTGTGGCTCCATCCTATAACCTATGTGGTACAAGCAGTCTTGTAAAAGAGTAAAACTGATCGCTCAAGGATTTGAGTCTCTGTATATGTTAGACACCCTGTTCTTTCCAATATGCAGGTTGAGGAGCACAGGAATCTGCTTTCCCTGACGTAGTCAGCTTTCCATTTTAACACTGTTCAGGGCAGAATGTGGAGCTATTTGCCTCACCAGGCCTATAAATAACCTGACCTTTTAAAATGGCCAGAACAGGGAATCTATATTACTAATTTGGGACCTGTAGCATACTTTTAATTGAGGCAAGGATCCACCATGGCTTTATAATAGATGGGAATATGTTTCCCAGGGAAAAGCTATCCAGCTTGCTCCGTGCAAATGCTGGTGTGCAGCTATGCAGGAGGAGTCTAGGTGATACCCTTTCAGTGAGGCATTGCTCTTTTCCTCCTCCTTCAAACTAGCCCTTATCAGTAGCCCCAAGACGATTTGCAGTGGCCCAGCCACTGACAGGGAGGCTGTGTCAGTGCTTCCCATGTCAAGTGGGGCTTCTGAGCCCACCTAGTAAGACCAGGCAAGTCTCAAATCTGGTAAAATAAAAGGAAATTGATTATTATACATATATGCTCCCCCACAAGGGATTAACCAGCAAAGACTGTACAGTCTGTCAAGGGCAAGCATGGCCTGGATAGCTCTGAATTGGATATGCAGAAAGCAGCTCAAGGAGGAAAAATGTGTCCATGGCATAGAGGTTAAAAAAAGTGGGGAGGAATATAGTGAGAACACAGCGAGGTATCAAACAGCTTTGTGTCAGTAGTTAGGGATCATATAAATAGCACTTAGTTTTATGTACAAATGACAGTTCCCGATTCCTCTGCCTGACCCTGTTTCTTACACGTATAGTATTAATTCAATGCATTTTTCATTCTGGCAGTAGTTTGAACTAAATGACTGCTAAATCATCTGTGGTGAAATCACTTCTTTACAGGTAGATGTACTAAATCAATCTAATGAAATAATTTACTTATGAAGAATTCATCCTTTGTCCTCCATAATCATTTAAGGAAAAAATTATACATGCACTCCAGTTGAAGATAACAAATACCAAGATGGATGGAATTGTAAGCAGACATTTTTCTCAACAGTTCGCACTCATGTTCTCCCTTTGGTTTCAATTTTTGAACCAATAACTCAAGAGTAAGAAAAGTATGACTCAGTCCTTTTGTTCCAGGGGCAAGGGGACGTTAGAGTTCATAGTAAACTTTTTAAAGATGTTTTGCCTAAGTCCTAAATATCTGGCTTTTTTTTTACTCCCAGAGTCTGCAAGAGAGAACTCTGAAAAATGAGCTTGCTCTCAGTCAGCTCATGTGACTACAAAGGGTCTATACTACCACTGGGAATAAAGAAATGGAAAGTTACTATTTCCTGAACTGGCATCTTCACTTTGTTTCTTTTGAAAGGGAGGGTGATAAACTCCTGTTCAAGCAAGTCAGCAAGATTCACTGAAAATAAACAGCTATGCTTATCACAGAAGTATAACAAATTTAATATAGTTATTTTAAATAATGTGATTCAAGCCAGAAAATGACACCTGTGCTGTTGTAGAGCGTTACTTAAGGTCAGACATTTAGAAGCAAAATTCAAAAGTTTTTCTCCTCCTAAATCTATTAATTACATGGGCTCATTTTCTATTACCATGTTTACAGAATCAGAATTTTTAAATTTCTGAACTAGATTCCAATGATGATGTATCGCAACAGATTGTTTTTACAGAAACTAAAATGTCAGCTTAGAGAACAAGGTGCCAGTACAATGACTGCATGATCAGCTATGACTTGAAATTAAATTAGCACTTGTAATGACAGAACAAAACAAAATATGATTAGGATGCAAAAAGGAGGACTAGTAAATTTGAAAAGCAATTTAGCCTTTTGGTACCCTTAATAAGGAGCTAATATCTGGATTAATACTGTTCCTGTACTCTCAAAGGTTTCATACCAACGCCTGTATGAATTCTGCAGCACACAATTCACAACTGCCTTTGGTCACCTACACAGTGAACAAACCCACCTTCACTGTTTTTTAAAAAGTGTTGCTTGTTCATCTCCCTTATCTATGATAGCTCTGCCTGTCATCTTTGTTTTCTTATAACACTGTGATAATATTGCCTACCATCCCAGAAGTAGTTGTATAAAGGAAATTTTTGTCAGATATTCTTTGTTATAAAATTCCATCGACTTAGAGATCTGTTAGGCATTATAACCTTATCTCGGTATCTCTAGCCTACAACTACACAAACCTTTACATACTGGCATGGTGTACTACTAAACAATATTCCGTTTTTGTCTGTTCAAATGCTGTAATGTCAAGTAATAAATCTATGTCCTTTTAGTGACATAGATAAACTTCACTTTCTTCTTTTCCATTCATTAAGAATAAAGTTGTTCTGTTTCATGAGTTTGTATCTCTTGGGGAAATATTTGAACTACAGGTTAGGGACGATGTCATTGCAATAGACTGCATTCTCTATTAATTACATCAAATGAAATATTTTCCGATAATATATACCAGAATCTGATGGATTTCTCGTAAGTCTTCTGGCTCTTTTTACCCCCCTGTAAAAACCGTATTACAACTCCTTCCAGAAAAAAAGCCCCTCAAAAGCAGATGCCAAGGGGAGAGACTTGCCAGCACACAGCTCTGCAGAGAGCAGCAGGTCAGGGCGGCTCCGCAGCCCTCGAGAGAGACTCTGCCTCTCTTCAAAAGACAGGGAGGACTGGGTGGTGAAAAGGTGGGACAGCATTGTACATCACCTGAAATGAAACATCTGAACGAGTTAACTCTAGTAGAGGTAGGATTCTGAATACCAATTTAAAAAAAAATATGTATTTTTTAAATTGCAGTAAAAGTAGGAGAGCTCTGAAGGAGACAGCTGACAATTCTTTCAGGTCCTTCTCAGACATCATTTCTTTAGTGGGGTACTAATTTCTGTTAATTTTCTGGAGCTGGATACTTCAAACCTTTGCAGAGATTAATTATTGTAAAATTATTTTTCGTTGCTTTCCACCTTTTTTTCTTTGCTGTTACTTTTGAAACTTAGTCTTTTTCCTTGGTATTTAAGACAACTCCTGAGACATTTTTGCACAAAATAGTGACAGAGACTTATCAGTTCCTATGAAACATTTTGTGCCTCAGAGTATGCCAGATGAACTGAAGTGGAATCCTATAAAAAATACAGCTATTTCTATAATGTGTGTGCTTGTCCCAGTAATAATTACTTGCACAGTCCAAACCATCTCTCAAGGGACAAACTGCTCTATAAAACACAGGCACAGACACACAGCAATAAATAGGTCTCCCCTGCTCCTCACATGTACCTGCCTCTCATGCCTGGGGGAAAATAATGAATCCAACTCTTCCCAACGACTCTGTCATGCTTACTGCAACTTTGGGTAGCACAGAATTACCCAGCTAGCCTTCAACTAGCTGGCTTGAATGCTGATAGCTGCAAAGCTGTGGTCTCCCATAGCTGTGCTCCCAAAGGACAGGTTACCTACCAAAATGCTTATTTTGCTCCTGGGCAGATTTCCAGCTTACAGCCTGGTCCGTGTTATTGGTGCTACACTGCTAGCAGCACCCCAGTTGGCCGGTTTAAAGCTAGCTCAGGTAAAACAAAATAAGCTGCCGTGACAACCAGCAGCTGCACTATCAGCGTACCCTTTCAGTGCATCATCCCTGGCCTTGCAATTTATATCCACACAATACGGCTTGTTGCAAATGAGGCGACTCTAGCAACTTCACACACTTAATCCCATTAATCTTTCTTTATAAGTAATGCCCTAAGACCCCAAACAATTTCTGTAGCTCTTATCTGTCCTTTCTCCAGTTTGACAGTATACGTGCACAACTTAAGTACCTGAATCTCAATACATTATTCCATGTTTATTTATAAAAACAAAACAAACAAACAAAAAAACCAACTACTAGTAAATAATACCAATAGAAGTGGTTACAAGAGGAATAACTGGCTCAGGGTAAAACACTGCTGCTAGTAGGTATGGAACAAAAAGAGAAATTGAACCAGAAATGTGTCCAAAATAATCTGACAATAAAAGGGTAAAACAGCTATAAACCTATATAAAAATATAATCTCGTTTATGTTTTCATCTGACAGAGGACTGCTATAAAGGTGCCTGAGATACTGATAATAAAATGACAGGTGACGTTCAGTGCTAGTAAGGTACAGAGTAACATACAAGAGAAAAATAATATCAAGTATGCATACATAGTGGTTGGTACTAATTAATTAATAGCACCCAGGATGAGGCCTTGGACTGACTGTGGCTGGTTTGTTGAAAACATCAGTGCTGTGCTCACTGGTGACCAAAGAGGCAAAGACAGAGTGAATGTGGTAGAGCAGAATATTGGGAAAGCAGTTAAAATAACACAGAAAGGTCATTCAGCAGTGTGAGGTATGGAGGTGGGTGTTTCAGTGGTATATGTGGCTCTCATTAAGCTCTCACAAAAAGGGAATAAGAGTATCAGAGGAGGTAGGGGATTATTAGACTTATAGAGCAGCTTTTACATGATGAAAAAACTAAACGGATGACAAGGACTCACATTTCTAAAAGAGAGTCATTGATAAGAAAGATCTGTAAAACATGAATGATATGAAGAAAGTGAATAAGACACAATTATTCATTGCTTCTCACATTACAAGAAGCAGGGTATGCCCACTGAAATTGTGAGATAGCTGGTTTAAAACAAACAAACAAACAGATGGAAGGGCTTTGATCGTTACATACATAATTATTTCGTGAAACTCATTGCCACTGGATGTGTTGAAGGCCAAAAGTATAAATAGATTCATGAAAGATATGACAAATTGATAGAGGATAAATCCACATGCAAATGTTAAACCTGATGGTCCAAACACACCCTCCAGCTCAAAAAGTCATGAAAACACTTGCCTTTGGGAACTCGGAGTGTAAAATAGAGAAAAAAACAATTCTGTATATGCATGTTCTGATACAGATACCCATAACTGGCATACACCATATCCTTCCCTCAGTATCCACTACCAAGCAGACACTGAGCTGGACAGAGCTCTTTCTATTTATGACCAGGCTATACATATATCTGGATAATGACTTTCAGTATTTGTCCTGCTAAAATCTTGTACAAAATAGGAAAAAAATCAAGACTGGTAGACCAGAAGACAAAGGGTGAGAGGGCCTGACATTATAACCTATTAGTAGTTCTGATCCTCACTTGGATGAGGGATCCAAGCCCCAAAGTTACTTAAGCATCTTACGTTCAAATAATACATTGGATTTAAAGGAAAAAAACAAGATATAGAACCAATGTTGGAAGAGCAACTAAATCTATGTTTCCTTCTTACAAATAACCCAACCACCAGTCTAGGGTTTCATGCTTATCCTGTGTCTCTTACTAGAAACAATTCAAAGAAATACAACAAATGGTATTAGTAGCATACAGTGGATGAGCACTTGTAAATAGAGTGTCAGAGTCACATAACAGACACTGCAGAGGAGCAATAGCTCAAGATTAAATACAGCTGGCCTAGCAGAGATCTCAAGATGTAATAGAAGTCATCTGTTTGTCTCAAGGCACAATGAATACCTCTACACCACTTCAGGTCTGTTTAACTTGTTCTTCAAAACTTCCAGAGGTAGCAATTTTATGCACCTTCCAGAGTTTAAATACTCTTTTCATTAGAAAGTTTTTCCTAATATTTGGCCCAAATCTCCACTGCTACTATTTAAATCCCTTACTTCTCAGCCAGCCGATGAGGGCAGGACAAGCAAATGTTTTAGCGACAATTATCATGTATTTCAACCATCTTCTCTTCTCTAAGCAGCCTAGATCCTTTGATTTTCATAATGAGGTATGTTTTTAATCTTCTGTCATCTTTACACCTTTTCCTTAAATCAGCACTGGACACAGTAGTTAGCTGTAGCCTTTTGGCACCGGGTAGATTAAAAGGATACTATTATTTATACATCCCAGCAGAGAATTTTTCTTTTTTTACCTCTTCATGACTTTGCTTATTCATGTTCAGCCCATGTCCCAGTGTAACCCCTAGTTCCTTTTATGTATAACTATGGCCTGGTGAATTGTTCCTCATTTTGTATTTGTACAGCAGTTTATTCCCAATGTAGCACCAGGCATTTGACCTAGATAAACTGCATTCTGTTTTTTCCTGATTACTTCTTCAATTTGTTAATATCTTTTTGAATCCTTGTCTAGTCCCCCTTGTGCTTGCTGGCTCCCTCAGAGACCATTGTACATTTGATAATTACACATTCTTGTTCATCTTCTTAATCAGTAATAACAATATTCAGTGACTCCAGATTTAAGGCACACCCTTTCAGGACTCTACTTGGTATATCTCTCCATATCAGGAGGCTATTCTTTTCATTGAAATGGGACTCTAAATCAGTTTTATGGACACCATGTAGTTTCATATAGACGATACCATCCCAAATTGCTTAAGAAAACATCATTGCTAACAAAAGAGTGAGGTGGTACTCCACAGAGGTAGTGTGACTGAAATGCAATGCCTAAAATATTTGTTGAATCAGCATTCTAAATGACAAGTTATAAGACAAGATAGCACCAGTGGGTTTTTGTATACCATGGTTCAGACTATGAGGAGGAACTGGTATTGAAACATCTGATAACATGTAGAAAACTATTATTTAGGGAGATTTCAATTGGGAGGGACCTATTAAAGGTTTCACATAGTCATCACTAACTGCTCTGGAGCTGAAAAAGCAGATTTGGGGCTGGGCGGGTGAGGGGTGGGGTTCATGTGTGTGGTGTGCTGGAAAATTGCTACAAACCACCATGGGTACTGTTGAACAGAGTTAATTCGACAGGATGAATTGGTCACTAAGCTAAAAAAACCAGTGGTCACTAAGATATGAACAGCTACAATCTAACTACACTACTCATAGGCAGATAAAATGGAGCAGATATGGTATGCCAAGAAGTCTACCAAACACACATTTTTGTGATTGCAGTCAAGCACTCCCGTTAGGATGTGCCGTCAGAAGTAAGCTTTCTGACTCCTTAATTAATTCCTTTTTTTTGTGTGCAAAATGTAGTCTTTAATGATAGAGTGATCTTTTCCAGAAGAATCCAGCTGCCCAGGATAAACAGCACGCAGTTTGTTTTACATCTTTATAGTTCATTACGTGACACTAGCGATTATTTATTGTTCACTATTCAAATTCTGCTCAGCCAAGAGAATTCTGTACTTCTTTATTTACTTTTCCCCTAAGTTCATATCCGGCTATTCAAAGGTACTCCTTAATCTCTGAAAAAACTTAATATTTATAAGGAGCTTTTACTCTCACTTTGTAAATATGCTGCAGAAGCAGAGAAACATGGATCCATTGATTCTGGATATTTGACACCACAGATTCCAGATATATGACATGAGATATTTCAAATTTGAGTTTTCAGAGTTGTCACTAAATATTTTCAGTTTCTTGAATTATATTCCTTCAACATTATCACACAAAGAAAATCCACAAACTGGTTCTGTGGGGTATATACTGGACAGATGTTAAATATAAAAAAATATTCAAAGGCAATTAGTCTCATTATTTATATGAACCCTTACGGAAGCAAGAACCAGAAGTATTTAAAAGTCTGCTGTATTGTATTTAGAATACTAGAAGGAAACTTTTCCAGGGTTGGATTGATGCCCCTGGAGAACAAGCTATTGTATCTGTAGGTGATTCTGGAGAATTGCTAATGTCTCCTTCATTGAAGCAGTTGTGGACAGCAAACAAGTCAGAACTAAGCAGATGAACTGAGGCTCCAGGAAAGCAATCCTGGATTCTCATGTACCTTGCTCTTGACTGTAGAGTAAACATTTGTTTGTCTATTTCTGTTGATTAAACTCGGAGAAGAATATCTCGGGCTTTTACTGCAGAAATTCAGTAAGGCTTTTCTAAGAAGACCAATGGTGTTACACTTGACAAGCCACACTCTCAGTCTTGCTTGGTACCCAGATCA
The DNA here is from genome assembly GCF_018139145.2 of Gymnogyps californianus. Taxonomy (NCBI): domain Eukaryota; kingdom Metazoa; phylum Chordata; class Aves; order Accipitriformes; family Cathartidae; genus Gymnogyps; species Gymnogyps californianus. Next base: position 67,928,167 of record NC_059472.1, read on the forward strand.
GCCTTCAGCACTAACAAATGTCATATCATATTACCTGGCTAAATGAGTTGAAACTCTTAAATTCTTCCCAGAAAGACATAGCAGATGACCACCCACTTTCTTCAAGTTTTCTCAATACACAGTACCACAGACTTTTGTTCCTAACTACAAGAGGCATGATTTATGCACATTTCAATGGTAATTGTTTACAATTCAGCTTTAATTTTCCTTTTAACCTATTCCAGCACACAAGTCTCTTCTTAGGTTTTCTCTCATGCCTGACAAATAGGAATATGACTGAAAGCAAGGTGCCTTTTAGGCTCCAGTCAGATTAATCAGAAAAGATCTGCCAAAGTGAAACACTTTGAAGGACAGGTATGTATGTGTTCTTGTAGCCTCCTGTATCACAGCAGTCTACAATCTGTTTTGTTGCTGCCCTCCCTGCTCCTCGACAGGCACACAACAGTTGCCAGGACCCTCTTTCAGCTCTCACTAGCCAAAAGATTCTGGCCATCTACTTCAACTACATGTTTGACAATGAGAATAGTCCTTTAATTGCACCCGTGGAAAAATTGCCATTCATTCGGAAGGATGCCAGCTTCAAACATCACTTGGATATTCAAGCTAGACTGACAGATTGCTCTTTATTTGCTAGTAAGGTAGGGGAAGAAAATGCTATTACATGTGCTTTGTATCCTCTGCTGCATACTAAATCACTCCTGGGTGGTATTCATGATCTATAAAGCAGTAAGTAGTTTGGTCACAGCTATCTCTGGCACCATCTGTTTGACCACTTGCAAAACTAACAGGCTGCACAGAAGCTGAAAAAGAGACATGACTAGTGTCAGTTTGGGAAAAACTATATCTAGATTCAAAATTAAACCAGCTATTCAAAATTTCATCACAGTGTGTCAGGCATACTGCAGTTACCCTCTGAGCCCTCACAGGCTGGTTTTCCCTTGCCTCTGGCAGACATGGCTGTCTGTTTTTTCCATAGCCAAAATGTTTGCAGATAGTCTCATTAACACAAAAGTTTCCAGCAAAGAACAGGATATGAAGCTCCTGAGTGTACTCAGCTGATTTTCTACCCTGGCAAAGGAGGAACAGGGTTTTTGGCCAAGGAATCCTACTTCTGATATATGATTACCTATTTACCTGTTTTATTTTTCTGCATTGAATTATTTGTGATAATTCCTTGTGCATTTTCATTCAAATTGTTAACAAAACCTTAAACCAGTGTAGATGAAGAAATGACTCCTGAGGTATAGGACACTAAAACTGATGATTCCCAATTATTATATTTGGATAATAAGCTACTAATACATTTTACCATTTTAAGTACTGGACTTAATTAACTTCTTTCCATTATTAGGAACTTCCCCAATAGACCAAGATTTATTAAAAGTTAATCTGAATGTTTCAGAAAGCTTCCTAACCAATAAAGAATTCTTTTGAACCAATTAATAATTTCTACAATTATATCACAAATATTGAACATAAAAGCCTTGTACAAAAACAATACCAATGAAAGAAGAACATTAAAAAAAATGTTACTAGTTAGAATATAATTTGTAGTTAAAAAAAAGATAGATTACTTACACCTATGTTGTTATACTGTTCCTTATTTCAATTTCTCACACATTTTTGTACATTCTTTCATTTCCAAAATTAGTGAGAAACTAAACAAAACTTAAGACCAGGCTTCAGATGTGTTGACAGACTATTGTTTGCATGAGAGATAATCCAGCCCTTCTCCTGCATTTCTCCATAGGATGCCTGGGTTATTTTTAGGTTAATTGGAAACCTTTGGTTGATGATCAAAATCCCGAGTATGTGCCTGAATCCATTCTGAAATAGTAATTTTGTAATTGCAAGGAATTATAAAATGGGAGGCTGTCTCCTATGTTCTTATTGACCAAACAGTACTTCAACTGATGGTAAAACCATTGGTGTTAAATAGCACCTGATGTGAAACTGAAAACATAAAGAAATTCAGTTTGAATGGTTGGAAATAAAAATTGATATAAAATCAGCTATCCTGGACTTCTATTGCTCCTCCAAATTAGTTCAGAAGATACATGTTGCACCTCCCCATGATCCCCAACCACATCCTTAATGCGCAGAGGGAATGTGCCAAACTTCCTCCCGGCTCAGATGCTCTGGAAGGGTACATACAGCTGCCTTAGGCATAATGGATAAAGGCTCCTTTAGATTTCTGAGGAATAAACACCTCTTGTAAAATCCCCTTACAATATTTTCTCATGATTCTTTCATGTGGCTGTAAACACTGCTACTATGAAAAAATGGTGGGGGGGGAGAGGGGGGAGGAAGAAGAGGAAGCAATCAATATTTATCATTAGTGTTGAGCAAGAATTTCTAAATTATATTATCATGAGATGACGTCTGCAAAGTTTTACTGGGCAGAAATGCTTCAGGGAACATGAGTCAATAGCATCAGTTATAGTTGTGAAGGCAAGAGCAATCCCAAAGATTGCTTCAGTAAATTAGAATGAGTAACAGATCCCCTCAAGTGCATTGCTGTTCATTAATAATAATGCCCATACAGCAGACAATTTCTGCCTAAAGGATGAGCCTTTGTAACTTGGTCAGCAGGATTATGTTTAAAGTGATCTCCTGAAGACAAAGGGAGTGCAAGCTTCTTTCTCGTGCATTGTCTGAAAAGGATTTGCCAGCTTTCTCACTACTACTCTCATGAGACCATCCAAATGCAATCATCTCCGGTTTTATCTCAGCCTAGGAACAAAAACATGAATTGCATTCTATAAACTGTAGAAACAACTATAACATGTCTTCTATGAATCACCATTTCTGCAGAAAACTCTCCCAAGCAAGCACCTCGTCCCGGCTGCAAATGACCCTTGACAAATCCCCACGGCTGCATTTGTGGTCTCTGCTGCTGCGACCATTCCCTGCAGGAGCAGCTCAGGCGGAGAGGTTGCAGCAGGCTTGGCGAGTCGCACCGTGGAGTGTGTTGCCTCCAAGGGATGGGGTCAGCAGTTTGTGTCCTCTGCACGCTGAGGGACTGACTCCTGAAGCAACTTTTAGCAAGCAGTTGCAGAATGTCAAAAGTGAGTCTTCAGAGAGCACAAACACTAACTTGAAAGAGCTTAACAGCAAAAATCCTCTCCAAATTCCTCTTCAGATTCGGTTTTCAGAAACAACCGTATTAAGAAGTGGATGCTTAGCTGACCAGTAGAGTTTTTCCAACAGCTGTTATAGATCAGTAGTTTCTATAAGTACGTGGATTTTCTTCTTTAAAAATTCTTGGAAATATCTGGGAATACCTCAGAGCACTCAGGGTTCAAAACACAGTATTTTAAACAGGTAACAAAACTTTCTAAGTACTTTGCTGCATCTTCCAAGCAGTTCCTTTTCAAAATAATTGTACATATTTAAAACATCCTGAAACAAATGCAACTGACACACAAGTTTGAAACTGCATACATAACTATAATGAAAATTAAATTGTTTGCAACCTACCTTGGAATTGCGTAAATTTGATGGTTCCCATCCTCTCTCCATTTCTGAAAACAACTTGACCCTAAATAAAATAAATAAATACCTTAAAAGTTTTATAAATCTCTCATAATATAGTTTCATTAGCACTGCAATTATTTTCTGTTCACTATTAAAATTACCCAAGCAAGTTTTAAACTTTGAAAATAGCAGACTCAACCAAGGTTAAAATAACTCAATAACAGCTCCCTAAAGCTTTCTTCCACAGATTTCAAATGGCCTTAGAAAGTTGACCAGTGTTATCACCTACTTTTCATGGATGGTAGGTAAAGCTGGTAACTTACTGAATCTCAGGTGATGAGAGATATGCAAACAATTGATTTTCACTGTGTGACTGTTTTTATCAAGGATATGTAAGAGCTATCAAAGATCACACAAGAAAATAATTCTCCATTTCATTCATCATATGGTTCTCCAAATGGCTCTATAACCTACTTTTATCTTATACACTTATCCTACTTGATTATGGATACCAGTAACTCTTGTGGCTTGGTTTTGTACTACACCAACATGCATGTCCTAGTATTCTTTTTAAATGTAATGCCTTTAAGTCAGTACTACCCTTTGCGTGCTACACATTGGTACTCCTCAAAATAATGGTCACATAATGCTGAACCTCCTCACAAATCCCTAGCAAATTATTCCCATCTTTCATCCCATCTTTCCGACTTAAATTAAGGAAAGATCTTGTTAAACTTCTTCCTTACTTCAGCTATTTCATAATTGAGTATGAAAGAAGAGGTTTTAATTCACTTATGCTAAGAAGTATTTTTAATATTTTGAACCTGCAGTGGAGTGCTGAATGCTGTCAATATAGATTGCTGTTTTACTTCATCCCCAGTTTGGTTCATTATTATCATCTCCATTAATTTTTGTTTTAGCAGACATCAGGGTAAGAGAAACCAAATGATAAGCATGTAAGGCTACAATACATTTCTGTGTGCAAGCCAGCCCCTTTTTGGATAACCCTTTCTGGTCACTAAGGGGATGCACTGAAGGCAACCATCTGAATTACTGAAATCAGCTCCCTGCAGGAACCGTACAACAGACGTGTAGTACAGCACACTCACTCCGCATTTCCTGCAAGCCACAAAACACCGTTTCCCTTTCATAAACAGAAGAAGACACCCTTCAACAAGTGTAAGCTACCTTGTGCTAAGCCTTAAAAGCCAAAAGCCCCAATCTGTGACTAAAAGAGAGCAAGAGAAATAAATGCTGGTAATGGGAGAGATTCTGGTGACAGCTGCAGAAGGACACAGGAGCTGCTCCTGCTGAAATCCAGTTGAGCTAAGTCTCATCCAGTGGCTGCTAACACAGCTCCAGGAGAGAACATAAAACATTAGCAGGCAGATTTATGTGTGCACCTTAGCAGCCTTCATCCAGACCTCCTTTAGTCTGGAGAAGTAGTTTTTAATATCCCTTCATTTGTTTGAACATAATCATAATGCATTTGGCTACTTGGTTTAAGTGGCTACTTGGTTTAAGTAAAAAATAGTAGAAAATATTAAAGAAAAGACTCGTAAAGATGCTACGCAAGTGTCACGTACTGCAGACATATAGCTATGGTCAATCCAGTCTTAACCTCGCTAAATTCTTGGTTCTGTGACCTGTGTCGGAGAATTCTGTAGTTAAATTTTTCACTGTGTGGAAAAATTAGTTTTTCATTTGACTTTAAATTTACTGCCTTTTACTTTAACTCTGTCTCCTCTTACTCTTTTATTACAAGTTAATAGGACCGTAAGTTGTAGTCTACTAGAGTGCTATTTATAAGCATACAGCAAGCATCACTGCTATCATCTATGATGAGTCATTTATGATTGTCATCTATTATTAATAGTATAATATACCAGCTCATGAAATTTTCTAGAGTCCACGTGTAACCGGTTTGCAATATTATCATTGCTTCTTGCAAAATCACCCGCATTTTCATCATTCAGTAGGACAGACACATACCATATGCATCTACTGACCAGAGATAAATATATACATCCTCATTGACATGTTCTGAAACTATCAACAAAACATAAATCAGGTCTGAATGTTCTGAATAAATGTAAAAATTTGGATTAAAAAAAAATATAAACAGAGTTATAGATTTAGAAGTATTTGTTTTTATCAACTTCCCTTTGCTAAGATTTGTGGCTTATACTGATCTAAGCAGTAGATAAATAAAGATATGGATGATAGTGATGAAAGAGTTGTGGAACGACTCATGTGAAAACGTTCTTGTTATCTGCAAAATTATTCAATCACAGTGTGTTGTGGCTTAACCCCAGTCAGCAACTAAGCACCATGCAGCCGCTTCCCCCTCCCAGTGGGGTGAGGAGGAGGAAAGGGAAAAAAAAGTCGTGGGTTGAGATAAGAACAGTTTAATAACTAAAGTAAAATATAATACTAACAATAGTAATAATGAAATATAATAATAATAATAGTAATGAAAAGGAATATAACAAAAAAAAAAAAAAGGAAGGGGGGGGGAAGGAAAAAACCCAGTGATGCACAATGCAATTGCTCACCACCCACTGACTGATGCCTGAGCAGCGATCCACCCCTCCAGCCAGCTCCCCCCTGTTTATATACTGGGCATGACGTTCCATGGTATGGAATACCCCTTTGGCTAGTTTGGGTCAGCTGCCCTGGCCATGCTCCCTCCCAGCTTCTTGCACACCTGCTTGCTGGCAGAGCATTGGAAACTGAAAAGTCCTTGGCTTAAGATAAGCGCTACTTAGCAACAACTAAAACATCAGCGTGTTATCAACATTATTCTCACACTAAATCCAAAACACAGCACTGTACCAGCTATTACTAAGAAGAGAGTTAACTCTGTCCCAGCTGAAACCAGGACACAGTGTTTTACTTTCATTAATGATTACTGGAAAATGCTAAAAAGTCAAATGGGTTATTATAAGGAATAACAATTTCTAAACACTATTTTATGAGGTCTGACATTGTCCTGGGTACTGTTCACAAACTACAGAGTCTGCATGTTACACATACAGATACTAACAGGAAAAAAAACTATTTTGAGAAATTGAAATTGGCTATTTATTCCATGTGTAATCCAACGAACAAATCTGTTTTCAAAGGTAAAATCAACAAAAAACATATCAGGAAGAAGCCTCAAAGCAGGAACCTCTAGTGCAAGCCATGATGATGACAGTACATATTTATTACCCAGGCATCAAAACTGCAACCGCAGCTGCAGTTACCACTTGGTTCTTTACTCCTCGGGAACATGCTGCTTCATAATAACATGTGACAAGTAGCTACAGCGTCTCAAGTACCTTAAACCCCTCAAGACTCTAAAACTCCTGTGTTCTGGGTGAGGAAACATTCCTAGATTTTTACTGGGGCTTTAGGTAGCCCCAGCAGACATGGACACAGTGTTGCTGCTGCAGTATTTGGTTCTGCCAACGTGGCAGAAAGGAGCGCTCCTCATGAACACTGAGAAATTGTATAAATAGCGATACCTTCATTTCTTAAAACAGGAATAGGAAGGAAACTAATAAGAGTCACCCATTGCTCTATGCTTTCACCACTATTCTATGAAAATAAGACAATTACATTTGGGGTAAAAAAAGTGATACAAATACAAAATAAAATGTTGTAGTATTTAATTTTATAAACTTACAGCAATGCTAGTAAGAAATAAGCCAACCAGTGTTTCAGAAAACTGTTTTGTAGAAATGATGTGCTGATTTATAGCATGTGAAATGAGTTATAATCTGGCAATGTTCTATGGCTCTCGTCAAGTCATTTCTTTGCCACTGAGGTAACAAACCATAAGATTTAGCTAGAGAGTTATCTTCTTTAGACTTGAGATTCATAAATTACTAACAGTGTTTTTTCTTTATTTAAAGTAGCGGATGTTTGAATAATAGATATTACTAATACACACATTAAGCTCTGACATTACAAAAGCCAATCTTAGTACTATTTTGTCCTTTATTTTTACCTTGCCACATATTCCAGCACATGGCCGGTACAGACTGCAGCTTATGGTGTGACCCACCATAAAATCTAGATCTTATGAAATCCACGTGAATATAACAACAGACAAAATCCTCTTTTACCTTCGATTGTGTTTTGGTGACATTGCATAGGAGTATTTAGATATTTATTAGCAAAAGGATCAGTGATTGTATAGATGAGTAGTACTGTTTTAAAGAAAGTAATAGAAGTAATGTTAATACTAACTTCTTCAGAACATGATCGTCAGATTCAAACAATATTTCCTAGTCAAGTAATTATTTTACTTCAAGAGATGTAAATATGATCTCTGTCCTTAACAAACATTTAAATCAACTGCACAAGTGAATTACTTGCACTTATATCAAACCACATATTTTACTATACATTAAAATAGTTAATCAACAAAGCTTTCCTCTTCATTACACACATCATCCCAATGGAGACCAGTAGAAAGCACACTGGTATCTTAGTGCCTGTTGTATTTTCTTCAATCTACCATCTACAGGTTTTCTTTTTTTTCTTTCTTTACCAGTTGCAAAAGTGATGCTAGAGTAAATAGTAATTCTATAACTGATCTGCCCAATGTTGAGCTGTGGACAGGCATCTTCACATCGGCAATTATCCTTGAAAAGTTGATGGGAAGGAAATAGAAAGTATGTGGCTTGAGTCCAATAGACAGCAATGTGAACAGAGGGTGGAAGAGAAGCTGAATTAGCTCAGCCTGGCACAGCGTAGTACCCCCGGATGTTGCTGCTGGTATGTACAGCCACTACTGCACACAGCATCCCAAGAACCTATATTTGGGATCCTTTGCGGCTGCATAACTTGTAATGCAGCCTTACACAAGTGTACTTTACTCAGTTTTCCTAAATGTACAACCACCCCATAAGGGAAAACAATCCTAGTTGCACATTGCAAGTTAGGTGGCTTGGACAATAGAAATATAGAAGCTTAAGTTGTAGGTTTTTTAGGTTTTTGTTTGGGTTTTTTTTTAGATACATCTCTGAGTCCAGCTGCTTTTCCTGTAATTGTTTGGCTTTTTTTTTTCAAAAAGCTACAGTGCTTTAATGTCCTTTACAAATGATGAAAACCAGAACTGGACCAAACATTTCAATGGTGTCAGTCTCATAATTGTCACATGCACGGACATCGTCTCCCTGTTTCTTCTGCGTAACATCTTCTTCTATGTATGTGCTCTGTTTTACAAGTGTAACATTGATTTTTGTCCTACTCACATGTACTTTGTTATACAGCATAACTATGTTTCATCTCATTACTAAAAAGACAGTCTCTACCCTCCCTGGATGTACCATCTTCACTTTTTTTTCTTGAATTGATGTTCCTTAAGCTATCAGTCCTTTATTTGTGGTCAGAATAAGAATTCCACAACAATCATCCATTTGCACTCATGAAATATTAGCCAACATTAACTTTATTTTAGACTCATGGGACTTCCCCTGTCTTTATAGCAGTTAGTCATTTGTCTACACTTGGAAGCAGCTGTCTATTATACTTTATTTTTTTCCTGGTGGATAAAAGTAGGCATCTTTGTTATATTATGAACATGTCATTAAGCTCTTTTCGAGCTATGGAGCACTAGTATTTATTAGAAGCTTCTTTGCATTATCACTGACAGTATTATTATTCTGCTCTGGACATAGGCCCATGCCAAAGTTAGAATTCTTTCATTCCTCATACACTGAAATCCACAGCCAACAGATTTTTTCATTCATGTCTTTAGCTTTCTTCATCAGTCAATAAAACCTGTGTTCAGAAGATTCTTAACTGCTGTCTCAGTCAGGGCCAGGTCTGCACTTTGACCATCATTTCATTTACTGTGTATTTTCTTCTGCAAAGTGTCTCAAATATAGTAAGCAGAGAAATAAATAAATAGCATTTATTTCCGTGATTTTCAGTACTATACCTACAAAAAAGGTCTGCTTTAGACCATGCTTGCTTCCTTCTCCAACGGTCTTCCAATAATTTTTTATTTATTCAAATTTGTATTATATACTCAGCTTATACTTGGTATCTTATTGTTGATTTAAAATGTCGTAATGATATATTCAAGCTAAATTAATAACACAAATACCCCTTCATCAGAGGAGAGATCATGAGTATGTTGACACACACGTCGCACCTTGATGCAAGACAGTTAAATGCCACAGGACTCACGTCCCCCAAGCATTTTCCAATCGGCCAATACATTTCAGGGCTCTGCCTCAGTTCCACTTCACTGTCCAGGCATCTGGGCTACTCTGCCCTATAGGCAAGTCATCCCCCCATATAACAGTGTTTATCCCCAGTGGTTTTCCCTAAAATGCCTGAGCCTACACAGGCAAACCAGTTCCAAAAGTGACCGTCAGTATTGTTTCCAAAAATAAATTAACTCAGTCACTTTTGGGGTTCTTGAGTTAGATATTTAATATAAAGTAAGCCATTTAAATAAACACGTGCAGAAATACCTGAAAAGCAGTGGGATAATTAAGGCAACTGAAGTTGTATTCTTAATTTAAAACACAGTGCATTATTGTCAAAGAATAATGAGTATACAATTAAAACTGTCCTTTTAAGTTCTGTGACACCTGCTGAAATCAAGGTGTACATTTGATCCTGTAGTGTCCTTATTGGACTAAGTCCAATAAAAGTAGGAGCCAAGGAGGGTGAAGCATCACAGGACAGCAAACCTAAGAGCTTGCTAGCACCCAAAGGGCAGGTATTGCCCTCCCACATTGCTCCTAGCTGCACAGTCCTACACCTACCTGGTGGTAGCTTGGCATTCATCAGGCCCCTGTGTGAGCTGTAGTGGCCTATTAAACGAGCAAAATGTATTCAGTGATTTTTTTTTTTGTTTTATTTTGTATTGTTTTGGCAAGTGGGGGAGATGTTGTTTCTGAATTGCTTTCCAGTGCCAAAACCAGAGCCAGCACAAAGGAGCCCTGGAAGGACGCAGGTGCTAGCAGAAAGAGCTAGGAGGGAGGGAGGGAGCGAGACACCCTCTGTTCATCCCAGCTCCTTTCAGAAGCCTTTCTGTGTAACCATGCAATCCACACAGCCTGGTACTCACATGTTACTCACACTCGATTTACTTATACAGGACTCCTTAGCTACAGACATGCCTTCCCTGACACGCACAAAACAGCAAGCTGGCATTCTGTGGGTCTTGGCTCTGCAGCTTCTAGGTGGTGAAGAGCTACACGCTGTAATTCATAACCTCTTCCACCCTCCAAACATCACGTCTAAGACAGCAGTGTTTATAGAGAAAGGGAATATCATTTAGTCTATCAAATTATATAGTTGAGAGTAACCGAACAAGCTCTTAGCTCTGCAAGTCTAACCTCACTTCTGAAACAAAACAGCAAACTTCCAGCTGAGGGCAGCTTGTGCACAACTCTTCTGGTTTCAACCTAGTTACATCACTCAATTAGCCGGAGACAAAGAGCTAAGCACAGGAGATGTAAGCACAGTGCAAGAGAGGATACTAGGGAGACAGCAATAAAGTTGTCATCCCCTGTGGGATAAAGAGGTAATTGTCACCTTTGGAACAGTGAGAGGAGAGCAGAAGGCAGAGGGTGATGAAAATTAAAACGCTCCGTAAAATCAACAATGCTGCTGAATCTATGATTTTATATCTTTAGACTGCTGTGGATAAAATGTTTCTACAATATTTGATCAAAGCAGACCCAGTGACTGCTGCTTTTCAAGCCTTGAGACTATTTTCAGAAAAGGTGTTTCTGTCAAAATTTTCAAGATTGAAGATTTAAATTTGAAATATTTTATGATCCAAAAGGATTTCTTTTCCCTGCCTTTTTTCTCTCTCATGACATTTTCTAAAAGATTTGGGTAACTGAACACTGGTGTCTGGAGAGCAGCAGCAGCAGAGCAGCTCAAAGAGCAGGTGTGAAGCACAGCTAAAAATCTTGTCCTGGCTAACATTTTCTAAATAAAGCAATACCACCATTCTCATCTAAACAGATACTTATGTTCTAGCTATGACAGAGCTGGCATAAAACAGCAGGAAAAAATGAACATGCTTACTTCTAAGCATTAAATATTTGTCTGCACGACAGGAACAATGCTTGAAAAATATACTCTCAAACAAGTAAGTTTCCCAAACATGAAAACATGGGTTTTGGAGAAAGAAAGTGGGGAAGAAGGAAGATAAATTTATGGAATAGAAGTGCCCAGAAAAAATTTTCTGGCAATCATGATAGCGATGGAAAAGAAGAATGAAGAACCAGCATTCATCAAATCCCATAATATTGGAACTAGGTGGCACTCATCAAAACTATTAGGACATCAGTCTAAAACAGAAAAATCAGTGATGTTTTTCATGTTGTTTCTTTGCACAGCAGGTAGTGAACTTCTGAAATTTGCATTGAGTGGGGATTGCTTATTTATTTGTTTTGTTTAGAAACAGAGGACTGGGAGGTGAACCAGTCTACTGACATCATGGGACACTTCATATATTCTTATGCAGCTTCTTCTGTGAACTCTTGGTAGACAGAAAGGTAAATGGAAAATCAGCTTTATCTCAGAGTTCAGGAAACATTCATGATTTTTTAAATAGGCTACAGAAACTGCTTCAACATGAGCGAAGTATGGGGTAAGCAGATGTACAGGTTCACATCAGAGGCCATTTGGAAATAAAGAACACAGGAGAGAGACATATAGAAGTCACTGTATTCTTTCTTTCCTTTTTTTTTTCACCAGGGCAAAAACTGTTCTGGGCAAAATTGTCCAGCAATTTTAATAAAAAAGATGGGCTTGGTGCCTCATATTTGCCAAGAGAAGATCTCTGTTAACAATAGCTGATGCAAGTAGTCTGTGGCATTGACCAGTTGTGCTCTTTGCTTTGGCACACATCTTTGCTTTGGCACACATCTCTCTTAAAGGCCTACAGAATAAGTAATAGAGTTTCTAGAAATTAAAAAAAAAAAAAAAAATTCCCTGGTTCCTTTAGTATGAACCATCTTGAATTACAAGCATTTCCCAAAAACAAGTTTCCTTAAAAAAATGGCTACACTGTGCATGTCCTAATATCGTGATAGGAATGACAGAGTTGTATTCCACAGCTGGGCTGGAAGAAATGGCAAGTGAAGACCAGCTCCTTAAGTTTCAAATTTTGGGAAAAGGTGATCAAGTATAACAACATCGTTACGTGCTTATCATTCACATACATCCTGAATCTAGGTTTATGTGAAAATACAAAGTACTGTAAGCCTTACCACCATGATTTCATCATGCTGCCGCTTAACTCCCTTCTAAATAAAGAGTTCCAGTCCATTCAGTCTCTTCTTCATAGGAGAGGGAATTTTTTTTTTTTTGCTTATCTCCACTCTCTAAGCCCCTTTTTCAATTTTCTTATTTATTTCCTAAGGCAGGCTATCCATAACTGAAACACAGATACTCTTGCTGTGTAGAAGGGTGCCTCTATTCCTAACTAATATTTTGCTATCTGAACTTTACCATATTTGGGGCAGAACTTCATCTGTTTTTCAGGGAAGTGCAGGAATCAGATGGGGAATGGACAGAATTTCTTTGGATGAAATTTCTTCCCTCCACCTCAGCAGCATCCTCTGTCATCAGTTGGTTTTGCATAAAATTGTGGTGTTGCCAGCACAATGACATGAGATAAGCCCAGACTAAGCTGTTCCGTTAGATTAGCATTTAGACGCATATACACAATTTTACACAGCTATGTTGAAATAAGACAGCACAATCATAGCATTTTTTTCAGCACAACAAGCAAAAGTATGATCTGTGAACATCTGAGCACTCTGTTTTACTCACAGAAGCAAGTCTAAGGGAATAATGTACCTGACAAGGTACCAGTAATTCATAAGCAGGTGAAGGTGGGAAAAAAAGGATACTAGCCAGGAAATCATGCATCAAATAGTATTGCACTTGCTGGCCTTTGCCAGGTGAAGAAAGAAGAAACCTTTATGCTTTGTCACTCATTAATGTGCTTTTAGACATTCATCTAGGCTTATGCTTAGCACAAGGCAAAGCAGTTTTAGATGCTCTTTTTTACCATTCTTTCTTGCCTTATCATTTTTATCCAGTGATAGAGTTTTTCTGCTATGTGAGCCATCTCTTCCAGTGCCCATATAAGCTCTTTGTTGGCTGCCTAAAATACGGTCACCATTAGTGGTCTTAGGTTTAAAAGCATGACAGGAAAGAAATTAAAATGAAACATATATACTTGACAAACATTTTTGCAAGTTTTTCTGAATACTTTGGAAACAAAATGACAGGCACTGGAATTGTTTGCAACAAACACTTTCAAGTCTGGTGATATATGTAAGCAAGTGCTGACTACTAATATTTAGCCAGTTTCCTGATCTATGGTTGGCCTCTGAAGTACGAGCAAAATAATCCCTTTACTCTTGACTCAGTCTCTTTCAGATGTGTGTAAAAACATTGATGTAAACAACCTGTCTTTCAGGGTGGCAAGAGAAAAGGAAATAGTCTGAAGCACTGGGACTAGGAACTCAAGCCTTTTTCAGTGTGTATTAAAAAGTAAATATGAACTGCTGAGGTGATGCTCAGAATTGTTCTTTTGAGGCTGCATCCCTGATGATTTCAGATTCTAGCTCTGTGTGTCTGTAGGAACAGCATAACAGCATATTATATTCTACCACCATGGGGTTTTTTTCACTACTTTTGTAAGAATGAATCAGAAGAGATGGCATAATGCCTTTTAAGGACACCGCATTAAGCAGCAGTGCTATCTGTTCAACGGTGCAATTTCAGATGATGTTCTGAAGTAATTTCTTCCATTTTCTTTAAACTACATTAATCCCAGCAGAGAGCACAACTGCACAGGCTGTATTTCATTTGTTCTGATGATGACCCGAAAGACTGCAAGAGCCGCTACCTCCTTTCCACGCACTTCTTCCTGCCCAGCCTCTGTCACATTGGCTGGACGCAAGAGATTACTTTGTTTACTATGTTCTTTCTAATGAGCAGGCGGCCTGTGTTATTAGCAAGGTCTCTGCATCCAAAGTAGAGCACACTGGCATTATTCACGTGCAAGTGTTGAGCACAATATCTTCAGACTATTATCTTTCTAAGTGAGCAACTTTAACTCAAAACTGCCTTAATAAGAAAGGAAAATAAAAAAAGGCACAAAGACCAGACAGCTTTAAAAATCTCTTTTTAAGTATGAATAAGTCTTTTTAAGTATGTTAGTCTTGGATGATTCTTGCTACTGGCTAGAGAAAAGGCTATGATAGGAGACTCATTCCCAGTGTTATAAGGCCACTCTACAACTGAAAATTCCCCTGCAGGCAGAAGTGTGAGCTGATGCCGATGAGGAAAGAGTATTTGGAATCAGCTAAAAGGCTGGTTTTTTTAGTGAACAGCCATCCATGCCTAGAACACAAACACTGGTTTTCCCTCTTTACTCAGTACAAGCTCTTACACAGGAACTCAAACCCTTTTATTCAATATTCATGAAATGTTTCTAGTAACTAGAAGATTTTAAACCTTTCTTTGGCAAATCAGTTAAAGCAGCTCAAGGCAGACAGGAACTGTCCAGGACATTAACTTTCTAATATATATTTCCCAGTGACAGTCACTGAAATGGGCCAGTTTTCCATTTCATAATGGAACAACAATAATCTTCATTCATCTAAATTTACAGCAAGCTTCGAACAGCCTTTTATTTTATCCCAGTTGTAGTTTTGGCTTTACTCGACAACTGTTGGAATTACTATGACGTTTAAGATGGCTATTTCTGTAAAGCTAAAAAGCCTAGGCTAAACTATTTCTAATCCTAAGACTCTTAGAATTACTTTTCTTTAAAATTTCAGATTTTGTCTATATTGCTTTCCATATCAGAAAACACTCTTGCAGATAGCTATGTTTGATGATAATGAAGTAGATGTTTCATCTTCTTCCACTTCTTTAGCACTGCATCCCTCCAGGTGATGCTTTCATCAGCATCATATTCTGACCGAAAGCTGCAGAGAAGAGCATTAGCATTGCTGGGCACGGAGATCTGAACAGGCTTGGCAGTGGCAGGAAGGAGGTCTAACCAACATATTCTTCATAAAAACAAATTCAGCCCTTTTCATTGTCCATTTTAATCCTTCAGGCTGTTCTAACCTGTGCCAACAGCCTGCAGAGAATCAGGGAAGTATAATTGGCATAGTTTTGAAACTTTAAAGATTCGCTATTTATATCCTTGTAGCAGTTTTACTGAGGAAAGACAGCAGTCTCCATGTTCTTCAGAAAACAGTCAGATCCCAAGACATTGGAAGAGTCTCAGTTCGGTTTCTGAGTTGTGAGTGATCAGCGTCATATACCATTAGATCCTACACAGCATAGCAGCTTTCTGGCTGGCATATATCAGAGCTCTCAAAGGTGTAGCTCTCTTCAGACTCCATAAAGCAATGCTTAGAGTAATGATGTCACTTTGGGATCACTTTTCCTACATTTTCAGGACACTAAAGTTAAGGCTTACTGATATTTAAACATCTTCCCACTGTGATGGATGCTTTTAAAAACATTTGTGAAATACTTTGTTGTTTCAAATACATTCTCGGCCTAAAATTAATTTGAAATCAATGTCATCCTAAAAATTTGACATATATCTAGAATGCACACTCACTTAACAGAGAAACAGTGTATTTTTTAAAGAACTATATTATTTGTAAACTCTTCAAGATTCCCTACAGACATGATGATAGAGATGAAAACAAGGCAACAGAGAATATTTCATTGTCACCCCTTAAGTCACACCAGCTAATTTGCAGAAATGAGAAGAAATGCAAGTTACTAGTAAAGTGAGTCTTCTTTGCTTTTCTTCTAACTCAAGGCAGTGTTCAAAGTCCATTTAATGACATGAAATAGCTAAGGGCTAGACATCTCTCTCTCTTCCCCCCCTCCCCAACATTCTCATACCCAACATTTTATCTACACCATGTTGTGCAGGCTAATTCAGATGCACCCAGGCAAGTGAACTGGTAAATCTACATAGGAAAACATGATTCGTTTAAGTCTGGAAATACAACTAGATTCCCAGGCTACCAAGCTTGGTCTAGTGAATCCTCTTTCTCAGCTCAGACACAATTAAACTGCTTCTGGACAAAAAAAATGATTTGCATGTATCTTTAAGGTACTGCTCTCAGTTCCAGCTTCAAGAGGAGCACAGGCAGAATCAGACTCAGTAAATTTGGAACTGGAAGGGAATTACTACCCATCAATGCATTTTCAAGGGGCTGTATTCATATCTAAGCCCTTTCTTGGGGATCTAAAACTCAGCATAGGGGGTTTTTCACTTCCATCATTCCCATCAGAAGACTGCTTCTGAACCTGAATCTTCTGGTCATTTTAAGTTTTCCTGTAGCTTTCAGGTTCCTCTTATTTTTGGCCGTATCCTTACTTTTAGGCTCGCAGTATCATTTGGACTAAACAGCTTTTCCCCCTATGTTTTTTGGCTGATATTTATGCATAGAAAAAGTAGTTCTCCTCTCAACATACTAGGTATTCTCTGAGCCGCCACAGGGAGAGAAAAAAAACAGCTGAGTTATCTTTCCACCTTAAAAATGGGTATTATATAGGAGGTAGGTTTTTACCTGCCCAGTCTGAAATGCCTCTCTCGTGCACAAAGTGTATAGGGTGAAGTTCCCCTATGTGTTCTAGAATGGAGGCAGGGATTGAATTTCAGTGTCCTGAAAGTGAGACTGGGGAGGAACCACTCTGGGCTGCTGCTGTCTGAACCTTGGACACCTACATTCTCTTTAAGTGCCTCTGGTATGTCTAAAGCAGACAGTTGCCTCAGTGCACACCGTTGCATTTTTTGCTTTTATTTCTTCCAGTGTCTCTTACTGGAACCTTCAAGATCCTTTAGCTCTTCCTACATGACATTTTAATTGTCCTCTATCTTAAGAGGGCCTTTCAAATCCATGTTATCAATACGTTGCATGAATAACACTCCTACTTTTAGCATGAGACATAAATAAATATATTCAATAATGTAAGTTCAAGAGCTGATATTGATGTCTTGGACAAACTCTGCTAGAAGAGTCCCCTCTCCTGGCCCTTTCAGTCCAGCCTGGGGTCACCTCTCCTACACATATATTCTAGCTGCCTTTTTTACTCATTTTTCTTGTGACCCTATATCAAATGACTACATGAAACCCAGACAGATATATTCTGCTACATTTCCCATACACTCAGACAGGTTTGCCATGAGGTAGAGCTGACCATGTATTGGGCATAGTCCAAAGAACAGAGACCCTGAACTTCTAGACTTGGGTTTGATTTAGTATGCTTTACTAACATGTAGTTTAAATGATGTCTACATGTGGGCATCACTAATTAAGTTGTGTAGTGAAAGTTTGTATCTTGTCACTTGCTCATTGAGCGACTAAGGCTGTCCTCTGATAATTTGGCAGAATAACACAATCCAGTTATTTAATACTTAAGAGATGTTGAAATCGGTATATCCCTTACTTTCACTTAGTTGCAAAAAAAAAAAAAAAAAGGAAAAAGAATAATTTTTAAAAGAAGAACAAAAAATGGTGGAAAACAGGAAAAAAACCCACAGAATTTTCTCCCATAGAAGAAGGACTTAAAATCAATTTTCAGATTAAAAATATTTTATTTGAAAGGAAAATATTAAATGTTTTCTTTTGAAAATGTAAAAATAATTTTCTACATTTTTTGAAATACTGAAAATATTCAGATATTTAAATTGTGAAAAAAAAATATTTGTGCATGTATCAGAAGGCTGATGGTGGCAGAATATCACTCAAAAGAATGGATAATTTTTGATTGACTCATAACTGCATTCTTTAGAGAATAATATATACAAATGTACACTAATTTCCCTAACATATTCAGAAAGGACTGCACTCATTTGACTACAAGGTGAGGTTTCCTTTCCCCCAAATTAATGTCTCAACAGCACTACCCCAGCCCCACACCCCTGAACCATGGTGAGCTGGGCTGAATTGCTGTTAGAGCCCCAGCAGTGTGCTCTAGCAACCGAGCAAGCCGATGCCGGTGCAAATCCGTTGGGACTACTGCTGGGGGCACTTCAGCTTGTGCTGAAGGAAGTCCTGAAACTCTTTTCTGCAGAGGATGCTGAACTGATTTTAAGGTAAGATCTTCGAAGGCAAGTCCAGCGGCCCAGCCCTTGCTTTGCCCATTTTTCTGTTCCCAGGGAAAGAGAGCATTGCCTCACACTCAAAAGCATCCTGGGTCAATGTCAATATAGAAACTGTTATCTTATCAGTTTGGCTGCTTTCTTCAGCCCTGTTTGAGAGATCAGAACTTCAAGGTCTAGGAAGCATTATACTTGGAAGAGACCTCACTGGAAAACAAAGAAACCATTATTTAAAGATGCAGTATTCTTCATTTTCCTACAAAAGATCCAACACTACAAGTTCTAAATAAGCACGATGAGTTGAAGCTCATGCTGACACCACTGTAATTAAAGCATTCCAGCATCAGGTGCTTGGCTTCTTGGAGAGCAGTACATGAAGAAAGACAGCAATAATATCTAAACAGCCTGAAGGAAGACAAATGACAGATTCCATTATTTTCTCTGGCTATCTCCAGTATCGTAACCTTTTCCTTATCTCAGTCAACACACTCACACTGGATTGAATGGGACTAAATTTCTTTTTAATACTTTGACAGACTGCACTACTCTGTACAATAGCAGCAAACCTTGTATTCACAGCTGCCCTTAAAAATCAGTTACTTCTATTTTTTTAATACTTGTCATCAATCATCTATGTTAATTGGCCAAGTGCATGGCATTCCTACAGTGTATTAAATGTCCCAAAATAACTAATGAGAAGCCTTTTATTTCATCTGTCTCAAATGAAAGTGGTATTAGAATAAGAAAGTATTTCCTTCTCTGCCACTGGCATTCAATGAATATTTATGATGTTTTTCACTATATCGCAGTGATATGACAATGTTGAATTCCAGCTAGAATGAGGATACAGCACTTAAAAGGAGATTTTACTCTCTTTCTATCACTCATAAAAGGAATTAATAATCGCAAAACAGCTAACACAAACAATTGCCTCTCAAATTAGATCATATTTTATCTTCATATTCTAAGCTGGAAAAGGAATCTTAATTTGTAGCAACAAATATCTTTAAAAACACTAATAATGTGAACTCATTTATTAAATATTTGTAAAGCTATTTTATGCACAGTACTAATGCTGACTGATCAAAGTGTACGTAATTAATGGACAAGAAAGCAATCGTTGCAATAATGGAAATCTTATTAGCATATAAATTATCTTGTTTTCAAAAGCTTAGAATACCCATATAAGGAAGATACTGCTTATATCAGACTGTTTTTCTGAAGCCATTAAACCGAGTCAACTTCCCTGGAAGGGCCATATTGCTGTGTCTCATGGTAACGGAAGAAACTTTATCCTCTGGACAGGAACTTGTAGGAAATGTTTAGGAAGTTTCAATGCAGATCTGGGTACCAGGCGGTACTGTTGGGCTATGTTACTGTCCAAGTTCGAGAAAGGAATTTATGCAGCACTGTTTTTCAATCCTATTCCTCTCTCTTCTATTACTAGCCATCAGATAACGTGCATGGGTAACCCCTGGAGACAGAGGGCTTTATCTATCAGGCTCTTCCTGTTTTCTCATCAGAAATCTTCCCTCTGCAACGTGGCAGGGGGACTATACAGGAATAGAAGAGGCGAGACATTTGCTGACCAGGATGTGACTTTTTTGACTCAATGTATTCAGGAGAAAGAATTTTACTTACTAAACCCTGACAATAATTTCTGTGGCTTGAAGCCAGGAACAATTTCCAGTGCTCTCTGATTTATCTCCCAGGGTGGACAGTCTGTCCTACAGATGAAGACATAATGTTCATACTCTTGCCAGGGTATGTTCATACTCTTGAAGAGAGACACAATGTTCATACTGTTGCATTTTAAAGACTGAACTTCATTTTGCTCCCTATACAGTGGTGTGCATATAGGGAGTAGTGGATCCAGTGATAAAGTTGCTCCTAGTTGCAAACCTTTTTATATCTAACCCCCAAGAGACTATCAATATCATATTTAAAGACAATGTCTGGGGAGAAAATTCGTGTCTCCAGTCATTCTAATCCGTATTTGATCAACAGTATCATAGAAAATATCTGAAGTCTTCCACTGACATCAGTGAAGTCTAATTAATACAAATTTCTGTCTCAAGACAACATTCATCTTTTCTTTTTTGTCAAAATATGTCCAAATGATGACTATTTTTTACCCAGAACATGCACTACTTATTAATAAGACCATAATTTGGAGGTTACTGAATCTCTTTAAGATTTATTCCTAGAAGTCGAGCCACTACTCACTCCACCGAGATCTTATTCATGGAAGTATTACCATGGAAAATAATGGACTAAATATTCTAGATCACAGCTAAGCAAGAGAAACTTTCTTATTAACTGCTCTCAGTGAGAAGGATGAGACTTTTTATTTTGTATGTGGACTACCATAGGCCATTGTAGCCTTTCTGTCCAAACAAAATGCATTTTACATGGGGCCACATATTCCCACTGAAGTTAAAGCAGAAGCCAGCTGCTGTCTTTATTCAACAGTGCTTAATTTATACAATTTACACATGCAGTAGAGCACTATGATAACTCTTTATTTCCTACTGAGTGAAAATGATGGTCAGGTGGATATAAAATATTCCCACTTTTAAAATGTATAAGATAAAGTGTATACAAAAATCAGTATGTCACACATCACAAATATACTGAATATTACTTACAGGTGAGGAATAGGGAAATGGCAGACAAAGCATTCTCCATCTTGATTGTTTATATTTAATGAAATAATTGTAAATTCCATGTTATGTTAGTCTAGTAGCCCAGCACATAAAAAATGATCTAGCAAATATTATGCTATTTTAGTATTACAGAGATTTCCGCTAAAATTTTCTTTTTATCAGAAACAGTTTCCTAAAAGTATACCTCCAATTATAGCTTGAGATGAACCATCTTTAGTCCCAAATTTATCTAAGGAATCCATGGTAGAAAAAACAAGTATGCTTCAAATGCACAACCTCCTATTGGAGTTTTATTTTAAAATTTTCTGTACATCAAATGCTAGAAACCTCTTGCTTTTGATTCTCTTCTTCCCAATAGATATTAGTTATAATAAAATTGTACTTTTGTTTCTATGTGTATTAAGTCAAATCAAGATTGTTTGGTCACTGTATGCAGTCAATCAAATTTGGTGTACCTCAGAATGGTGCTAATCGGGGAGACACATTATCTTTCCACAACTTTAACCCACCCTGTAATGAACTAAGGGTGCTGTCGTAGTAAGCCTTTCATGACTCTTTAGGCATTTTGCTTCTTTCCTATTACTTATCTCTTTTACCCGATGATGTAAACAGAAAATCAACTGAACAAAAATACTGTAGCTCAACATTTGAAATAAACAGCAGATTTCCTGAAAACAAGGTACATTCAACAGAGCTAAAGTCTTGGGTTAGTTCTCCTTTTCCTCCTTTTTCCATTTCACTCACAACCACTGCAGAACTTCAACAAGCATCAAATCCAGCAAAAATGTTCAAGTTTTGTCAAATCTGGCTGTTCATTTCAACGTGCAATCAATGCAAGAAAAGTTTTTCATGCAGACACACTGCACGAAACACCATTCATTAAAAAGAAAGATCATGCAGATAGTTGTTATAAGAATATGCATTCAAATTGGCTGCTGGCTACACTTTTAACACTCCACAACACTTAGAGCTGATTCTTGTGTCTGACCTTTGAAACCAAGCCATCTCACCATGCAACAAGTAAATTGTCAGAGCTTATCACAGAATATCTCTTCAAGCAAAGTTGGAAATGGTGCCTAATCCCCAGCAGGCTTGACTCGAGTGCTGCCTCCACAGGGTGCAGTATCATGATTCACATATGCCAGCCCAAGACCACTGCTGCTGGGTTACTCTACTTCTACGCTGAGAAACAACCTTGTGAGTGGCAAGGGAGCAGCTATTTTCAGACTCCCAGTTCCCATCAGTGCTGAGTTTACTGTCCAGCATAGTGGGTTTGCTGGTATCACAAAAGTGAAAAGGAAACAGTAAGACAAAAAGGGGGTAGAGCTGAAGAGCAGGCCTGAAACAAGAACATGAGACACTGTTTTTTAAGATGAATCATCTTTCCTTCTTTCATATCCTGGATGGCTAATCTGAAGAGAATTATGACCCCTTCTGCTGAAGCAAACAGTACCATCTGGTTTCTAAGCAGATTTTATTTTTTTCTTATTTTCACCTTTTTTAGCAGTATGAGGACATACAGCCTTTGAAAAACTGATAGTTTGCAAATTACATCATCTTTAAACTTATATTTAACCTTTGCTCTACAGTGGAATCAGGTCAGGTTTTGTTTTTTCAAATAGATTATAAAAACAGTATTTGTCAACAACTTGTAAGAAGCAGCATTCAATATATAGCTTTCCTACATAAATAGTAGCAACAAGCTTCCATGTTTCTCCTGTTACTTTATGGTAACTCTTGATAACCTATTTTTGGTTTTGAAGAGTTTTTAAAAGCGGTTCCCACTTCACCCAGACTTCAAATAAAAATACCTTACAATTTCTTTTTGCCGACACAAGTGGAACATAAAAATGTCAACAATAGCATTGTCAGTAGTTTTGGGGAGAATTTTGCCACATCCAAGTTCAGAAGAAATATTTAGTATTTTTAATGTTAAATGTCTGCAATCAGTCAGTACAAATGCATGCTCATCACTGTGCATTTTAGAAGTACTATATAGCAAATATCAGAACCACTCAAAGGTCTTGCCTTGCCTTTATTAACATTAGAGAGAGACTAACTGGATATACTCTGTCAGTAAAGGCATCCTTGTTACCCTGTCTGTGAAGAGCCTACACAGAGGAAGGCCGGGGGGGACGCCAGCTGTTCCCACCTATATCAGTACTACCCTCCTGCAGTTAATTACAAGATTAAGCTAACAAAACATGCAGGCTTCAGGAATCTGGACAGCAAAGTAGTCAGTGTTTACAATAAAATAAGGTAGATCTAAACAAATCAATGTGCAAACTAGAGGCAGCAAGAAGAAATGGTGAGGAGGAGAAGCAAAAGTGCCTGTGTCTGTCTGGAGTAAGCTTTGGAATAACTTATATCGAGAAAACTCCTATCACTTACAAACACTGCCACTGCAGAAAGATGTGAATTAATGACGGGAAATTCAGAAAGCCACAACACAAAAGCAGCTTTTGCCAACATCATGCATGTCAAATACTATTTCCCCTCTCAGATCACAGCATTTAAATCAATGGCCTGCTCACTGCCACATAACTTCTTAACAAATGCATTGGTGGAGGAATTTAAATCAAATTAAGTACACAGGGATTAATTTCCTGGGGAGGATTAAGATCTTTCCATCTATACAGAATGGTTGAATAACAAGTGAAAAGAGATATTGCCACAAATATTTGAAGGAGGCAATCAGCAAAGAAAAAAGCTTTTTCATTTAGGTGCTGCAAAGGTAATTAAAGAAGAACTATAGCAGGAGAAGCAGATTAGGTCTACAGCACAAAGAAGGCTAGGAGAGAGAAATATGTCTTTAAAAAAGACTTCAAGCTTTGGTCATGACCGGCAGGATTCTGTTGCAAGTAGAGAAATAAGAGCAAAAGCTAGTGCCATCTTGGAGTGGAGGAGAGATGGTGGTAAAGAGCAAATCGTGCGTGCAGGGCTTCAGGGCTGTGCACCACAGCATCTGCATTGTCGCTCTGCAAAGCAAACCGTGCACATTTGATTAATTACAATCAGTGTTTAAGTCAGATAGTGTAGTCTGAGTTATGAATGTAAACTGTGCCTTATTTTGGCCACCAATTAACAAAGGTTAAAGGGACATGAACTTAAAGCTGCATTTATCTAAAAGGCTGTGGTTATTACAAGTAACTTTTCTCATTGTTATAACTGAAAGACAATTGAAACAACAATAACAGAATCTTGTAAATGTAATAGAGCTTAAATATTTTACCATGATGAGTTCTTTTTACAAAAATGGAGAAAATAATTTTACTTTAGCAGATAAAGATAGCCATCCCTCTTTCCCTTCCTAAAATCTCATTAAAGCATGAGGGAATTGCTGTGTTTCAGAATTTTTCACTTGTTCCCCTTCCTGTATGAGATCCACTGCTGAATGAGATTATACTAGTGACTCACGGGGCATTTGGAGCAGTTTCTTTCCTGGCTACTCTCTCCTATATACTGCCAGGCATTACTGAGCATTGTGGAAAGCAGTCTGAAATGTAGTTGGTATGAAAAACACAAGAGAAAATAAGGTTGCTGTGTTGTATTGGAATTGCATCACATACAGCTGCGTTTTGTTACTAACTGAGATGAGCCCATGGTTTATGTATTTTAAAAAGCATTTGCAGACCTCAAAGAATAAAGCCAACCTGACACTGAAGTTATTATTTTAATTTTATTATCTCCATTTGATACTCCTATTTATAACTTAAGATCATAAAATACATGCAGTCTGCAAAAGCCTAACACATTATAACTCTGCTAGCATTGTAGTTTGGGTTGCAGCACTGCCTCGCATGTCGCTCAGAGAAGTGAAAAGCATGTCACAAACTAGATTTTCAGTCATGACAAGCCCCCGGGCTGTGGCATGCCTTTATTGAAAAACCTAAGTCTGACATGCCTTTAATTTCACTGAGATGCACATTAAACATTGTATAATACTCACATTTTGTATAATGAGTTTATTCTCTCTTACTGTTAGCATTTGGGATATTGTAAAACAGTTCCACAAAGGGAGGTTACTAAACGTTAACTCTATATGGGAAATGTTTCTTTTACTTGGATACAACCTACCTTGCAAAACAAGGAATGTACTCTTTTAAGACTTGATTCAATACAGTCTTTCACCAGTCCATTTGGAATACACATGCTTAATATTCAGTGTGCTCTTAAGCACTTCACTTAATCAGAGCCTAAGAGAAAGACTAGTATAAACAGTTTGAAAGCCTCAGGGAAAATATTTTTCGGAAATAAAATATGAAATTCAGCTATTTTGCCCCTGATATTTTAAGTGTCTTTATTAAGAAGTAGAGAAAGAATATTCTACACTTTTTAAACATTTGGTTACACATTACATGTTCCCTTGATTTACTGTGGAGAAATATGCAGTTTGACATTTGTAAATGGGCAATAGTTAGGATTTTCCATGTTTATTCTATGATTTTTATGGAGTTCTTTCTAATACTGCTCTTTTTTATCACTCATCATTGGGTGAGCTTTTGACCAACTTACCAATTCATCAAAATGCTTATCTAAAATACTCTGAATGTATAAGGCAGATAATATCATTATCAGGACACACATAAAAGTGCATCATCCACTTTCCTGTGGAAATACTCTGTAGTTTTATTTGAGTCAGAAATACAATACAGTATGCTTATGTTTAAAAACATACTAAATAATAAGTTGCACAAGAAAATCAATATTCTAGGTGCTTAGCTGCATCTGTACTTGCCTGAACATTTTTAATAGCTGACATTTACTCACTGATGCACCATACAAATATAGAAATCTAAAATGCCCAGATCTTAAAAGCCCCACATGCCCAAACATAAAAACCACATCTGAAAAGAAATAATTGGCAAGGTAGTTACAACATTTTTCTTCCTTTCTTCCTTCCATGTATATGCTATTTGCAGTAACAGCTACAGAAATTTACCAGCCCAATGGCACAGATGCCACTACTAAGGTTTTGAGGCAAAATATGCTTAATATTCATGACCCATAACACTTATCCAAACATTTTCTGAACCACATCTACAGGGATTTCTGTTCCCTCTGCCATAGCCTTTCCCGTAGCCCAGAAGCAGCTGGGATGCATGTTAGAAGTGCTCTGGACCAGGTTCCCTTCCCTCCCTCACCAGGTTAGGGGTTGCCTCAAATTGGGGAAATGGCCCCTGCTGTGTCTCTTGGGACTTAACAGCTGTGTTATGGAAAATAGACCTAAAGCAGAGAAAAAGCTTCATTTGCTCTACTGCACTGTTAGGAAATACCCACTAAAGGATGTCTTTCTTCCTATAAACTTTCACCTTACTTTCTGCAAGAGGGAAAACTTGACACTAACATGCACAGGTCTGAACCATTAGGCTGAAAACTGAGCACTGAATCTTTTCTAGAATACTAATTGTGGCCCTTTGACCTCTGTAAAATAAGCTGCATCTCCAACATGGAAACTAACAGAAAACATCATCTAGATACAAAGAGATCCAAATTTCCACAGCCCCACAGTCTTGGCATTCAAAGAATAGCCTGTAGGATAAATCCCATTAAAACGAGTAGCTTTAAAATCACACAAAAATTCACAAATCAAACAACTTCAGAGTTTACAATGGAAAGGTCCTTACAATGGCTTTGTGCTGCTGCTGAGGTCTACACACAACTCACAACAATCAGTATGTTACCCAGTATTTAATGCTGTGTTGGTTTGTTTTGCACTCATCTGAAGGGACCAGCACACAATTATTCCTCAGCTGTACGTGTAGCTTGACTGATTTATTTCTAGATGCAGTTTAACTGATCTATGTGTTCTTACCTGAGGCAATTTATATTTTTAATCCCCTATCAACTTTGTGGTGTCATAATTGCTTTTTTTAAACTTTTGCCTTGCTTTTATATCAATGAAACTGTCACAATGGAGAAGAAGTCGCATAGCCAGACACCAGGAAAAGGTTTTCATTTAAAAAAAAAAAAAAAGGATATCAACTGACAAGATAGATATTTTGGGTCTCAAATGCCAAGCTTCAGGGTCATTCATAACAAAAGCACCAATAACAAAATTTCTGAGATGTCACTGCGATCTTGGAAAACTCAATGTTAAGAAAGTCTAACACGTCCAATTAGAAAATATCATTGCAGCCTCTTTTGGAGATGCTCACATGCTTCTCTGGTATGCAGCAAACATCTGAGTTCAGCAGAACAAGAGCCTCCAGGCTACAGAAATTTACCTCTGTTTCACAGAATTCACACTCAGCTGAGACATGCACTTCTGATCACTGTAACTTCTTCTCCCCTTTATAACTCCTGAAGAACATTTTAACTGAAACAGCTCAACACGAGCATGCTGAGGCTGTAGCCCCACAGTCACCAGGCAGATGCAGCACCACCACCACCACAGTGCACTAGAAAGCAAGTCAAGCAGTGGCACGCAAGACTAGAAAGCCAGGTGAGGCAAGACCTTCAGTTCCTGAGACTCCACAAAGGATTCAACAAGCTGTTTCCTCCACTGCATGGAGCAGGACCCTGTCCTTCACCGAGGGTGGCTGCGGGAGGGAGGGAAAATTGCCAGGCTCTCTGCTTCTGTTTCCCACTCCTGGGACAATATTCTTTGCAGTCTCTAGCTGTGTTTTTTAGCTCTGTATGTATTGCAGCACTCATAATGATGACTGCTTATGCACACATCATTCTGATTACATGATCAAACATAACTGAACCCCTGTCTAATTCAGCAGCTAGAATGAATGAGGCAGAATTGAAATTGCACAGGCAGAAGAATTTCACCAGAAGTTTTTGGAGCACAATTTACCAGGTAGAAAAGGTGTAGAATTTACAAGGTATAAAATAATCCATAAGTGTATTTTTCAAAGTTTTCCAATTAAAGGGTTGGCTCCTATATAGCTAATGTATGCCTATGGATAATAGATTTGACAAAAAACCATGTCAATCTATCATAGATGGAAAACCACTGTAGTTTTTGCTGATTTTGAAATACAGTATATGGACGACTCTTCCCTCAAATCATTCTCTATAATCTCTTGATCTGTGTTGATTTACTCTGCAAAATTCTTCAGTTTGTCAGTATTATGGTGACACTCAGAATTTTACATGTCACCACGCAGCATGTAGAGTGTCCTTCTGCAGTGATGAGGAAACGTCAGCCCTGGACAGCTTTATTTACACAATCTATGATATTGTTTAACTGTAAATTCACTCTTTGGATTATAAATTATGTTGTTTTGGTTAGAGCTGGCTTGTTTTCATCTAAATTACCTGTTATTACACCTACTGACACTACATGAGTGGCATGACACAGAAACTGCAGGTTATGTTCAGGGTGAATGGTCACTCAACCAAAAAGGCTTGATCACACATAAGAGAGAGAGCTGGGTACAGCTTTGCTTATCTTAGTCACATACATAAGATTTAACGCTGTCAAAGCAGTCCAACAAGTTTTTGGATGAGGCGCAGAAAGACTCGTTAGGAGAGACAATAAGGTTTCATGAAGCTTTGGCTAGATGTTGGAGGCTGGATGTATAGAAATATAGATACTGTTAAAAGTATCAACAATAC
Organism: Gymnogyps californianus; assembly: GCF_018139145.2. Lineage (NCBI taxonomy): Eukaryota > Metazoa > Chordata > Aves > Accipitriformes > Cathartidae > Gymnogyps > Gymnogyps californianus. Next base: position 67,957,009 of record NC_059472.1, read on the forward strand.
AGAGATGTGTGAACTTCTTTTTAGACCATGCTCTGAAAAAATAACCTGATTCCTGACAGTGATTAGTAGGCATGGTTATAAATTTGGTGCATTTGAAGTCATTACAAATCACAAAACTCGGAAAATTATTGTCACACAGAAAGATTCAACAAGTGAAGCATGATGGGTCCTAGATTTGATTAAAACTGTTTATAACAAAATGAGAGAACAGCCTGCTTCATGTCCAGTGTTTTGGGTTCATACGCTGATAACCTCAGCTGTCATTACGGACCAGATATAAACTGGGTGATAATGCAGAAGGCAGAATCCTGGGATTGTTTTTCTAAAACTTATAGAACAGAAATACTCACAAATTATTCAAATGAGGTGGTTGGGGGAAAAAAGAAAAAAAAGAAGGCAGCCTACTTTAGTCTGCAAAGTGCTGCCTTTGGCTGCTGCCTGTTTTGCCACAGCAGCTCTGAAGCTGGGACTCAGCACAAGTAGAGCATGCTGTCCTAGACTGAAGGGGCTCCAGCAAGGGCCTTGCTGCACTTTCTGCCTCCTCACGTTCCAGGAGTTTCTTCACGTGAAGAACTGCAAGGGGGAAGTCCTACCATACCGTATACTCTACTGAAGTGCAAGATCTTTGTTGTGTTATGAAATCTTTAAAAAGAACACTATCTTAACATTGCTCTAGCACAGGCTAGATAATTCAAAAACCATCCTCATCACCAGCAACAGCTGAGGCAACAACCTGCTATGAGAAGATGGTGGGGAGAAAAGCAGAAGGTAACAAATGCAGAAGTCCTAAAAGCCGATTCCGAAAATACTAGAAAACTATTTGAAAATGTACAGTGCATTTGTCTACAATAAAAGCCATTATAATACTTTAATTTTCCTGTATTTCACTAAAATGCTTGCAGGCTCCAAGAATCCTATTTGCAACTGGAGCACCTCTCCAAGGAAGAAAACTAGTTCATCATAGAAATCATGACTGCCAGAAAAGAGGAGCAGTGATGTATGAAAATATATCCATTGAACATCAGATCTGACAACCTTAGAGCATTTCCAGGCTAAGTCAGCTAATAACACCATTTTTAACATTACAGGTGGATTCACACTCAGCAAAATGCTATATTCAAGTTAGGGAATATTTTTGCCTTGAGCTGTCATAAAGATTAACAACAGCGGAGAGTATGTTAATCGGTGAAGCCAAAATCTCAGAAGTACTGCAGTGTGAACAGAGAATTAAAATACAGTTTTAGAAGTTTAAATTTTTTTGCTGGCCAGAAAGTAAAAATGTCACATTGCAAAATATTCCCCAAGAGAAAATTTTGCTCTTAGGTGCACACAAAAATTCCCATCAGGCTAAATTCTAATTCTTGTAACATTAATGTGGGTCATTTTCACTGAAGAAAAAAAAGACTCCTTTTAAAAAGCTTTTAAAATTGCCCACTGATGGCATAACCTAGATGAAAACAGAACACAAATTAAAGTTTGCCATGCAACTATTCAGCAATGGAGAGAAGTAGTCCAACTAAAGTAAATCAACAGATCTTTGTAAATGTGGTACAAAAATTATCATAAAAATGCATTTCTTTTATTTGTTTTCTTAGAGTATCCAAATCAGTGATGTAAAGGATAAAAATAAGCAGGTTATAACTGATTTTATACTTCATGATTTATTTCCTAAATGAACCTGCTTTAAGATTTTGGCATATTTAGAAATATATTTATCATTTATGTGCTTTAACCATTCTCTAAACTCTCAATACTTAATATAAAGCAAAACAGATGTTGAAAAGATTTTAGAGTAGTATGATAACAGCTCTTCAAAGAACAGTAGAAAACATATTCTTAAGATTTTCACAAACTGGTTTATGAATAGTCTTCCTATTGCATCAACCTTCATAATATTATCTGTGCACTCTCTGAGATTTCTCCTCTATCTTTTTTCCATATTTCATATTCCCAAATATCTGATACCTAGTTAAGAATTACACTGTTGTGCCAAAAGAATATATATAATGAACACAACTGATCACTAAAATATTCAGCATTTCTTTGATTTACATGATCTGCATTAGAAGTTGCAGGCTTTTATAGGCATCACTAGATGTTACTTTTTAAATTGCTATACTTCACCACATTATTTTAATTGCTCACAGTTATTTGACATGAGTCATGTAATTCCACATAGTACACTATCTAGAGGCATTCTCCAAATGTGCTTGAACAAGCTCTTGTGTCTAATCATTCGTTACTAACTTACAGCACTACAACTGATCAGCACTCTTAAAATATATTCATTAATTCTAGAAAGCATTTCAGAAGAAGTTTATTCTAAATTTTCTGTGAGCAAAAAGGATTTTAGAATAACATTTTTAGTTATATCCGCAAATTATGTATTAAAGCACTTTGCTAGGTAAGGACTTCCTCCTGCTCACGATGAAGTTAAAAGGGATTTGCCACTGATTGAAACATGAACAGGATCAAACCAGTGAAATCTTACTACACTTTGCCTGTACAGTGAAATAATAATGAAATGCAATGTCTAATAAAAGAAGTGAGAACAGTAGTACTAAAATTTTGCACCTTTATGACTTTTATTGTCCCAAAAGAGTCCTGGTGTAAACCTAGTAAATAATAACTTCCTTATCTGTCTGAAATCTCAGTGAGAGTTTTAGGTACACAGAATGGAATTACCAGAGCTGGAACGATCCCAAGGCAGCAGGGCTAACATCTGTTCCCGTGGAAAATAAAACAAGAACTGTAATACCCTCAAGCACTCAGGAATTCAGTATTATGCCATTTCTAAAATATGTTATCTCTAAAATCATAGTGTTTTTTAACTCTAGAGTCATGACTGAAAGGCATTCACATCTCAAACTTCAAGCTAACTCAGGTACTTCTGCAGTGCTGTCTTCTAGGCGGGAAGAGAGATAAATCAGAGGTAGGTGTGAGGAAAGAGTTTGCAGACTGAAGCTAATGCAGGATAACTGATTTTGCTGCTCCAACCACCATGCACACAGAGAGAATATGCTGCAACTGAAGGCTGTACTATGTTTGGTGAATTTCATCCCCAAGCCACTGGGCAGCTCAGGGCTTGGAAGTATCCATGGAAGATGTCGTTGCTTGTCATTTCAAATGCAGACATAGCAGATAGAAGCAGTAGCATCCTTAAATTTGCCATACATCTTTTTTTCTTCTCTTAGCAACACCAAATGCAGGAATAACTATACCACTGAAAAACACTGTTACTCTGGAATGTCCGTAATTCATAGATTTTTGCCTATACGTCATTGCATCGTCTGCAAAAACTCACCTGGAAGCACGGTTCAGCTGTGCCTGTACCAGCCTGTACTTGTTTGATTCACACATCATCTGCCAGGTAGCCATAAAAGAGCCTAGCTGGCTCTTCAGGATCATCACATTCCATCTAGTAAACACTTACATGGCCCATCTAGTAAATACATGGCCCATGCATATATGTCTATATCTGGACATATTTCTATGGAATGAATAAAATCTGTTAGTGATCTGCTCTTCAACAAGGACAGTAAAATCAGTTTCAAGAAAAGCACAGTCAGGTGAGAAGATGTTCATTAAACTCTACGCACTATTAAACAAATCAGAACAAGAAAAAGAGGCACTGGAGACTGGAAACTCAGAACTGCTCAGTGATGCAGATTATATGAAAGCCTTCCAGGAAATCTTTTCCTTTCCCATTATATTCTCCTAAATACATCTTTTCCTGCAGTCTTCCTTTCCAGACTTACTGTTCTTAAAAAAAAAAAAAGGGGGGGGGGGGGGATAGGGACATAGCTATGGATTTAATTCCTCTCCCAGGGCCTCCCCATCCAGAACCCAGACCCTGCTGACTCTTCGTCTGTCCCCTCTGCACGCATGACATTTCTCTCTTGGGGAAGGAGCAGTCTTCCTTTACAAGCAACAATACTTGAAAGGTGCTTGAAACAATTTTAACCTGCACTATGTAATCATAGCACTCAAGACAGTTGTTTGCTAGGCTACTGTATTAATTGACACATTATGTGCTACCACAGCTACCAAGAACTGCATCAGGTCCTAGGGCAATTAAAGCACCTGAGACTTTCCCTTCTCCGTCTCGCTTCACTTTCCTTCTGTACCTCCCTTAACAGCAATGTTCTAGTCCTTCCTTGGGAGGTTACAGCTGCAGTTTCAGTGACAGAAATGGCTACATTTCACAAACAGAAAATTAGAAATTTGCAACACTGTCAACACCACACACCTTATACCCCATTTTCCATTTTGAATTATAATTGCAGAAAAGACTCTGTCAAAACAGTTCTTATAGCATATTGCAAATCTTTAACTCTTTTCCACAGGCTTGTATATGGAGAACAGAGACATGTTGTGCATATTCTCTTGCTGATACGGGATGATCACCAGAGATCCACACTGATGCGTCATCTGACTTTGATCATAAGATACTGATGTGGTTTGAAGCCACGGTATAGGTGGACGGAGCTACACCAGGTTTTCTATTATTTTTCAGAGATGATATTTCATTGGTACACTTACTGCAAGAGGGTCACTTCTCCATAAGTGTCTGTAGGATTTTATCCTATCACCCTTTTTCAATAGGCACACGAACAACATTTCCTATCTCTTGTCAAAAAGAACTTGGTGAAGCGAGGCACAGGGCTTTACCACAATGAAAGAAGGTACATAACATTTTTCCTTCTTTTTCTACTACATACTGGAGGGATGGCAAAGGAACACCTGACCTACCTACTACTTCTGTCTAAATAGAACACAAAAGGCCATCTAACCAGGGAAAACAACCTCCTACTTATGCAAGAGATACCAGAACCCATAGTTCTTATGTTGCTTGTCCAGCATGTATAGGCTGTCCTCTCTTTCAGTATCTTTTTTTTTCAAATGGCCCTTACCAAACTCAGACAAAACCAACTGGCAGAGGAAGAAACTGTCTTGAAAACTCTCTTTAAAAACACTGATACCCTCTCCCAGCTTAACTGCTGATCTGGAGCAGGACAGAGCTTCCAAATTTCGTAAATTTTGGTTTTTTGTTTAGTCTTTCATCATTCAAATTCAAAGAATACAGAACAGAAAAACAGAACAAGAGAAAACAAAACCAAAAAAGATAAAACAAAGGTGATTGGAAGCAGGTAGCTACAAAACAAATCACACCAGAAAAAACAGGGTGCTGGAACTACTGAAATGTGCTGTGTTTCTTGAGAAGCTTGGAGAACTACCCTGTGAAGCACAAACTTGCACCACCACTTAGACAATGCAATCACCTTCACTAGAGCTTTGTTTCTTTATTATTTGTAGGGACTTCCACTCTTTGTACCCGAAGTAGCAACAAAGCAGTTTCTAGGGCATATTATGTATTATGTTAAACACTGTTTAGATACAGACAAAATTAAGTATGGAGCAGAGGAAGCTAAGAGATGTTAGCCAGATCTTAGAAAAAGTTTCACTAGCTTTTCTGTAAATATATGTTGTTCATTTATTTTCATCAAATATCCACCTATTAGAATGACAGATGCAGTAATAAGTGTTCTACAACTTCAGACTAAAGCCTTTTTTATTTGCCACCTACTATATATATTAAATCATCAACTGCTGATTAGCTTGAGGGCTAATCTTGAAATGTCACAGTTAATCTCAGTTCTCGCTTTAAAAAGTTAGGATTTCCTTCTGTATGCAGTTTTACACTGTTGGCAGATGAAAACATTTGCACTGAATTTTCCTAATGAGCAAACATTGTTTATGAGCCTATGCAAACTTGCCGATGGCTTGCAGCTCTCTATTTTGAGGAGTCTCTTAAATGAACTGGCCCTATAGAGAGCAAATTATTTCATCAATGCACTGTACTGCTCTCAGTTGCTCATCTGAATTGGATAATGCACTGGAAATCAGGAGGAAGTAAGGAAGCAAGAGATTCACCACGTTTACCTCCACTGCGGGAAGCTCAGATTCAAGGTTCAGGAAAACCAAAAAGAGGTGTAGGAGGTCTTGCACACAGCCAGACCCCAAGTATTTTTCTTTTTTGCGCTACACAAGAAAACCTGTAACAGGAAGCAAGTTCTGAAAAATCAAAAGGAAACACAAGACATTAAGTTCAGAGTAGTTCACATTCATAACCCATGGGGTCAGGTGTGGAAAAAACTGAGATCTGCCAACAGTCGGGTGGGGTTGTGAGCACAAGCATGTGTGTGCATACATATATATAGTTTCCTGATTATATATTTTGTTAGCTTATTGAACTCCCTTAAATCACCCAATTAGGGATAATGGCCAAATGCAAATTTTCAAATGCTCAAAATTAAGACCAAGTCAAATTCAATGGAACATTCAAAAGCATTTCTCAGGAACAGATATCTTTATAGCGTTAGGTATTCCACTGCACACTAAACCTCCCCCCCCCCCAATAAAATTAAATGTAAAGCACTATTCTAGATTAACAAGAAGTTACTTGATTAAAATTTCTGCCCTCCCCCCAATACTTTTACTATCTGCCCTACCTCAGCCATGCCTACAAAGAAAATTTGACTCCAGGTATAAATAGCTATTGAGGCTTAATTCAGAACTGTTCATGCAAAATTAACCGCACTGATCAATGCCACTAGAGAAATGTTTGTTAGACCCCCATATTAAGCATAAGTTCACTCTGCTGAAGTCCATGCTAATTCCATCTGATTCTCTGCCAAAGACCGATGTATTCCTTAATTTAACTGTCTTAGGGTACATTATTTTTCCAGGATGACATGAAATACTTTCTCCCTGTTCCTATTCTGATGTTAACACCTCCTATATTTCTGAGATTCCTGTACAGCACAGTGGCTACTGAAGCCTGGAAAGTGGAGGAAAGCTGCTAAAATCAATCTTCAGAAATAATCAGCATCAAAATGCAAAATGAACTTCATATCAATAAGCATTTTTCCAGTTATGAAACATGACTGGATCCATTCAAATGCAGGATGCCAGGGACAGACTTGAAAGCTATTTCATGGCTGTGGTTTCAATTGTGCAGCAGCTACTGTGATGGAATTTTATCCTACTGTGCTAGAGTCTCTGACTGACATAAAAGGAAAGACAACACTGTATTTAATTTTCTCTCCTCCACTGTAATTCTTTTTCCATTACACACAAATAATAGAAGGCCATAAGGATGAGAAATAAATTAACAATTCTGAAGCCTGATTTATAATCACAGATAATAGCAATAAACTCAAGCAGCAGAATACCCTACTGCAACAGTTACAGGACTTCAGGCATAAACCAGGGAGAACGGTAACACTCATGACATCACATCACTGACAAAGGTGAAGTGATTAGAAAATTAGAGGAAAGCATTTTTTTAAATAATGTCATGTTTTGCATAAAAAATAAAAACTTATCTCCAACACGCATTGTATTTTTCCCACCACCTGGCTACCCCATGGAACCAATACAAACTTTTACTATACTGAGAACAAATGTGGTATTTAATATCCTTCCAAGTATAACCAACAATTTGGCTAACAAATATAAACATTGCTGTAGTTGTAAGGTACTATGTCACCATCCACAGTCTTTACAAAGAGAAAAAAAAGGAAAAAAATGACTGAAACAAAATCCTTCTATTCTCTAGATGGATTTTGATTCAGTATGCACTAAATATCACTCAGTATCTTGAGAAGACAGCACTAATTCTTCACTAGTTATCAAGCCTACAAGTTATACTATGGTAGTATTACACAAAATAAAGTTAGACTTTTCTTTTTTTTTATCCTTTAGGCAAACAATCTTGCTTTAGGAGAATTATTCTAGCTCTATGGAAAATTCTCTTCGGCTTTCACACATACATGATGGGCATGTTACAGGCAGTATGCTATAAACTGCTGTATAATTGAAATGCAGATCTATAGATATCCCAGATACATATTTTGTTTCCCATCACTTTATCACTCTGTACTGATTCAAAGTAGTAACACTTCAGCAGAGACCTCAGTAGATTCTCCAAATCCAAATTACCTCCAGTGGCTCTACCAACTACATAAGGGGACTCCTCAGACATCTTAACTGTGTCAAAATAAATTGTGTGACTACTTTTCTTATCTTTCATTTTCTGACACTTAGGTTATCAGAAAGAATGTGTACTATTTGAGAAGAGGGATGTATTTAGCAAATAAACAGGCATCTGGCAGTTTATAAATTATTAGGGTGACAGGGTTGCATTCAGTTTACAAAACTGGTTTTATATGGATTAAGTGGAAAAAATTGTCCAAAATCCTTTAAGAGATTTTTTTGTTTCAATAACTTTCCCATTAAAAAATAAGTGCTCTGATAAGCAAGGAATTGGCATGAAAGCCAAGCTAGTCCTAAATCAAAAGGACTCCTGTCCTGAAAGGTGGTCGTTGCAGATGGATCATTTTAACCACACAATGCCTTACTCGATTTGAAAACGGCCAACATCAGGGGATCTGACTGTAGAATTAGGACATTCAGATTAACAAAACTGTAGGAACATCCCTGCAGGTCTTTTGTTTGTTCATATTGCATTTCTCATCAGAAAGTCCTTTTGTACCTGTAAAACAGTATTCATTTTACCTTTGAAAAAGTGTAGCAGATAACTATATTACTGTTTTCTGACGAAACACTAAATATATGTTCCTTGCTCTATATTCAAAATACTCGAGAAAATTATATGGTAATGAACATGACTATAAGTCAGGTAAGCATGAAGGAAAAATAACAGAAGGAACCATTTTGCTAAGAGAAAATAAAAATCCAGAAAAAGAGCAGAACCTTCAGGAACATTTAAGGAATAGCTATAATTTTCTTTCCAATAGATTTCTGACAGTAGAATTAGAATAAGTAACATCTATGTACTGAGTTTCTGATGCACAAAAAAAAAGGGTTAGTCCTGTCAAGTCTTTGGACAATAGCCTAAACTGTTTTCTAAATGTTGTCTCCTAGGGAAAAAAAAAAAAAGATCAGAAAGAACAGAAAACTGCAAGAATGACATTCTGTGTAATCAGGAACTAGCACACTTCACTCCCAGCAAGTCTTTTCAAAATTGTTTAAAAAATTCCACAAAACCCACCACTCAACAGTGATTATGTTTTTTGTGGTTTACTATAAATAATTTCAAAGAAAATGAAGATTAGGTAAAGGGATTTATTATTTATGACATGACAGTGCTTCTGATATCATATTCACAGAAAGCATAAAGAAAGATGCCTCTTCTTAATAGACTTGCATTTTTTAGATTCTTGTCTACACCTTCTTGTCTACCTTCTCCTCTTACCTAATAATTAACAACATATTTTACTATATCATTGGATGATTTTTGAATATTGATAAGATTTAGTCCTTCCTTTTATTTCTTTTTTTTTTCAGGAACTTATTTTATATTTGGCATAGATAGTCTAGAATAAATGAATGTCCTTTTCCTGTTTAGAATAAGTTTTTAAAAATAAATTGTAAAAATTTTATACTAAAATACTTTTTCTGGAAAAAAATATTAAAATGAGATTTGGCACTCCAAGACCTAAAACTGTTTTTTCACTGTTCCAGTGAAAGTTTTAAATTAGGTCACAAATGACAGCAATTTATTAGACTGAAGAATAAAAAGTTTAAAAATATTTCTGGTAAGAATCAATCTGTTCCTTCAACTTTCTGAACATTTCAATGCAAAACTTTTAATATCTGCTATAAAACTCTTCTTCACACTATCTGAAAAACATGCGTATTGTTTATTCTAATTATATCCTAAGAAAGTGTAGCTGCTATAGATTTTCTTCTCTCCATATCTTTCTGATTAAAATGTTTTTGTGAATGTATTCTAGGAACAAGAAGCATGATCCCTGCAAATACCAGATTTGGACTGTGCATTGTCACGATGACTTGGTAGACCAATCTTAAAGAGAAACATTTTACAAAGCGCCTCAGACAAGCACTAAATGCAGTGAATAATCATGCAGTAGTTTATTTAAAAACATTATATCTGAGGGAATAAAGTAAGTAAACATGGCTGAATATGGTTGGTGAAACTTTGATTCATTCTCTCGATAAAGGGATGCAGTTCACATGTGAGGTTTTGCTGGTGTCTCTGAAACTAATAAAAAAGAGCCTTCTTTGTCTTAGAGGTTTTGGGGTTTTTTTTGGGGGGGGAGCAGTGAAGGGCAATTAAGCAGTGCTAATGAAATCTATCAATTTTACCATAATCAGCTGTCAAGACTAAACAGCAGGCAAAAAGGCTAAGACAGGGAAAGAAAAAAAAGGAACTACACAGCAATATACAATTTCAACCACATTGAGAGTTACTGTACTTGGCATAACTCAGGACAGAGATGTCTGAGTCCCTGTAGAGTCTGGTTCATAGCTGTTACTGACTGAAAGTTTTATCAAAGATCCAGTCCTGGTATGGATGCAATGGGATACCCAATTCTTTTACTGAAATCTTCAGTCAAATTCAGTGTAAAAAGAAAGCAAAATTCATATTGTACAGGCAACTAGATTCTAGCATTGTCTTGGCACATGATTGTTTTTTACTTACGAATCCTAAATTGTTTCAATTGTACTGTGATACAAAACATAGGCTTCTTCAGCAATTAACAAGGACACCAAAAAGTTGAGCCTGCACTCATTGTTGATGTCTATACATTGGCATTTCCTCTTGAACCAATTTGTGACATGTATGACAACCTTAGTTCTGCTACTTCAACATGTTTTGAGGTTACCTGGTATCCAGGACAATTTAAATTAACATGGGGACAGAATCTGACAAGCTACTGCACAGTGGCAGAAATGATGCCAACCTTCTGCTTGCTCTTGCTGCAGGGAGGTGCCTAAAAGCACTCCCTCCATGCACCACTTAAATACACATTTCTTCAAAACTCTGATTTCCTTATCTAGCCATGTTGCAGCCCAAGCACACTGCTTAATGACGTGTATTCCAGTAGGTTCCTTGTTTGCAGCTATTGGAAACTGTGAAGACCATTCTCCCTGAAATGGGGTCTGCTCATCTCTCTTGGTGAAGGAGTATGGCTCTGCAGACTCCTGAACACATATGTGCCATTAACTTATGACTGACATTGCTTCAAATACAATTAAGTAATTAAGAACTTTTAGGGCGACACTCCTATTGCCCGTTTTACTCTGCTAAAAAGTAGAAGCAACGTCAACAAAAAAAAAATTTACTATGAATTTGCAATGGTGCAACTGAAAACAGAATGTGGTTGTTACTATATGTGACCAGTTCTTCTTAAGTCGTAGTCAACATGCTTTGTACTTGATTGTGAAAAAATACAAATTATAAATAAACTTAAATGGCAACTGAAGTATGTTGTAATATCTAGGATGTACAGCACTGGAGTTGGAGACATTAGTGTATTATATACCAAAAATTGTGTACTATTACCAAAAATAAATGATGGAGGGAAATAGGAGATATTTTCAGATCACATTCCAGCTACTCCTCAACTGCTAAAACAGTCACTTAAAAGGTCACTGCAGCTTGCAACACTTGTGGTTCCCTTGAGACCACTCTGAGTTGTTAATTCAAATGACATCCATGCTTAAAAATCTGATAACTGAGGAACTGTACAGTGTCATCACTTGGCATCAGAAGACAGGTAATGAGCAAGAGTCTCAAGGCAACAACATTAATTTTTAAGATAAAGTAGAACTGTGGAATCTCTGAAGATATAAGAAATACACAACCGTGTTTCTTTTTCAAGAGTATTTAGAATTTAATGCTTGCTTCAGCTACTGACATAAAATCTCAAGGCTCCTCCACCCCACAAGTATCTGTTTAGGACTTACCGTTACTCCAAAGAAGTTGGTTTCATTCATAGCATCAAGAAAAATTTTGCCAAGTTTGTGATTTGTGTAGTTAAAATCTTCAATTTTTTGGTGCTTGTTGGTGGCATTCAGATACTTCATTGCTCGCTGTAGAGTCTTGGCAATCACCCATATTCCATCATAGGCATAACCATGAAATTTGCTGGATTGACCATCACCGCGCTTAGCATTGTATTCCTTTTCATATTGCTGTGGAGTCTGCAGAGGAGAAAAACTTCAGTTTTACTTCAATATTTAACATTTTACAGAGTTGTGTCCAAACCTACACCTCGAACTGCACCCTCCAATTTAGAGACATGCATGACTAATACAGAAAAGGCTGCCAAAACCAAAATCAAGAAAGAAACTAAAATTCCAAAAACATGTGCTGCCTGACTTACAAGACTGATGGTGAGACTGGGAGGGAGACCTAGGAGACAGAGAGACTGAAAAGCAGTTGTTCTGCTTCTCTGTATGAAGGACAACTTGCTTTATTTTGCTTTTGTACAAAAGGCTTCAGTTCTACCAAAGCTACCAGCATACTGGTGAGCCGTAATACTAGAACAGAGAGTCAGTCTGTATCCCTGCAAATTAGTGGTCTGATTACACTTTATAGGATAATGCAAATCAAATAACCTTTACTTCAGCAACTATTTGCTTAATATGAAATTATCTGAGTGGCAATTTGTCTATGTTTTACAAGTTTCCTACGATTTTTATGGTGTGCTATCTTATGATGAGTTGCCTTTTTGTAAAGTTGCCTTTCGTGCTCAGTCAGCAAGGCATGAAAGACATGAAAACAAGATGAAAAGCGGCAAAATCAGGCATGTTTATTCATTGGCCAGAGTTTGCATAAATTTGTTCTGTGATAAAATGTTATGTACTTTACAGAAATACCACATATTTACATATTTAAAACAAGACCCACCCTCCCGCCCCTAGTTCTGAGAGGCACAAATCACCAATGAAATTAGCTGTTTGCAGGTTAGGTTTAAACATAAAAGTTTTCTGTTTCTGTGCTCAACTATTGAACTTGACATGACACAGCACATGATACTGCAGACTATAATTCAAGCTTTACTGTACATTTAACTGTAATGTTCATACAGGGGGGAGAAGACAGATTTGAGGCAAGGGACTTTACTGCTTCCTTATCCTGGAGAGAATTGGAATTGATTTCTAAATATTTAAAAACTGCAAACCAGTGGAAAGATGAGACTAACCATGATGACTGCCAGCTCTCTTTGTAGAAGAACCCTTTAGCTTCACCTCCCTCCTCAGTGTTTTGCTGTGTCAAGACACTGGTGAGACAAGTGATGGTAAAATAAAATAGTTGGAGGAAAAATACTAACCCTTCCTGATATGGTCTTTATCATTTTTGAGCTGAGAGGCTCAAAATCCACTCCAATATAACCTTCCATGGCTGCAAGAAGATTTTTGCTGAGACATTGTGAGGAATTAATCCAGGATTCCCACCAAAGGTTTTCATACCACCCTGGAATAATCCACTGATATTTGCTGCCATACATTTCTTCATCATAAGCCTACAAAAAAAGAAAAATAGAAAAATCTAATAGACACTGTAACAGACATATTGAACATAAAAGTAATTGTTTTCTGTTCATGTTTTTTCCATTATTAATGAAATTACAGCATAATTGAAGGATACACAAGTATTTTGAACAGTTTAGAATAAATACTTGCTAATAATGAAGACTCCTTTCTTGAAGATTCCTGTCTTTAAAATTCAGGTCACGAGAAAAGAATTTAGTAAGACCTATTTTGCTTTCAATAGACCATTTATTCAAAACCAGAAAAATAAAACATTGGATTCTAAAACTCGGTGAGATAAGGAGGAACACTGGCAGAAGGCACAGTGTTTGCACAGAAAATTCTCCATAACACAACTGTTACATGAGTGGTAGGACCACCACATGATCACGTTTAAACTAAGTTATTATCATCCTAATATCATCCTAAAGACCACATAAAACAGGATAAGGTTAAAGAAGAAAACCTGGATCCTAGGCATCATCAAATCACAATGTTGCAAATATGAATTGCGTGACTGTGCTAAAACGAAGACCACAGGGACGTTAAGTAAGCAGTTTCTTCTGAGGAGCATGAATCAATAGTAAATTGATAAAGCAAGCAAATCTCAGTGATCTCTTTTTTTTCAGCAAGAAATTTCTTCTGGTGAAATTCTGTATTGTTTGAATACTGAATATAGCCCACTGTACTCCAAGATACTGAGATGATGGTTATCTCCTTTCAATACATAGCAGATACATAACAGGACACAGAAATACTTTATTAGTCAGGCACAATGCTGTTGTGCCTAAAAGTTGATCTATTCACAATAGATATTCTATTCCATTGTGAAGAGTGTTCTAGGATAAAATTAGCAAATTTTATCTCAGATGTTTCTCTCACTGTCTTGTAACTAGATATTTTTCTTTTGATATTTCAGTCAGACTCCATTACAAAACAGCAGGTTTCATGCTTCTTTGGCTCCTAAGGTAAGCAATACCGGAGATCTAAGACATAAGATAAAAATTCCAATTTTTAGAAATACATGCTGCAACCTTAGAGCTCTTAACTGGAAAACTGCTACATCTTCACAGAAAATGTTACAGAAGGAGGAAATTATGAGAATGCAAACAGGACATATTAGTCATTCAGAACATAACTGTTTTGAAAAGTATCCCATAGATCATACCAAAAGCCTACCAGATAAATAAAGATGAATAGCAAAAAATACAAAATAGGACAGCCTCCTAAATACATTAATACCCAAATTAAAATTGGGCTTTAAATCTGTGAAGGCTATTATAATGGTGCCAACTAAATTCATAAATGTATTGTGCACAAAGCAGATTTGTTTGGCCCCTGGTTGCAGGAGCTTTTTTTCAGCCAAAATAAAATTTCGTGCATTTGTATACAATGCTGCCTGAAAGTGCTCCTGTCTGAAACCCAGTGTCTTGCATCTCATATCTTGTTTATTCCACAATCCACATAAATTTTTTGTCTTTCTCTTGCTCATTAATTCTACCCTTTCAGAAACACATCTCCTTTTGCCCTCCTGCCCATCTCCACTCCTGCTACGGCTATGGCGACACTGCATCCCAGGTCCACCTGCGAGGAAAACAGCAATCCCATCATGTAATACTTCCTGATGTCTAAAAGAGTTTCCATTACACAATTAGGTCATTCAAGACCTTTCAGTGATATAGTGGCTTTTATTTGACAGTTTTCAAATCACTGAGGACACAAATTGACATAGAATGGTGCTTTTAGAGAAGGAAAATCTTCTGTAGCTTCCCCTGCTCTATACAGATTAAAGTCTCAAATCGTGTGTTGTAAGGAAGTATTGGCTGTGAATTATTCTGAAATTGGAGCTGTTGGAAATTTTCTGTTTGCATAAGCACTTGAGCCTGTTTCCTGCATAATCGATAAATGTCCTTGGATATAGGTTGAAAATTGAAAGTTTCAAAATAGCCAGATATTCCATCCTGGAAACTAGGGATCATTCCCAACAAGGTTTCACTGAAACTTTCATATTCCTGCAAGAATTTGGTTAAAAAAACCCCAACAACAAACACTTTAAGAGCTGGCAGCTCTTCATTCAAGATCTTGTGGAATGATAGGGCTTGAAGGGTAGTCTGGGGAAGGCAAAAGAAGAAACAAAATCAGCTCCTCCAAAGCTGAGCACCATGACCATGCAGTCATTTTTCTAGTGACAGCACAGTTGTTAGTGTTCAGGCACTTCAGTGTTTGGGTTCCAGAAGACTTATTTCAAAATAATGCTTTTTGCCACCATTTCTTCCCTGTTGATTCTGCTAAATGGAGATGGTTTTGACGCTTAAAAGATACATTTCCTTGAAATATGTGGATCTGTCATGGTTTAACCCCAGCCAGCAGCTAAGCACCACGCAGCCGCTCTCTCACTCGCCGCCCCCAATCCCAGTGGGATGGGGAAGGGAATCGGGAAAAAACGTAAATCTCATGGGTTGAGATAAGAATGGTTTAATAACTAAAGTAAAATATAATACTAACAATAATAACAATGAAATATAATAATAATAATAATAATAATTGCAATGAAAAGGAATATAACAAAAAAAGAAGAGGAAAAAAAGGAGAAAAAGGGAAACAAACAAACAAACAAACAAACAAACAAAAACCCCACTGATGCACAATGCAATTGCTCACCAGCCGCTGACCGATGCCTGAGCAGCGATCCGTGCCTCCCGGCCAACTCCCTCCCGTTTATATACTGGGCATGACATTCTATGGTATGGAATACCCCTTTGGGTAGTTCGGGTCAGCTGTCCTGGCCATGCTCCCTCCCAGCTTCTTGCACACCTGCTTGCTGGCAGAGCATGGGAAACTGAACAATCCTTAACTTAGGATAAGCACTACTTAGCAACAACTAAAACATCAGCATGTTATCAACATTATTCTCACACTAAACCCAAAACCCAGCACTGTACCAGCTACTAAGAAGAGAGTTAACTCTGTCCCAGCTGAAATCAGGAAGGGATCTTTCTTGAACTGTTTGAATGCACACAGACCACTTCTTACGGCTTTTAGTTTCTAAGGGGAAGATTTGTTGGCACAAAAGAGCAAGGTGAAGAAGGTTTCCAAGTGCTTTGTACTATCAGAACAGCATAAAGTAGTCATATGTCTTCCCTAATCTTTCCCGCATGCCCGATCTAGGCTGCAAAGCCCTGAGTTGCTGTCAAGCAGCCAGGAAACTGTCCTGGACATTTTTTGCCCTTGTAAGACTGTTTTGTTTTTGTTTTTTTTAAACTTTTCATTCTTGTTTGAATCCATAAAGAGATGTTTATTTACAACAAACAGATTTCTGTAAGATATCTTTCTATGTGTAGTAAACAATTACTGGCAGTTTGTGTAAATGGGCCTGCAAAACCTTACCCCCATTGAATTTCCATCATGTTTCCATCATGTCAGCATGGACACATCCTATATCCCACTCCTGAATGCCTGTAGACTTCTGAATTGCAATGAACCTCCATCTGTTTCTCATTAAAAATCAATACTGCCTTTAATTCCAAAACAGAGACTCAGCAGTAAAACTTTGTCAGCTCAAGGAGAACAGAGTCCAGTCCTTTTGTATCAACCATGCTGATTAAGCCTGGCTTTAGTTATTATTAAATGTTTACTAAAAAAGCCACCTAAAGCTCATGCAGTGACCTATGCGTAATAGTCATCTTCTGTAATTGTCTTCAGATAGTTAATTGTATCAGCTAGGCATCAGTCTTGATGTGTGCATGGCTATACTGCATTATCTCTATGGCTTCAAGATAATATGTTGCAAAAATTCCCACTAACAATTTTTTTAAAATAAATTTTTCTGCAGAACTGAAGTTTTCGTTGGGAAGAAGCAATGTCATGTTAATCCAATTTGAAATGAAAAAAAAGATGTCTATCCAACACAGTTGACCATTTTGATTGTTGAAGTGCTAAGTTTTGAGCAAAATACCCTAATTTCTATTCCATGAAAAATATCACATTCATCCCACTGAGGTGAAACCAACATTAGAAAGCTAAGATTTCCCACAGAATTAAAATTGCTCACTGTTTTTGTCACTAGTGTTAAATGAATAGCTAAGCTTATTTAAATCATCGTAGGAAACACCTGCTAACATTCACTTTGGCTTGAATTAGTCCTGTCATGTTTTTAAAGTTTGCCACTGAATTAGACTACCTTTTAGTCCATTTATCTTTGAGTTATGTGCGTGTGTGTGTGTGTGTGTGTATTCGGGGGGGGGGGGAGGAAATAGCCAGGTGAAATTAAAATGAGCATACTGTGTCCAAAGAAGAGAAATGAAACTGGTGAAGGGTCTAGAGCACAAGTCTTGTGAGGAGCGGCTGAGGGAAATGGGGTTGCTTAGCCTGGAGAAAAGGAGGCTCAGGGGAGACCTTGTCGCTCTCTACAGCTACCTGAAAGAAGGTGGTAGTGAGGTGGGCATTGGTCTCTTCTCCCAAGTAACAAGTGATAGGACGAGAGGAAATGGCCTCAAGTTGCACCAGGGAAGGTTTAAATTGGATATTAGGAAAAATTTCTTCACCAAAAGGGCTGTCAAGCATTGGAACAGGCTGCCCAGGGAAGTGGTTGAGTCACCATCCCTGGAGGTATTTAAAAGATGTGTAGATGTGGTGCTTAGGGACATGGTTTAGTGAGGGACTTGGCAGTGTTAGGTTTACGGTTGGACTCGATGATCTTAAGGGTCTTTTCCAACCTAAATGATTCTATGATTCTATGTAAACTCCAATGGATGTCCTGAGGAAACCTCACAGCATATGATTGTTGAATCCAGACAGAAAACTGAGGTAGACTTTAAAGATTTTCTCACCTACATAAATCATTAGCAAATAATATTCCGGTTATAACCACAATCAGAAAAAAAAAAAAATCTTGCACTAGTGCAATAGCACCTTCCTTTAACAAACTCAAAGTCTTTCTCTGGCTGACATCAGCCACCCTGCAAAATATAAGAGAGAATCACAAGTGAAACCTTTCTGAAGATACACCTGGGGAAGAGGGTTAAAAAACTTGACATATCTAAATTATTGTGCTCTTAGACACATAGCTGTAGGAGTGCATGACTCAACAATATATTTTATGACTAATAACAAGCTTACTGACATATTGTAGTGCATTAATATATAAATGACCTACTTTGAACTGCCCTCTCCTGCATTCAGTCTCCTGCTGAAACTCTCATATAAATACATTTATACAAGCCTAAATACATGATCTCTCAGATTTCTCCAGGCTCCAGAAAAATCCACCTTATTATTTTTGACGCTAATGTACTTTAGAAGCAGCCATCACTCTTTAAACCACTCTGAGTTACGCACACTTTCCATGTTAGTACCAAACTGTTGCCGCAGAAAGCTGCGGCGGGCGTTCGTGTGAAAGAGACATCTCCCACCTGAAATCCTTCAGACTGGAGCGACGCAGACAAGAGGACACCCTGCCCCTCCGAGGTCTGCTAAGATTTCTTGAGTGGCCTCACATGCACACGGACTTGGAAAAGAATTGTGGAGGAAGGCAACTAGATACTAAGGGCAGTGGCATAAGTGAGGCCAACCTCCTGTCTAACGTTGGGTTGGAAGACAGGTCTGACTGGAACCCTTCAGCTGGGGAAACACAGCCCAACAGCAAGAGATCTGAGGAGGAGCTGGGCCACAGAAGGACCATTCTCTCTTCCAGGAATGGAAAAATGGGAGATTATCTCTGCCAATCCGATTTAAATGCCGGAACAAAAAGATCTATCTACAAAGACCTATCAGAGATGAGAAGAATGAAAAAGAAAATAATACCTTCCATTTCCTTTTGGACGCAAACAGATTTTGTTCCTTCCAAACGTACTGCACAATCTTCTTTCCAAATTTTGCCAGCAACTGAGACAGCTGCTGAGTATGAGCCAACATGTGTCTGAGGCACACATAGCACTCAGATTTTGAACTTCTGCCTTTCCTTTCTTTGTTTGGATAGGTAACTGTCTCTCTAAGTGAAAACTAAAAAACACCCTCTGAAATTTAGACGCCATCATTATTGCTTTTCCATTATATTTATCGCGTTCTTGGTTCATAGAGGATTAATCTGGTTATTTAGACTGAGAATTCAATACTAATACAAAATTTAGGCCACTAAAATCTGCCTGTTTGGGATTTTTTTTTTTTTTTTTTTTGAGCAGGTACAGCTAAAGATCCACATTTTAATCCCACTACTTTCAATGGCAATCACACTGTGCATGTTTGCAGCACATTCACATACACAAACAAATGGTGAGGATAGGAAATTTTATGTATGCTGGTCTCACTGTATTTCTTTTAATTCAAAAAACTTTTATTTTTTACAAACTAATATTTGCTTTCATGTAAAACATGTAAAACATACAGCAGTCAGAAGTGAATGACAGCTGTACAATCAGCAACATTTTTAGTAGCAGAAATTATTAGGGTTGCTTAGTTAGCAGGTATAGGAACTGCTTGAATTTCTTATTCTTTCAAAGCAAAACATGCAAAACTACATACATGCAGACATTACCACCAGAACACAACTCTTGGACAAGATTCAAATCTTGCAGTTCTCTGTATCTGCTGCTACATATACAAGTGTTTCCCTGGATCTGACATGAAGAGAAATGCTCAAGCTCGATTTGGCATTTAATTCCACTACAGGAAAGCAATAAGAAGAAGCTAACCATGCAGTCCATGCCTAAATTCCACTGAAGTCAAGTACAAAGTATTTTATTGAAAAAGAAATGGACCTAAGCATGCGTAACCTCTCTTTAGGATATAAACCTTGACAGAGCTGAACCTCATAAAGAAATGTTTATGCTCAAATTATTTTTTATTCAAATGTAACATATTCTTTATTCTGATATGCAATTAAATATATTTACTTACACAGCAGAAAACTTTCACAGCCATTTCCTCATCAAACTGGCCAAGGATTATCCGAACATCATTACCCTGCAGATTGAATAAAATACATAGCAGTTAAGTACAGTCACAGCCTTTCCAGAAAGCACTTCAGTTGGCCATTCAAGTCGTGTAGAGAGTTAACACAGATTATAGCTGCAGACAGCAAGATTAATTCAGAACTATTCCATTTTCTGTAAGATCAAGATCTTGAAGTACTGCAAGAGAGAGCAGCTGAGGTGTTTGAAGAAAATGATTAAGCAATAGCATTAATGAGAATAAAACTGTAGTGTTTATCTTGTCAAATATTACTATTCAATAACACTAAAATATCAAATATTCTTTTGATCCCTTGCAAGATTTCTTTTAAAATTTTGCATATTAAAACCAGCTGAAAATATATGCTTTTCACTGCTTACATGAACTAATGCTGCAAAGTTGAGAGATTGGAGATTTGTAAGTGAGATAAAATGCCTTGATATTATGCCCGCTTTAGTAATTTTTAAAGGTTTTACGCATACAACATCTTCTCTAGTCTCTATAACACATTGTCAATCCCTCTTCTCCTCCTCTCTCCCACCTCCACACATTAAAAAAAAATCATCACACTTTAAGAATCTATGACTGAAGTCAAAAGAGATCATTTTACTTTCATACTTAGAAACATATTTAGAAAATATTCCTAAATTCAGGAGCATATGCAGGAAAATATTTCTTCAGGAACAGGGCTAGCTTTTTTCTCATGTGAAAAATTGCTGCTAAAATCTATAAAAAACGGAACAGATAGCTTTTTATGACTTAATATTACCTTTTATTTCACACAAAACCTGAGTTCTCAGCAAAAGCTTGAGCAAATCTAATTTTTCATTTATTTTATAAAACACTTGGTTAGAATTACTAATAGCTCTTTCCCTTTCCAAGGAAAAAAGAAACAGATGATTCAGTGTGAATTTCAGTGGCGAAAAACATTTCAGTTTTAATGAAATAAATTTATCAAAGATTTTCAGTTTAGATAATTTCAATGTTTAGTTCCTGTTTAGTAGAAAATATTATGATGGACAGTGCAAAAAGATACTAGAATGCTTCTGCAATTAAATGCATGAAATAAGTATCACTCTTAGCATGGTTAAAGTTGGAAAGAATGTATTATGTTTTGCTCATTCTGAACCTGTGCATTTTCAGTAAGCCTGCTTCTCTTTATTTTTGTATTTAGCCACAGATTGATGAAGTAATGTAAATCTTATTGAAGTGGATTAGATTCTTTTTAAACAAATCTAACAAGGTCACATGAAACTAAACAAATAAAGTACACAAATTACAGCAATAGTATTACAGGTTTTTGTAAAGACAATAAATAGATTTAGGAATTATGCAGCAAAAAACCTCTCATCCATTATTTCTATTTTTCATATTTTAAAAATAATTTTGGTCACTCTTGGAACTCCAATTTTGAATCACTTGGCCTCTCTGAACATAAAAATGCAGATTTAATATTTGAAAAAAGGGTAGCAAAGTTTGGTTAAAAAATAAATGACACAGCACCTGATTATTAAACTTAAAATTGAATAAATTTCTTTTCATTTTATAACATGATGAGAACCAATTTTAAAAGAAACAGCAGATGTGCGGCCTCATAGTTTATGAGCACCAGAGGCTGTAGGTAGGGTGTAGAGAATAACCCTATAGTGCATGTGCAGCAACGCTGCCCGCTGGCTGTGCAACAACCTTCCGACTGAAGTTGTAGTGTCTGTGGTGTGTGGTTCTATGCCTTAAGATATTGCTTCCACCTGATTGTCACATACACCAGAGTACATTTCCCATAGTGACTATTCTTTTACTGTAAAGTACTACAAGGACTATATAGTCCATCCTATTTTTTTTCTCATAAATATCCTATCCCATTTCAAAAACCTTACTGTCTGCAAGGATTGTCTTATACTAATACCATTGTGCAATTAGTTTGGCAATAGCACTCAGACCCAAATCTTGCACATTCAGCCACATGAGTATGTGGCTCTACAATTCCTTTAGTCTACAGGCATGCAAGCAAACAGGCACACAAGAAACTCATCTTGAAAATTTTTTTCACACAAGGCATAGCAGAGCACCCATTCTAATATTGGCAGTCAATCCTATTTTCAAACATGCTTTGCTCTTGTTCAGGCACCCAAGCAAATGGGTGTATTTGCTGATTTGTCCAGCTGTCAGCAGATCCCAGTTCTGAATATCTGACCATCTCAATATCTGACTAAGGATTTCAGGGAAGCTGGATTTTCTATCAGGCAGGAATCTTCATTTGCAGCATGGGATGAGCTTCCAATGCCAGAGGAGGAAATCTGCAAAGTGCAAGAACCACATCCGAACTAAGTTCTTGAGAATCCCTGATGCTCAACTAGAAAGCTTCACGACCCAAGTTTGAAGATCAGCTATGGCTCTGGAACTTGACAATCCCTGATGTTCTGTCATCCTTGAGAGGTATGATCGAACCAAGATGCGATACCCAAATGTTCTTTTGCCTAAATTAATGAGTTTCCATGTTAACACATAAATCATTGGTTTTGAAGCATTCAGTATGGCAAGGAGGACATTAACATGTCTGTGTTCACTAAAAGATTTGGATGGTATCCAATGACAAACTGACCGAAGAAGATCAAGAGAAATGTTCTATTACCACCTATTAAAGAATAAGCCATGAGTCCTCCATTTCAAGTATTATGCCATTGAAGGCTACAGCAAAAGAAAGTTGAATTCTGATTTTTTTCCAAAGACTTAAAAGTTATAACGTTAATAATGTTCTTCTCCATGTCTTTTTATGTGCAATATGCTAAGAAAAAGAAGGTTTCTCTGACAGAAACGTGAATCACCAGTTCTTCCCCACATTTGTCCAGGTATTAACCCTTTGAGGGGTGGGGAAAATCACAATCCACATATGCTCAGTACTGGCCAGAGGTGGATCCAAGAAGATAATGCTGAGTCAGTAAATAAAGTGACCGGAGGTAGGATCCAGTGAGAGAAAAAAGGGCACATGGGAAGGAGAGACAGACCCAATAAGGAATTTGAGTAATGAGTACTTACACTTTTTAGGCAAAGATGGAGCAAACAGCTGGGGAGGTAGCAGTAGGCTTGAGACCATTATTGAATAAGGAGCTTGAGAGGGAGAATTAAGGCTTTTGAAGAGTATGGCAGATAGGAAGCTTGACAAATAATTACTGTTAGGACAAATGCAATCTCAGAAAGTAAGCCCAGAAGAAAATGGAACAACAATCTAGATAAAGGTACTGAGAGGGAAATGAGAAATCAGAGAAGCAGAACATAGCATTGAGTAAGCAAGGAACTTCAGACTGGGATGAAGATCCAGAATGAGACAGGGATGTTGCTGGGTTAAGTGGAGAGTATGGGATCACAGGGTCAAGCTGACAGTGAATATATGGCTGAATATCTTTTTCTTTTTCCAGCTTCATAAAGTTGCATAATGAAGAACATAATATATGGTTCTAGTTGGTTAGTTATGTATGGGAAATCATAAAAGATTCCTCCTGTTTATAGCCACACAGATATCAATACAATGCTGTGAGATGCAGTGCCTGGGGTTTTATGGCTTGCAGTTAAAAAGAATGGAAAATTTAGTAAGCAATCATGTAACCAAAGAATTGTACGTTAGAACACACGTAGAAGGAACTAATTTAGGAAAGTCTATACAATAGCTTTTCCTCTTCCACGCATAACATTCTTCCTCTGTGCAATGACACAGCCCTCAGTAAGCCTCTTTCTCTCCAACTCTGCTTTTTGCGTCCCCTTCCACATTTTTCCCAAATCTGTTCCTGAAGAATTGCATTCAAGATGGTAAATAAGCCTAGATCCATTTGATGCCAGGCTTGGGTCTGCTGGCTCTGTCCTGCATAAGAGACACTGAAGCTTCCAATTCATGCAACTGGACATAGCTCAAATCCCTTGCAGAGATTTTATCTGGATGGATAATGAAGTCCGCACTGAAGTTTATCAGAGCTGGGTTCATGTCAGCACTCGCGGGTCAGGGTATACGTCCACATTATAGTCTCATGCAAAGAGATACATCAGACACTTACTGGGGCATAATTTTTTTCCCCCTTCAGTCACACTGTTAACTATCAACCAGTGTCATCTCCTGGCAAGGATATACTATTCCTTTACATCAACCCTCATGGGACTGATGCAAGTTAACACAGCGTAGCTCTCTTGGATTAAAGAAGTCACCCACTGGATCCCAGCAAGTGTCAAGTACTCTTTCTTTCTCACAGAGTTGTAAATTGCTTGCATGGATCTAAAGCGTATTTGACAGAAGAGTTTTTAATTCATGGAACTAGGCAGGTGATCTATGAGATGATTAAAAACATCCCAGGGGGAAGGCAACTCCCAAAACTGCACTTATATAAAAAGACCAATGTTTAGACCATTTGCCAGATGGTGAGCTGTCATATTTACTCTTCTCAGAGATTAGAGTAGCAATATCAGCATTTAAGCTTTGCCCCTCAGTAAGCAGTACATATGTTCCCATATGGACTAAAGTTCAACCAAGAAAATGAAGAACAGTTACATTTCATTTACCCACAGTTGTGGCAGACTCTCCATAAAAACATATTTTATAAATGAAGACTACAGCACAGCCTCAAAAATAAATGACTCTCCTGCTCTCTTCTTTCTTTCATATAGGTGAGGATATTATTCATCCACTAAATATAAAGCGTCTTTGGTACTACTGGCAGCTGAGTAGTATAAACCCTGAAGACGGTGAGGATCAAGACATCTAAGATGCTGAGGGATGAAGAACAACTTGTCTCCTCCACTGCCCTTTCCAACAGCATCAGATATGAGGCACTCTTTAGCCTTTTCAGAGTTTGTGAGTGATGCACATTATGCTGGAATAGGCAGCTATTTTTTTTTCAGCCTGCAGAGCTTCCCTTCTGTGATCAGATTTTAATCTGTCTCATTTCTAACGAATAACACCACAATGTTGTATTACACAGCTTTCCAGAGACGGATTGCTACAATATCTCATCTGCCAGGAAAAGTCAATGTCTTGGCAGGCTTTTTATGAAATATCTAAATTGAACAGCTCGGATACTCTGTCTTATTCTCTACCATGTATCTGACAGTCAAGATGTTATCAATAAATCTACTCAAAGCTGGGTAACTTTGTCAATAGAGGTATCCACATGTTCTGCCTTCTAAATGCCTGGATGTCCACTTGAAGAACTACAGACAAGCCTCTGACCTCAGCTATGGAATCACTGATGGTGAAGGTGAACTAGAGGATGTCAGCTCCCACCATCATAACATGCTGGCAAAACTTGCTGATGTCTGTGTTAGTGTGCATGGCACTCACTTAGATTGAGGCCACATCCAAACCTGTTCATGGCCCAAAATTTTAAAATTTAATTAACTTGACTGTTAGAAGGAGAGACCATGTTCGGTCAGTATCCAAAACACCTATTGTATTTGGGAAATCAGATGGAAACTGTTTCATTGAATTGGAATTCATATATTGCAATTTTTTTGTCCTACATGCAAGATACAAGAAAGTTGGAAGCAGAAGCATCATTGCTCATACAATTTGCCTGTGCATGCTTAGAATTTTTAAACATTTAAGTTGATGTACAAATGCATATCCTCCAATATCCCTTTCCCTGAACACAAAAATGAGTTTCAAAGATATCCTTAAGCCTAAATTTACTTTCCAACTGTGATTCAAAGAGGCTGGAGTAAATGCAGTAAAAAGTAAGGTGTTGATGGGAAAAATATAAAACGTATATTTCGGCAAATCATACCAGATATTTCTATTTCGTATTGTATAATCATTAATTTCATTAATTTAAGCTGTGTTTACAAAAATAAAAGGTGTTTTATGTCTATTTGAATCACAAGTACAGTAAGCACATACCAGTTTACGTATATTAGGTTTACTTCTTGAAGAAAGGAATGAACATTTTTAGAATTGGATAGCTAAGTTGTGCCTGACATATGTACTTAAGGACGAATAACTTTATATTCCTGTCAAGAATAAGTGATTGTCTAGATAATTGCTTATTTATTGTAGTAATTTGTTTTGAAGAAGAAATCAAGAGATAACTTTAATATGTTGTTTGTTAGAGTCTTCTGGTCTTTATAAAACAAAGAGCGTGTTGTTGACGTACAGGAAGGTAGAATCTCATTGCTTCTTCTAACCTTCAGCCTAAATATACATGCTTATATGCATTTTTTCTTGTTATTCCATCTTCCATTGGTTTAAATAGCTCTGCCTTCAGAACTGTTAGTTTTCTGATGCCAGGGGCTAAAGACCTTGTCAAAAAATATGTACTTTACTGATAACACAGACTGGAATCTTTTCAACCCCAGATAGGAAATGCAAACTGGCTTAGACTGGACAGACGCAAATGGCTTCCTATAAACATAATCTTTACCTGTTTATACTTTAAACATTCAGGCTTGCGTCTCTAGACTGTGGGAATAATAAAGTACATGTAGTTTACCATGCTTCAGACCTTTTCCAGTTAGCTTCAGTAGTGGTCTAGTCTTATACAGGTCGATATCCTTGCTTTAATTTTAGGTTTTTTAATGCCGTTCAGTTTATTAGGGTGCTTTTAATCTGTTTTACACATATTTAAGTATTTGCAGGATTGTGGCTTTGATTGTGTGTCATACATATTTGATGCCAGCAAAAATTTGATCTTCACCATTTAAAAGTGCTTTCTCTTGCTGTTCAATCATTTTTTCATGTTCATATGTAGTTTAAGATTCATATCTCCTATGTCTAGTTTATTGTTGGTTGCACTGCATGGTAATGCTAAAATATAGTTTTAATTTTCTGAGATGCCAGGAACCTAATAAATCATTATAATAAGAGAAGGATGGTAAATTATTCTGCTATCAAATTTATTTTTCCTATGATTCATATGAAATAATGCAGATGGTATAAGTAAAGAATTCAATCTAAAATGTGTAATGAAGCTAATGGAAAGATGCTCAATGCTTTTGCTACATGATAATTTACCTTAAAAGGATTCTGGTTCCAAACCTCAAGAGCTTTCGCACATATATCACTAAGACTGGTGCTTTAGGTACAAACATTAAGCCAGCAGCAACTTTCTTTATTTAGTGTCCCTATCAGGAACTATAAAAATATTTACTATATGCATAGACATTCATTGACTTAAGCAGGACTAGGCCCTCAAAATGCCATTTGTTGACCTTATTATGCAATGGAATGTAGTAGTATATCACTCTTATGCAAGTTTTGTTTTATTAGCCTTCTTCAAAGGAAAAAAAAAATAAATCAAATGTCATGACATAATCACCACTTTCTCTTTATTCCTCAAACAGCAGCACATACCTTAAGCTTCTTTACACTTGTGCAAGGATCATTAGAGAAACTCTCAGTATCTGAAATTTCGATGTCTTCACCATACAGGACGCCAGTCAGATCATTCCTCACCTGTCAGAAGTTGAGAAAAAGGCAAACTAGTGAACTGAGACTCAGTGAGGAGGAAGCAGATGGATTATATCTATCACTGTAATGACAAGCAATGATCTCGATGATGCTCACATTTTTTCTCCATTTCACCTAAAATCTGATCGAGGCACTATTCTTTTACAACCATAATCTACTATCAACAGGTGTATTATGTAAAGAGCTTTACTATGTGTGACAAA
The DNA here is from genome assembly GCF_018139145.2 of Gymnogyps californianus. Taxonomy (NCBI): domain Eukaryota; kingdom Metazoa; phylum Chordata; class Aves; order Accipitriformes; family Cathartidae; genus Gymnogyps; species Gymnogyps californianus. Next base: position 67,984,972 of record NC_059472.1, read on the forward strand.
AAGTACACAGTGGGCTCCCGCTTTGCATGGGGATGGACAATTCTTGTGTATTTCCAGTGCTGTTAAGACCAAAAGCCTTCTTATAGCCAAAGTGATGTTTGAGACTGTGTAAAGGGAAAAGACTCATCAAGGAAACTCTTACATATTCTCAGTGCTGAGTACTGATTTGAAACCACTGTCAGCTGGTCCTAGCATGAATCAGCAGAGCTTAGCTTACATCAGCTAGGGATTGGTAAAGCTTAATGAACTCCTTTGTGCCCTCCCCCTTTCTTAGAGTATGCATCTTATCATGGGGCAGCGAGTGGTATGGCTTTCCTCCAGCCACGTGACTGTAAAAACAGAGTTTCACATTACTATTCCTAATAGATGAGCAAAAATAATTTTAGCTGGATATAACGTGGTTACAGACTGAAATGAAGAGAGCAGCACTCCGATTTTAATTTAATAAAATTATGATCACATTCATTGCACTGATTGTCTTTTTTATTTGTTTGTTAGAAATAGGAGAAGCAAATCATAGTGTAAAACAGGTATCTCAAATGCAAACACAGAAAATACAATACATAGAAGAGAAATATAGGTGATATTAAACAGGAAAATTTAAGTCTATAAATCATATGCAGATACTTTCCAATGACCCTCTGTATGGGTCGTTGGAATTACATATTTTAAATCTCCCTCCTAACTCTCCTTTTCCTTGACCTCCTTTGAGAGAGAAGCACAGTCCATTCAAAACAATCTGAAAATATTTGGTATACAGTGACATGGTCAAGTAAAGAAGAGGAAGTGGCAACTGTCCTTCAGGAGTAGGAACTTCTTCATTTGAATTGAAATAACAATAAAGTTTATATAATGAGAAGACATTTTATCCATCCAAAAATAAGACCCAGCTATCGCTAAATTTCCTCTGCTGAAAGTCTATCACACTCATGCCTAAGTATACAGTAAAAGCAAGGGGATGCAATGAGATATGAAAGGTCACAGGTGAGACTTCTGTGTTCTGCTGGCAGCTTTCCTTCCAAGAAAAACTCGTCTCTTCAGTAATCCTTCAGCCTTTCTTTAATATACGTTTTTGAGCATCTTCCCAATCTATGCATGTTAGTGGTTCTGTTGGGTGTATTTCATGCTTTAATGTTTGCCATGCAACTAATATATTTTTTTGGTATGCTGCTTAACTGTTTTAGATAGCAACACAGTTTTTGGTAAAAAAGAGGAACATTAAAACTATCTTTGTACTTTTGCAAATTTCTTCAAGACAAAGAAGCATAATCTGGTTTCTGCAATGTAGTAATTGCATTAATTGATTCTCAAACAGCTTTCCACCTTTTTGCTGTTCCCTTTAAGTTGGTTTTGCCAATGAAGTATTTCCTGAAAATCATTACTACACTGGCTGCCTTAATAACTTCTTTCATGGCCTCCGCTTCATCTTATCCCTTTTAGCCATGCTTTAAAATTACTAAGACATATTTTTACATTATAACCTTTTACAGTGATTAAAACAAGTGGACGTACAGGTACTTTTTTATTAAAAATTATTTTATTTTACAGAAGCAACAGTCAGAGTGGTCAGTCCACCAATATTTGAGTTATATCCTTCATCCTTTTGTGACGTTATAATCAGTTTTTAAGTGCGTTCTGTGAAAATGTATTCACTGACAAAAAATGATTGGTGACTCCTTTTTCTGCTAGTATACTAGCAAAATGAATGATTGATATTTTAGCACCCGCTATGCCATTAACTGCTCCTTATGATACAAGTCTTTCTCGCTACAAAGAAAAATTGCTTTTCTGAAACAATCAGTGATAACAAAAGAAAATAGACCTCTCTTGATCATAGTTTAGCTGATGTCCCAAATCCTTCTACCTCATATGAAAGTTCACTAGAACTATCATATGTTACTTAGAAAAAGTAAAATTTTCCTTTAGCTAACAGAACTGTACTTTCCAAACGCATACAACTTGTCATATGCTTCTACCCCATACTGTCCTACTTTCTTCTGTAAAACAAGAAATTTTTTAGTTGCAGGTTTGCTTTTCTGCTATTTTCTTGATTTTTTTCTGGAGCCATTTCTAGTCATTCTTTTAATCTCAGAGAGACTAGATTAACATTACTCATCTGATCTGAGTAGAAAACAACTGATTCACCAAATACTGTTTAGTCAAATTAGACCATTATTAACATGCGAAAAATTATAAAAAATACACATTAAATATTATTAAAATAGACTAACACTTATAGATAGGCTTCAGTGAAGGGCACAAGGCTGACACTTGATTATAAAAATTACACTTCAGACTGTCTACTGACTTGCTGTGATTCCTTCCCTTCAGAACTTGTTCATGAACTCTGCAACTGAGGTATTCAATTGCATATGAACTTTTTTCTGAGCAACAATATGAATTTTTTTCTGAGCAACACCTACTTAAATTCAGCCACTGAGAAATTTCTTTGACATCCCCCTGCCCCATCTGCTAGAAGCCCAATATTCTGCAGCTTTCAGAGCTCTTAGACTTTTCATTGAACTGCTGATTAACCTCCCAAAAGACACACCTTATTGGATTAGGTGCCAGAGAAGTTGGAAACCTTTTCCCTTCACTGCCACAATCAGATATTGGATGCTTTTCAGATGCATCTCTTGTGGAGATTTTGCCAAAAGAAAGGTGTTTCTTTCCCATTACCACAACAAAATATTAGGAGCTTTATAAGAATTTACAAGGTTTACATTGTTTTTCTAGAGGACAACGGGGTTTTTTCCCCTTTCAATGCTATGACCACTAGTCTGACAGATCTTATCTTGTGCCTGGTCTGAAGGTATTTTCACTACATTTTCCAGTCTTTGTTTCCTATTTCCATACTTTTTTTTTCACCACCCTCAGGTTCTTTTCTTTCTTTCTAAATATTCTAAATATCTCACAGAATTGAAACCTGTGGTTTTCTTCCTACAGAAGTTCTTAACTTCTTTCAAATAAATTTAACTACAGAATCTTCTGATTTGGATTTGGGTCCAATGTCAGAATTTGCAAAGCCTCACCTCCAGTTCTAGAGCTGCCAGTTCCTGTAATAAATGTTGCAATTTTGGATTAAATTTGTGAAACTCAGAATACAAAATGCTGCATGTTTTGTTTTAGCAGATGCTTGCAGTCCTGGAAAGCGTATCACCAGTGGCACAAGCAGTTTTAGAGCTCAGCAGTAATTGTTTCATTCCACTAACTCTGAGTAAAGAAAATTGTAAACTACTATACTTCTGCTTCTTTATTGTGTAGAATAGAATAATTTCAACTGGAGGAAACTGCTGTAGATAGTTGTAACAAAACTGCATTAAGCTCTGGTGGGCATCTGCAGTTCCTAAGTAAATCTTGCACTGACTTATAATACAGAAGTAGTATAATTCCACCTGGTTTTAGTCCCTTGTCAACAATCTAATGAAGGTTGTAGCTCTGTGTCTGTTTATATAAATTTTACGCACTTTAAAGACATCAACATTTCATTTTCCCAAAACAGGAATTACCAGACCTGATCATCAATAAACCTGGAAGGTTTCACAAACCACTGCTTAGAGACCCTAGTCCTTCACTCACAGCAAAAAAAGAGCGCTTTTACACTGCTCTGTGTACAAAGCCAGACGAAATCAGTATTTCACCACACTACATATTTGATAGATCTATGTGTAGTCAACTTCAAAAATTACTGGGGTGCAAATATGTTTACCCAGGAGCAAGCTCCAAAAAATGAAGGGTTTGTATCATGTGTAAGGGACGCAGCTGCAGGAAGAAAAGGATGGCCCCTGTGCTTGAGGCACGAGAGAAGATGGGACGCAAGAGAACTGGCTTTCACCCCTCATTCTGCCAGAGCTGCTCTGTGATACAGCTCATACAACCAAAATAAGATTTTAAATTTGCTACCAAGTCTGTCTGTATCTTTTTTTCTGTGAAGTGGATGGCAGCAATACTTGCCTACCTCATAGCTGTTGTATCAAATTCAGTGATGTTTGAGAGGCAAACAACAAAGTCCCTGACCCTGCACCTGTGAAGGAAGAAATACAGGGGTTTTGAGGAGCCAAGAACTTGCATTGCCAAGGAAGAAATTAATTTCTTTAATGTCTAGCAAATTGAGAGAGTAGATAGAATGACTAAATGGGATGTAAAAAAAAAAATGAGTCTAGACAAGACCAAATTGCAACACTCTTGTGGTCTGTATCAGGAAGGATGGGTGTAGGTTTAAGGAAAGGAAGCGAATGTTGGGGAGCAACATGGGCTGGCTGCTCCTTAAGGAAGAGGAACGCTAGTGCAATAACACAGCCCCTGGAACAGGGACCTCACCAGCCAGCACCCCAGCGAGGGGAGCAGGACAGGCTTGGAGAAAACAGCCAGTTTCAGCCATGAGGCTACACCTCCAGGCAAGTTCACAGCGATAAGGCAGGTCCAGGGTAAAGCTGGGAAGTCCATCCACGAGTCTGGGACAGCATCGGGTCTGGTGAGAATAACCAGGGTCAGACACAGTCCCGTGATTGCTGGGCAGGTCCATACTGACAAGACAGGTCTGAGGACAAGCCAGGAAATGGGTCCAAACCAACAGGGTCCATGCCAGGCATGGCTGTGATGGAGAGAGAGAGAGAGAGACCAGCACTCCTACGGCATCGCTGGGGCAGGGACTGATGGCGCCGGGCTGAGCTGAGACGAGGTCCTGGGTCATGGCGGTGGGGCAGTCAGGGGCAGAAAGGGCTTTTGGTGCTCTCAGAGCCCTGACACTGGATTTCGGTTGTTGGCACGTTTTTTACTTCCTATATGATCTCTGTATGATGATTCTCTGCATACAATATATAAATGATGCCCTACCTCACAAGGATACAAAAGTTGCACACATATTGATTTTGTTTTAGGTGAACAGATATTGCTCACTTCAGTGGGATTATCAGTGCAAGCACCTGCGCACCAGTAGTAAATAGCTAGCATCCATTTGACCACAATATTTCATTTTTATCAAGCCAATTTTATCCTTTTTTCCCAGGAAAATAGTAAAGAAAGGTGATAGTCCTGATGAATTGTCAATCTAATGATGATAGTTTGGATTCAGGTGTCTCCACTGATCGACAGTTCATACTAGGTTTCAGCTTATATGTTTAAAGGCACAGTTCGCTCATTTAATCCTAATTCTGCCAGTTACAAAATAAATTTAATAATTTTTAGATTAATCATACTACTTTGTTTTTAATAGATATTTCCGATGACCTTTTGGTTCACTAAAGCTGCATGTAAGTACTGCAAGCTAAATCCTTGTTGTTCAGGGCAGTCTAATCCTACCAGATGTTGATCATAAGAGACTCCTAATGAATGAGAACTGGTCAGACCAGATGGATTATACAGTCAGATATTTTACTAAGATTTCCTGCTGCCGAGATTTATACTGTGTACTTTAAAATGTTGTACTGCGGGAGTTTCAGTACAGAGATATAAATATATGTGTACAAAACAAATGCATGAATTATAAGAAAAAATATTTCCTCATCACATGGACAAAATGTAAATTGTGAGTAATTGCAAAGGACAGATTACAATTTCTGGGATTAGTAAAGACAGAGAGATCTCACCACATACGATGCATTACAAGCAAACATAATTATCCCTATTTTCATTCCAATGAAACAAACACATTACTCACGTACAGAGGCTTAGAAGCACTGAGTGAAACTTACTTTCAAGAAATACTCTATCTGGAGAAGAGAAATTGTGTAATACTAAATACTGATATTTGTCATTGCCCTTAGATATAGAAGAAAACTGAGGTATACTTTCATTGATACACATATCATTTGGGATTACAAAAATGAAAGAGGAAGTAGAACCTTATTTTGAGCAGAGAGACAACACAACACAAAAGATAAAGCATAGATAAACCAAAAGGAAACAGTAAAATTTTATTTTAGGTATTAGGAAAGAGTCCCATTTACAGGAAAATTAAAAAACTAAATATATCTTATTGCGTAAAAGAGAAATAAAATCAGAGATGCATTGGATTTCCTTTTTTGTTGAAAAGAAATCAGATATTTTTAAAAAATCACATATTGTGTGTGGTTTTCAGGGTGAGAGGAAGGAAAGATGGAATCCTGGCATATTGGGTTTTTACTTGGGAAAACTGTCAGTATGGGCTTTCAACAAAAATATGACTTTTTTCATTGAAGTAGGACTCTAGCACATGGATCTAACCTGGAAACAAATGCAATCAATATAACTCTTGCCTGCAAGAAGTGCCTGAGTGTTTCAGACTGAGTGTTGTGGACTAGAGTAATAATAATAATACTAACAATAATAGAACAAAAATAGTATATTTTATTGTTTTATTTTTTTATATATATAACTACGTCTTCCTGCTAAAAAATGCTAATCTTCCTCTCTTCCGCCTGGAATGTTAATGCGGTAAACATGATTTCACATAAAACCTACATATGCATGACTTATACCTATTTAAACATAAACCTTTATAAAGTCACATATAAAATGCTCTCATTTCCCCCCAAATTCTCTAAAGTAGAAAAATTTCCTTCTCATGTTTTTTGGTCACAGAAGCTAAATGTAATCATGAACTCTGATGTTAAACCTAACAGTTGTGGGTAAAAAGAATTAATAGGAATTTAGGGTTCTTGTGGTAGGGGTGATATTTATTAGGGGTTTTTAAGGTGACTTACAAACAATTCAAGTTAGAAGGTGATTCCTCTGCAAGAAAAAGATAAAATCAATCCATCTTATCAAGAGGTGGATCACTTGCTATCAGGTATTCAAAGATGCCAGCATATTACAGTGAAATAAAAATTTAGCTAGGAAAAAGAAACAGGAATCTGCACTATGACAAAGCATGAACAGATTAAGTTCCACTTAACCTACAAGCATGTTAAGGCGCTGCACAATAGGTTCAGCAGGACTTCAAGCAGTACGAAGAAACAAACACTCTTCAATAAGACTGGACGCTAAGACAAGTAAACACAAAAAGGCATGGTACATTCCTTACAGGAAAAAATGCGTAATGCATTGCAAAGCCAGAAAGGATTCCAAAGATAGTAGGCAAGGATTGAAAGTTAATGATATATGCTATAAGAAATAACAGCGGTTCACATGAAGATTTCAGGGGCACCAATGAACAAAACTGAAGAAGAAAATATACACAAAATAAACTTCTGGTTCCTTCAGTGTGGGATGCCACCTACAAAACTGAAAGCAATGTGGTTCTGATGGCTTCCAGATAAATAGGACAACCACTCTTCTACAAGTTTATTGGACTTGACTCTTAGAGATAGCAGAACAAAAGCAAAGGGTCTGGAGGCTGCAATATTATACAACAGTAATTTTCATGCCAGGTATTATGAAAGTAAATAGGGGCCATATTGAGAATAGATTATTTAATAATTTGTAAACCAATGCCTGAAGCACAAGTAATTAAGCAAGAATTTAGAAATGCTTGTTTATTAAGGCAAGTGAATGTAATAGGACTACTGAAAGTTGGTGCAAGCATTCAAGTAACTAGGAGTGCTGAAATACTGAATACTTTATCTTGGAGGGAATGTAGAGGCACGCAAGTAAAGGCGCTCTATATTATTACGTGTGGAGTGTAATTAGAACACAGAATACAAAATACAGAATATATCTGGATCTTCTTCTGACAAACAAAATTTCACAAGGTTTAGAGTATGTGTTTAGACAAAAAAATTACTTAGAGAAATAAAAAATCTTTTAAAAACTGCTTAGAATACATCGTAAATCTGCTTTCCATTGGTGAATTTGGTCTAGATTAGGAAATAAGAACAGAACAAGATGGAAAGTCTCATGCTATCACAGAAAAAAGAATAAATCACAGCTTAGAAAACTATCATGAATTTCTTTTGAAGCACACACTATTACACCACCCTCAGAAACACTTCTGTAGCAGTTTTCATGTAGAAAACAGACTGTTTGATTACTGAACCAAAAATTAGGGACTCAACATCTGATCACATTATTACAGGTGGGCAACGTATAGTACTCATTAGTAATTCTTACATACGCACACATTTCAAACACATTTGTTACTCAGAAAGAGCCCGTTTATTAAAACAATTCTGAGCAGAATTCATTGAGAGGGATAATTCAAACAAAGCAACATGAACGATAATTAAATATTGTTTAAGAAATGTTATCAGTGCCAAATGAGCTATGATTTATAATTACAAAAGGAAGCGTCTTCATGTAAAATCCTCCTTGATTAAGCAGAATGCAAGCAACAGTAACATTTACACATTTACAGTCTCTCCACCCATGATGGATGAAATATTTTTTATTCCAACACTAACTAGGAAAGGTGTTACACAGATATTGCCAAAGTTAAGATAAATGAGCATTTCTAAGGAATGAGTCATCTCATCCATAAATAGATGTCTAAAACAGGTGAGATGAATTGCACCCTGGAAGTGCCTCTCTCTTTTCTCCGTTAACTATAAATGGAGCTTAGATGACTCTCAGATACAGACAGTTACAGACAGCTGACGCGTAGCTGAATCCCAGGTCTCAAAATCTAACCCTCTCTCAAAATGGCATTCCAGTACCAGTAGCATCCACTGAAACTTAGAAACCCCAAAGATCCCTTACCTTCATAAAATGTTCTCAGGACAACATCAGAGGAGTGGGCTACTTCCCTGCATCCTTTCTCAATCTGACCACCGAACTGCCGAGGGAGAACACACAGGTTCTTCTTCTACTTCTTGGCTGGTAGAGGAGGTTTGTACAAACCATGGGGTTTGTGAAAAGCTTGGAAGTTTTTATCTATCTGGGATTTTTTCTTTCAGAAAACCTGGGCCAGTTTTGAAGTTTTACCATTCATTCAGTTGCTGTACTGAAGCTATAGTTATTTACTAATAGTTTAATTGCATCAGACTCAGGAGACTATGTCAACATTTAAGAAAACCTCTGTATCCAGGAGTTAAGTCTTGTTATCAGCTGAAAACTATGAATACAAGCCTCAGTGGGAAACTAAAAAGAAAGACACATTTACCTAATACAAAAATTGGATGACATTTTGATGAAGGGGAGATTATAGAAAACATACCTGTGAGAATACAGACGATATGAAATGACTACTATTTCAATAATCTTCCAAAATAGCAATCCACATTCCTCAGAATTCCTAAATGCGGAAAGGTCAGCAATATCAAGCTAAGATTTAATTCTATTCTATGCCTGAACTATGGTAATAGTTGTCCTCATTGCAATACACTGGGGTATTTGGGCTTTAGGCTTTTTAGGAGTGGAGGGACAGGTTTGCTTAAAATTTGAGAACTGTTTAATAAAGCGTTTCATTAACTTACTTTCCACTTGGCAATGCGCTGCTCCAAACAGTTTTGTTTAGATTAACTTTGTAAAAAAACCCTGTGGTTTAAACTTTGTAAGTCTATATTTTTTCTTCCAGGTGAAAAGGGGAAAACAGACACCACTTCAGGAATATAAGATCATCACATGACAATGTTGCACCAAATGATAATGCTAATATAAATAGACATGAAAATTTTACCATATGAACCATGCTTCAGCCCCATGTTCCTTTCTTCTGGAAAAATATAGAAGTTACCTTCTATCTCTTCTGACCCAAACAGGTTCTGCTACATCAGAGAATTAAATTAGATGCTAACTGGAGTGATATTACTGAGTAGAGACAAGTAATCAGGAGATTTAAAAAAATAAATTTTCCTCTTTTTCTCCATTGTGTATCATTTACAGTCAAAGAACTTTTTTCACTTGCACTTGTCTATTAAATTTTGCCATCCTTTTCTTTTTTCTTAAGACTGGAATTTTGTAGCGCATCGTACTGAGGACTGTAACTTTAATCCATTTGGAAACTAAAGTTAGAAGAAACTAAACTGCAGATACATGACACTAAAGTAGTAATGCATTTCTTACAGTGCTATGTATTGAAAATTCATACTAATGTTTAATTTTCAAAAATAATTGAAAAACCTTTTAGAGTCTTTAAAGTAAGAAGCGTAACATACCAATTAACTTTCTTCTGTCTTATATACTCAGATGCTCACTAATACCATTCCTGTGATCACTGGGATTATTATCTGAGGAAACAACTGATTTACAAACCCAAATGCTCACCTCGTGCACATGCACTGGTGATCTGATCATTCTGTCAAAATGCTTCAGCATCAGCTCTCTGTGACAGACATCATGTCCTGGTTTTGGCTGGGATAGAGTTAATTTTCTTCTTAGTGGCTGGTACAGTGCTGCATTTTGGATTTAGTGTGAGAATAATGTTGATAACACACTGATGTTTTAGTTGTTGCTAAGTAGCGCTTATCCTAAGTTAAAGATTTTTCAGTCTCCCATGCTCTGCCAGCAGCAAGTGCACAAGAAGCTGGGAGGGAGCACGGCCAGGACAGCTGACCTGACCTAGCCAAAGGGGTATTCCATACCATAGAACATCATGCCCAGTATATATACGGGGGAGAGTTGGCTGGAAGGGGCTGATCGCTGCTTGGGCATCGGTCAGCGGGTGGCGAGCAATTGCATTGTGCATCACTTGTCTTTTCTTGGGTTTTATTTCTCTCTTCTTTTTTTGTTATATTCCTTTTCATTACTATTATTATTATATTTTTATTATTATTAGTTAGTATTATATTTTAGTTTAGTTTAGTTATTAAACTGCTCTTATCTCAGCTCACAAGTTTTACTTTTTTTTCCCGATTCTCCTCCCCATCCCACTGGGAAGGGGGAGGGGTGAGCAGCTACGTGGTGCTTAGTTGCTGGCTGAGGTTAAACCATGACACATCACCTTTGCTTTATTCATTTTTATAATGCAGAAAACCAAAATAATTTCACAAATATTTCTGAAGCACAATTTTCTTTTGCATCCTCTCTGTTTGTGGGACCCGGCAAATCAGCAGCAGCTCAGACCTTCCAAAGCAGGAGTGTGAATCTGGCTATAATTGTTGGCATCAAGAGTTTGCACTCACTCATCTGTACTGGAGGAACTGAGGAGTTATGAAACTATGAAGAACTGATATACTGTCAGTGTTACAGGAAAATCTCTTTCCTTCTCACTTTCAAGCCTACAATCCAGAAGAAGGTTGAAATCCAGTTTTAGTAGGGGCAGTCTTCACAATGGGAACCACATCCTTCCCTTTGGATCTCCTCACACTACTCCATATTTCAAATAATATACATACTATCTTACAGGCTAGCTGAAAGGCTACATAACCTAGGATATGTGAGGAAAAAGATCTCCCCCAAATGCCTAACCACGGTTTCATCTACAGAAAGGACTTCTGTAAATTCCATCTGTAAATCCCAGCTGGTGCCCAAGTCTGTTAACTTAGCTGTTACTACATTCTGATCTATATATTTTACATTACTTTGTACAATGAGCTATAAAATTTCTGATAAGAACACTTGATAAGTGCAATTTTATTGTCATTTGATGCTGCAAGAAGGTTCAAATGGCCAAACACAACTAATATTTTTTCTATTTGGGAAATTCATTTTTCAGTGCAGTAACCTCTGACAAAGTATCACTTCAGTGTATAGTGTCGTGAATGTTCACAGAGCCTCCTATGGTATTCATTCAAGTAAAACCATTCCCTATGTCTTTTGAAGACATCCTGTAAGGAGAACTTAATGCTACAATTAAATCTTTTGTAGGATGCAGTTGGTCCAGCCTTTAACTGCATGAAAAATAAATGCCCTAAAAAGTATTTTCACCAGTTGCGGAACAGACAATTTTGAGGCGGAACACCACTTTAAGAATAGTCCTTGATGACTTCATTCTACCAAACAAGCATACACATGATGGAGTATGCTGTCCCACTTGAAACTACTGTATTTCCTTGAAGATGGGTCTTAGATAAAAACATGGACTTGTTAAGAAATTGGAGCTGCTTACCAGGTCACCATAGTATTCTGATAGTTACCAAACAGATTCTACTGGCTAAAGATGAAGCTCCTGTTCAGGACAGCACAAGAATATGCAGGAAAACAATACATAATCAACAATTATTTTTAATAAAGAAACAGAATAGGACAACAGCTGTTTGACCACTTTCAACAGCTCCAAACTCTTCTGTTTCTTAAAGTAGTGTATTCATATGTAAGATTTTCCATGCCAGAGCAAGCAGCCCAGGAAAAAAAAAGTCCAGAAAACAAAAGTATTAGGGTCTATGCCCTTCATGTAGGCTTAAAGCATACTGCAACAGAAGATTTGCCCTAAGCAAAAGTATAAAATCCAGATACCACGACGATCTGGCTAAAGTAAAAGTAACTAGTACGGTCCATGTCCTTCCCTTTTCTTTTTTGGGCAATCAGTGCACCCAACAATACCAATTAAGGTTTTAAATAAATTAGGGGTGTACCTTCAACACAATTTTTCCTCCATCTCACCTGCCAATTAAAATCAAGAGTTTGTTAACTTGTTCAATAAAAAGTTGTTAATCACCTCTTTGAGGAAGAGACATTAACCTTAAGAACACTGAAGCCCTGATTTCTGTGGAAGCTATCCCCATGAAAGGAAGCAGCAGCCATGTAGGAGCTGTATGGTGGCTATACACCCACCTTTGACTACTGCTGCTACCAGTTAAGGACAGCAGTGGCTGAATTCTGCCCCACTATTAATCCGCCTGCTATTAATCGTTGTAGGAAACCTCACTTGAGTCTTCCTATCAGTGAATGGTTCCTGAAGAAATGTCTTGATTTTACTGTTCCATTGCCAAACCAAAAAGAGGAGAGGCGATCCTAGAAAATATCAGAAAGGCACATGAAGTGGAAGTGGGTCACTTGCAAAATTAATGATGTCTAACATTTAGTTAGCATGATAATGCCACCCACTGCCTCAGGAAAAAGGATAAAATGAAAAATAAAGCTGGCAAACTCAAGACTAATAAGACACCCAGGCATATGATTTCAACTACTTAAATGTATTTTGAAAAGGTGCCATGCACTTGATACAAAATCAAATTGTGCTTTTCTGGGAAGCCCACGAAGTTGTCCCCCTGTCCCTTATATGTGGTGGCAAGTTGAAGTTCAAAGCTGCTTAAAGGAGAGAGAAAGTTGCTAAAAGTCTGCAACAGAAAAAATAGTTGATGTTTAAATGGCACCCTCTGGCATAAGGTGAGCTACAGTGGTTGCTGTCACCTGGGGAGAAGCAAGTTACAGGCTAAACTATTATTTTTGCTTCTAATCTCTCTTTCTCTCTCCCCCTCCATCCCCCTAGGAACTGATAATGGGATTATCATCTATACATTGCTGATTGTCCCAAATTCATCATGAGACACATGACTGTCCTCTGCTGAAGGCTTTGGAGAGTAACCACTTCTGTTAAAAAAACCAAGCAACTTAAAAATGTGCAGAAGCCATAATCACATTCTTTTCGGAAAGCAGGAATTTAGATAAGCAAGCTAGTTAATAGCTCAGTTAACCCATACTAGTTAAATTAATCTAGTTAATATATGCTATGCTAACTTTAAATTACATTCACTTTTTCATCTAAGTTAAAGTAAGGTAAAGCAAGATAAAGTAGTGGCTCTATTAGAGCATTTTCATTCTATTTTCTAGGACTACTAGATGATTAAACATTATTTCAGAGTTTGGGGATTATCCCTTGGTCCTCCAAGTTTAAAGACAATACAGAAGCTATATTAACTTTTTTTTGAATATCGAAGAAAACCTTGCAGCAACATTTCCTGCAATGGCGTATGACTTATTTCACACTTTATTTACTTCAGAATCCTCAGAAGGATGCCATATGGTGGTGATAATTTACTGTACTAGAGCATCTCAGTTTGATTCACATACTGCCTCCACTGAGATTTCAATTGTCAGCTGAAGCTGTATTCCAGTTACCTGCGAAAAGTCCTACTAGAAAAGAAATTTTCCCCTGGCTCTTGTACATATCTTTTTGAACCCTTTAATGCCTTCATTAATTGCTCTTGCTCTTTCTCTTCTCCTTTGGCAGACTTCTATGTTCCAAAATTTCTTCCTTCTAATATCTTTTCCTGAAGTTTCTTAAATCACAGTAATTCTTGGTATATCTTATATCAAGTCCTTTATAAATAAATTCTGCACATTATATTATTCTGAATGGGATTCTGAATAGGCATTATGCTGCATCTTGCCATATTGTCTTAAGCAGCCTTACTGTGGTTGCATTCATTCTTATAGCAATGTAGTTAAAAATACCATGGTGGCATCTTTTCATTTCACTGGCTTCACGTTCTCTTTTGCTGCAGAGGAATCCTCCAGGGTCAATTTAATACAAACTATTCAGTTTAAGAAAGTAAAGCCAATTTTACCCATGACTGGAAAATGATACAAAAATATAAACAGTTTATCAGTACTGTCTGAGATGAAGTTCCTAATTCAGTATGGAAACCAGAAGACAAAATCTTCTAGGTTACCTGAGAATTACTTGAAGTGTTTTACGCTACAAATTAAGCAAGCAGGTTTGTTCTGTGTCTTTGGGCAACTTGTTGGCAACTTCAGGTGGTGAAAATTATGTCTATTTGTTATGGACTGGCGATCATCTCCTTGACCATGTGTGCTAATACTTTTTACTGTTGCTGCCCTTTTCATTTTAACATTTCAGATTGTGCCTGGAATTCACAGCACACCTGGAATCAGACTTTACCCTTCTGCAACCCCACAAGAACTAACAACAATCTGACATGAAAAAATGTTCTGTACCTTCATAAGCATATGTAATGCTTTATTTTAGCTCTCTTAGGGAGGAGAGAATACACATAGTGTCATTAAGGGTTATGCACTTGACTTCACCGGAATTGAACAATATCCTTAAAAATAACTTCTATCTATTTCTGAGTTTTAAATAAATTCCATGCCACTTGTTACATGTTTTTAATTGGTCTGAAGGATAATACCCATTTAGCATTTTTTCTAGAAACTGTAGCATTAATATCCTGTAACATTAACCTCCCTCCTTCAAACAAGAAAGACACCTAGAAGCACAGGGAATAATCCCAGTAGCCCATACAAGCAAACTCTGTTCTGGCAAGAAGCGGCTGTACTGGACTGGGAGTCAGGAGAAAGGCATTAATTTTGTTTAGATTATGTTCTTTTTTTCACAGAACACTTCTGTTAGAGCTCTGCAGGCATATTTAAATTTAGAATTCTTGATCCTGCAATCTGAATAATTCTTTAAAGTTTCGTCTATTTATTAATTTTAGTACTCAGATACTTTGGTGGATAATATCTGGAGAAGCTTGTTTCCATAAAACTAGGGGCACTCCAAAATGCCAGAAGTGTAGGCAGTATGAGAGCTTTTAAGAAACCACCATGATATCTCTACAGGAGACATTTCATCATTTCTACTGACCATTCATCACTAATTTGTGTGAATAAATGTTTTAAATGTCAATCCATTGACATGGAACCAGATTCTCCTCCACACTATATGAGCACATCAAATTAAGGGGAACACAAAAGTTACTACTGACATTTGGGTCTAAAAAGGTATAATAGAGAAAGGAGGAGGGGAATCCTCTTTCTTCTTCTCCCCCCTCTCCCTGCCCTGATTCCCTAGGTCACCAGATGATGTGATACTCCTAAGTGTGGTCCTAAAGGAGAAGAGAAATGAAGAAAGTGAGAAGATCTTATAATGCAGTGCATCTCAGTTTCCAATCATTTCTCCAAACTGCTATGTAATAGAGTTTAATAGATTAATTTTCAGCTTTACAAGGGGAAGTGACATGCAAGTGTCTTCATACCGTGCCATGGTGTGAAAAGAACCTACAGGAATTGAACGGGGCTTTTTACCAAGGCTATTTATCCTAGTGAAAAAAATGATATCCAGAAGCAGAGCAACTTCCCCCCAAAGAAGCTATGCTGGATTCAGGGGGCACTTGGATCACGTAAAGGGTGGAGCCCTGACTGTGAACTTCTGTAAAATTCATGATGCATAAACATAGTTTCTCATGTTAGGGCTCTGACAAAGAGGGTTGATGGATTTTCTTGGATTTATTAATAGTATAAAGAGGTGGCAATAACCTCATTATATAAGGCAGACAAAAAGTATTGTGCTGGAGTTTCTGGTCTACTGTGGGCATTTCCAAGGTATTTTTCAGAGAGGTATGAATGTGCTCTGCCCATTCTTTTAGGCAACCAGCAGGAATTTCAACCTATGTAACCACAATGAGATGCAGCAGGGTACTAAGCTAACATGCTCTGGCTCTATGGCAGTGGTCTCCAAACTTTTTTGATCATGCACCCCTATCAGGAAAAAATTCTTGAGCATGCATCCCCAATGTATGTATATTTATTTACTCATAAATCATATACATGTTCTTGCTAACTACTATATTATGCTTATTATAAAACATAAACAAAAAATAGAAATTTAAAAGGATGAGATAAAGATGAAATAATATTTTTAAAATTATTTTATTTATTAGAGGTATAAAAAACACCTTCTTGCTCTCACTAAAGCAATGTGATTCAATATCCTTCATTATTTTTTAAACTCTTGGTTTAATGCCTAGTGATACAGAAGTTTGAAGGTCTCGTTCTAAGTCCAGTTTATTTCAATACTTGGTTTTAATGACTGCTAACTGAAAATGGTACTTCACAAAGATATGTAGATCCAAATGGAGGATGTACATCTCTGGCTACACTTACTAAACCATGATATTCATTTTTAAGTCCCATTCACAAATTATGCAAAGGTTTTTGTTGAATTTTGGCTAGTAAGTTTCCATCTTCCCTGATGGCAATCAGTTGTTCTTGCAAACTAATCAGAAAGTGTTGCATTTTTATATATTTAACAACTGGGTTCAAAAACCACTGAAAGACGGGAAGATTTTTAAACAGGCTAGAAAATTCAGTTTCCATGTTTTTTAAGTGTACAGATATGAGAGTTTTTATTAGGTGACTGGCGTCATTTTTGGCAACAAAATCACCTAACAATCAAAACATTTCCAAACATCTGTTTCCAAAATGCTCTCTCCATAGCACAAGTTTCCTCTTAAAAGCAGTGACTTGCTCACTCATTGTTAAAGCGTCACCTTCACATTGAAGGGACATATTAAGTGTGTTACTTTTTTTTTAAATATCTGCTATGGACAGCTTCTTGTCATCACAGAAAAGGTCAGCAAGTTTGGAACACTTGTCTTTTTATAAAAGAAAAATGCGTAACATCTTCAAGTTTGACAACTTTTTTAAGCGCTTCACCATAAGAAAACCAGTGAACCTCTGTGGGGTAAAAAAGATTTTCGTGGTCACTCCCCATCTCATTACAGAGTATTGTAAATATTCTACTATTTAAAGGTCTTTTTTTCATATAAAATTAACCACATCGATAGCACCCTGCAGCACGTCATGCACTTTCAGCTCCAGCTTCTTTGCTGCAAGAGCTTGCCTATGACTGACACAGCGAAGGAATTTCATGTGTGATGCTAGCTCTGTAACCTTACCTCAGAATACATTTTTTATTCCAGCCGCTCCATTAGTGGTTACACTTACATGGTTTTTCCATAAAACATTACTCTTACTAAAGAAGTAATTTACTGTCGAGAATGTATCTTCTGCAGTACATCTTTCCTTTGGTGGCACACAAAAAAGTACTTCTTTATCTGTTTCTTTATTGAAGCAGAATCCAGCAAATACCATAAGCTGAGACATGGTAGAAACATCTGTACTTCCATCCAGCTGCACCAAACCTCCTACACTGTGTGATTTGTTCTAATACCTGTTTCTTCAGCCCTTCAGCAACTCTTCAACTCTTCTGTGCATCTTCCAACAGTATTTGCTGACAAAGGAATGGACTTCAGTTTGTCGCTGTATTGTTTTCCATGCATTATTTCAGCCATTTTTACCGCAGCAGGAAGAAGGGGTGTTGCCCCAATAGTATGGGGGTTTTGTCATTTGCTATTAAGTAAGAAACCTCAGAATTTGCTTTTAAACATTTATCATTATGTTTAGTTATGTAAAGTACTGGACTGAGTACCACATGACTTTAAACATCACTGAAAAAATTGTAGAGGTTTGTCTTCATGTTCTGGATGCTTAACTTTTAAATGTCTTTCTAATCATAATGGCTTCATATACTGTCAATAGCTAATGTCTCAAGGCAACGTTCATCGTTAGCAACAGTAGCTATAAATCCATATTTCAAATAATCTTCTTGATAATTTTGCTTTTTTTTGGGCCGATTTCTTGTCAGATCTGGTTAGCTCATCATTGTTTTTATCCATAATGTGGCTGATGAAGAGCTCGTACTAGCAGTAGAAGTGTCAGCTCTGCCATTTTCTTGTTCACTTGTACTGGCATATCAGTTTCTTTGCAGGAATCTTTTCACGCTACTTGTCTATTTTATAGTTCAGTAAAAATTAGGTAACATAATCCATAAATCCACTTAACTGGGCACATGTAAACTGTAACACATTGCAATATGCTGAAAGCGAATGAATGAGTGAGGATGCCACTGTCAACCCCTCCGTGTTGCGAAGTACCCACTCTTCCCTCAGGGCACCTCATGAACCCTACATGACCATCCGACATATGGACCAACTAAATGCACCAGTGTCAATCTGTATATTAAATATTAGTAAAGCTTAATTTCTTCCTTATTTTTTTAGATAAAAATAAATATAAATGGAAGTTCAACTATTTTCTTCCTGCATCCCAAGAGATCATCTTGCACACTCCCTGGGGTGCACACACCCCTGTTTGGAGACCACTGCTCTATGGGATCCTTAGCCCTACCCACTCTTTAGCTGGGCACAGTTCAGAGTTTGTCAGCATCTGTCTGGATTGCAGCATGGATTGAAGGTAATCTGTGCCCACCTGCAAAAAGACATACACTTCAAGACATATGCCTATAAAAAAGACATATGCTTAAAGTACCTAGAGTCCCTATACACTCCTCTCCCAAGACTGAAGATAGCCAATTCTATTCAGTTTTTCCACTAAAAGCAAAGCCAAGAAAAAACTCAAAATTCAGAGGAAAACCATAAGATTGATTTGCAATTTGGAAATAGACTGTACAGTAAGAGACTAAATGAGCTCTAAAATGGATTAAGACAGAACTGAATCATGATGATACAGTCTGTACATGATAAATTACCTACTTAAGGAGATTTTCTAACTCCAATCTCTTTAATCTAGCAGACAAAAATACAAAAAATATAGTGACTGGAAGTTAAAGATGAAATAAGACACATTTTTTAATGTGTATCGCTAGCCATTAGGACAGTGACAAAGAACATAGTAAATTTCCCAGCCTTCTGGTGTTCTTGAGCATGAATACATGGGAAACAACAGGATTATACATATATCAATTAGATTCTGTAGCATTTTTTAGGAAATCAAGAAAATATCTGGGTTTTGACTATGAAACAATGATTTCATGCTAGAGATATAACCAAGCTTTCATATTTTGAACTTCTTACTGGCATCCGCTCTAACCTCCACTCCAAAAAGATACCCTTCATTTATTTGCACCTCAGTGTCTATGTTGACATAATGAGAATAAATACCCGTAGATAATAAAAATATCAAGTTCTTTTTAACTATTGAATATCTACTTATGAAAAACACTGATGACTTCCATTTCACTGGCAGCAGCCTGAGCACAATGCAGCAACGTGACATACTGGGTCTGGCTGGAATGAAGTTATGAAGTCAACTTTCTTCACAGCAGCCTGTGTGGTGCTGTGCTTTGCATTTGTGGCTAAAACAGTGATGATAACCCAACAGTGTTTTGGCTACTGCTAAAGAGTGCTTGCACAGTGTCAAGGCTTTCTCTCTGCCCCCTGCCCCCAAAAGCCAGTAAACTGGGAATAGGTAAGATGTTGGCAGGGGACACAGCCAGGACAGCTGACCCAAACTGACCGAAGGGATATTCCCTACCGTATGATGTCATGGTCAGCAATAAAATTTCAGGGAAAGACTTTTACATTACACTACACAACACTGTATTAAGATGTACTGGTATGTAACAGGCTTTTTAAAGACATATACCAAGATTTTAATGCCAGAAGGAAATATATCAATCATTCAGTCTGAACTCCTGCAAAACAGAGGACATAACGCTTCAGTCAGAAAGTACTGCATCAAAACCATGTAATGGAGGTTGACAGAATCACAGCCTTAATAAAAAAAATCCTTTTTGAAAGTCCCTTCTGTCTTGGAGACAGGTGAGAACTTTTACTTTTTATTGCAGACATATTCTTAGGATCACACACAGAATCTCAGGTCCCATAGAGTTTAGCATTTGCTTATCAAGTAATGGTATTTAGCTTTCTTTTTTCACAGATAAAAGTTTGCAGATAGGGCTAACTACAGCTGAGAATGTTTTCTTTCCTTGCATTGCTGACTGAAATGCGAACATCCATACTATGTACATCTGAAAATACTTGCATTATTTTTCCTTGCCTGTCTTTCATTCTTACATTAAATTTTACAGGAAAGAGGTCTTTCATACTGATAATTGAAAATGAAGGTGCATTCAGTACTAGTCTACAGTTTTATTTTAAATTGACATAGAATTTCTGCTATAGCATCAAAGGATCTGGGAGCCTTGTTGAAGGTTACTTGGATTTCTAGTAAATGTAAATCACTTCATCATGAATTACCACAGACTGCTAAACATTCATTCAGCAGAAGTGATATTTCCACAAGAGAAATAAAAATTAATCCAATTTAATTGCATTTAGCCATTTTCTTCTTATGCAAGTATGTTAAACCAGTATTCAAATCCCAGTATGTTCCATATGTCAGTCAGAACTGCCTGATTTGTTGACTTTGATTACTGTCACTAAACTCTGATCAATGAGAATAGCTGTCACAATATAGCAACGCTCTACTGTATTTTTTGGTAAGGGACTATAGACAAGGGAGGTTAGGGGAGGTGCTAAGAGGCCAGCATCTGGAAAAGATAGATTAAATGTTGATACTCGCGCCCTGTTGTGCTCAGAAGTTATGGAATTGATGAGTTATCTGCCCGTTCCTGAAGGAGAATGGGGTGTTTATCTTTCTCCCTTACTCCTAAGCATGTTATAGCATGGATACTACAGGTTCTGAGTGCTTGGAGCCAGAACATTTCACTATCAGCTTTATGGTGGTTTCTCCCTGTACCCCTCAGCACTTAGTTGGAATGAAATCAGAAGAATTAAATATTGCTCTTCCTGCAAGGAATAACACTATATTTGTGGAAAATATTTTCCTCGAGTTACTTAGAGATGGCTCTGTCCCCTTCCTTAACCTGACTGGGTGGTAACAAACTTGCACCACAGCGTCACCCCTACTGGCCTCTCCTCTGATTCTGCCAAACTCTCAGCCAGACTGTCATGCCTCCCGTAGAAGAGATCTATGTGTCCAAGCTGCTCCTTCACATTAGAGGGCAGCCCAATCCTCACTCTTTGCCTGTGTTTCCCGTTGAGCTTGCATCCATCCACCGCAGCAGACCAGCCACGTAAATTCTCCCACTGTCTCTTGGTTATTCCAGTGGCGGAGTTTGGTGACGGCACGTGCAGCTCAAGCTCCTCTGCTTTTGTGTACATTTGAGGCAGGTGTCCCTTCACCCTGCTTTATTGTTCCTGAAGTCTCTCTTGTTCCCGTCACCCTGCACCCTGTGCTTTTTGACCCCTGCCTACCTTTATCTCACTCAAGTGTGGATCATAATCTCCCTCCCCTGCGGTTCCTAGTTTAAGTTAGCCAATGGAAAGCAGTAGGAATCTGGACAGTATCATCCATTTTTTTCTACTGAGACACCTCAACTTGGGGTGAGAGGTGCCCACGGGCTATAAAGATAACTTAAATGATTAGCTTAGGTTAGATGCCACTGTTTAGGTGGCTAACATTTCACAAAATGAATCCCAAACACAGAGCAATTTGTGTGAGCAAAGGGTGCATTCTGGCCTTGAGAAGTCAGTTATGTTGGCATGTTCTCAGATCATCATTAAAGCTGGAGCTTTGCATGGGTCACACACCTTTAGTACAGTGAACATTTAAGAGGACCAAATCTGAATCTAGTCTTCTGTATAAGAATGATGGAAAAAAGTATTTTACCAAGCCTATTCAGAATCAATCTTTACCTAGTTTTGTAGTTAAAAATTTGCCTAAGGGTATTGGTCAAAAACGTACAGGAATCCTGCCTGAGAAAAAAAGGCTCAACCAGAGCTAAATTTAAGAAATTGATTGCAAGTATTTTATAGGGAAAAAACTAAACAAACAAGTTATGCAAAGCATTTTAAGGACACAAAGTTTAAGATAAACAAGGCAGTCAAGGTGGGGGGATTTCCTTAGTCTTGTACTTGTAGAGCTGCACAAAGGAAAAGTAATTCCAAGAGAAGAGAAAATCTAAAAATTACTAGTTTCCAGGTGAAAGGGTGTTGACAAGTTCTTGCTTTTTGCCTTTGACAAGCATTTGTCCTAAAATGTCTCATATTCATATAAACAAAAGCATCCATGAAACCATGGGTGATGGAATCCATCACAGAAAGCTTCATAGCAAATACCATGGTTTTTCATTTCAGCAAGCTGGACAAGCAAAGCAAAGCTAGTCTGAGGGCAGACCTCGGGACCAATTGCAGAAGGCTGACAAGGGTAACACAGAGCACTTGTCTGTTCCACCAGTGCAAGAGCAAACACTTTTGCAATCATTAGACCTGACAGAGGCAAAAAATGAGATTTTTACTAGGCTGTAGGCAAATTAGTTTGCTAGTACATCAGAACATCATACAGGCTGAAATTAAACAAATAAAGCTAAAGTGAGGAAAACGACTGGAAAGCAAAATAAGAGCTGAAGGCTACACTGCAGCTTATCATAATCAAAAGATAATGCATATATTTCCCTCGTCTCCTTCTCCAGGGCATACCATTTCAATGTGATGCAGACAGCCCTACAATCTCTGGTACTGTGAGGAGTATAACTTTTCAGTATAGCCAAAGAAATGTATCAGAGTTGGGAACTTCGCAAGCAACACACTGCATGAGCATGGCAATTTGGACCAGTACTAGCCTAGGGGTCTCTGAACTTCTTACTGCGACTGTCAGGACTGGATACAAAACCCTATAGTAAAAATGCAGATTTATATAATTTGTTCTAAGCATTTTGAAACAGATTTTCCTCCCTTATAACTTTCAACTAGTGATTTTAATGCTGGTATAAATTGCTGGTTTACAGTCTTAGAGAGAGAAGATGTCTTGAAAGGACATATGGACATCTTATTGATGAAGCTGGGCAATGATGAAAATGACTTGGAGGAAATGAAAGGATACACTTTTCATTGATAAAGTTGCTGCAGCTGGGTTCTGCAATTCCATTCTGTCTAAAATTAGTATCTCATATACAGAATCACTTTAGATAGATGAAGGCTAGAGTAGACCATACCTCTACTACCTGCAACTTCAACAGGCAGAAGGATCACAGAAGGGAAGTTTTCAAGCTGGAGGCATGACAAGATTCAGAGGAGTTCAGCACAAAGCAAGTGGGGAAAGTGGGCCAAGTAAGGTCTGGGGAAAACATTCCTGCTTCTTTCTTAGTGATTGCAAACAAGTAGTTTATTGTGTCCTGTGCTTGAAAGCAAGAGGAACTGTGGGGGACTATGGTTCTATATTGAATAGGAGGTTTGCTTTATGGATGGATTCTTGCTTCTGTAGGAAGCCATGGTTTCAGCAATCACCATGCAAAGCACCACTCCTGATGATAACTGCAAAGCCATAGTCTCCTGTTTCCCACACATACACTTTGAGTAATGCATTTTTCAAAACACTCTTGTTTATTTACTTATTAGGAAAGGGAACTGCATCCTAGGGTATGCAAATGACATGGCTTAACAGCTTCCCCTAGTCCTAGATACCTGTTTGTTCTGTCTGGCAAGTTGCACTTGATCACAGAGTATTATTAAGGAAGCTTTGGCCTGCCCGTTAGGACCTGCTAATGCCATATATCGTCTTGTCTCTCATGGTGCAGTTTTAATTTCTCTTAGCAACCCCTATTTAGTTTGGGAATGCAAAACGTCTCAGAACAAATCTCCACTATGTCTCTACACTGCAAACAAAGGCACAGTAAAGACACTGCTGCTCATGCCACATTACTAACTGTGTGTATCTAAGGAAAGACTAGAACAGTCTCTGCAGAAGAAAGACCAACATCTGCTCATTTCTCATCATCCAAACTGCCAGCTCATTGTCCATATACAGGCTGAACCTTAAAGTTTTGTAAGTGAAACATTCTCTACAACACTATCTAATTCTGTTCTGTAATCCTCCTCCCTTTAGTACATGTGTAATTTGCAGAATGAAGTACAGGAATTTACCACCCACCTTCCTCCCTCACAGCAGTGCAGAGCAAATATAAGAATTTCTTGTTATGCATCTGTTTAAGAGTATCTGGACACATTCCTTGTTTTCCACCTACACCGTACCCTTCTGGAATGGGCCGTGCTCCCATTTATTACAGTAGCAAAAGTACTTGGAGTTACTGCCAGAAAAGGATGCAGATGTCTGCCACTCTGCTGATCAGGGCTCCGTCCTGGCGGTGGGCTGATGTGAGTTTGAATTCCTTTCAGAGGATTCAAAGAGTAGGGAACAGAAAAGAGAATTTCCATTTCCTTGGTGTTTTCTTGAAAGAGAAGCTAAGGCAAAAATACCATCTGCAGAAGTAGCTTTCTGAGAGAAAGGACTGACCTCTATTCAGCCTTTGAAGTACAGACAGTAGCACTCTGGGGTGCAGAAAATGATTCAGAGATGTGAATCCTGCATGTAGAGAAGCACATGTCTGTAGCCCCAGAGGAAGGCTTTACCTCACTGGACAGTGGTAGGATTTATAATACACTGACATCTTAGTGCTGACCCTTCGTTACCTTTACTAGTTCCTTGGTCTGTGGGCTGTCATCTCTGACTCTGATTTTGGGAATGCATCCAAAAACGATTTATCCACTACTCCATCAATTGTGTAAGGAGGAAGAACAACTGAACTCCACAGGTCTGGGAGCTAGGGACAAGGAGCCTAAACACTTTTACAGACCTAGCTTTATGAGCCTCCTTAAAGCTTCCTCTAGTGTCAAAGCAATTGCAAAGAGCTCTGGAGATGAAGCTGAGACAGCCACTGTAATAACACTTTTAGTGAATTTAACTCCTATTTAACATGCATGCAATTTAGCTTTTGACATTTACAGAAAGGGTTGTCTCAAGTTCTCTTTAACTGTATTGACTGCAGTCAAAGTTTAGAAATGTGTGTGCTGGAAGCAATCATACATTCATTCAGCCAGGGAATACTAATACAATGTCCAAGTAGCTTGTCTGATCTGGACTGAAAAAGAGGCATTTGGCAAAAATTGTTCATAATGAACTTATAACATCTTCAAGTGTATCTTCAATATCATAACAGTATGATTATTATCATAACATTTTCAATAATCATCAGTTTGATTAATTCTGTATTTTCTAACAAAAATAAAAAATATATTTTTATTAAATAAGTTCTCCACAAAGTGATGGAACACTGATTAAACAAATTGAAAATCTTCACTTGCAGAAGGAGCTCATGTTTACAATTCTGTTTGATTAGAGCTAGGAAAGAACAGGGAAAGGAGATTCTTGTTAAGAATGGGCTGTGTCTAAAATCCACAAGAACTTATCACCGAAAGGGACTGCCTGGGACAATCAAACAGCTGATACATAATTAAAAAAATCCACACATGGGAAGTCTCTTCATATGCTGTAGGCTGTAAAACACTTTCCAGAACCAAAACTTAGATCTGTAATAAAATATTAAAGGCTACAGCTATAATGTTCCAATTGAAGAGAGTTTAAAAGGGAGAGAATTTGAAAACATCACCAATGTCTTAGGGTCCTGCAACAGCTGGGATCTGTTAAATTAAAATCCTGGAAATTCTAGGAAGCTTATCACATGTAAAGCCTACCACATGTGAAGTTCTACACTTCATTTTCTGATTCCTGTTAACAAGATCATACAGACCATCCTTTACGATGATCTGTTTCTTCTTGTTATGGGAATTTCTTTATTCCTTGTGTCATCTACAACTTCCATAAGTTTATACGTTGTTCTCCCCAAAGTAATGAAGTAATACACTGAAAACAATTGGTCCCAGGACTACCCCTTCAAAAAAAAAAAAAAAAAAAAAAAAAATCACTATCAACTCCTCTGTCCTGAGAAATATCCTTATAATACTATTCGCAGCAGTCTTCCCTCTGGCTGTGCTCCTGAACTGCATTAGAACTCCCTGCACCCATCCTACCATCTCTGTTCCACCCAGCTCCTGCAGGGCACTGTACCAGCCAACTTAGATTTCAGCTAAGCATTAAAATCCACTTTAGTAGTTCTAAGAAATCAATTATCTTACCATCTCTGACATAACCTTCCTTTGATAAAACTATGTTGTGATTTATCTTTCCTGCCCTCTGCCTCTCTGTTTATTCTTTCCTTCAAGACTTTGCTATTCCTGCATCCCATGCAGACTCAGCAGTCTGTGCAGCAGTCTCTTGAGTTTTCTTTGGGCTCCTCTGGGGACAAGGTCCAGGATCATCAGGGAACTCCTGGGACCCCTCTGAGAAACTTGAGGGTGCCTGCTACTATCAGGCAACGATGGGATAAAGGGAGCCATCAGGGTGTGGGCCCAAGGAAGCTCTAGCAACTTCTAATGAGCATGATCAGATACCCTTGACCCAAGGTGCCTGGAGCCTTTGTTGCAGCTGCCTTCTAATTACAGAGGGTCAAGAACCCTTTCAGCTGGTGCTCAGGAGAGGCTTAGATAAGAGCCAGGCCCAGAGCACAGCTACCAGAGGCAGCCAACAGCACAGCAGCTTGTGCAAAGAAAAAAGGAGAGGTGGAAGAGAGAGAGACACAACTGTTTTCAAACAAGCATAAACAGTCTGAGGTATGGTGGTGACACACCACAGAGTAGTTTCCCAGCAGGTTTTGGAGCAGCTGACCCTGCAAGGGTAGAGGCTTCAACCCACACGGTGCTTTGGATGGTGGATGCAGCCCTCCAAGTTCCAGCCTGCACAGAGTGCCTAGAGCCTCTCTCTGATGCCAGGAGAGATGGACCTCTGTCCTGCAGGAAGCGTGCTGTCTTTGAAGGGCTATGTCACCAAGCAGAAGAGTTACAGGAGAAAATCATCAGGCTGCACAAGATCAGAGAAGATGAAAGAGAGAGAGACAAGGTCTTCTTGGAGACACTATAGTTTAAAGAGCCCTGGACCCCAAGCTGCAGTGGAGATGCAGGCAGTGTCCATCCCAAGTTGGTGACCTCTGGCACCAAGAGGAACGCTACTGCTCCACCTAAAGGCTTACAACTATGAAAGAGATTCACCACCCTCAAAGTTGAAGAGGAGCCACGTGTGCTTTCAAGAAAAGTATCTGGGTCAACTGACCCTAACCATGCAAGACCACCAGGAAGAAGTGGCAAGAAATAGTAATGAGTGGTTCCTTGCTGCTGAGAACAGAGGCACCCATCTGTGGACCTGACCTATCATCTAAAGACGTTTGCTGCTTGCTGGGGACCTGGATCCAGGATGTTTTGGAGAGACTGCCAAAGCTTGTCTGACCCTCTGACTATTACTCCCTGTTGTTCTTCCATGTGGGCACCAATGATGCTGCCTGGAGAGTATCAGAAGTGACTTCAGAGCTCTGGGGGCAATAGTCAGGGACATGGGGACCCAAGTGGTGTTCTCCTTCCTCCTGCCAGTGAGGGGAAAGGCTGTGAGGAGGAGGCTGATAATGCATGTCCGCAACTGGTTGTGGAGCTGGTCTTGGCAACAGGATTTTGGCTTCTACAACTACAGGACCCTGTTTGCAGATCAGTGTTTGCTTGGGAGAGATGAGATCCTTCTCACTAAGTGGGGCAAAGGTATCTTTGCCAGTAGAATGGCTGACCTGGTAAAGAGGCACTTTAAACTAGGAATGACAGAGGAGAGAGAGTTACTAGCAGCCCTGTGAGGGAGTGATGGACAGAGAGGGTTGATGAGCAAAGGGCCTGGAGTGATGTGACCAAAAGGGATCCCAAAATGAACAAAACAAGGCTTAAGCAGAGTCACTTCCAGCATCTGCATGTAAGCAAGGACGTGCCTACAAGCACCATTATGGAGAAATCTCCCAAATCCTTTTTGGGAAATCAGCATGCCAGGGTGCTTCTCTGAAGTGCCCATACACTAATGCATGTAGCATGGAGAATAAACATGGTGACTTAGATATCTGTGTGCAGTTGTGGGGCTACGATTTTGTTGGGCTCACAGATGAGGTAGGATGGATCATGTAACTGCAGTGCTGCACGGGAGGGATACAGGCCCTTTAGGAAGGAGGTTGGGAAGATGAGGAGGTGGAGTTGCCCTTTATGTGAGAGAACAGCTGGAGTATATGGAGCTCTTCCTAGGGATGGATGACGAGCCAACTGAGAGCTTACGGGTAACAATTACTGAGCACATCAATATGGGTGATACTTAAGTGAGTCAATAATCTTTGAAAAATCATGGTGACTGGGAGAAGTGCCTGAAGACTGGAGGAAAGGAAATGTCAGGGAACTACAGGCCATCAGCCCCTGGGAAGGTGATGGAGCATGTTGTCTAGCTAGACTTCAGCAAGGCTTTTGACATTGTCCCATAAGATTCTCATAGAGAAGCTAATAGAGTATGGGCTGGACAAGCAGACTGTGAGGTGGATTGAAAACTGGCTGAATGGCCGGGCCCAGAGGGTGGTGATCAGTGGCATGAAGTCTAGCTGGAGGCCAGTAGCTAGCAGCGTACCCCAGGGGTCAATACTGGGTCCAGTTCTGTTCAACATCTTCATTAATGATCTGGAGGACAGGGCAGAGCGTACCCTCGGCAAGTTTGCTGAGGACACAAAACTGGGAGGAGTGGTTGATACACCAGAGGGTCATGCTGCCATCCAGAGGGACCTCAACAGGCTGGCGAAATGGGCTGACAGGAACCTCATGCAGTTCAACAAGGGGAAGTGCAAAGTCCTGTGCTGGGGAGGAACAACACTATGCACCAATATATGCTGGGGGCTGACCAGCTGGGAAGCAGCTTGGCAGAAAAGGACCTGGTAGACACCAAGTTGAACATGAGCCAGCAATGTGCCCTTGCGGCCAAGAAGGTTAATGGTATCTGGGCTGCATGAGGAGGAGTGTTGCCACAGCAGGTTGAGGGAGGTGATCCTTCCCCTCTACTCAGCACTGGTGAGCCCATACATGGAGTCCCACGTCCAGTTTTGGGCTCCTCAATACAAGAGACATGGACACACTGGAGAGAGTCCAGTGAAGGGTCATGAAGGTGATTAAGGCACTGGAGCATCCCTCCTATGAAGAAAGGCTGAGAGATTTGGGACTGTTCAAC
This sequence comes from Gymnogyps californianus, assembly GCF_018139145.2. NCBI lineage: Eukaryota > Metazoa > Chordata > Aves > Accipitriformes > Cathartidae > Gymnogyps > Gymnogyps californianus. The sequence goes on from NC_059472.1 coordinate 68,014,294, forward strand.
CTGGAGAAGAGAAGGCTCAGGGGGCAATCTCATCAATGTATATAAATACCTGAAGGGAGGGGCAAAGAGGATGGAGCCAGGCTTTTTTCAGTGGTGCCCAGTGACAGGACCAGAGGCAACGGGCATAAGCTGAAACACAGGAAGTTCCATCTGAACATCAGGAAACATTTTTTGACTCTGAGGGTCACCAAGAACTGGCACAGGTTGCCCAGGGAGCCTGTGTAGTCTCCATCTGTGGAGATACTAAAAGGCTGTCGGGACGTGGTCCTGGGCAACTGGCTCTAGGTGTCCTTCTTTCAGCAGGGGGTTTGGACCAGATGACCTCCAGAGGTCCCTTCCAACCTCAACCATTCTGGAATTCTGTGAACTCCTAAAACACTACAAACATTACTGATGTCCTGCATATAGTTATCTCAAACAGATATTGGACATCTTCAGATAGAGCTAACTCAGATTTAAAGTCATACCTTGTGTTTTAGAGTAACAGTTTAGGTTTCAGAATGCTCCTATAATCCATAGGTATGTCTAAACTGCCTTGGAAAATAATGTTTTTCTGGGACTTGGAATTAGACTTGTGATGTCAATTTGAAGGAGATTTTTTGCACAAGACCTAAAGCACAAGATTTGGAAAGAGGAAACATCTGGTTGATGTGTCCTGCATTTCTGAAAGTTTTGATAAAGGTCAGTAGCTCAAACTATTCTACTGACCTGCAACAAGGTTGATTTTTTGTCAGCCACAATTTGGAACCATTTTCCAAGCTATGAAAGTGTTTAGAAAGTAATTTTCATGTACACCATTAGCCTAGTGCCAGTCACTGGGAGCAAACAAGCTCAGAATATGCCAGTGGCAAATAAAAATTCTCAAGAAAAGGGGTGGTAATGAGGAATGTCATTAAATTTACCAGGTCACATCTCTCAAAGACACATTCTCACTCAGATAAAATACATTCTGTTCAACGACGTAGGACACTTCTCACCTACCAATGACCCCCTACTCTAGCTGAACGTGCACAAAACATTTCCTATAAAGTGGAACAAACCTAGGCTAAGGTTCTATCTCTCGGCTTTCTCCCCATTTCCTATAACATAATCCTATGACCTTCTCATAATCTCATGGCTTTAAATATTTACCAGGACCCAGAAGAACCATGCTAAATCTAGTACTTCAGTAGTGTTCAAAACCTCTAGAAGTCCCACTGTAACTTTGACAACTTCTCCCTGATTCATTTCCATTGTATTGTCATCATTTTTGCAAAGAACACAGGAAATTCACCATGGAAACACTCTTTCCTAGCAAGCAGAAATGCCTAGATCCCCTACATGCCCCACTCCCTCTTGGAGGTGAACAAACTTCTCAAAACCGAAAAATAAAGTTTTCACACTGGCTTTCACGCTCCCACCATAGAAAATCTTCACTCTGCACTTTGAGTGATGTCCAATAAGTCTCCATGAAAGTTAAGGTCCCACTTTTCCAAAGGACATGAGAACTGGAGGGAAAGTTATAACCACAGAGCCTGAGTCATCCTGCAAATGGAAGATCAGCTTTGAACTGATTCACGACACAGTGGAATGACTGCTAAGATCAGGTGCAACAGAGAAGGCAGAAACTTGGCGGGAGGTGGGGGAGAGGACTGCCCCTTTCATCAGCAGCCTGCAGTTAAAGGGGAGTAAATAAAACATGAAACTGCACTGGAAGCCAAACTATATGCAGATCAATCTGCCTACTCCAGACAAATGAACAAAGACTGGCCAGATGTTAACAGCTTACGTTCTTATTTCTCTGGGAGACTGCCTGCCTGAGCCATATGCTACAGAGTGGTCCACATCACCGGTTCACTCAAGATCCCCAGTGCAACACTGTAGCACAGAAAATCAGAGGATGAATGGCACTGTATTAATAACAGGGCAGATACATGTTTTGGGGATGACTGAGAATATGTGAAAAAAAATCTTAGAAGAGTAGTGTTAATCCTCATCTTGGACCCTTTCTTCCTCTTCTATAGAGCAAATTAATAACATGAAAAGAAGGCAGAATTGTGACTGTATGACACTACATATGTTCTCCTACATTTCTAGATTTGAAGTCCAAGAGGGATGACTGTGATGTCTTTTCTTAAACCCTTTTCTTAGGGAAAAGGTATCTCTCTCCCTGCAAACGTTCCACTCTCCTCACAGGGCACAAGAGTTTCTGCAATCTGCTGAAACTCAATCCTGAATCATCACAAAACCATCTAAAAGCAAGAATGAAGACAGAGAAAAGATGGTATAAATTTGAGTTGGACACAAGCAGAATAATACAGAAATAATCACAGTTCTTAGGAAAAGATTAGTTTGTAAAAAAAAAAAAAAAAATCCCAGTAAATAAATGTATCCATGAACAGACAATAGCACTGAACAAAACACACAAGAATGCTTAAAAATTACTCTCATATCCTGAGCTAATTCTAGCTTTAATCATTCATAATGAAAGTGATAGGAGACGGACATATTTTTGAAATCGAACTTAAGTAACAGCCCCAGTCCTGCACATGCTAACTTCAAGCAATTTAACAGCTGCTTTATCTTCTTGACTCCAGTGCTTGCAGATTACCTTTCACAGGGAGTGGATTCTGTAAGATTTGTGTACTCTTCCGGGAAGGTTCATCATTCCCAAACACATTCCATGATTTTTCCAGGATTTTATTTTAACCTCTTAGCAATCAAGACCCTGAATTTTGATAAATTGTTTCAGAAATGGTTATTTCAGTGAAGTGAGCTTATTCTCTTCTGATTTGGACAATATCACATTTTCCTACTACTCATCTACATCATGTGCACAACTGTGCCCACTTTTAAATTTTATCACTGCACCATCAATTTTAATTTGAAAATATCCTGCAATTGCCTGATGAATGGAACATAATTAGATACCCAATCAAAACTATTGTGTGTGGGGAATGCTTGCAAGTTAAATCACTGTTTAGAATCATATTTCATCCTTGTATTATCATTTTCTAAAAAACAAGCATCAAAGCATAGCAAAACCCAAAACAGAACTAGGACAAAGCTGTGGTATAAGCAGTAAAATTTCAATGTGCAATGCTAACATCTGTTACAACAAGCATTGTCTTGGAACATTTTTTCAATATAATCTAAATGGGAATTTTTTTCTTTGAGTCTGGATTAGTCTTTGTTTCAGATAAAGTGATGATCTTTATATCAGATCCATTAGGAAACTTAACTATATGGAGTTTCTCAGCCACGAGGTATTAGAGGTATAAAAGGTACTGATCATTCCACTCCTTTATCTTGTGTTGCAAATACCAACCTATCACACATGCACAATATAAGGTTTAAACACGAAGGAATGGTGAGCAGTTCTCTAAAGAATTCTTAAGCTTCATTTCATTTTGTTCAAGACACCTAAAGTTTGACAAGGACATATTCAGTTCATGGGAACCCTGGGGCCTCTTAGGGTGATAGTGGAGTGCGAACCTTCAGTGCAAGATGACACAACCATATAATACCACTGCATAGCTCTAATTCTCTGCCAGGTGATGTTCTAACCTCTTTTCTTTTTTTGTTTTTGGAAGGTAAAAAAATGTAATAAATGTATTAAGAAACAGAATAAAAGGTGAAAAACATTGGATAAAATACTACTGCCATAAGGAAAAAAAAGTTTCCTAGAATGGATGACGTGCACAATAGGCCAAAAAGACACTTATGCATGTCCTTCAGAAAATTCCAGCAAGTAACCACCTATATTTTATGTGCCTAAATATCTTCCTTTCAGATTCTGAAATTTCTTACTGAAAGAAATGCCTCGGTCTCTTCCATTTTAAATTACTGCAGTGATTCTTCACCCTTAAACCACTTATAAACCCCAGCGAAGATAGTTTCCCATTTATATGAATAGTATCCTGTGATATTAGTAGAAGTCACTTTCAGAGACTGCCTTTCTGTGAAGATCTTAATGTATCAACTTGAATTACAGGAAAGCATAATGATAAGACAGAACAGGGGAATTCACTCTTCTTCACAAACTCAAGAGGACTTGAAGTAAGTTGTTCCTAAGATTTTGCTGTAGAAATCAGGCAAGAACCGGGAATAGAGCAATATGAAGGAAGATCTCAGGCACATCTATGCTTGTACTTCTGCTTTGCAGGACAACCTAGAAACCACAAGGAGGGCAGAATCTCCATATTTCTGTTTATCGAACGCACAGGAACTATTTTGGTAAAAGAAGACTGGGGCTTCTTGAGATCAGGAAAAACCCAAGCAAACAAACAAAACCTCATTTCTTCATAATGTATGAAGTTGGATTAAATACAGACTTCGTTTTGCTAGCATTTTTAGATCAGTAGTTCATAGCTTTCAAGGTATACATCCAAGCTTGGTGAAAATTTTCTTTTGTTTTTCTTTTAAACCAGTGAAAGAAAAATAAAAAAACTCTTTGTTTGATACAATATATATTTCAACAAATGCTTAGAGAATATTTAAGGCTATATCAAGGCATCTCAAGCATCCTCCAAACACAGGAAGAATAGACTATGACAATATCTGTCCAGTAACAATGAAAAAAATGACAACTTCTGCCTCAAAAACTTCATATTAGTATTTCAAAGAAAGCCTAAGAACTTATTTTATTTCCAGTCGGCTTTATAAATATTACTGAATACTGGGCAGAAGTTATCCGTTTATTTTGTCCTGACTATAGCAACTTATGTTAGGAGAAGATTGCTCTTTCCCCAAAAGCAGCTGAGCACAAGCAGATGGGAGAAATTCCTGGGTGGAACCAGGAAAGGAAAGACATGGCAAACAGATCTTTTCATTTCCTTTAGAGACAAAAATATGAACCAGTCAAAGGAATCTTAAAGGCTTTGTGGAAAGAATGAAATGACACAGAAAACAAACAAAAAGATGGATAGAATACAGGAGGAAAACATGACACCTTGAAAAAATAAGAAACATTAGGAAGAGAAAGTTTGAAGAAGTTCTACAGTTAAACAATGACATTTATAATGTCTCCGTTTTCCTGCTCTCATTCTCTTCTCCCTATGCTTTTTCCCATATTTTTCTTTTACTGCCTTCTGTGTTGTCCTGGTTTCACATATCTTATCTTCTGCCTCTCTTTTCTACTTTTCTGCTCTCAAAGTTGAAGGTACAGGGCTCCTTCTAGGATGAAATCACTGGGTACTATTCAGAGCTTCCAGCTTAAACATTGCTGTTATCTGGTAAGTTTGATGCTCCCAAGCTCCTTCTTGGAGAAAAAGTAATATTCTTCTTACTGCACTAAGACCTCTTGGCAACTGTGATGGAAAGTGGAAATCTCTGCTCTTCAGTCTTTCCTCAGAAGCCAAGCCTGAGAAGTCAGAGTGTAATCACACCTTGAAGTCTGCATAATGTATACCTACAGCCATCAAAAATTGGTGTCTCAAACTTGTTTTCTGGCTGAAATTTGAAAGGTCAGGAGATATCTCATTTCTTTTCCCTGCCTAATCCCTCTCAGCCCCTCAGTAACTCTAATTGCATCTGCTTATCCAATGAATTCTTATCAGAACTGACCACTAATTCAGATCCTAGTTTGCAGACTCCACAGTGAGAGAGCAAGGCTACAATAAATAAACTTCTAAACGAATAAGACTTCTACCCTGCTTTCTCTACAGCAATAGACATATACTATGTTGAGAAGGCTTGTTTACTAGCTACTTTTCTTTGGAACAATTTTCTTTTTTCCAGTATTACATTTTCTGGGATGAGAAATGGAATTTAAAGATGCTAAATGCTTTCAACTTAGGTAAAATGGACCCTGACAACCTGCTGATTTTTGAAGTAGATGTCAGTGTACAAAATGCAGCACAACCTTAAGAAATCCTAAGAGTGTTAATCATGTTAGCCAGAAAAAGTGCTATTTTGTCCACTTACAAGGGTTGTTTCTCTTTAGTTTTTGTCACCAAGGTATTTTTAGGTTATTAAACTCAATGAAGATTGTGACAGAGTGACAAGAGAGAATATTTGATCTTTTATTTTTCATATCGTTAATCTATTTCATTAACTTACTGCACACTTCTCATTTCTTCTGTCTTTTTGAAATGCCACCTACACTGATAAAATTACATTAGGAGTTCTCAATATTTCCAGGAAGAAGCAGAGAAATCACATAAAGAGATGACTATTAAGAAGTAGAGAAAAACAAAGAGTCACTTGAGACGATCAGAATTTAACTTGTTTTAAAAACAATCTCAGACAAGACACGCAGTGGGAGGGAAATATATATTTTAAAAAATACAGAAATATCATGAATATGCCACCAAATGTGAAGTTAAGATGCAGTTTCACTGAATTTTAACATGACGGGAGCAAAAAGAAACAACTGAAGCCAGTCTAGAGGAAGTGTCCTATCACAAAACAAGGAAGCCAAAATCCCTCTTAGTGTACCAGTTCAATCAAGTGCCAACTTTCAGTTTGAAACATACTATGAACCAAAAAATATGTATAAATAAAATGAGCAATATGCAGGAAAGAAGAGTAAAATACTGAAGGTAAACTAGAATTACTGATTAGCAAATACAGCATTACCTGAAAACCAGTACATGATTACACATTTTTCTGTTTCATAGTCATATTCTGAAGCCTTTATATCTTCTACAACACTAGCGGCTCCCAACAGTTTTGAATTATTGATAGTTAGGTACGACTCCATTCTCATGACTCTTCCCACCAAAACATGAAACACAGCAAACACAGACCATAGGAATATTGCTTGGATTGCCTAATTCAAAATACAATCCCAAACAGGTAGTGCTAGACAGCAGCAAAATTGGAGGCACCAATTTCTGCATAATCTCCAGTCTGCTGAAAGCTCACCTGGGAATTGGAAACAGGACATGGTCAGGACTTTTCTGAGAACTGTGTGTACAACAGCTATAATTCTTCAGGGATGATAAACATTAAAGCTAGCCTTGCTTTGAGCAGCAGGTTGGACCAAACAACCTCCTGAGGTCTCTTCCAACCTAAATTATCCTATGATTATATACCATAGCAAACATTTAAAGCTGAAAATCCTGAAAATATTTTGTAACCTCATTGATAAACCTTTGCCACAGAATTATTAACTTTTGAAACAGAATCTTCTCCCAGAGGATGAGAACAGGGCAGCAGTTCACAAAATCTAGGACACAGAAGCACAGTAGGTATGAACTTGTCCTAGTTAAGTAACAGAACTGATGAAGTTTGTATATTACCTTTATACCAAGACAACTTACACTATTTAAACATTAATCCAATGGAAGAGACATTTCTAGTTGTACAAACAGACCTGAATAACTCACAAAGGATGCTAACAGTGAGCTGTGCTATTGGCAACCATAGAATTCATGTCACTTGAAAAGTCATAATCCTTGGGATCCAAGCAACGCCAAGAAAGGGAGCCTCAAGCTACGCTAGCAGTATCAGGTATATAGATATTGCCCACGTGCTTTAAGAACTGAAAGCATGCTGGCATAAACTTCTCCATTCTCTCTACCAACCTTTTGTCTCTCTATGTGACCTGGAGAATAAGGAAGATGTAACATTTGTTTATAAGAAAGAGAAGGATTTCCACCAAGTAAAAGGAAATGGGTGATAACGCAAAGTCTCTGCAGGAAGGGTTCCCAAGGGAAATGGCTGAAATAGAAGCAAGATATCCTCTGTAATTTTGGCCTCCAGAGATAAATTGGAGTAAGACTGATAATCTAAGCAATTGAGACAACTGCCTCATTACAAGGCAAGGTAAACAAAAAAAACAGCTTTATGACTTTCAGGGGCAGCTAACTTGCAGACAACTTAGGTTAGCTTTAATTATCAGGATATAAGATCACAGTACAAATTGCAAAGAGACAGGAGACAGTGATCCAGCTAAAGAAAAAAGTGATCAACCCAAAAAACCAGAAGTTAGATGGCAGCTGAAGAGATGCAATTAGAGTTTCTGTTGACTAAACTATACGAGTATGAAGTCTTCTCTATATAACATGAACAAGAAGGCAATATCTATCCCCACATGTATTTAGGTGGAAGGACAACTGGAGGAAATTAAGATAGATATCCAAATTGTTCTAGATTAAAAAAAAAAAAAAAGATCTGTCAAACTGATACAGTCTTTATGGGAGATGGAAAAATGAGAGAGAGAATTGCTCTGTCTTGCTGCTAAGAGTAAAACCACCTCAGTTACTACACAGGCTTCTCTAAAGACCCCATTAATTTATTTCTGCTTATTTTATTTTATATGAGAGTAAACAGAGATGACATTCAGTTACTTTTGGTCTAGTGGCTTGTAATGCATTTTCAGTACGGAAAAGAAGAATCACATCCTAAACTCCGTGGCATTTTACAACAAAGAGATAAGTTTTAGATGCTATTCAACAATTTTGTTACTTTCAAAAAATGTTAGATAGTTATGTCTGATGTTCCTTTAGAGGGAAAATTATGGTTTCAGTGGCTGTATACACTTATACCAGCACCTGGAGGTCACTAACAGGCCTTAATGGCCCTTCCTCTGGGACCTCCACCCCCACCTTTAGTCTTGTGTCTTCAGTCTCTGCCATGGACCTGCCCAGCAATCACTAGATCTGGCCCTGACCCTGACTTGCAGATTGATTTCCCAGCTTGGCCTTGGATCTGCCTCAATGCCATGGACTTACTTGCCTGATGGTCTGCACCCTTGGCTGAGCCTGCCCTCAACCTCTGGGCCTGCCTTCCTCCCTTGCAGTGGGGCTGGGCTCTGCCTGGCCATCACATGTTCTCCCCCTCTGCTGCTGGTGGCTCCCATCCCTCACTGCTCCCAGACAGCCAATTAATTATTTCCTCCAGTTTTTCCTGTGCTTTCGCTGTCTGCACAGGGAAGGGAGAAACTCTGCACGGAGCTGAAAAAGGAAAGATGGAGCTCTAATAATTTCAAAGACTCAGGACTCAACATGCTCTATAAAAATGACCTGAATTCAAGGAAGTTTTAACTGGATCTTGCATTACCTGAAGGCTTTAATGAATCACACTACATTGAGTTTGCAGTCTCACACAGAAGGTTGTTGCTTACCTTTCAAGAGGAATGGAAAGACTTTGAACTCAAGTGCAGCACTCTAGCAAACCCTTGAAAGTTGCAGTTTTAACGTTTCTTAAGTGACCCTGACAGACATGAAGTCCATTCCTCTGTCCCAAAGGAAGACTAAGAATCCCTATGTTGTGTTTGTTTAGTCTTATCTTAACAAACCCGACACGATGAAGGTTCAGCAACCTACCCAGTCTATTCCACTGTTTTCCACTTTTAATCTTTCTCATAAAACACGTTTCTAGATTACTGAACTTTTTTATAGACATCTCTGATCTACTTCCTTCTTGAAGACGATACTAGACCTGATGTTCCAACTTACATCTAATGAGCACTAAGTAGTGTTGAAGTTTCCTCTGTGTGTCTTAAGTGTCAATATTGCATTACATTGGGGGTGGTGAAACGAGAGCTGTTTGCTTCCTTTCTACTTTTTACAGTAGGTCAAGCAGTTTGACCTTCTTGACCCTTACCCAGTTTGTGGTTCATTGTAGTGCTTCCCGTATCATTCTCTGGAGATCTGCTGCCTAGATAGCCATTTTGCACTTTTTCACTTACATATTATTTATATTAAAACCTTTCTTTACTTGTCAAGATCATTCTGAAACCTAAACCTGTCCTCTGCAAAGTGCTTGCAGCTCTCCCCAAGCAGGTATCAACTGCAGATTTAATAAACATTTTCTCTGTCCCACTATCTAGAGAAAACTTTATCTCTTTCTAGAGAAAAACACTTGACAGAATCTCATCCTTCTTGTTTGACAGTGAACCACTGATAACTGCTCTTTGAAATTATAATTCCAAGCCAGAGAAGGATAAAGCATATCATACTTTTTGGTGACTTTTTGCTTCAGCATTTGCTTTAAAAACAAATATTCAACTGATCTGATGTCAATTAACCGTGGTGGCAAGAATATTGGTTAGAGACTGCTCTTACAGTATTTTCCTCAAGATCAAGTTTCCCTACTTTTTTTTAGGAACACCTTTAACATTTTTATAAGTCATAAAACATCACACTTATCACCTACCCCATCTCCCAGAGACCTGTTATCTTGTCATAGAGGGAAATTAGATTGCTTTACATGATTTATTCTTGACAAATCCATTTTGGTCATTGTTTAGCATCTTTTTATCTTCTGGGTGATTCCAAACAGATTATCTGCTCAAGTGTCTTTCCAGGAATTAAATTTAGCCTGACTGGTCTATAATCCCCTGGGTCTTTATGTGTTCTTTGGAAAGACAAACACAAAGGTTTCTTCCCTCCCCCTACAATTCACTTACTTTTTATCCTTTAATTCTCAAAGCTCATAAGGGAAGACTCTAAGATTTCTTAAGTACTACATAGTGAATTAATTGTGCCAGACAATTTGAAAATATCTGACTCATCTAAGCAGACTCTAACCTGTTCTTACTCCTCTTCACTAGTTTTAATTATGCTAGTCTTCAGAACACAGTCAGCCTTTTTTTTAATGAATGCTGAGGAAGGAAAAAAAAACCCAAACACGAAACTGGCATGCCTCTATTAGTTTTGCCTCTGTCAATTAATGGGCCAACTCTTTCCCTTGTCTTGCTCTGATTAATTACTTATAGGATGTTTTCTTTAACTACTGTATTGTTAAAACCATACTTAAGGCAGTTGGCCCATACTTTATTGCAATTTCTGTGACCAAAATGTTGCTCAGGGTGAAACTCAGAAGATTTGGAGGGTGCATAGTATGTGATCTTATCAGTTCTGGGGGCTTCAGTCATTTCTGTCTCAGTAAGCTCCTCTAATATTTTCAGCTATAGACTTACCAGATTTTGTCCCTCAATGTTCAGACTGTTCAGACCAATGCTTATAATAAATCAGAGCACAAAAGGAACACGATGAAATTAGATATATTCTCTCTTTTAAGTGAACTAATGGTTAAGCCTCCTTCAAAATCACACAATTTGGCAAGTCAAAGAGTATAAATTAACCTTTGCTAAAAAAAAAAAAAGTGATTTTTTTTCACTTGGATGCAATGATCTTGGGTGTAAAAAACAGACAAGGGAAAGCATAGGTAGTTTTTACTATAGACAGTCAAATAAACCCCAGAAGGGAATTAAGTTTATTCAGTACAGCAAACGTGACCTAGTAAGACAAAGCCAAACAAGACTGAAACAGTGGGTCTGTTTCTTTTTACTTAATTGCTATGAACGGAGGAACTAGCTCCTTGGAAGTCTAATATTAGTAGCTCTCTTTGTGTACTGGAAATTATGCAAGTCTTACCTCAGAGAACCTTTGTACATCCTGGGTTAAAGTTCCTACTCTCTTCCACTGATAATATTTGAGTAACTTCAAAATTGCTGGATTCACTGCATTATCAGATGGCACTGTCCGGAAGAAATAAGGATATTTTTTCTTATCAGCCAACTCTGGGGTTGTTGCTGCAAATGAAAGCTGAAAAAAATCAAACAACAAAAAAATGAAAGTCACTATAAGTCATCCAGCAGGCAGAAGAAAAGCTTTGCTGTTCTCAGTGCAACAAGACACAATCCACACATTGCGGTCATGTTGAGAATTTTCATCATCATACAGCTTGGAAGTCCTACCAGCACCATTTACTCATTTACTTTGAAAGGGATTTTTTAAATACCTTAGCTCTATAAACCACCTGCTACAAAATTAAACTAGGGAATCTTCAAAGTCAGTGGTGTAAAATCCTCTGTTTGAAATCACGCATCTTACACATTGTGCAGAACAAGAAGCTCTAAGGGAGTAAATCTCTATGATGAATTCCCCATCAACTTCCTTCTATGTTCTTTTCATAAAAGTTGAGAATAGCTCCAAGGGGATATTCTCAAACTCTTATGTATCTTTAAATTAGAGGGTGAACCTCTAGTAGCACTTCTTCCTATCTTCAGGTAATAAACCAGCTCTAGGTAGCAGAAAAAGAGAAAATAATTATTGCAGCCAAGGTGCAGCTCAGAAGATTACCTGGCTCCCAGCTTCCACCACTGAAGCAGCCCCTTGTGATCTGTGTTATCAAAGGGGACTCAGTGGCTAATTCTACACTTCTGAAAACACCAGAATTTGTACGTGGTTTGAGAATGCTTATAATGAAAGAAAAGAGGAAACCTTTTAACACACACCCCCCAAAAAAAACCCAAACAGAAAACTTCACTGAATTCTTCTGCCCAAGTTAAAGGCAGCATATTTTTGCGAATGATTTTCAGGCAGTGTTATGAAGGGAATGCCTGAATATTCGCTTTTTTTAAATGCTCCTATTCCAAAGATACTTGTGGTCATTCCCTCCAGTATTTTTTAGGTTGTTAGGAATGTGTTTCTCGAGCTTTTTTTTTTCAGCCATGCATAGCAGTTGAGGGTTTTTTTAAAGTACTGATTTAATGTAAATTGGTTTGACTGTCAAAAAATAAACTCCCTAATACAGTTAAGTCTTTCAAACTCAATAGAGAGTCAGAAAATGTAGGTGCATTCAAGCCTATATAAGTACATCCAACCATAGTATTAAGTTTACACTTTCTTCAATCAAGCATTCTGTATATTTGGGCTAGATACCCTTTTTTTAAAATTCAGATAGACAAATTTAATCTGATATAACAGTTCTAACCTTTTCTTCATGTTTATAAAATCTGGATTTAGCCTAGCAGAGACAGGACTCATTCTCTGTCTGGTTTTAGACTCACAGAGAACATATTGCATTGCTATAACCGCCTGAATATAGTTTGTTTTCCTAATTAAAACCCCTGAAATCCAAACAATTTAAAGTGTGCATAACTGGACATTTTACACTATACCATTCAAAAAGAGAAGATTCTTTCTCTTCACCACTCAGCAGCTAGAGAATATTTTTTAAGACCTTCTACTGCCGTGTAATTCTAAGGTAAAACATTTTTACTATAGCAACTGCTCTTTTATTAGATTTTATGAAAAAAGTACACTATGAGGTACTGTGATATTGTCATCTTGATTTTCCAAAACCATATTGGTTGGCTTACCTAGAACTTCATAACATTTAGTAATCAGCAATGAGTTTGCAAAGAGCTGATTTCAAGGGAATAAGAATGAAGGTCTGCCAGGCAGACCTAGCCAGCTTTTCTGTCTAGCCTTGTAACGCTGAACATCATGCATCCACTGCACAATGAAAGTGGAAATAAGGACCTGTATCTCTGACTGAGAAAGAGAGAAAATTTGACTTTAGAAATCCAGCATGAAGAGGAATGCCTCTCAGCAGCCTGGCTGCTTGCAGCCTGGTGACTGCAAAGGACTTGCTTTTCAAGTTATTATGGTTTTGGATTGAATGTAATTTCATTGATCCCTAAGAAAAAGAAGTGAAGAGCAATGCTGAAGTAACTGTAGTGACAAGCAACACCAGCAAGGTTCACCTAACTCAGGTTCACAGATTGAACGGTAACTTTCTGATCAGAAGTACAAAAAGCCTTAGTAATGAGGAACATCTCTACAGCTGTGAGCTGGCTTTAGGACGAAGATCTGTGATATAAGCAAGGCAATTCAGATCTATCCTTTGACATTTTAATGACTTAAACAAGTGCCTAAATTAGTATCCTAATTGCCCAAATTTTCTTGGGCAACAATGAAGTAAAACCTTACCTCTCTTCATTGATTAAAGAAACATGAAGAAGACTCATAACTTAGATTTCTCAGCCATGTAAAGTGAGATGAGATGAGTCCAGGTTTATGTGTAATACTAATGAAACCTGAATTACAAAAGAACATTTCTCTTCATTGTCTTTTTGAAGAAAGGTTTTATTAAAATATAAAATGGGAAAATTTCATGCTCAAACAAATCTTGGAATGTAGGATATGTTCAGAGGCCTCTTTTTCAAGCATCACATATACCATGGTTACTCTCATTCTGCATCACTTTGCCATTTTAATAAGACACTCATGAGAGATGGATGAATAATAGTTAAATACTGAAATAGTTAAATACTGAAATAGTTATGTCAGTCCTTTTTTTTTTCTTCCCTTTCTTCTTTCTCACAAGAGTTAAGTCATTGAAAATATGTAACTTTTCATAAAATTGTTCCTATGAGAGTTTGGGCGCATGCAATGAACTTAACCCCACATTCACCAGTACTCAATATTCTGCTTTGAGAGGGACAAGGAGGGAAAAGAAGAAGAAACTCATTATGTTTTAAAAAGTGGTAATGAAAAGACCATGTTAATAAATAAACTGACACAATGTAGGCTTACTGGAAAAGTATGTGATATAGCACGGCTATATAGAAATATCAGTAAAATATTCATAACAAAAACTTTAATCTATATGATAAAAAAATAAGATCACAACACTGTCCACCCACATATGCATTGAGATGGTACGGCCCTTGTTAACTGAATATAAATCCTCTGTATTTTAGGGCTAAAGTTGTTTATTCATGGCTGATCTGAAACTTGAACCTATTGAAAGGCAAACTTCATAGTTTCTTCACTTCGTTCTACAGGACCGAAAGCCATAGAGATCTGATTCTGCTTTTTGTTAAAGGAATTTCTTTTTATAACTTTTAGTTATTTAGTCAAAAATCTGGATGAAAGGCAATCCTACTGCTCATATAACTCTTTGCAAACCACAAAAGTACTATTTTTCACATTACTGTATTTTCAGAGCATACATATTCATGCATTGCTAAAAAAAATTTGTTACAGGTGTTACATAGCTGCCTCTGCGTACAGGAAGAGTGAGAGATAAATGTATAAGCGGGATTATAACTCAGCAACAAATGCCTGTGGGATGTATGATGTCATTCTTTCACAGAAAATTATTTTACATAACTGCTAAAGGTGATGGCCAAAAGCCAAACTTCAAGAATGGATGAAAGACAGGAAAATTTTTTTTTTCAAATTGCTATAAAATGGAGGACACAGTGGACATATACCAGGTGATATATCATAATTGTGTGTGTGGTGTTTGTCTGGTGCATATGCAAACAGGCTCTGTGCATATATGTATGTAGATCTAGAGAAAAAAATCATTCATATACATATCAGTTTGAATACTCTCAGAAAAACTGAAGCTACTTCTCAGGTTATCCCTGAGAAATCTTTCTTTAGAATATCTGCTTACAATTTGATACAATTGGTGAGCAACTGCTTGTGAACTTAAAATGAGTGTATGTAGGGAAACATACATAAGCTATGACTCACATGGAGATTTCAGAGATGAAACAGTTTAAAACTTTGAAATGGAAAATAAGATAACATTTACCATTCAAGTAAGAATATTAACTATAGTACAAAATGAGAACCAAATAGACCAAGGTATTGAAAAACAAATGTTTATTCCTTCATAAAAGCCATAATTTAGTAAAAGTTCTGCTGCCTTAATATCACCATTAAGTCCGCTCAAATTCTAAAATGAAAGACTTTATTTAACAGCTAAAATGCACTGTTTCTGACTTTTTAAATTATTCCTATTGCTTGTGTGATCACTATATAAATGGATTATAGTCAGCAGAGTTTCATCAGAATGCATTTTGTTTGCACATGTTAAAGAAAAACAATAATGTTAATACATACAGTCAGTATGAAAGGAATCAGTGCAAAAGGACTTCCAAGTACTTCACCTGAAGTTCATTTACTTATGCAATGTTTAGCTTACTGTGGTGTTCTCCCTATAATGTAGCACACAGACCATGTGGGAGCAAAAGCACAGCTAACTGGAGAGGTCCATATAGGGTGGCTGCAAGCCAGTATTTCAGACGAATTCCCAACCCCACTGAAGTCAGTGCCAAAACTTCCACCAACTTCCTTAGAGCCCAGATTTCAAGCCCGTGATCTGAGTACCTGGAAATCAGATCTAGTCAGTGAGATTTAACTACGTCGGTATAATTGTAACTCTGTAGGTCATCTTGACATTTTGCAGTATGCTTAGACTCAGATCCATAGTCATGCAGATTCTTCTGTTTGAAAGAGAAATACAGGGCTGGCTCAAGAGAGAGCTGAGCAGTTGTGCTTCATTGCTAGCAATGGAGAATCAGAGCAGAAACACAGCTAATGGCTTTATCTTACCCTGTGAATAGAAAGGAAGCAATGAATAACAGTTCTGGAATGGGTCCAAAGTAAAATAATTCAGGAAATGGTGTGAAATAGAAAAACAACAAAACATTAAAGATGATGCAGAAAGGACCCGATAGCACTATGTGTGTAAAAGAGTATCTTACAGTAGAGTTTTGAGGCCATAAAATGCAGGACTTTTTTGTACTTCAAAAAAAAAAAAAAAAAAAAAAGGCTTGGAAATTATCCAAAATTGAAAAAGCCAGTGAGACAGATTTTACTTCCAGATTAAAAAAACAAACAAACAAACAAACATTATTCCACAGAAGTCAAGGAAATTTCTTTGGCTTCACACTGAAAGTAGAATTTGATAATGGAGAGGACAGGAGAGGAGACAACGTTATACAACTATTACGAGAAATGCTTTAGCCTAATATGACAGATGGCCAGGTTAAGGAATTTGAACTGCTGGACTTTGCTGAAAAACTGAAAAATATACAGAAGGATTTTATTAAGGAGGTTTTGGGGTCAGGTACATGTTTTGATAAATTAAATTTTCTCCAGAAAGATGATACTTTTTGAAACAGGAAAACATCAATTTTGTTGAAAATCCATACAGTTTCATGGAAGGGTTGTGATCAACACTCGATAGAGTGAGATAAAAAAAAAATGTTAAAACAAAGTGTAGAAAGGAACAATTCTGCAGAAGGGGAGTAAAAGCTAGCTCTATAACCGTATATTAAGCTGAAATGAGGTGTGGTAGATTAAACTAAGAACATCAATCTAAAGTGCTTTCAAGTTAAAGCAAGCATGCTCCCGTTTAAGGAAGTAACAGTGCATTCCCTTAAAGAAAGTCAGTACGGAAGCGGGAATGGTAAGATGATAAGCTCTAGCACTCATTTAAGAAAATGGGATGCAACACTAATGAAATCAATGGGAAAGACTAGGAGTTATGTAAGAGAGGATGAATATTAGAAAGCTGAAACAAATTAGAAAAGGAAACAACACTGTATACAGAGTGTTTATATTCCATACAGAAGTCCAGAGGCTGGAAGCTGGAAGGCTGAAGCCACTCTGCTGTCCCAAGAACTGCAGAGGGAAGGGAAGCCACCAGAAATGGCAAACGGTCTTCTGGTGTTTGGGTGTTTTATTATCTCTAGGAAGCATTTATGTTTAAATTTTGTCACTGTAATAATGTACAGAAGTCTGGGAAAAATAAAAGACCCGAACTATCCCTGGGGTAAACAGTCACCCTCATCTAAGGCAACAGGTCTGTTTAGGAGTCACATTTATTTAAGAGGGCTGTGTTAGCTAAAGTAAATCAATAACAGAAACCCTTAGCAAAGTTATTTCAGGTCCATAAAGCCAGTAGGGCAGGAAACCGCACTCCCCTTATAAAGCAGAGTGGCCCATGGAGCAGAGTGGCTAGAGGATCGGAAGCATCTCCCACCACAAACTCCCCAGCAGCTCGAAGGAGGCCCCTGACATCTGGCAGGAGATGCCAGAGCATCTGGATTTGTCAATTCCAAATTGAGAATGAGGTGTCACTCTCACCACTTGCCTCTCCAAAGGAGAAGGCTGTGAAACAAAGCTACACACTGTGTGCATGGAGTATTACACATTGGAGGGGGGAAAAAAAAGGCGCTTTAGATACAGGGTAATCTCTTTTTAATAAAATGTCATCTGCTAAGACAACTGATTCATGTTTGCAAATGGGGAAAATCAGCTTATTGAGCACCAGAGAGATTAGCTTAATTTTCCTAGGCTTCTGCACTGTGGCTTGTATAAGTATTTTATTAATGATCCCTAGAAATTTAAATCTGCCCCTGCTGCTGCAAAACTAGTCTTGATGGAGAGTTTTTTATATATGGCAGATATCACCTGTATTTCCTGTACCTTTTCTAGAAAGCTAAATTATGCTGATAAATCAACGCTGCTAAACAGGTTATAAACTGCTGATTCAATCGATTGGTGATATCATTTATTGTCATCATAACTAAAGACTGCATGTCATGTATGCTTAGACAGGAAGCAATATTTTCTGCAAAAAAGGAAAATGCAAATAATTATTTCCAAAAAGAAGGCAGAATATCAGAAAGCTCCATAGAAAATACTCTTACGATGGTACAGGATTGCACATATAGGATCTTGTCATAGGAAAATAACAAGGACAAAACTCAGGAAGATGATAATTTGCGGCAATGCGTACTTGTGACACCACACACCATTCCTTTGTGTGCCTTGCCAGGAGCTCTAACGTTTTGACAAGCCTGTGCCAACAATAACAATACTCGAGTGTGGGCATATGATGACTTGATGGTCCCAGGAGCTAGAAGGACCAGAATGGAAACTAATGAATAACGAAGAGTTAAAAGATTTGTCTGCTGCAACTCTTGAGACAGCATTAGATGATGTCATGTAACAAGTGAAACAATATACTCTTAACCCAGAGACAGAGAATAGATTGAAGTGTAACAATTAAACTGCATTTTTAATTGAACAGTAATTGATGTGTTGTAATAAATATTAAAAGACAAAAAATATAAAGATTTAGGTTAAATGTTAATTCACTATTTAAAGATTAACAGTAACCTTACTATACAAGCCAACTTGCCCAGATGTGCAGTCAAACTACCACTGAACTTGATCTTACCACTAGTCAAGTTATGAATAAATTTTAATATAATAACAGCACTTGGAATAAGAAAATAGTGATGTATAATCAAGAAGAATATTAAAGAGAATCTTAAGAAATACACCATAGCATGTAAAGTAAAAAAGTGATATATTAGACTGCTCCTTCCCAGACCAATGCACAAAATGTATCATCTAATCAGCTTTGATGGATGATTTAGAGAAAAGGTATGTGGAAATAACATTGCAAAGATGGCCGCAAACACCTATATATTTGGAAAATATTTCAACATAAGAAGCTAAGTGCAGCAGTTTCATTGATGGAGGCATTGCATAGATCTTCAAAGCAGGTGAAAGCAACACACAGTAATAAAGATCAAGAAACAAAGATAATGTTTCTTGATAATTTGCCTGCACAGCTGCTGGTGATAAGAGTATCTATATACAGACAGTAAAGGAACTGGTTCTGACCCAGACCTAGGAATCAAAGTGGCAATCTTCCGTATTAGCTATGCTCTAATCCTGATCCTCAAATAGCACAGGTGACGCACTAACATAAATTGAAAGAAGAAAGAAGGGGGGCTAAAGAAGAAAATACTAACAAGAAATTATGCTTTTCCAGCAGTGGTAAATCAGCTACATTTTTACCTGTCATAAATAGTCTTAAATATTTACTTGAATGAAAGCTCTGGAGACTCCATCATACTTACATTCAGAAGATTTTATGGGATTGAAAAAAATTCAGTGCTATAACAAATAAAACTAACGATCATTAAAAAATGTTCTGTTAACTCTGTATGGGCTTTCATTATGACAGTTGCAAGAGCAAAATAAAAGTCTGGGAGAATATCTATGATGGCTTACTAGCTGGTACATGGGCAGGATGCCTCATCCAAATGGGAACAGAAAAATACACATTGTATTAAACACACTGGACAAGAATGGATCTCATGGACGAACATCCCTTTCATCATCCATAACACATTACCCATCTGATTAGAGCTACTGTTCCTTTTAAAATCAGATGTTTTGCCAAATACTCCTGCCCAATATCATCTGCCATTACCTTCATTAATTCTGTGTCTGAAATTGCTTCCACTGACTGCCTTTTGGCACCTGGGAGTTTCCAGAAAAAGCACTTCCAGCTGGTCTCAAGGTTGGAAGGCACCCGCCTCCACGCTGATGGCATTCCAGTGAATTAATCCAATCACAATAAGACTGATATTCAGCTGCATGCTGTTCTGGAGACATTTCAGGAAGCATTTCTGGCTACTGAATGAATCAATATTTTTGAGGATAGAAACTGGTTTAGATAAAATAAAATCCATACGAGAAGTACTTCAGCTGAAAGATGTGTGCCTATAGGCTAATGGCAAAGGAGCATTCAGTCCTGTCTGCTTCCCGCTTGGGTAGCCTGACCTACTCCCAACATGACTTGGTAGGAACTGCAGATGTCTGAATGCAAGAAGTCAGACCAGATGATCAAGTTTGGTCTTTTGGTGTTAAAATTTTCTACTCTCATAAAGTCTGTGGGTTATGTTGAAGAATAGTGATTGAACTGATCCTCAGCTGAGGAGTTTTTTTGTCTTCAGGTAACGGAGAGGATAAACACTAGCTGAAAATTGTAGCAGACCTGCTGAAAAAAAGTGAAGAAAACAATCTAGACATTAGCATTACTGCTTCACCTGCCTCTTGGGCTGAAAGATTAAAACTTCCACCCATCTGTTCACACCAGCCAGAGCCTACATTTAAGAACTTTGTAGAAAAAAATAAATTAAAGGAATTCCTAGAACAACATTTCAAGTGAACAGAAAATAGAATAGTTATTATTGTTCAGAGCAGAATAAAGTTGCAGATCAAATCCAATCCAACTAATGGGATCCATTGTAAGTTCTAGTAAATACTGCCTAACAAACCTAATGCATTCACCTTACTTCTGAGACGTGCCAAGGAAGTATATCATGGAGTTATGGAGGGTGTCCTGCAATTCAATGGTTAACAGTGCAACCAGTATAGTTGATAGAGACTTTATGATTTATAGTTTCAGTAGGCAGCCAGCTGAACATGAGGCAGAATCATCTCAAACAAATTACCCCATCCAAAAGTAAAAATTCAGCATTAGGCTTAACTTGATTCTTTCACTATTAATGGAAAATAAACAACTGCTATCCCCTTTTCATTGCATATTTCTTCTGACCATTCATTTGAAAAGGTCTATCACAGTTTGAAGCAGATCTCAAAAAAAAAAAGAGAAAGGTACTAAGGGAATAAATCTGGCAATCATTATTTGCTTTTTCTACTCTCCAGAAAATATTTTCAGATCTATATTAGGCACAGATCATTTACACCTAACACAGGTGTTCTGCTTACTGCTAGAGGTTGACCAGAGAATTGAAATTAAATGGCAGATCTACAGAACTTGCTGCAAAATTTGTTTTCATTTCCAAACAGAATAAAAGACAAAATCTTTTGAGCATTTTCATAAATGGAACTGCATTGCAAAAGAGGGTTGTATATCTTTGTCTGTCACACTCAGTTGCTTAGCATTTGGCTACTGGCCTGGATTATACCAGAATTCAGCTTCAAATCCCTGCTCTGCTTCAGTCACAGCATTATTGTTTATCCCAAATCAAGCAGAGTCTCCTACACTCATACTCTCGCTACCCAGCTTGCTTGTCTCTTGTCTATAACAGATTATGCTCAAAATTTAGTGAAAACCAACAACTTCGTAAAATATTTCACCTTTGATAAAACAGGCTATATTGCCATAATCCATTAAAAAAAAAAAAAAGAAAAAGAAAAAAATTCTTTCCAGACCTATTCACAGCAGCATGTTCCTGGCTGGCTGCCCAAAACTATTATCATTCTATTAGTATTGTTTGTTTGTCAGACTTCATCCGGCTAACACATGTTAAAACTACAGCTGTTCTGTCTACATTTGGATTTTAAATAAGATATCTGTTTTATTATTTTTCCCCCTCTAAACGATGAAAAGGAAGGAAAAACTTCCCCAATACAATACCTTAATTGTGCAATATGGGGGTGTCCTGTTCTTGTGAGCAAATGAACCCTGCACTCTATGGGAAATGGGGAAAAGGACCATTGGTGAGATTTAAGATAATTCCCCAGTTCCTCTGTGGAGTGGACACGCTAATACAGTCCCAATTCTGTCCTTTCCACCTTTTATTTCTTTTACTGGAAGTATAACATCTGAAGAAATAACGCACACCATGTTAACTCATGATTTACTGAAATCCTCACAAAAATCCTTTTTGCACAATCCTAAATCATGAATTAGTGGTTTGTTTATTTCTTCATTCTCTGGTTTCAAACCTAAGCAAGAAATCCCAGATTTTTCAAGCCAAAACAGGTGACATCCTCACTATGCAATACAGTGATACATAAAGAAGCTGTTTACTCTGCATGGAGCAGCACAGCTCAGAGATGCCTTATCAGGTCCTGGGAGCAATACCCCGGCACTAATTCTGCACTCTGCCTGGGCTAATTTGCCTTTTCTTTCAGCTCTGTAACTTTTCTGATATCTCAGCGCTGCATGCTGCAGTCACATCCCACCAGAAGTGTTTAGAGAGCAGTCCGACAACAGTCACTTGGAACTGTACCTTCTCTAATAATGGATAAAGAGGGGTTGTGCTACAGAAATCAAGGGCTTGCTGGAGGGGAAATGATGAAATAAAAACTGATGAAAAATCAGGGAACTTTCTTTGCCAACAGACGTTGCCAGGAAAATAAGTACTGCTTGCCCAGCAGCAAGGGCAACTTGGGTTACATTGCCACTAAAAACCTTCAGCATAAATGCCAATCACAATTATGATTATAATGTATTTGGCATTAAAATGTCAAATGTGTCGTTGATCCTCCTCTAAGAAATAACCAAGATCACATATACTTTATGGTTTTCTTTATCTGCAGTCAATGCAGATTTTAACAAGATGCTCTAGATAGAAAACTACATGTCCAAAACCTTTCAGTAACATATGCAACTAGGAAATGTTCATGCAGATATATTCAGACAACCTAAATCACAAAACTAAAGCTGTATTCTGTGGTTTCTAATCTATGAATGGCTGTAAAAAAATCTTATGAGGCATTATAATCTATTTTTATAAAATAAAAAATGGCAAACAGTCTTGGTCCGAGTACAGTTACAAAAGAAAAATCCCCTCTCGAATGTCACTGAGGAAGTGGAAGAAAGCATGAGCGTTTCCTCCCAGTGCCGGTGCCTCTAGGACACCAGCTAATTGTTGCCTGAGTAACCCTCAATGTGTTTTTCTCAACACCTATGCCTTGCAGGTCACTTCAGCAGTTACCATTAATTTAATAAGTGTTTCTTTATGTCTGCATTTGATTTTAAGTACAGTACTTGCCCCTGGTCTTAGAATGCATGCTGGGTAGAAAGCATTAACATTATCTACATCATTTAAGATTATGCACACTTCAGTTAGATCTCTCAACCATTTTTCCTTAGTTGCTGCCATCATCCTAGTTCCTGCAGGCTGAAAGCTGAATGTTTTCTCTAGACCTTGTTATCTTTTTTGTCACTTACACCATAAAACTGTTCACTACAATCCCATCTATTCCTGAAAATAGTCCTTACCAATCTGCTTTTCTTACAATATTTTCCATAATTTACATCCATCCAGGTGAGATAAAAACTGAACTAAATCACTCCACATCTATATGTAGTACTAAACCCAATGTGGCCTTAATTTTTCACATGCAATGAATATCTTTGTGCTTGATCTTTGTCACAGAGCCAGGAAAGTGCTGAAGAATATAGTTTAATTTTAAATATTTCAAGAGTTATATTGATTTGAGGGAAAGAACTCATATATGAAAACTCAGTACATGCATTAGAGTTTGGTAGTGCTTATTAGTTTTGGAAGGCTGGTTTAAATATCTTTCCTAATTCAATCTCTTGTAATTCATTATTTATTACTCACTTCTCATGTGCAGTGATTAAGTTGTAATTTTTAAAGTCACTTGCCTCTTCTCAACCCTCTCACTTGTGATCCAGTGTTTTCTGAATTGCCATTTATTTCTATACAGTGTTTCTGACCAAATTGTTGTCATATTTGTGCTCTTTTTTTTTGGCCTTTTTTTTTTTTTTTAACCACATATCTTATGGCTTTGTCTACTTGGTCTTAACAGATTACTGACTTTGGCTTCTGTTATTTTGGGTACTGCTGAGTTCTTTTGGTCTTTTTCAAATACCGCTCTTGGACATATTCCTGCCAAATGTGAACATGTCTACTATTTTTACTGCCTCTACATAGGACAAACACTTGATGGGACAAACAGCAGGGCAAAGGGAAAGCATCTTTGACAAAGGTGACCAGTGCAATTCCAGATCAGAAAATATAAAATGTTAACATTCAGACGAAGATTTCAGAAATTAAATTGGTGATCTGGACGGCTTTTCCCGAGGAATTAAACTTTACTCCGTGCTAACATACTTTCACTATGAATTTTGAAATACGTCCCGCAGTTAAAATAATATCAGCTTTATTAAGAATACATATCAAGAGATGCACTAACAACCTATATTAATGTATTGTGCATCTGAGTGAAAAACAAAATAAGATTAATTATTCACTGTCTTTTTTACAAGCAGGTTATTCAGAAATTCTCTGAAGTTGAATAGTTAAGTTTGTTAAATGAACAGTAAATTATTCCCCCCCCGCCCCTTTAAACTTACCTACTGAAGAGAACTATGTCTTTGAGAATTGAGACTCCTGGTATATTTGATCACTTATCCAGTAAGAAGAGAGGAGGTAAACCACAAGTGACAGACCACCTCTCTGTTTGAGCAGTAGTAAAAATGAAGGTACTTTTCCTAATGTGAGTATAGTATCTTTGCAGCAAGTTCACAGAAAGCCTTAGAAATTAATAGGGCATTCTTTTCTTTTTTTCTTTTCTTAATTTGGTTATCAGATTCATCCAGTTTACTATCCATAAGTTACTGGAATTGCCAGCTTTCGCTTCTACCATAGTAATAGTTTATTTATTCTCCAGCTTCCTGGACTCCTGATTTTCCCCTTGTAGAGAGATTCAGATTACTCTGAGCAGAAAAGCACCTCCCAGAGTATAGATAAGGAGTGATCAGAAGAAGGCCAGCTTGAATACAACCTCTTGACCCATTCCAAAACAAGGCTCTAAAGATAAAAAGCAGGGAGGAAACCCTGGCAGGAAATAAGCAACAGCACAAGAACTGGATAAGAGACCGTGAGATAGATGGACAAATGACAAGAGAGAACAGAAGAGGTGCTGTTCAGAGCACAGAAAAAGAAAGACACACTGTAGGAAAAAAAGAGATGAACAGACCAAAACAAAACATGCACAGACACCGTAGACAGATGCAGTGAACAGGAGGAATCTTGGCCTTATTTATCATCTGCTGAAAGCCTGGCTTTGTGAGTACTTGGGCTTATATATGCAAACACAGGCATCTAACCAGCTGCACAATTACATGTCTACGTGTTCAATGAAGGAACTTCAGAGGTCTACAGCCACTGAAAAACCTGGGTCACTTGGACCTCAGAGAACAGTAAGTAGAGGACAGCATATGCTTTCTAAGACTTAAGTCTACATGAGGAATTTTACCTCCCAGTATATTTACAGCAGTGTAAAGCTTCAAGTTTGATGTGATTTATATTGGTACATCATAATTTGTATTGACTTGCCTGGGATAAACTTTAAGGTGAGATGAATCACTCCCTAGAAGCATCTGCTTCTCACTACTGTAGGCGCTAATGGGAGACTACAGTGACTGTATTAGATGCAGCCACCTACACTGCACTTGGTCGAATGAATCCCATAAAAATTATCAGATCTATATAGATATTTAAGCATGTGAAGAACCAGTGAGGCACCTAGAAGACACTTCAGCCTCTTAACCCCTGAGGATTTTTATGTATTTGATCTCTTTAAAAGTTTAAACTAAATGGTTAGTAAAACTGATGGTGCTTTAATTCTTCAAAAATCATATTAAAAGGCAAATACAGATGTCACAAAATGTTCAAGTGAATCCATATATTCACTGTCTGGAAAAATTCTTACCATAGTGCTAAAGTTTAAGGCAACTGAATTTTCACTGTAATTTCTCTCAATCTTAAAAATACTTGGAGATTCAGGTCAGGTATCTCAAAACAGTCTTAACCGTGTCCTTACCACATCTTTCATCATAGCATAATACTTCCACTTCTACATAAACAGCCCAAAGCAACTTATGGGGCAGCTGTTTACTTTGTTGAATAAGAGTTGCCATTTGAGCCAGTGATTTTTTCTAGTGTCATTAAGCATGTAGTGTCATCAAGCATGTAGAGTCATGCCCATATAACATCCCTCTATGACTAGCAAGCTCATTTACCTTAAACCTCAAGCAATAGCCAAACAAAACAGTACCCTTATACTTGCATCTGCTCCTTTTAAGCTTTTGTACGTATATCCACACAGCTAAGGCTGCAGGCAGACCTGTGGTACATACAAGCTCAACCAAAGTCTGCTGCTGAGCCTCCACTGGTATCACTGGTTGTTGGATTAGGCCAATGCTACACACCCAGCTATATCCCAACTGCTGCATAACACTTGAGCTCTCACAGTCAGTCATGGAGCTAAGCACTCACTCTCTGTCGTCAGTTTTCTGCATGTTCTGCTTTACCAAAAGACAAGTGCAACACAGCTGAAATATAACAGGAAATGTACTTTAAATGACTAAATCAAAGAGAAGGGACTACAACTTTAACCCACCCCTTTCTACACTAAACTGCATGGCTTCGCAGAAGCAGTGTGGCAAAATTGAGGGAAAGAGGATACTGGACAGATTCTGCAGCCAAACCCAATCCATTCTTGGTTTGGGGAGTCAAGCACAATTATCCCCCTATGACAGCCAGCTAAATATGGAAGAGAGGCAGACAGGTAGAAGGCTTTCTCACTGTTCTTTGCACAAAATGGTGCACCGTAGATATGAAGTTTCCCTGGAGATAGTAGGTGCCACAACCAAAAAAGCAAAACAGAGTAAAGCCTCAAAAACATATGGTCTGGAAATATTTTGAATTAGTGGATCCAGAAAAAAGAAAAATATATGGAAGTATTATACTCTCCTTCCCTATGTTGGCTATAAAATATGTTGATGGTATCAGGATGTCATTCAAATCGTAGTTGTTTCAAGTCCTTTTGCGTTAAAATGATGTCTACTTTTAAGTTATTGATCAAATGAAAACGGAATGGCCCCATTGCTGATGGAAAGGATTTTTTCTGTATTCACATAGAGTATGTAATAATTCAGAAATTTTGATGCTATTACTTATTGCTGTTATTGAGAACTCATGAGCTACACATAAAGATCAATACACATAATTTTCCTATGTTGACAGCCTCTCTCTCTCACTGCCAGTAAAACCACACATTTATTCAAGTTCTGAGCCTGCAGGACTCAATTCAGTGTGGTGGTTGGAAGGGAGCTGGTTGGGAGGCTGCAGGGGAGAGCAACGACTCCAAAAGGAATATTACAGCTTCTGGGTATTTCTGGGTTTCTGGGTGCTTGTTTCGGGAAGGTACAGCGCTGTTTCACAACAGCTTTCAAAGAGTGAGAGGCCACTCCAATTTTGAGGGGGTGAGGCTGGGAAGAGGCATGCACCCCCCCTCTCTCCCATATGTCTTTCTACCTCTCCCCTTTCTCCTGCAATACAGGACATTTGCCTCCTTCTTGAGACCCGCAATACAAAGGCACAAAACAGCCATCCTTCTGTCCCTGGCGTAACCTCAACTCACCTCCTCTTGAGCTGCTCGGAAGAGGCAAGAATCGGAAGCTGTTCCTGGAGAAGGTGGAGTAGAAAGGAACAAGCAGCCTAACAACTCAAAGGGCTGGAGAAAGTGGTGCCTGCCCTGGCTGATCTGCCCCTCACTTCCCTCCGCAGTGATCCCCCTCCCTAGCCCCTGCCCCACAGCTGCCAAAGACCACTGGTCAGGGAAGGAGCAGATACCAGAGGGCAGCCTGTCCCCGTGTCCTGGCACAGAGGCAAGGCAGGCAGCCCCCACGGCACCTCTGCCCGTCATGGCTTCCATCCAAACCTAGCACTAGGGGCACGCGCAAGGTGCTGCTGTTGAGCGCGACTGGGATTCATAACTACAGCCTGTTGCGGAGTCCGTGAGCTATGCCTGTTGTTGATTCTTGGAAATGAAGCAGTTGTTCGTAATGCCAAATACTGTCTTCATTCTTATAAAATCGAAGTATAAAAAAAAAAAAATCCTAAGCATTTTATACAGTGTAAGATACATACACATATTTATACACATATACGATCTCCCCTGAGCCTTCTCTTCTCCAGGCTAAATGATCCCAACTCTCTCAGGTTCTCCTCATATGATAGATGTCCGAATCCCTTCATCGTTGCAGTGGTCCTTTGGTAGACTTTCTCCAGTATGTCCACATCTGTCTTGTTCTGGGGAACCCAGACCTGGACACACCACTCCAGACATGCTCTAGTCAGGGCTGAGCAGAGGAGAAGACTCACCCACCTCCCTTGACCTAGCGTTAACGCTCTCCCTAGTGCAACCTGGGTGCTGCTGGACGCCTATGCCACAAGGGCACTTTGCTGGCTCATGTTCCACTTGGTGCCCACCAGGAGGCCCAGGGCCTTTACTGCAAAGCTGCTTTCCAGCCAACCACCACCCAGCCTGTATGGGTGAGTACCTGGGGTTTCTTCCTCCCCAAGGGCAGAACTTGGCATTCCCTTTGCTCTGCTTCAGGAGATTCTTGATGGCCAAGATCTCCAGCCTCTCGACATGCCGCTGAATGGCAGCACAACCATCTGGTGTACCAACTAATCCTCCTATTTTTGTTACACCTGCAAATCTGCTGAGGGTGTGCCCTGCCCCATCATCCAAGTCATTACTGAAGATGTTAAGCAGTATTGGCCCCAGTATCAACCCCTGTAGCCTAAATACTAAATAATATATTTTTAAATGCCTACAGACGTACTTGAATTCCAAGCTTGTCATCTTCTCAAAATATTCTTGATAAAAATAAATTAAAACAGAAAAATAAAACCAGTGAAATAAAACAGTCATAAAGATTACTTTTAAAAACCACTAAGGTGCAGTTGCGAGTTAAAGCTCTAAAGCAGAATAATGTGTATGGTATATCCCTCTATTTTCCTCTTCGCCAACAAATTGATAGTAGAGTAAACACATTATTCCGTACAAATGATGCTCCCTAGCCCTATTATTCATACACAGTTATACAGAAAATATCTTCACTAAATCCGAACTAACAGTGTTCAACCTCAACCCTTTGTATTGTTTCTGTATATGCAGTTACTGTGCAGTATTTCAGGCCCAGGTAGCCAGCTTACTGTCTCATTATTTAGATGGCTGTCATTGAAAAAACAGTGTTATTTGAGTCACATAATTCCAATACATGATTTCACAAATGCAAATTCACAAATCCCACAAATGCAGTTATCTCACTGCTTCTGCACTCAGACACTGCCATCCATCTAAGAACTGCAGATAAGAGAGTAGCTTTAGATTTCACCTAAGATAATCAGCCATAAATTTGTTATCATTTCACTCCTCTTCATGAAGCTTGAGAGCTGACAGTCTGAGGAGATGAATGGGAGAAATCCACACACCGTCCAAATTTATTCATTCAAATTTATTCGACCAGGTTGTTCACAAAGGAAGGCAAACACCTCTTCTGGGGTCCACTGTGCCCGAGCTGCACGCTCTCATTCCACAAAGCTTAAGAACATATCAGGGCAATGGCCACACCAGGTCAAAGCAAAGACATACACCGCTGTTTCCTTCACCTCTGCTCCTGCTCTTTCCTAGACACCTGCTCTCAGCCACTGTTAGAGACATTCCCAAAGGAAACTCCCAACCTCCAGAAATTTGTGGCTCATAATTTCTTTGGATCTTTCTGATGTCTTTGCATTTAATATTCCTCATGCTCTTTTTCCTTCCATGAATTTATCTAGTTCAGCTGCTTTTTGAAGTTGTAAATTTTGGCCTGCATAATAATCCACAGCAAAGAGATCCACAGCTTAACCACACTTTACTTGAGGAACCATCTTTTCTACTTTGTTCTGAACCTTTCTTTCACGTTTCATTTTATACTGCATAATTCTGGCTTAGAAAAGAGAGTGAATAAAGTACTGGCTTGGTAAAAGTTCACAAGAACTCATGACCAACACCGTTTTAATTACCTGAGCAATACAGTGTGCTCATTATCATACTAAACAATATTTGTATTTAATGAGAAAGTCAGGATTTCAAGATCTGAGTACAGGTGCTTAGCAGTTCAAGGACTAGTAAACACAATTCTGGCAGAGACAGTGGAAACATTCCTTCTACTAACAAAAAAGTAGATGTTAATGGGTAAACGCTGGTTTTTGGCCTGTTACAATCCTAGATTAATCGGTAATTTTGTGTATCCCATTGGTAATGTTAGAGATGTTATCATTTGCATGCCTTAGAACTCATATATAGCAACATGACACATTAAATACTGTAAGACAACTGGCCTATGCACTGACCTTTTATATGCATACAGATTGACATCTTTAAAGGTTTATGTTTTATTACTAAGTCTTCCTATACTCACTGCAGCTTTCCACACAGACAACAAGCAGGGGGTGGAAGCTGCTGGCACAGTGCTGCAACTCTGGCAATTCTTAGTTGGAAGCTAAATCTCTAATCCTACGGCTGCTTTCAATTATACCGAGATAGGAAATAGCATGGAACTGCTCCCAGGATAAGAATTTTATAAGTGGTTCTGTAAAAGCCCATCCCCACCCCCTGGCAATAAATAGAGAGTACGGCCACACTGAGAATCCAGCCCCCTTCTTTCTTGAAAATGCAAGGACAGCTGTAAATGACAAAAAAAACAAATTTAATATTTTCACGTAATGAAGCTTATCAGCTGATTTACCAGCAAAAATAGCTACATGGACATTCTAAAATTCCTCAGGTTTTATCTTGGTAATTAGATTTCACCAGAGCCAAGCAAAGATGGACAAAAGAGAAGATGCTGTGAATCCTGTATTTCAGGGTTTGCAGCTGTTACATCTATCGCTAGGAAGTCAGCAACGCTTGCAGCCGTCAGGAGTCCCGCAGTTCAGAGTTCCTGCGTGTTCGAAGCTCCGTCAGGCAGCCGGCAACGCTTCGAGCTGACATTAATCACCTACTTTGGGGTTCACAGCTATTACAAGCAGTTCCAGCAACTTGGCGGTGCTAATAACAATTTATTTCACTTAGCAACAAATGCTGGCATATGGGTGTTGCTTATAATTTCTAAGGAGCTTTTTGCCAATGCTATTAGCTTCCACAGTCAGCTGGGGCTACAGTAATGGGAGATTGAAGACATTTTAAGACCATTTCTAACAGTGGTGCCTAACAACAAAGAGTACCTTTGGCTATAGTAACTGTGCATACAAACATTGCTAATATGTTGGCAACTTTCCTAATAATAACAAAGTGCCTGATACTACCTACAGCTGTGGAAGCATTAGTCAGTGCTTCAAAATGCTGCTGCTATGTCAACAACATGTATAGAGTTTAACAAGCAATTCTTACAATATCAGGAGATAACTCTGCCAGAGCTCTGTGCCACAGCGAAGTCCGTCAGCAGGGTATATTAGCTCAGGCTCAGCACTGTGCAAATAAAGTCACACAGATTTTGAGCAACGTGAAAATATTGAAAGCTACGCCGCCGAGAACACAGGATGCTGAGAACACAGAAAGAGGCTCTGCTTCTGAATACTGAAAAAAGTGTTTAACACAGCCGAGAGTCTGAGCAGGAAATTTTAATTCAGACATCACTGTCGTTATTTGCGAAGATGTCTGCAGATTTTTTTTAAAAATCTGAATTAAAAATAAAAAGGAAAATGCTCAATGGCTTATAAACAAGTTGTAGATTTGCTCCATCATGTCTTAATAAAGAGATGTTCAAGGAAATATTAGAGTGAAATAATTCTCAAAAATCAACATATTATGCAAGCTATATTGTAATTAAACCCCTGAATCCTGTAATATTGAAGTGTATTTTAACATTATTCTACTACAGAGCAGGGAAAAACCTGCCAAATTCTTCCTTAACTTCAAGTTTCACCACATTTGCAAATTCCACAGGAGAGTTTTTGAAAATTTTTTATTTTTTATTGGCAAAGACAAACTTCTCTCAAAATTAAAGAATAGCTGTGAAATGATTCATTTCAACTCTTCTTAATAGAAAAAGTGTATTACCTTTAATTTCCTCTTTTCATTTTGAAAACTTTTAAACATTTTCTTCTACAATTCTTTGGTTCAGCTTGGTTTGCATTTTATACACTATACATCTAAATATGTGATATTAACATTAATGCTTTGAGATGCATTAAGATATCTTATAAAAAAATGTCTAAAGGTAATTTTGATGTTTTAAATTTTGGACAGGTGTTGAAGTACACAATTTTGCTGTATAGCTGACTCTCTTTTCAAGTTTCTTTTTCACTGCTGACTCCTTCATAAATATAAAGGGCAAATCATGCTAAACCAGTCAGATCATCTTTTTTGATAGAGAACAAGCTCTGTACCTGAAGGAGAAGCAAGGGAAGCCACACATCTTGTTTTTAACAAGGCTTTTGACACTATCGTATGATATTTTCTAAGCAGGCTAACAACTATCCTAAGCAGGCTGAACTACTATTCAGTTAGT
The DNA here is from genome assembly GCF_018139145.2 of Gymnogyps californianus. Taxonomy (NCBI): domain Eukaryota; kingdom Metazoa; phylum Chordata; class Aves; order Accipitriformes; family Cathartidae; genus Gymnogyps; species Gymnogyps californianus. The sequence goes on from NC_059472.1 coordinate 68,046,697, forward strand.
ATACACCTAGCTAGAAAACTACAAAAGAAGATTAGCTACGAAAACTTCATAGGATGTCATATGGTCTACTCCAGTTTCATACAGTCTATTCCAGTTCTGCTATCTTATGGGACCGAATGATGAAATAACATGTAAGCTATTACACTTGCAGATAACAGTTCAGAGGGGATCCAAGATACAGAAATGCAGTTGTAGAATTCAGAACAATGGTAAATGAGAGAAACACTGGAAAAAATAGGATGAAATTCAGTAACAAGAAATGAAAAACCTTTACACATTTAGGAACAATGAAACTCACCAAATTAAAAAAAGGTTAAAAACCAACTTGTTGGTCTTGCATGAGGAAAAAAAGATCTGAGCATATAGTAGTTCACAAGGTTGAATGTGAATCAACAATGGCATTCTGCAGGAAAAAGGGCATGCTGTTGTGTATGAACAGGAGTGTTATCTGCACTCCAGTGGGAGTGGAGTTTGTCATCTACTGCTGATATATGTCAATACAGCAGCTGAACATATTGTTGTTACAAGTACCAAAAGGAGGAGAGGTCAACCATTTCTTTTGTGCTTCTTTCCAGAGGTTATGCACAAGATCAATCCAGAAGCTCCAAGTGATACAACTACTTAAAAAGCAACCATTTTCAGTTGGTGGCATATAGTCAGTATAATCTGCCTGCTGCGATATAAAACTAGACCTTGATCATTAAATCCTATTTCAGCAATTGCAGGATACCATGTAGTAAGAAAAATCTAGAGAACATGCGCTCCAATAACCCAAACCCACAAAATATTCCCTACACGCTTTATTAAACTGAAAACTTGTAGTAAATTCCCCATTGAGACAGCAATGATGTGCCACAAAACGAGAGCATAGAAAGATGAGAAACACTGCCAATGCCCTTGACCTACACAGAAACAGGGAACTTATTCTGTGAAACTCCTAATGACCTTTGTTAGAGCTGCTGAATCTGGTGGCCCAACAGAGGCGAGGCTGCCACAGCTCTGTGCCCCCAGGTCTAGCCAGCAGCAAGGCTGAGCAGGTATTCGCTATATAGAGAATACACACATATGCATATACATATGCGCATGCACACGCGCACGTATACACGTGGCCAGCCACACAAATGAACACAGACAAAAACCACAGCGCTCGCAAAAACACAGACAGCACCAATGGCCTCATCCTGTTTCCCTTTCTGCGTGGTCTGCATGAAAGTGCTTTAGTGGAAATTATATATACATATACACAACATGGACCCCTCCAGTAGCTGGGCTTAGACACTCAGTCTGTCCAGCAGCTGTCCCTGGACACCCAGATCTCCCCAGCTGCTGGCACCTGGACATACAAGCCCCTGAGACCCACAGCCCCGCTCCAGTTGCTGGTGCTCAGGCACACAGATGCACACTATGGGTCTCTCCAGCCACAGGCCTTAGACCCTCAGCCTACCCAGTAACTTTCCCTTGGGTCCAATGGTCTCCAGTTGCCTCAGGCACAAACACACACATGCAAAGGGGTCTCTCAGCTGTCCCCCAGACCCCACGGTCTCTTTCATAGCTGGTTTTGGCTTCCTGGTCCCTCCAGCAGCCAGCTCTCAGACCCTGTGGTCTCTCTGCTATTCGGCCCAGACTTCTGGCTGCTTCAATACCTGGCTCCCAGGACTCTTACCCTGCTCACCGGCTAGCCTGACTCCATGTTTGCTAGTGATCATTTACTGCATACACACCTGCACTTGCTCCAGTTTCTGGCACTGCAGACACATGGGCCCTGTGAGTCATGGTCCCCACTCCAGCTGCCGGCACTTAGACCTCCTTATGCACACGTGCACAGAATAGAGAGCCCTCTGCCAGAAAACTAGTTAGAAATGGAGTTTAATGAGAAGACAGGACAAATGGTGCTGGTCAGGCATAGGGCATGGACAGACAAGTGTACTGACCAGCAACCTGTTTACATACAACCAGCCTCTTTTAACCCCTTTCCTCACTATTTCCCATGCTTGTTCCTCCCCAATTTGCCTTGATTCCGCTGTCTTTTTCCCTGCTTGTGGTTCCTCCTCTAAACTTCCCACAACAAGTCTCACACAATCCCAAGACACTCTTCCCCTGCATCCCATAATGATTCCCACACCCTATAAGCAGTAACCTCCCTCTTTTGAAAGGCGGTCCCAAGACCCTCTCCCATTGACTGATGTTGATGGGTCTCACACCAGGACAATGGGGCGCGTCACTCTCTTGCACAGACCTGTGAGTAGCTGCGTCAGGGTGCTCTGTTTCCTTGATAAGCTTCTGGAGTTCCTCCACCTGCCATTGTCCCTCTGCTCCTTTGTGCTCATGGAGCTTTTATCTCAAATCTTAACAACCTGAAGAAGTGGTCTATGTCTCGCATGGCAGAGGAGGAGAAGAAGGAGAGTGAGTCACCACTGGCCTGAGGTGGCAGACTCGTGATCCTGATCCCAGCCAAGGCAGCCACCTGCACTCATGAGCAGGACACACCAAGTGAAAGAACTGCCTACTAATAAGAATACCATCATGCCTTGCCCTACTCTCTGTCTCTTTCTGTAGCCAGTTTCTAATGCTTAAAAGTAAGGCAATAAACAAATAAATGAACAAGCAGAAAGAAAACAAGTTATTCATCTCAGAGGTTGAAATCCTTCCTGGTCCTTGAGGGCACCTAGCAGAAGACCTTAAGTAATATGATTATTTTTGTGATATTCATATAATAATTGTCCAAATCACCACAACCAACAGAACTCAAAACCTCTTAACCCCTCCTGGTTTACCAGCCAGTCAGATGTTCAATGACTCATCCTAAGCCTAGCTGTTTCACTGGTTCTCACGCTTTCCCTATATAAGCACAGTAACACAGTCTACACACAGCTGTTAAATATTCCCTCTCTCTCTGTCCTCACCACCTCCTTTGATGGAGGCCGTCCCAGAGCTTCACTTTTTGGACGTTTAGAAACTTTTTAAAAACCTTATAATGGGAATACATTATGACCGCTGTACACACATTTGCTCTTTCAACAGAAAGAATTATTCTTCCTCCTTGATAACTAGCCTCAAAGCTAGTGGAAAATATTCATGTACTCTCTTATCATCATTTCAGTAAACAAGTTATGACATTTTTAATCTCTTCCCCCAAGACACATCTTCCATTCTCTTATTCACCTCTTTTGGGCTCTCTGACTGTTCCAGTTTAAATTCTGTGAAGGTTTTGGCCAGATTTTTGCAGAATATTCTAATGATTTAATGAGGTATTACCAATGTCTTGTACTATGGTACTAATTGTTTCCTGTTCCTATCAAGAACCCCTTGCCAAGACAAAACTGAATTACCTTTTGCATACACATCACACTAGTGGTTTACAGTCACAGGTGGCTCAAGCCCCATGTCTGTAACAGAAATTTTTGTTACTAGTTTCGAAATGCATGATTTTGCACAATGAATCCTTCCTTATAATTTCTATTGCTCCTTTCAAAAGTGCACGTCTTTCCTCTGGAATTCAGCAAGAAAGTTCTCTTCAGTAATACAAAATATGACAACTTTGACAAGAGGATATGCAACTTCCCCCAAACTGTTGAACAGCCAACACACTAATGGTTTAGGGGGTCTTTGTGAGAAGGTGATAGATATGGGTTTGAAATCCTTCAGAAGAAGGAGTGCAGTAAATCTGCATATAGCATGCTTATGATTCCCAACAGTTTTAAAGGAGATGTGTCTCTGTGCATTAGCAGAGAGGAGGAGTAATAACAGGAAACGTTGAGGTATGTTGGACAAACTTATTGATATGCATTGCTATTGTGGAGGAAGCGTAACTTATTGGGATGGTCTAAGTAATGTTCTATTTTGGGGATATTCTGATTTATCCGTTTTAATACAGGGCATAAATATAGCAATGGATTAGTGTGATTGGTGTGCCCTTTTATCTTATATTTACCTTTTATAAGGAAATTTACAGAATATTTAGTTTTGTTAATATGCACTTAATCACGGTGCTAGGTGATATTTGTTGATTTTACCTGATAAAAAATAGTTATTTTCTCCCTCAGTTTAATTGAAACAGTGAGATTTTACAGAAATACTGAAAATTTTACTGTTGGAGGTACTTTGGTTTTCTTTTTTATTTTACTTTTTATAAGTCTTTCTAATTTGTGTGCTAATAATTCCCTTCAGCAGTATAATCATGAGCAGTAGTCACTGAAGACAACAGAAGGTACAACAGAGACAAAGATGAATAATTTTTTATACTAATTAATTACAAATGACCAATTAGAGGATCCATTAATTTCATTTTGTGGCACCAAATCAAATGGCCCATGTGTAAAATGAGAAGAGTGCTTCTTGCAGGGGCAGGAAAAGAACCAGGCCATTAGGGTATAATCTGTTAGCTTTCACACGCATAAGTCCTAGCAAGGATAAAGAGAAATCTGTCTAGCATTCAGTGGCAAGATCTATCCCAAATTTGCCTAATTGCTTCACAAGTGCTATTGAGACAGGAAATGTAGCTGCTACTGCAGTTGTAAAATGAAAGGCAGAGAAGGAAGATGGTTATTGAGTCTATTTTTAAGTATGAAAAATGCACTCGCGTAGTACAATGATGGAGACATTCAGACACATCAGAATGGAAACACGAATAGTACAGTGAAAGAACTGGCTTGTGTTACATTTCAAGATAATGACAACCACCCTAGACCTACACATTATAAAAGCACAATGGCTGAATAGCTTATAAGGTTTAAAGGTTAGTAGAAGCATCCCACAGATAATATTTCATGTGTAAAATATGCTTTTGAGAATTTTATATTACATCACAGTTTAAGAACCAGAGGGACACTGTCCTGTGAGTTCACATAACTGAAAGGCTGTCAATACTTTCCTGAGGTCCTGTTAGTTGGAGAAACAACTGACTGTACTGACAGTGGCCCTTCTAAACAAAAAGCATGCATTGTGACTTTTATTTTATGTCCTATTACAGTGACAGAAATTTTTTAAAAGTACTCCTTCAAGAGCCAGGTAGCCTCAGAAGAGACAACATATCTTTTTTCATTACTCGCAACAGGAGAAAAATCACTGTAAGGTACACCAGGATCTGGCAAACCAGTTGTATATGGGTAGTCCTGAAATGCCAAGCTATGACGACAGAAGTGACAGATGAACTTTATCACAGAGCTAATCCCCCCCCCCCCCCCCGAATGGACGGATGGGGCATGGCACTGATGCAGCATAATGCCACTGAAGCATTTCCAACTACAATTCAGAAGGGCTTTTAAACAAAGAGAAACTGTCTACTGAAGATAGATCACAATCTCCCCATGGCTATAGCAAAGTGCTTCTTCCGAGTGGTTTATCTGGGATGAATCTTGACTGGCATTGAAAAAACCAGGTATTTATCATTAACAGAAGTATTATCTAAAAGAAGCCATTTTAGCAGTTAACCTATTAAAATTTGTCTACCGCTGCTAATGGAGATAAACAGATCAAGAAAACAAAGCCTCAGTAATTTTTACAGTACTACCAACATCAAGCATCAAAAAACCCCACTTGTCCCTTCCTCAATTAAAATAAGATTAAAAAGAATTTTTTTTTCCCCTCTGTTCTATAAAGTTCATAGTTCAAGCTTGACCTACACATTCAGGGGGAAAAGAAAACAAGAATTTATTTTTGCAGGGAGGATGGAGATTCTTGCATAACAACACAGCAATGCAGGAACTGAGGCGTTAAGTAAAACACCAAATATCACAAGTGTTGCAATTGAATCCTGAGGGCTGACAGCTCTGTTCAGTCCATGCCTCCAGGGCCAGTGGCAGCTGACAAGCTGGGGCTGAAAATGAGGGAGTTTGTTTACGAATGAGGATCTGATGATATGTACCCACTGACTAGCTTGTGGGTGATGACTCAACTAAGTTTGTTAATCACTTACTAAGAATAAGGCCCTAATTAACAAGTTAGTGTGAATGTGGATTTATGGCTTTCCAGCAGTCACCAAATTACAAACCTAATGTCTATGTTTGAATAGAAAAACTATCTTTAAAAAAGCATGGGTTTTTTTCCCTTGGCTAAATAATGAAATTCCATGGCAAGTTAACCCTTGTCTTCCTAAATCACTTACCTACCTTTCAGAGAGGTATCTTAATTAAATTAAAAAAACATCCCTCCATGGATGGTTATCCTATTCATGAGCTCACCGAACCAGCAGGTTGAATCCTGCAGGGCTGGCAGATGAAAGAGTCTGCTTTCTTCACACCTCCCCCAAATCGTGCATCCATCGGTGGCTCTTTCAGATTTAACCACAAATCACTGTAATTTCAAAGTAATTCTAACAGTTCTCAAGACTCTGCTGGCGTAGCTGGAAATCACAAAGTGGAAGACTCTCGGTCAGGAACCATTCACCGCTTCTGCTCCTTTGCAGTGTCCTCATAAGTGTTACCATGAGTTGGGAGACCCAGGAATAACAGACACAGATGCCTTCAGACCAGCAGTTCCTAATCTTGTTGTGCAGGTATATGACGCAGAACACGTATGTGGCCTTTGGCTTTCAGCAGGCAGCACATGAGAAGAGTCAGACACCTCAGAGCATTCATTTGTGTAACTGTCAGTAGCCAGAGGGAAATGGCAAGCAGGAAAGCAGGTATGAAACTCTGCCTTTCTGCCAAGATTACGTCTATCCTCTGTGTAAAAGCCTAGCAGCCAGGACTTCCGGGATGTATGCCCCTCTTTAATTCCAGGTGTTCACATCTTCCTCTCCCACCATCCAGGATATCACCGTAATCACAAGACCACAGCTACACCAAGGAAGGGCACACTACTTGCACCACACAGCAAAAGGTCATCACAAGCCATGCAAGGCATTCATACCTCCCTTTCTTGGCCCAATCTCCTCCTCTTGTCATATCTTGGAAGAAATTGTGGAAGCCACTGCGCTTCCTAATAGGCCTGACCACATTGATATGGCACAGACACTCTCACAGGATGACTTCTGGTAACTGCTGTCAGGAGATTTGTAAAAATCAGGTTTAAGCAGGAGCCAGGTGTGACACCGCTCAGATTACAGCAGTTCCGGCACGTGTACAAGCAGAAATGTCAGTGCCGGCAGAACTTTAAGTAGGGACATGCCAACCAACTGTACGTAGAGACTCCATGAAAATTCAAATTCTACAGCTTTTGGTTTAGGTGCTCAAAGTCTTCCCACATCCAACATTAGATGCACACATTATCACATATTTGAATTATCCCATAAAATTGTTGTAACAAGTTTTTTCGTGTTAGAAGTGGGTTTCTGTTGCCTAGTTTATCAGTTAACTAGTTATGCCGAGGGCAGAGAGAGAGGTTTGGCCACTAACTCTCCATTCGGTTTGTGACAGGCATTTCCACAGCAGCTGGTTGTGATCTTAAAACTAGAACCATGAATTCATGTGGTGATTAAGCAGACTGAGCAAAACGGTAACTTTATAAATACTCAGCAGAATGTACACTAATACATCTTCCACTGGAGGATTTCAGTCTTTGCCACTGCAATGCTCTTCTGCGCCTAAGAGAGGTTTGGGAGGAACACAGAATACAACACTTGCTTGAAGAAAAAGTTAGCTGACATTTCTAATATCACTAAAATGAAGTTTAAGCTTATTTGTGTCCCTTTTATGTCTCAGGTACTACTAGAAAGACCCATAGAGATTCTGACTTAATAGACTTAAAACAGATCCATATAGAGATGCATGTGTGCTGCCTGTCAGTATAAAAGCTACAGATAACATCACCTGAAAAATATGTCTAGGAAGAAGCAGAAAATTTCCACCCATTGGAGGAAGAGGACTATACCCACTAAATGAGATACAGGAGGAAGAAATTAAATGATAACCTAAGAACCAGGATAGTACAAGGAGAATACTAGCTGGTTTTATAAATGCTGTAAAAAGGTAAAGATGGAGTAAAGAACCTGTTGTTTTGCCAAGAGGGATTTGTTTGTATTTCCTTGCTGTGATTGGGAACTTGGTACAGCACACAAAGCAGAAATTGCTTGGGAGATAATCAGAAAAATTAATTTCTGAAGAACATTAGTCAGTGATTGCACACTTCCTGTTAAATGAGGCTAGAGGTTTAAAAAGTATTTTTCCATGATGAAAAAAAAATAAAATCATTATGCATATGCATCTACAGAAGACAAAGAAGCTGACGAAGAGCCTTTAAACATGCAACAGCAGGAATGAGACAGGGAATGAAGTCAGGTACGGGAAGATAGTGTAACAGGAGCCAAGTCAGAGAGAGAATCCTAGAGCAGGCTGGAAGGGACCTAAGCTCTTCTGGCAGACCGACTGCTCCATTTCCTTGTCCATGTCCAATCTGACAAACACTTAATAAAGTTGGAAAGCTGTTCCTGAAGCCTGAGCTGAATCTTTCTCACTGCAGTGGAAGAAAGATCCTGCCTCTGCTCTCTTCCTCCTGGCAGTCACCTCCTTCATGCTTGAAGCTTGTCTCCATTCTTCCTTTCCACCCCTCCTTGAATAACTTCAGTTCTTCTGGCCTTTCTCTGCAGGTCAAGTTTTCTGGACTAATAATCATTCTCATTGCTCACCTCTGAGCACGTAACCTTCAAGTGTCATGCCTAGACATGGACACAGGCTTTACCGGGGTTGAGTGCTTATCCCATTATCACATTCCCCCTTACACTTCTCCCGTTGGTCAGAGAGCTGAGCTAATTCTTTGGGCTTTATTATGTTGTATCCTTTAGGAAGGTAATGACAGGGTCAAAATTCAGACAGCCCTTGGTTGGTCAAGCTGTGCTAACTAGCTGAACACAGAACAACAGCTGAAAAAGCTCATGAACTTGTTAGTTTCTGGACTCCTCAAGGACATTCTTCCATGTTTCTTCAAAAGCCAGTGTGTTTCTTGCCATTTGTTGGCATTTTTGTTCCCATTTTGAAATGCTTCAAATTCCAGAATTGCCTTTCCTGTCAAAGAAATCGGCAAACCAGGGAAAACTTCCCAGTGGCCACTCATCAGTAAGCAAAGCTAACTCAGAGGGACAGTGAGGCTACACTGTATTTCTGAGTGCAGCCATGAGACATCAGGAGATGGAGATTCTTCTGGAGATTTCTATTTCTTTTTATGCCACTGCTACACCGCTGCTATCTTTGTCTGAGTATGGAATTATTGCTTTAACTATTCAGTAGCCTTCGAACACAGAGCATACTTATTAAATCATCAGATAGCACTAGGTAAAGATGGGCTGTGAGCAAATTAAAGGTCAAAATTAGGACTAATAAACAAAATCTCAACAATTTGAAGAAATAGCTTGAAAGTAAATCAGGAATTCAATAGAAATATGGGCAAGCTATCACATTTGCAGGCAGAAATAATCACCTGCACAAATGTAAAATGGGAAACGAGTGGTTTTTCAGAAACAGAATTGGTCCAGTTTAGGCAATAATACTTTAAATAGGCTGTGGACCAAAGAGAGGGTGCCCAGAGATGAGCATGAGGAATGACCAGAGGTCTAGAAAACAACACCTTTAGGGAAAAATTCGTGTTTAACCTTGCTGGAAAGAGACAGTGGATCCGATAGGAGTGTTTCAGAATATAAAAGGCTTCTTTCATAAAGGCAGTGAGAATAATCCTTACTCTTTTTCAAAAAGAAAGAAATTATGAGTTTAGATTGCAGCAAGAAAGATTCTGGTTAGATCTGATGAAAAAAAAATCTGCTAGCCAACCATTGGAGAAGGCAGGTTGCACAATCACCGTTTTGAAAAGCTTTAAAACCAGATTAGTAAAAGAACTTTGCCAGTAATGATACAGATATAATTTCTTTAACTCAAAGTCCTTTCCAACTAGGATTGTCACGGTGACAAGATAATGATTTCCAATTTCTTTTCTCTATTGTGATTATTAGGTTAAATATTGAAATAAAATTAAATTTTATTACAGATTGAATATTCCACTGTATATATAGTCCCAGTGGCTTGCAAAATGAATCAGAAACTAAAGTGCCCAAACACCAGAAAAATCTTGTTTTTTATGACCAAGTGAATCCTGTGGCCAGCTCTATCTTTCAGGCCTATGCCTGTAAGTTCAGGATGATCACTAACCCAGTCTGAAAATTTTGTTTTATCCCTGTGCCCTAATTAATGCCCCATACAGACTCCCATAAGCCCATTCTTTGAGCTGGGAAGTAAACTTTGTGCTGTCTTTAGAAACGGAAAAAATTAAAATGAGAAACTGTTAAATGAATAGAAACAAATATACTAAATATGAATAGAAAGTTGAATAAGAAATCATTTTGACTGATTCCACTCTACAGCTGAGGTAATGTAGAAAGAGTACCAAAAAACCCCCCCTCAATCTCCTACTTTTCCACTTTCATATATTGTCTAACTTACATTTTTGCAATTTTTCTTGTTATATAAATTGTATGCAGAGAGCCAGTCAAATATTATACTTTAAAATTTAAATGACAGATGTATGAAGATTTATATTTTTATCAGTTCTATTTCTAAGCATAATCATTTTGACAGTATATGAAGCAAGATTTATAAGCCTAGTTAGTTTCTATAAAAAATTATATTTTGTTTTCCCTAACAGTGGAAGCCCACGCTGAATACACAGTTTACAATCTTTGGGCAGTGGTTTTAACTATCTACACCTTTCTTCAACTTTTGGCCCCATTCAACAAATTTTCCATTATCTATGTTTTCTTTCTGTATCACTGGATAAGTCAAACTACTTCTAAAAGAACTGAATGTTTACCCATACTGAAAATTTATACAAAAGAATCACGTTTATGATGAACAATGACACAAAAGTATGAAAAATTGTTTTAATATACAAGTCCCAAAATTATGGGAATGGCAGACAACAGTTACCTGATTATATAGAAAGCACTTCTGCATCTTAGCAAAGCAAAGGCATATTCCCCTTGGTCAGAAGCAGAACAGCAGGGCTTGGGGGAGTTTTCAGTTGTTTGTTTTGTTTTTATGATATTGAAAAAGTCAATCTATCCCAACTGAAACATGGCACAAGGACAATACTAAGAGCTAACTGCCATCAGTTTTAAGGTACCTAGTGAGCAATAACTGGTTAGTCTTTAACTGAATATATATAATAGGTTAAAAAAAGAAAGATTGTGTCAAATATTCCCTTCAGCTTCCAGTTTTTCACATCTGAATTTCTTTTTAAGCAAGAAAAAGAATAAAGAGGATTGCTACCAACATGGCTTTAATATGGTTGGTAGTCACAGCAGATACACTCAACAAAATATCCTAATTGCTGCATATTTGTTCGAATACATTACCCAATGTAATTGGTCTTACAGAACATATTTATCTAAATGTGTAAAAAGACAGATTTTCTTTAATATGTTTTTATCTGATGGTGTAAGAGAAGTTATTTTTTTAAGTGGTTTGGAAATAACATGCATGTTTTACTTTCCCATCTGCCTGCAGGCGTGAGTTGGCATTTGCTCTACCGCAGTGTCTGTGATAGCCTACTGAGTTGCCATCAGGACTGCATAGGATGTTGTGTCACGTCAGGCCAATAGTAAATGCAACCAGATTTTTAATTAAAAATAGCAAAACCAAAGATGATACTTATATAAATGTATGCAAAATGAATAAACACATATACAAAGAAATAATCCATTGAAGTACAGTCAGGGCTTTTTTGATGTTTCTGTGGGGGGTAGCATAGGTCTTTTTATTTTCCCTATCCACTTTTTTGTTCATGTTTGCTTTTTAAATAAATTCTCACTAAAACTAGTGGACAAAAGTAATGTTGTCTGTCAATTAAGGCTAAGGAAGTACACTGTCCATAAACCCCAAGCTCCATTTAGCCCCCTTGGGGGAAGCTTTTTGTGATCCTATTGCCTTAATGCCTGCAATGTACTTGGTATTTTCAACAAGTAACAGCAAAATAAATGTTACTTCAAAACATGCCACATATCCCAAGACCTCATATTCTTTGGCATAAAACTCTCTAACAGGATCAGTATATTTAGCTTTCAGGCATCTTATGATTTGGGAAATTTTTCTGCCAAAAATGACTGCCAAAGCCATGCTAAAGGCTTTGCTTTAGCCTGCAAGTTTGATGCATATGGGGCACATATTGCTTTTGATATTTGTCACAGACAGATCCTTCTGTGTGTTGTCATTAGCTACTGGTGAAGCAAAATAAATGTCTGCAGAAATTATGTATAGATATATACACATAACACACACAGAGAGTCTGACACTGCAAACACTTTGTAAACACCAATCCCTGATCATTAAAGTACAGTAACACTAAGCACTGAAGGTCACCATATGCCTGCACTTTGTGCTACATCACGACTAAACACTCAGTGTGCTGATGGAGTCTGTGCTGCCTGTGACACCTATCCCTGAAAAGACTGCAGAAAAAATGAGTATGTACCTGTTTATCTGTAAATCTCTCGTCATACTGTGCATCCTTCACGACGTAAGCAAGGGCATTACTGATGACTTCGAGAACAAAGTGGACAAAATGTGATCTTGTAAACTTGATTTCATAGTAAAATAATTAAATATTCACTTATGTCTACAGGATTAAAGTACTAATGGATTTCTATTGAAATTACATTTACAAACAATCAATCATGGCAGACAAACATCTTCACACAAGACTGCAAAATTTAAATGTATAATGTATGGACTTAGGGAGAGTATCTTTCTCCAGGAGTCTTGCCTTTTTGCTGCAATAGATTTCAGGACAATTTCAGAAAGACTTAGAGACCTTGACTGAAGATTGATGATAAGTTGCAACTAACAGAGCAGCTTCTTCTGCTGCCTTCTGCTTCCATGGTGAGAACAAAACAGATTAGAAAACCATTAAGACATGATTTCCCTGAGAAACACACCCTGTACCTGTATACATTGCCACCTTTGATAAAGAAGCAATTAATTCATTGGGGTCAGCCAGAACACTCCTCCTCCTCCCTAGCCAAGCAAGGACTTGCTGGATGTGGTATCTGGAGAACACTTCTGCTTCCCCCAGGTAGCACAAGCAGAAGGTAGACCTCCTCCCACTGCGTTAGGAGCGTAGGGCATACAGGGCTGCCTCTAACACACCGCTGGACAGATCTGCATCGTCTCCTCTTAGAGTAAATGCTTTTAATAAGAACTTGAAAGAAGGAGCAACACAAACTACATGTGATCCTCCTCGGAGGTTGGGAAGGTGCAGGAAAAAGGTGAGCTGTTACTGCAACAGCTCAGGCTCTCAAGTAATATTCTGTTCAATGTTTAATTACTATCTTATTAACTGGGTGTAGAGCAGTAATTTTAGAGGCATCTGAATATAAACTTAAACTATATATTTCAAACAGCATGAAATAGCAAAATGCTTGGTGTGATAATCATTGTTGTCTTAACATCTTTACCTTACCGAAACTATGGTTGTGGCTACTGTTTTCCCCATTTTCTGTAAGAATGCATGCCAGCCAACCTTTTCAAAATACAAGGATTTTATCTACACTTTAATATTCAAACCATTTTTTAGCATTTAGTAGAAGTGCTATGTTAAAAGGTTTGTTTTTTTTAAAAAAATCCCACTTGCATCATGTCCCTTTAATGTAGGATTTATATGTCCCTGAAAAGGTTAATGCACAGCGCTGCAATGTGTTTTAGTAACATACTGAATCAGCCAGGTTATAGTCACTTGCACATGTGAAATTATGTACTAGTGTGGATGCCCTCTGTATTGTTATTGTCTGATAAGGGGAAAATTATGGACCAACTCTTTTTTTTTTATGCAGAAGAGAGGAGCAGACATACTAAGCAGTTTTGGGTGCCCAGGCTACGCGGAAATTAAGGACCTGTATCAATAAGTAACTAACAGTTGCATTAGGCAGGTTGTTGGTGCTCACCTCATCCCTCTTAATGCACATTACGGCACAGCCAGTCACTAGTCACCTATGGTGCAGTAAATTCAAACTATACTTAAAAATGTCATTAGGAGTTGTGAAATTTAGACTTGTTGAAACAAAAAACCAAAAAAAAACCCAAAAGAAAATGAAACAAACAAACAAAAAACAACAAAAAAGAGCTTTTGGGGATTTATTTATTCCTTTTCTGAACAATTTTTTTTCCCAAGATTATCCTACCTCAATATGTACATTTTCTTCTTTCCTAGAAGACTTTCGAATACTGGTTAATTATGCAACAATGATTTTTAACTCTTTTTTAATCATAAACATTACACTTGGCAAAGGATATCTCTCATTCTTATAGTATAGCTTTAACTCAGAGCCCAGTTTTGTGATTTGCATCACAGGAATGGTGTTTTATACCCACCAAAAAAATTCTTGAAATCTCTTTTCTGGGCACAAGGTTTTAACTGAGCAGTAGAATTAATTATACCTTTAATTTGTAACAGTAGCTGATAGGTTGAAAAATGTCTAGAAGCTAATAAATAGAAGTTGAAAGAGGTCCTTATGCTTGTCATCTAATGACAACCTGTTCATCACTTGTGGTAAAGAGCTGGTTTGAAAGAGTTTATTTTACCCTTTTCCTTCCCCCACCCAAGCTGTTTCTTTACAATACCCCCTTCTTGTTTTCCAAGGCCATCTATGATCAGGTTCTGCTCACTGCAACAGATTTTGATATGTCAACAGAAAAACGATGAGGGCATTGCTGTGCACTGTTGCTATACAAGTGTTATTTTTGAAATGCCCAAACTTATCTACCATGATAAGGACTTTAAAAATCACTATTCCCAAGATGATTTTACTACTTAATTCAGAATATTTATTTCAGTGCAACCAAGACTGTACAGCTAGAAAACAAAAGAAATATTAAATATATTCACTTATCTGAATTTCTTTCTGTGCAGATACTATATTTCAGCAGATGCTGTCAAATGGCTACATGCTCAAACAATATTTTACTATTACATCATCGTAAAAATTTCCTACAAACTTAACTACTCATGGTGCAACTTGCAGCCTTTCCATCTTGGTGCCATCTATACTTCAGTCTCAGAAGAATATATCTAGATTTTTAGGAATAAATAACTAAAGATTTCAAATCAGCTATGCAGTATTTCCCTGTTTACTGAAGACAAACGTAACATGAACCAGCACCGTGCCCTTGCAGAAAAGGCTAATGGTATCCTGGGCAGCGTAAGAAGTGTTGCCACAGCAGGTCGAGGGAGGTGATCCTTCCCCTCTACTCAGCACTGGTGAGCCCACACATGGAGTGCTGGGTCCAGTTCTGAGCTCCCCAGTACAACAAAGACATGGACATACTGGAGAGAGTTGAACGAAGGACCATGAAGATGATTAAGGGACTGGAGCATCTCACACATGAGGAAAGGCTGAGAGAGCTGTTCGGCCTGGAGAAGAAAAGGCTCAGGGGGAATCTCATTGATGTATATAAATACCTGAGGGAAGGAGGCAAAGAGGATGGAGGCAGGCTCTTTTCAGTGGTGCCTAGTGACAGGACCAGAGGCAACAGGCACAAACTGAAATAGGGAGCTTCTGTCTGAACATTAGGAAATACTTTCTACTTTGGGGGTGACTAAGCACTGACATAGGCTACCCAGAGAGTCTCCATCCTTGGAGATATTCAGAAGATGTCTGGACATGGTCCTGGGCAACCGGCTCTAGGTGGCCCTGCTTTGAGCAGGGGGTTTGGACTAGATGGCCTCCAGAGGTCCCTTCCAACCTCAAACATTCTGTGACTCTGTGCTTATATATGTTTTCTATCAGTTATGTATTTTAATAATGTTGAAATATATAACATCATGAGATCTATTGTAAAAGAATTGGACTCTCTTTTCAGGTAACTTTCATTTAGGACTCATACACTTTCAAGAAGAACAACATTTTTGTTAATTATCTCAAACTGTGTGTTTACTTTGTGTGCTGTCAAAAAGAAGAATAGTTAATTCATATTAGCATTTGAACAGTCTGTTACAACTTTACTGAATTGTATCTCGTTTACTTTCAGATTTTTGAACAACTTTCCTCCACCTCCTAATGTATTTGTCAATTTTTCACTGTTACCAAGCTTTCCAAGCAAAATAAGAGCTGAAAGCCAAAAAGGACCACGTAGAAGACTGCCTTTGATTTCTGCATAATTGCATGACTACACTTTTTTTGTAACATAGAACAATGTGCATCACATTTTAAACTGGCTGATGGACTACTGGAATTTTAAAGCAAAAGAATAACACAAATTTGTCAGAACATCTGTATAACATCTGACCACCCAATTTCTAGTGGAGCTGGAGAAGTCTTGATTAAATAATCCAAGTGATGCTGAGTTTAAAATGTCAGTCTGCTCCAGTGCCTAATTACGGTTTCTGTTAAGCATTTGTACCTAATTCTTAATTTGCTAATTTTACTTTCTAGACACTGGGTACTTATATTTTTCATGATAGTTTAAAGGGCCTTACTTAATGTCTTTCTTTGTATGCACTTATAAGGCCACAGATGAGTCGCCTCTTAATAGGCACATTGATTAAGCAAGTATTATATTGTACTTTACTGTACTCATATCTAAGATCACAGGAAAAATGCAGAGGATTTTTAAACTGATTTAGAGAAGACATGACATTCTTGGTCATAATGACACTGAGTAGAGGACCAGGCAAACTCTTCAGCTTCAGAAATCAAATTATTTTCAGTTTCAGTTGAATTGTTTCCTGAACCAGCTTAAAGAATTGCAATTCTTAAAAATACTTCATTCATCATGAAAGGAAATTTCTTACTTTACATTGTCTTCTTCTGAAGAATTGCACATCATTGTAAAGTGTATACTCTCAAGAATAAAATCAGCTATTAAGTTTAGACAAGAATACTAGGAATAGACACTTAAACAGATATCTGCCATCCTGATTCTGACTTTAAGTTATTTTAGTTTTTTTTAGGGGAAAAAATACTGTACATGTGCTGCAAAAAGAACAGTTCTGGTAAACTCTGGAGATCCTCTAGGATGTGACGAAACTCAGTGTTTTCGAATCACAAGGACTCAGAAATATCTGGTTATTACTGGGTGCAATGACAAGAGCTTTCTAAAAACCACACAGGAAATTTTCTGAAAACCACCTCAGAAAATTGTGAATTTCGAAGAACATACTTTCCCTAAAGCATACCTTGTACTGTCTTCAAATCAAATGGCATGTGATAGAGAGAGTCTTTGAGTTTTAAGGCAAGACTAGCCAAGACAAAACTGCTACTTGCTTTTCCTTCACTGCAATGAAAAT
This sequence comes from Gymnogyps californianus, assembly GCF_018139145.2. Taxonomy (NCBI): domain Eukaryota; kingdom Metazoa; phylum Chordata; class Aves; order Accipitriformes; family Cathartidae; genus Gymnogyps; species Gymnogyps californianus. The sequence goes on from NC_059472.1 coordinate 68,063,896, forward strand.
GTCATTTATAATAAGCAACTGCTCTGAGAAGCTAGACAGATTCATTATTGGAAGATTCTGGTAGATGAGGTGAGGGAGGGGAACAATTATATTCTTCTGGCCATGTAGAGATACTTTCTACCAAAATAAGAGGAAAGGCAAAATATTGCATTAGCTACCTTTATGCAACTGAAAGAACTCATATTTGCCCAGCATCTGTTTTGCAGTTTTTATATATATATATATATTTATATTTATATTTTATATATATATATATATATATAGCATGGTAGGATTATCGGATATAAAGATACAAATACTAATAAATGGCAGAAGTGTCTTATTCCATGTTGCATTGCAGACACTCAGAAGTCTCCTAAAACTGATATATTGCAAAGTTTGCCAAACCTCTTTTCTGTCTAAACAGACTATTTTTAAGCTTATATTGAAAAATCTACAGTTTCCATGAAATTCCTTTCTTGCTGTTAGAGCAATTAAGAGATGCTAGTACATAGACTGTAAAAAATATAAAAGCTTTACTATAACTTTTGCACTGTAGTATTATTTTAGTGACTTTGAAACACGTGTATATTTCAGTTTTAAGACAGACACCAATTTGGAATTGCTGTGATGCTAGAAGAAACATTAACTGTGAAAAGCTATAGCGGAATATAACATGATTGGATTGAAAAAAAAAATAGACCTGAGCAAGGACTCAGATTTATACTGCACGCCACAAAACTGTTGTGTGCTGGTTTTGGCTGGGATAAAGTTAATCTTCTTCACAGTAGCTAGTATGGGGCTATGTTTTGGATTTGTGCTGAAAACAGTGTTGATAATACAGGGATGGTTTTCGTTACTGCTGAGCAGTGCTTACACAGAGTCAAGGCCTTTTCTGCTTCTCACACCACCCCACCAGCGAGGAGGCTGGGGCTGCACAAGAAGTTGGGAGGGGACACAGCCGGGACAGCTGACCCCAACTGACCAAAGGGATATTCCATACCATATGATGTCATGCTCAGCATAGAAAGCTGGGGAAGAAGGAGGAAGGGGGGATGTTTGGAGTGATGGCGTTTGTCTTCCCAAGTACCCGTTAGGCGTGATGGAGCCCTGCTTTCCTGGAGACGGCTGGACACCTGCCTGCCGATGGGAAGTGGTGAATGAATTCCTTGTTTTGCTTTGCTTGCGTGTGCGGCTTTTGCTTTCCCTATTAAACTGTCTTTATCTCAACCCACAAGTTTTCTCACTTTCACCCTTCTGATTCTCTCCCCCATCCCACCGGGGGGAGTGAGCGAGCAACTGTGTGGTGCTTAGTTGCCAGCTGGGGTTAAACCATGACAATGCCACAAAACTGTTGTTAACACAGATTTAAAACTGATTCATGCGCGTGTTTGTGTGGAAAACAGCCACTCCCAGATGCACAAAACCAGGAGGTATAACCTAATTGATACACCTCATTACCCTAAGTGTGGGCAACATGCACAAGAGCACAGAACTAAGAACTGTGAACTCATTTTGAACAGGCAGAGTGCAGTGCCAGGCAGCAGTAGTAGCTCAGGTCCCCAGCACCCTGAAACCATCCCGGTGCAACCGTGAGATAATTTAGCCTGCCTCTCAATAGGAAATAATTTGTGGGGAAAGCTGCATGCTGACACTCACAGCCACTGAGCAGCTCTGCTGTTCCCCGCTCCAGAGTTAGTTTAGTCACAGTATTCCTAGGACTTTTGGACCTCCGAGATGGAGAGGTCAAAGAGTGTCTTAAAAAAAGGTGAAGGAATTAAGAAAGATGCAGAGGGAAGTCATTAAGTTTTGTATCCTACCTTTGTCCTGCACGAAGGAGAAGGAACAGAAGGACAGTCAAGCTTACAAGACATAAAAAACCCCAGAAAGAGAGCAGAGATTGTGGCTCATTGGAATCCATGATTGGGGAAATCTCGTAGACCAGAAAGATGAGGTGCCAGGACACAGCTGGTGTGGAGAGAAGACTGTGTTGGAAGAAAAAGTGGCAGGCAGGTCTCCAGGGCAACATTTGCAGGGAACTTTATGCAACATGGAGTTACAGTCTTCCGGATGGATTGTCTGTCATATCTCAGGGGACAAAAACAGTGGTCATAAAATATTCCTCAACTCTACTGGTGAATTTACTATTATGCCATTTTTTATTAATTGATTTTACTTCTGTTTTTAATACTTCATTTAGGTAAATCCAGATTTTTTTTTTTCTTTAGCCATCTCTGCTTAAGGGCAGCTGATATTGAAAGCACTAGTCTGATCCCTCCCTCTGGTTGTAGTCACGCTGCAATTACTTTTGTCTGTCTTTCTCTGAGCTAAAACATTTTTGTAAAATACAGAGTCATCAAAACTGGCTATTGATGTAGAATGCAGTTGCTTAGTTATTAAAGAGACTTTTAAACAATTCAGCACCTGTTATCAGTATTACAACATTTTTAGTCCTTTTGCTTTCAGTAATGGATTACAGATCCATAGAGGTTTGAGATAGAAAACGTCAAGTAGTTTAAGACCTTTCCACCTGACAGCTATTCCAGACATATCATATAGGTTGCAGGGATGCTCAGAAAAGTTATGGCATTTTCTGGGAAGATAATTTTGTTGTAGATTCACTTTCCACTCAGGTAGATCTCTGAGTCCAAGCCCTCTGAGTGGTTTCCATTGTTCTGCAAGGACCAGGCTGAATAGGTTGTGCTGGATGCCTGTAAGACTTGCAGCAGTTACAAGACTAGTCATTACTTTGTAGAAACAGAATAGAATACTGCGCACCTATTTCTTAAGCTAACACAGCGTCTGAAACCTGTTTCTATTTTATTTTACATCACTACTTACAGTATCATCCTGTTGACAGCTGATCAGAATAAATCACTCTCTAGGACACTGTCACCAAGGTTGTAAACAAAAAGCAAACACTAGACATATTAATAAAGTGACAGCCTAACTCTATTAACTGAAAGAAGTAAGTTTCAGAAAGTGACAATAACAAACTAGTGTTTAAAGAGGGCATCTTTCAAATTTTTCCACACTGATAAGAGGAAATTCATTGTGAATTGTACTTTGAAGTTCCATCTGCTACACCTGGAGTTTTCTGTCCTGAAGGTCAAAATTAAGATTTTATTTCATTTCTAAAGTAAGGATATGGCATGAGATAAATATTGATGCATTTTAAGTCTCTATCACTACACTGTGTTCAAAAACTACCCCCCAGTTAATAACATTTCTATATTCAATGTGTTAGATTTTATTCAATATTTCACCTGAGAACAAGACATAAATTTCCTAAATATGATTTTCCTTTCAGCATTCACTTTATGTTCATCAACTAGAACAGTATGTAAGACAAGTAAATTAAAAAAGGCAAAGTAGATTAAAAAATACAAGAAATTAAATCTAGTCTGCGCCTGAAAAAGGCTAATATTGTATCATCAGAAGACAACGGAAGAAACTCAAAACCAGGCTACACATGAAGCTTATTTTAATTTTTTTTTAATACACCTCAGCTAGTGACATATTATGGCCTGAAATTTAGGGGTTTGCATCACTTATATTTAGCATTTACCTTTATTCTTCTCTGAAGCATGGAAAATTGTATTCATGTTTCAAATAAATAATATTGAAAAAAAATTAAAATTCTATTAGGCAATTGTTTTTATTTATATTTTGAATCAATACATTTTATTGAATGTTAAACACAAAAGAAAAACTTAAAGCTGAAGGACCCAGGCAGCAATACCCAGCTATGTAATATAAATAAGCACAAACGGTGGGAATCAGAAGCAGGAGGGATTTTTGGTGCTGTATGGGTGCTGTTTTCTAGGTCACAGTTTAAAGAGTGGGAGGGATTCAGAAAGAATTTCTTTAGGTAAAGGAAGCCGGTATTCTCTGATAAAATAAAGTACGGCTGCCTAGTCTTATATAGGACAGTGCTGTTTTCTTTCAGTTGGCATTAATTGGGTGAAGTTGTCCAATTTCTCTGTTTACAGCAAATAAAAGACACTGAGTTTCAAGTCTGGATTGCTGTGGCTTGGTTGACATGAAGCCCCAATTTTAAGACCAGTAATTTTCCATTTTACTTGATGCGCATTTGCAAATTGTAGAAAGGAGACTCCAACTTTATGCTTCAGTCAGTATCAAAGTAAAACTAGTACAGATTCTAGACTTGTGTTTGCAATAAGGAAATGGCAATCTGCAAAAAGACTCATTAGAATATGCCACTTAAATGTCATATAAGAGAGTGAAAATAAAAAGACGGTTAGGGGACTGGAGCATCTCTCCTATGAGGAAAGGCTGAGAGAGCTGTGACTGTTCAACCTGGAGAAGAGCAGTCTTGGGAGTGGAACTTATCAATGTGTATAAATACCTGATGGAAAGGAATGAAGAAGAGGGAGCCAGACTGTTCTCAGTGGTGCCCAGTGACAGGACAAGGGGCAATCTGCACAACTGGAAACACAGGAGGTGCTGTCTGAACATCAGGAAACACTTTTTTTTACTATGAGAGTGATCGAGCATTGGCACAGGCTACCCAGAGAGGTTGTAGAGTCTCCATCCTTGGAGATACTCAAAAGCCATCTGGACATGGTCCTGGACAACCAGCTCTATGTGGCCTTGCTTGAGCAGGTGGGTTGGACTAGACAATCTACAGAGGTGCCTTCCAGCCTCAACTAGCCTGTGAATCCCACAGAAGTGACCGGAGTTGTCAGATGCTAATCCTACAGCAATATTCAGAAACTTACTGACTTCAAAGAGAAGGCTAATTAGTTAATTGGTGTCAATTTATAAATCAGTAGGTGAGAAGTATGTGCATTCTTAAAACAGAAGCTATAGATGTGTTATGAGGATTACTGGATTAAACAGTTTGTGTTACACAGGAGACAAGTCTAAGTGATGATAGTAGAAATCCATGAATGTCTTTGCCCATAAACATCTAGGCGGTGTTTTAAGTTAATGTACTCCAACTGAACCTTTATTTTATCAGAAATCAATTTAGTCAAAAATAGGTAATACAGAAAATGTCATCTGACACGTGGCTAAAATTTTGGAGTTCTAAGCAACTTTTAAATTCTCACTTTGAGCTTTTAAACCTCATAATCTCCTGTGACTCCAGTGGTTGCTTGATCACAGAAACAACAATCATAGGACTACTGTGTACCTTTACAAGGTAAAGGTAAAAGTCCTTACATTGGTATAAAATAAATTCTTACCAAAAAAGGGTGATCAACCATCACTGTAACTGATTTCTTTTCTAGAACAGAAGTTAATTGACAATGTCACTGCTCTATGGCTTATATCTTAAAACACGTGCTGCAGTCCTGCAGGAACCATTTGCAATGAAAAAAATGCATCAAACTAAGCAGGTAGATGCATTTTCCCCATGCTGGTTGGGGTACTGGTTAAAGACTGGATAAGAAAGTAAAGAGTATGGCAAGCACCAAGATGAATGCAAAGGGCCAGTGTTGGTAACGTGGGAAGAAGAACGTTTTCTTCTGCTCCATTTGCCAGGACAACACATTTCCTGCGACTACCACTTCTCAAGGAGCATTAATGAATCATACACATGGCTGACAGGCCAAACACTCTCTTAAGATATCATCTGAACTACCAGCTTTGGTGACCTAAGTCCGGAAAAATCACGCTTCGCTAGTCTTGAAACATGTCTTGTTGGCTAGGATGTGGGATGACTTTACAACTGCTACTTCAGTTGCAGTGATTTAAATTCTCATTTAACTGACTCAGTTCTGCAGTGCTACTTTTATCTTCTTCTAATCAAACGTGCCAAAATATTCAGTCTACGCCTCGCAGCTGCACAGGTGATAGTATAATAACATGCCATAATTACATTTTACTGTCTCAGTTGTTATTAACACTTGTATTCAAAGTTACACACAGTTTTCAGCTGTCAACTTCAGAGTTAAGACTGCAACAGGTGAGAACATCTGCGCTAGTAACTGCCTTTTAACTGCAGAGATCTTCTATATCACATTTGGGGTTTTTTTGCTACCTTATTTGCTAACAAATTAAAAATGCAGCTTTTCATATAACATCATAAATGACATTGAAAATGCTTTCATGTCAGTGTTTTCACGTCTCTCAAGAACTTATGAAAATGATAAATAATCCTTGCAGATTTCTCTGTCCACATAAGACATCAAATTGTGCCATAAATATTTTTATGTTCTACAGGCAGACCAGCAAGCTTAAGGTGGACACATTAATTGCAGTATATCTGTACATTGATAATATTTGTGCATGGAAAGCCATATCCATGTAGTAAAACCAAACAAAACCTGCAGCTCTAATTAGGCGTATACAAAGTTGTGCTCTAAAACACTAATCATCATGTGGTTATGACAGGTAGGCCTCTGCAGACATCACATTAATGTTCAATGGTAGCCAAACATTTCAACAGGATATTAAGAATTTCTAGGAAAAGATCATAGCACAAAACAGAGGACATCCTTATGACAGTGTATTTATGTCCATGATGTCACCTTGCCTAGAATACTGACTGTTTCCCGTTCTCTTTTGCATACTCCACTTCAAAAATGAGATGGTAGAAACAAAGCAGGTACAGGAAAATCGTGCCAAAAATGATCGAAATCATGGAGTGATTCCCACAATATGACACCGAAGAAACCAGTGAGAGACACAAATGCATTTGCAAAGGAGTTATGAAAACATAAATTACAGTGGCGAAGATGGTGAGAAAGAAGGGGGGGGGGGGGGAGAAAAAACCAGATAAAGTGAGAAAAGGACAATAGTTCTCTAGATTCTCCAGATGAACCCTTCCAGTATATATTTAGAGACCTGATCTTTCAAGTGTGTAAGTTAAAAGAAAAAAAAGGCCAAACAAAAAAGATCATTGCTTATATGCCCCTTCTCCCATGTTTTTACACTTCCACAGGAAAAAAAAGAAAAGATAAATCATACAGTCCAGCATCAAACAGTTGAAGTAAAATCTTGGCAGACGTTGTGGCATTCCACTGCACCACTTTATTGTTTTTTCCAGTACATCATCTTATAGCGTAAGATATCGCTACAGCTGTGAGCTACAGCGCCTCAACATAGAACAAAGAAAACTGGAGAGAGAAGTTTCCAGAAGACAACAGTGCTCTTATCTTTCAGCCACATCCTTGTGGTTATCCAAGTTCATTCCAGAAGCACTCTATAACATGGGCCTCCCACTCCCAGTTCCTGTGTAAAGGCCTAATCCAAAGCCAAGTGGAGCCTTTCCATTGCCCTAAGTAGATCAGATCCTTTAAACCCAGAAATAAGTGACTACCGTCACTTATTACAGCCTTTTCTGTAGGAGATAAGTTTTTGCATTAATGTTTTACAGAATTTCAAATGAAGGGCAAGTTCTCATCAAAGAGACGTTGAGTAAAATAAATACAGTTCACATAACAATTTGCTTCCTCTGCTGTGAAAGACACTCTCATACCATTCAAATTAAGGTTTTTCCACTGGAGTTTGCTCATCTCTTCTCTTTCAATTCTATAAAAAGAAAAATCACTAAGGAGCAGCTGCCTGTTCTTCAAGAGCAAAAACCTGCAACCTAATCTAAATTCTGTTTTTCTTGCTATGTAAGCATTTTCATTTCTTGACTTGCATTTTAAACTCATTTAGCAGTAAACATACATTTAAAAAAGAAAGGAAACATGTTCAATTTTCCACACAAACAATCATGGTAAGTGGTTTAACAATGGAAAAGGACAAAATACTTTCGATATCTAAAAGCTAACTGACCTCAAACTAAACTTTATGTATTGTCACACTCTGATGTGATTTGGTAGATATCTATCTGTTGCTGTCTTTATCTACTTACTTTTATCAAATAACTTTAAGGCAATCCCCATTAAGACATCCTAGAGCAAATTCTTATGCGTAGTGCAATTCTCACACAGATTCAATACAAACCCCCAGTAGTGCAGCTTGCTTTATTTCTAAAGCTCCTGTAATGCAGAAAAGTGCAAACCTCTCTAAAAAAACAAGGCAGAAGATGTGTCATATTTATCATGGAGCTTTTCAGAGCTAAAAAGGGTTTCTTGAATGTCAGAAATGTTTGATATAAATGAGGTCTTTTTTTCTTCAACTGCTCAGCCTGATTCAAGTTAGGAAAGATCAAAGATTCATTGTTCCTACTGCAAACTCTTTTCTTTTTAACCACCTTTTCTTTTTTTTTTTTTTCTTTTTAACTAAAGGTGCATGCACTACCATATTCCCTGTGTTTTTCTGCCTTCACTAGTTCTGCAGAAACATTTCTGCACTGCAACAGGCTTACCTGCAGCAACAAATTTTCTTCTGGTTGACATTTTTCCCAACTTTTAGCTCCATAGCTCTTATACAGCACACATCTTGAAGCACTAAGTTCTTATCGCTAGTTATAAACATAAATTCATTTTCTCTTAATTGAAGGTCACATAAGGAGTTAGGAGACAGTTCTTGTTTTCCTTAGTTCCCTACAGTGTTTAACATTATCATATAGTATCTTTTTTTTCCACATAAGTTGAATAACATTAGTTCTTTTAATTGCTTATGTTTTTGGCTAATAATCTTTCCTCTTCCTTCTTGGAGATCCTGTCCAATTTAACTACTCCTGTTTAGTAGGTATGTAGCTACTATTGTAGAAATATTGATTCCATTCAGCACAAAAAAGTAATTAAGAAGTTATTCCTTTAAAATAAGAGTGCAAACACTACCAAAAGATTAAAAGCCTGAAGACTGTAAAATTAGGGTCCATGACTTATGCATTTAAAAAAGCTAATGAGCTGCATCAACTACGAATGCATCAAATCACTGAAACCAAAAAGCTCTATTTCTATTTTTACTACAAAGTCATTGACAGAATAAAGAGACTAAAAGTAGTGCAACATTCATGAATGATTTAGTAAGAGGAGAAGATGCCGATTGCATCAAGATTCAGACGTCAGTATTTGTCAGCCAAATGGGACAGAAAGCTCCTTATAAATGAACCCTTAAAAACAGCTGAAATAGAAAATGGAAGTGCTGTCAACATTTTTTATTCATTATCTATAGATAACGCAAATGTCTGGTATGTTGTTCTTGTATTTCATAATATATTTTCTTCTGTTTGCTGTATCTTATCATGTGAGACACAAAAGCATATCTCCAACACAAAAGGAATAATCTTCATCTGACCAAATGTATAGTCTCAACATCCTCTACCTCCCCATCCCTATTCACTGTAAAATTAAATAATTGAAAAAATAAGCACCAAAAAAAAAAAAAAAAAAGTATTAGACTCCTCTTCTGTAGAAGTCTGACCATGTCTTCCCACCATGTACTTCAATAGAAGTGCCTGGACCATACAAAAGGTTAATATTTAGTAGCACTTTTCATAACTTCATCATTTTAATGACAGTTTTCTAAAATCTGGTTCGAGACACTCTAACCTGGCCCAGATAAACTGAAATAGTTCTCTTAGGGGTTTTTCGGTGAATTTTTGTTCTGTTTGCATTTCATTCAAAAATGGAGATTAAAATTACATATTGTATGCTAAAAGAGATTGTAAAATTAATTACTCGGCAGCTATAAAATATCAAAATTAAACTGCTGATGCAAGTAGTATGCATGACACAGTACGTACTGACTGAAATTACTCTTACCACATGGGGCTTAATTATGTTCCACTGAGGTGCACTCTCAAAAAAAAATTGAACTGATCCGGATGTAGCAAATTAGAACTAAAAATATGCAAAACCCCAACAAAATCTGCTGCAGAAAGATTTGCGAATGGAAAAAGGTCAGCCTAGCCATCCAAGCAAAAGCAGGTCAAAGTGTAGTATCAATGATACTAGGATACAGTAAATTCCATGCCCAGAGAAGGGGAAAGACAGACATCTGAAAATTCTTGAGAGAGCAAGGGGAATTTCAACAAATTCCTAAGAAAAGAAAAGTGGCACAGTGTACAATGGATAACCTGAGGAACTGGAGCCATTAACTCATGAGAAAATAGATCCTAAAAAGGATAATAAAAAACACTGAAGCATCTCTCCATTTTCTTCAGGGACAAGCTAAAAGCAGAGAAAAGGATTCCGTTATATCACCACTATGAAACTCAGGAATGGAAGTAGATTTTCCTAATACTATGATCCACATCAAGACTTTAAAGATTAAAATGGAAAGACTTGAAGTGAGTTTGTAGGAAAACACACATAAGTAGCTGAAAACATGCAGCACAGCATTCTGTAGATACTTAAGCAAAGTAACAGTAAACTGGAGAAACATGCAGCCACTTTTGGATACATCTAAATGAAATATCAAATCTTGTCTCAACTCCTGCAATGCAACACTGTGCAATAATCTTCAGATTCAGTGAGTTTTATGAATTACTTGAATCTAACAGGACCTTTCTCTAGGTTCGTGAAGTACATCAGAGGGACTAATAGTTCCATCTAACCATGACAGTTCCCAATTCTGAGTTATCTCCTAAAATGAAAGAAATCTCCAAAGAGAATACCTATAACTCAATATGCTTTACTGAACCAACAGTTCGAAGACAACATTATTTCACTTTCATAAGCTACAGTCTAGGTTTTAAAATAGAATCAGTTTTGCTCATTGCAGTCATTAAGGTCAGTGAATAACTGCCCAGCAGGTGACCAAAGTGATGTTACTTGTCAGTCTGACTGCACTGTGATTAGCACCAAGACACAGAGTCCATTTCTTAACCATATTCATTTGTGTTGCATGCTAATTACATGGTGACAGAAATAGAGCACTTCAAAATAGAATACTTCCAATTGCATCTTTCAACCCAAAAGGCACTATTTTCCTACCTTCCAATTCTTTTCCAGGATAGCTGAGGTGACATCCTCTTACCCCTTCCCAAGAAACATGACAGGTTTCCATTTAATACCAGTGAGAACAGTAAATTGACAGAAAACAACAACTATATGGAGTGACAGAATTTGGAGGATGAATTATAAAAGATGAGCTTATTCTGGATAACTGCAAAGTAACAAAATTTGTAATTCTGTACAAAATCTTATTTTGGGCTAGCTGAAAAGTCTTATTCTAATTTCCAGTTTTTATATTTCATTGCTCTACAACAAAAGAATGAAAACAAAAATAGTTTCAAAATGACAGTGAACTTTCTTATTCATAAAATGTTTAAATTAGGAGTTTTGAACCATCCATTCTGATCTCCCTGAAATTATATTGCCAGTTTTTCTAAAAAAAATGCCCCATATCAGAAAAACCTCACACAAAAACTCCTATAACGTTCCTCCAGTTTCATAAACCATTTAATTTCAGTACAAATGTTTTCTCCAACAATATAAGTTTCTCTGGTCTGCTCTCCAAAAACTGATGGCCTGTTTGAAATTTCTGAGTGACTCACTCAATGATATTTGGAAATTCATGGTCAGGAAACAACCCACTTATTTATGTGAAATCGGCTGCACCATAAGGTCCCTGAGTTATGGTAAGCAACTAAGTAACGCAGCTAAATCACATCAATGTGGATTGACTGGAAATGAAATTTATTTATGACAAAATTGAATCTGAATATAGCGAGGTTACTTTCAGAAACAAACTTAACTTGGCAGGAAAAGTGTGGGCTTAAAAGGTACATGAAAATAAAACTGTTAAATGTAGAAGAATGGAAACATCCATAGGTAAAAGTGCACCGTGCCAGAGAATAAAAAAAAAAAAGTACAATCATAAGCAAACAAAAACTACCAATTGCAGATAAACAAATGGCAGTTCTGCAAAATCACACTTTCAACCAGAAATTCCAGCCTTTTTCAACTACAAACTAGAAACAAATATTAAAGAGTCAGCACAAAGATGACAGAAAAGACTCTTATGCTGAAAGTAGAGAGACATATTTCCTTGGGTTCTTCAACAAAAAAAATACAAAATTAATCCATTTTTAAAGAGTAGGTTCTGATACAGGAAATAAACAGAGCAGCAATTCAAAATATATATTGTAGCACGCTCATTTTGGTAAGGGAAAACTTTTAACAAAACTTCATGGTACAAAGAATAAAACTCTGTAGCTTGTATTTAAAAGACATCATTTTAAGTGAATCAGGAGAACAAAAAATTCAATGATCAAAAGCTAAAACTTGTAAACAACTACACAGATATATATTTCTGCAGAACAAATGAAAGCAAGTGTGTGAAATCTAGTTACTTGTATTAAGAATACATCATACCTAGCTTATTGTAGAAAATTCAGGTTTTATGTGCAAGTGATGGCTGATCTTTATCAACTAATACCAAGCATGGGTCTACAAGGTAGGTGTTCTGCATGTGTGTCGAACAGCTTTCATTTTAAGTGGTACTTTCAGGCGCTGTTTTAAACTAAATACTATCAACTGGGTGTGCAAGCTAGAAAGAGTGCCAAGCTCCTTGCAAATTCCTTTTAAAATGAACAACATGCAGTAAGAGGCTATGTAGTGTTTTACCGCCTCCCATGCAAATGATCTCCACATTTTTCTCAAAAACAAATTCGGAAACAGTTTTCAGTGACATTCCCATATTGAGACACTCATGGAGAAGATATTTTGACTAGAAGCTAAAAAGCTAAAAAATAAGGATGAAAAGGTTGTGCAGATGGAAGGTGAATTTATATCACAGAAAAATCTTCAACATGTTGATATAATTAAGCCTTCCTAATGAGTTAGAAATCCAGGCTAGTCACACAAGCTATTTTAGCTTCTCTAGCCTTCTTCTGCAGTCGATGGAGAAAGACTCTTCTTGAAGGCAATGCCTAACTTGGGAGCTGATCTCGTTCTCTAGAGGGCAGTCTCTTGCTCTCTCTTTCTGCACTGACTACAGAAAGAAATTAGAAGGATTAGAAATTAGCAGCATCCCTTTGTTAATAACCTCATTCCACGCTAAACTGGTGTGTGGAAAGATTGGCAAGAGCAATTACTTTGAAGAATTAAATATTGTGCCAGGTATAAAGTTCTACTGAAATGTTTTGAGTTTAACAAAGAACCCAGGATATCTATTAATGCAACATCATCAGCAGGTTGGAAGGCTTCTTTCACAATGATTAACCAGTGACATGTTTTGTTAAACAGTGACTAAAGCAAAGTGAATCTATATTCTTACTGAGAAACTAATACTAGAAATTTGTCTTTAAGTTTGACAAATATTTATCATTTGAAATTTATTGAAGGCAAAACAAACTAACCATTAGAAATCACTTTATAGGAATTCTACTGCAAAGGTCTGTTAAGGTCTGTTTAGGCTTTATAAAGTGATGCAAACTTGCAGAAGTACTCCTAAGAATGCCAGTAAGAAATTATTATTGCAGACAAATTTCAATGGCAGCTTTCGAAAATGAAGTTAAGACTGTATAGAAGGGAAATTTTAAAAGACTCCCATACCATCCTGTCTTGTTAAAAAAAAATTATATATATATAAAAACTCTGAAAAATTCCAATGGGAAACACTTTTGCAGGACCACTGATTCTGAAATTTATGCAGACTACAGTGAGAGAGAATACATTTAAGTCAAAATCTAACTAGCTTCTTGACTCAAAGAAGTTAAACCTAGAGAAGATTACTTACAAACTGGTCTGAGCAAATGAGAGACAATGTTAGATATCAAATAGTGTTTGGCAACCTGCTGAAATAGCAGCCGGCACTAAGGTTGTATATCCTCACTATCTCTGAACTTCTGCCTTGCTGCACAAATAAAGGACATCTAAATAAAAAACAAGCAATAAACTGACTTTGCATTTTTGGGAGACTGCTGTAGGCAGAAACAACTTGTGCTATCTCCACTGAGGGAGGGACTAAAGGAAGGTCACGGAAGGCAAGAATAAGATACAGAGAACAGTAAATAGTCAAATGTAAGAATTCATCTCAGAAGTTCAACAGGGCAACTTACCTCTTCTGCCAACGAGAAGCAATGGCAAGAGCAAATCACAGTCAGTGCGAAATGTCTGGAAGACTAGTCTATGCCCACGTGCTCGCTAGCACTGAAAACTGTCTTCACTTGGCAGGGGAAGGAGGGGAACTGAAACTATGTTATCAGTGTGCCAGCCGGTAAAGGTGTTGACCTCTGTTCTGTGGCAGTGGGACTCATCTCTGAAACACATTTTTTAAATCCTGATCCTGACAGCATTTTTTCAGGGCGAGGTGGGGGGGGAGCATGTATACACACACACACATTTTATTTTTATATCTATAAATAAATATAGATATAAAAATGTATAATAACTTTGTCTTAGAGCTTTAAAAAAAAACAAACTTTAAGCATAAGCAGTACAGGTGCAAAACCCTTCAGAAATATAGGAAGCTTGATCAGGAAGGCTAGGAAAAAAAAGAAAACCCATGCTTCTTGGCTGGAAAAGTCATCTTCCTTCTATATCAGCCACATTGGCTAAATAATAGAAAAGTCATTTTAGTGATGTTTTATTATCTTTTGAGACCAAGCACCATGACTCTGCTCTCTCTCCAATGCCCTGTGTTACTCAGGAGCAAAAACACAAATTCTTGATCCATAGGAAGCTAGCCATAGGTACGGATGAATTAGTGAACATCTGCAAAGCAGATCAGAAGGGCTGGTTACTGGCTTTTACTCCCAGGAAGGCTTAAATAGTTATCTTTATTTGTTCACACTCTAAATCTAAAATGTCGAACCTGTGAAATTCTCTCATTTCTTCTATTTAATTCTACCCCAGCAAACAGCAAATGTCCTTATCCTCTAAAGGCAGAAAACAGCGACATCATCACCAGCACGGACATTATGGTCCCAATTATACATTGCACTGCTATGCCTGGCAGAACTTGGGAGCTGTTTGATGTTCTTTTGTCTTCCTGAGTTGGCAGAAAATAAAAGTCTGAGACGTGAATTTCCCTACCCTCGGTTAATCTAATTGGGTTGTTCACTCATTTTAAGTGCCAGCATTAACTGTTCAATGATCCTGTTTTGGAAAGCAGTTGTGAGAGGAAGTGGAACTGAAGCACAGGAGGATCAGCTGGGAGTTCTCAAAAGCAATAAAACACAGAAGGAAAAAGTAAATGAGAAACAGAGGATGAACTGGAAAGAAAATGCTAAGAATGCCAGGAAAGAAAGAGAAAGACAATAAACAGCAGCTCTAAAATAGGCTTTCCAGCTCTTTGTGACATTCAGTCTCATTGAAACATTTACTCTGTGTACCAGCAGTACGTTTAGATATTATCAGTTATCTCATCTTCTTAAGAACTTTCTACTCACTTTACTGGGAAATCTGTTGTGGGTAAGGGGAAGTGGACAGTTCACAGGCTGTGTACAAAGGTAGAAGGTGGCCTTACCATGAGGATGTGTTCACTCCCAATTTCTAATGCAGAAGGCCATTTTAATTTTTGTCAAGGGCAAAAAAAATTACCAATGGTTACAGTGCTCTGGGCATCAAGTCAAGCAATATGTGCTTTTCTGAACAAAAATACCTTCTTGTCTGGAACCTGCAAGAGCAGAGAAGGCATAATAAGCTCTTGGCTTTTAGGGGCAAGGTAAGATAACTGCATGAGAAAGAATACTCAGTTATCTGTGATGAGATGACATGTAGGAGAAAGTAGAAAACTTTATTACTTACAATGAAAAATAAAAAAGGGGAGGTGTGGGTTTGTGTCACCTATTGCAAAAGCCTGCATACTGGGCCATGTTATTGGTACAACAATAAGAGGATTTTATAATATTTGCAAGCAAATTTGTTTTTGACACTACTGACAGCACCAGTCAGAGACTAATCAACACTGCCTAATAACACAGACACTGTTCATTAAGCAATAAGAAGAAACTGAGCTAAGTATTTTAAATGAGTAGCAGGCATCTTTCAGATGTATTATGTTACCATGAGGAAAGCTGTGGGGTTACAGGCACATTTCGGTTCTAACATACTGAGGCACTGAATGATAGACACATAAAAAGAAATTTTTTTATGACTGTGAAATTAAAGGCATTCCAGCAAGTAAACCTTAACCAAGTATTGCAGAGAAACAAGGATAAATGAAACATTCCTCACTTGACGTTCAGTTAAAAATATTCTTGACTTCAAAGTTTTGCTGATTATTAAAAAGAATGACAGCAAAAGCAGGACTCATCTTGTTTGTAAAAAAAGAAAGTGTTGATTGTCAAGGGGATATCTTTTGGTACCTTTGATAGCAGAAATGGAAACCTTCCACCGCAAGTATTAAGCTATGGCACTGAAAACAAATAAGGTGTTTGAATCAGGTGACATAACCTATCACTTGAAAACATGGCTGAGTAAAAAAGACAAACATACTTTATCAAGGTAAAATTTGGATTACTGTTAGAAAAGAGAAAAATCATGATCAATATTAACATTTGCATACATGGAAAATGTATAAATGTATAAGCATCTCACTCTATAGATTTTGTTTAACTAAATTTAGTATTTACATGGTACTTTTTAGAAAACGGGTATGATTAAAATCTTTCTAAATTCCTTGCATTAGACAAAGGCCATCAGACTTAGCTGATTATAAAACTTCATGTTATTATTTACATTGATTCATATCTAATTATTTAAATCCAAATAATTTTAACAACATTTTTAAAAAGTGAATGTATGTTAAACTTTGTGGGTGTACGGAGAGATCTAATTTTTCTGAGAACTTTTTAAATAGCCTTACAGTAAGAACCGTAGTATGTGTATTGTATTTTGCTTTCTTGAACCAGAAGAATGGAAACTAAATACTCAAAAACTCTCAAACATACACAGCAATAAACATTTCTTTCTTTACTAGGATCTTACCATAACTTGGCCCTTTAATTTCAAGAGTCATCCCAGCTAAATCCCTAGTTATAAACAGTGAGAATATTTCTGGTAAAATAACTGAAATTAGATTCCCATAATCTAATACTGAGAGCAGGAAGGGGAAAGAAAAAAAAAAAAAAAGAATTCATACATAGTCTTTTCAGTCACCTTCTCAGAGGAGATTCAAATGTCACAACAGTCAAAGTATTTCTCTGGTCAGAACAACAGACATATTAATAACCCTCATGCATTCTTGAGCCTGCTCTGCAAAAAATCAACAAAGCAAAAAATGAAAATGCCTTATTTAAATACATGCTGCCTTGGTTCCCAAGAAAAATAAAAAAACCCTAAGCGATCGAAAGTAACATGAATAAACAAAACTGACACAAAAAGGATAAAGTTGCCTGCTCTAAGTAAGTAAGAAGCTGACAAAGCTTGTTTATCAGAAATTCATTCTATAAAATAGATTTAGTCTACAGTGCCAAAACAAATTTGGTAAGAAATTTGTGTGTGTTTTTAAGCATGTATTTATTGTTTACAATGGCAGCAGATTTTTCACAAGGGAAAACATGTCTTCTAACTTCATTTAATTAAGCAAAAATTAGCTGGAAACTTAGTGGAAAGAAATTATATCAGTTTCAGTAAACTTTCTGTCAGCCTTAAAACTATTGTTCTGGTTATCCTAAATATACTACCACTAAAGCAAATAAAAGGTAAAAATGATGGATATCAATAAAACAGCTTGGGCACCTAAGCAGTCAGTAGGAAACTAATATTACTTTTCCGACTTGATTTTATTTGCAGTAAATACATCATAAGACAACTTACTAAGAAGCACATGAAAGTCTTTGAAAGTAAATCCATTACCTTCTCTAGTGTTTTCCTAGCAAGCTGCTTTTCGTTTTCCAGTCTTTTTGCTTGCTAACAAAGCCCTTTTTGTACTCTGTTTTCACTGCAAGAAGGGCAGCAATGCCTGCCTAACCCTCCTACAATAGTTACCACACGGTTGTTTTAATGGCAGATGCTGAAAACTGACAGAGGAAATGAGACACTTTTAAATCTTCCTCATAGAGTACATAATCACTGTTTGTGAAGTCCTTGTCTGTAAGATAGTTGACGGTCTAGACAGTTTTCTTCTTCATGTATAACCATTAGAAAGTAATACAGAGAATAACCACTGTAACTTGGATTTTAAAAGCCCCTAACACTGCCAACAGGAGCACAAGGAGCAATGTACCTTCTCTGCTGTCACAACAGTTGTGAAAGGCAGCCATTGGGAACAGACAAGCAAACAGAAACATCCTTTTCTAATTTCAAACTCTATCAGTGGCACGGTAGCAAACAGTCCCTACAGGGTTAACACAGAGGACATGTAGGGTGTGAGGCCCAGAGGAGCACCGAAGGTCCCCATACCTGGTTCCTCACGTAAGGTGGGCAAAAGAAGGTCGTTCAACACTTCCCACACCAACCTCCAACCACCTGTGCTTCACCTGGAATACACCGTTCAAGTCAAGACGACTTCCAGTAACAGCAAAGCTCCCACCACTCTTAGGAAACTGCAGCTGGCCCGCTCATAGAAAGAAGATGTCTCCCAATACACACATTTGAATTTATGTAGCTGAGCAAGGGATCACATTATGTTTTGTTTGCTAAGTCAGAGAAGGTCAGTGACATTATAAATCAACTCCCTGCATACAAATCAAGTTCTCTAAATCTTTATTCGATCTCAGAGAAACTAGATTGAAGAAAGAACATGAAAAAAATTGCCAAAATGTTCCCAGACAGTTACAGCACCATTTTTATAAATTTAAATTTTAAGGTCTTCGAATACATGTAATATTCGAGTCCTCAAACTATTCTTCCTACAGTTTCTGCAACACAGGTACAACAGATAATCCAGTAGTTCCACCTGTGCTGGAGACAGAAGTAAACCTATCTTCTTTATTCTGTATTTTCTTGCATTTGCTTTATTAAAACCATGGAACCACATCTTCAGTTCATCTATCAAGACTACTCAAATGACTTCAAATTCACTAATGTTGAGTCTTTACAAGTCTTTACACTTGATATGCAACATATATATAAAGTTAGGATCTATTTTATCACATTTATTCCAAAGAAGTAAGCTTTCTACACCATTGTATTACATGTCAGTAAAACTCCCTTTCTTTTACACTAAAGAAGAAATTCTAGACCACATAATTCTAGACTCCATATATGTGGGTGAAGTTCAAGGGAAATCAGACTTGAAAAACCTACCATAATACAGACTGGAAAAGGCAGTGACATCAAGAGCTATAGAAAGGCTTGAAAAGATTTGAAAAGACAAAAATGAACATTATGAAGAAGACCAAAAGCATAAAATGCTCAAGAATGTACTTTTAGCATGGGCTTCAGTACGAAAAAGAGGTATTCTTGTTTTAAAGATCACAAGCATTTCCTTTCACAATTCATCTTCTGTCACAGAACGATACACTAGAATTTCTTCTTTCATCAAAAATTAATTCCCGTAACGTTGGACTATAGCTCAGCAGGTACCTAATTCCTCTCCTTCTTGTAATCACACACTAAAATCAACAGGCAACAAGGAAGCTAAATAGCAGTGAAGAGACTAAATTTGTAGCATGAATTGGTATGTGTGCTCTGCATATATTTTCCAAAATGACAGCTCTGAATGGTGCCTTTTCTCTTCTTGCCTCTTTCCATTTTTATTATGTTGACTTGGTAATTTCTGATTTCACTATTTGGCCGGAATGTAGACTGGACAGGACCTCTCGAGTCAGAATCTAGTCCCTTGTTATTACAGGTCTGACTGCTTTTATTAAGAGATAGGTCCGGAGCATCGTTACTCTGCTGATCACAAACCTTCTCATTTTCAACATGAATATACCAAAAAGTTGCATAAGCTAAAAGGTAATGTTTATCTTCCCAAGTTGTGTAGAGAAAGCAATCAGTCATTCCTGTTTGCAGCTGACTCCTGAAGATTTGCCCGTTGAGCACTTCTAACTAGGTTACAATGAATGCTTCAAAAAGATGGGAAGCAAACACTAGTGTTAAGTTTGCAGAGGGAACAGGAAAAGCTGGAAACACTGGCCAATAGCTTCAGCCACACAACTTAAGCTATCTGTTCCACAGAGATTCTTACATCGCATGTTGCACCAGACTCGAGACAACCTAATGAACAGAGCAGTAGTACAGACTTGTGGAAATGATGAAGAAAAGCTGCTCTAACAAGCTTCAAGCTTAGTCTCTTCTCTGGCGCGTGGGAAAAGCAGGTTCAGACAGGGACTCTGTGCGATCTCAGTGATCAAAGCCTAAGATATGTGGCTATACTGCTTGGAGACCACGTGAAAGTAATTGTTGAAAATATTAATCCAACATAAAATTTGTTGATTATTTTCAACTATGAGTCATATTTTGTGCGTTTGCAAGGGGCAGAAGTGAGGAAAAAAGAAGTGTATTACTTAGCAATAAAATAAATTGATAATGCCATGGAATTTAACGGTTGCTACTGCAAAATACAGAAGTTGCTATCAGAGAATTTGATGTCATTGTGCAGCAGAATACCAATGACTTCAGCTACATTTCAAACTATCTGTATGAAAAACTTTAATTCATAAATTGCTTGCAAGACCTTCAAACCACACATGCATTACCATACTCTGACCAGTTAATTTATGAAAAGACATCATTCAAATAAAAATATTTGCCAGTCAAAAAGCTGGAAGATCATTCTGTGTAAAAACAAAACAAAACTACCCCCACACACACACGCAGAATTGCGTATACCAGCACACAAGCAGTCTTCAGCTTTTCTTTTTATGATGCTCCAAGCAGATTCAGACAAAAATCAAACCACAAAAATAGAAAAAAGAACCACACACCCCCATCATATAGAAAACACATCAGAAATTGATAAGCTTTGTGATTTTTTTGAGATCTTTTTCAATTGGGACTGCTACAAGAAACATCTCTTTCAGAAAAAATCACCACTGCTTTGTTCCCACATACAAATAAGCAAATACTGTGTATAAGAAGGATGTTAATAATGGTAATAATAACGTAAAAGGGACAAAGATGAGAATTTAGATGAAAATACTGGCTTAGCTTTAGTCACAGTGATCTTGAGAAGATTATGGGAAAAACAGAGGAAGAAAAAAGAGGTGTTTAGCAAAAATTAACTGAAACATGATTCATAATTGCACATGGACAGAGAGCACAAAGGAAAAGAAAGAGGTCATGGAATTAAAAGAGTTGAATTGTGTTGGGTTTTTTAGTAACCAGATTTGATCAAATACCTTGATTGTATGACCACCACTGCTACCTAGGGAGCTGAAAATAAGTTTACTATAGGTCCATAACTACTGAAATACTTGCTAAACAAGCAATCAAACCAACCAGCCAATCCACCAGACATATTGGTAATGATCAGTAGAGCCGAAATGCAGTTATGTTCCTAACAATGACAATGTCTCTTGACACTCAATAGTTTTGAATTAAGACGTGTGCTTCCTGACTGCTACTGGGTTCACATATATGCCTAATAGTTAAGCATGTAGTTAATTTCTTTGCTGAATCAGGATCTTATGTAACAAGTTTATTTTTATCAGATGCATATCAAAGACTATAATCTTAGAAACAATTTTGAATTTTAATGCTGACAGCCTGGCTTCCCTGACTTAAAAATTTCCAGACTTCAAGGTTTATTTATAGAAAAATTACAAAGACAGGCATATTCTTTGTTTGATTAAAAGGAATGAATTAAGTAATAGAATAATACTTGTTTAAATTTTGTGACACAATACACTGTACTAGAATGAGAGATTAATTTTTCTCTCAGCTATTAATTTGCATTGCCTGTACATTGGCTTGTCTGATAGAGGCAATATTTTGTAATGGCTAGAGAACTGGGAGACAAACTGCAAGTGAATAAAAATGAGTTCTGTTTCCTGATTGTTAGTGTCTTTCTGTGTAATTTTCAATAAAAGCAAATGCCACGCCTCAATTTACTCATTACAAAAAAACAGTGGAATTAATTTTAGGCATCACCATCTACCCAAATGTGACTGTCTGTCAAAAGATCAAGTTGTGAAATTGAGATTTAGTAACCAGCAATACAGAACATGGGTAGTTTATTGCATGTCAACAAAGCTGCCAACTTAGATTACCAGTTCAATAAAGCACTGTTTCCCATGCAGCATATGCTTAGATGATATGGTTAAATGGGGACCTGCAGCCTGTTTTGTGCGTTCTTGCCTAAGGAAATGAAGCTTAGTTAGTCCAACCATTTGCTTGTGGGGTTGTTCTCCAAACCACAAAGACACCAGTTTTCAACAAGCTTCACACAAGTCCTCAACCAGGTGGAGGAGGGAGCCCTTGTCAGCTTCCCTTAATGACAGAAAGGCCAAAACACTCATGTAACCCCACTTGCACTGTTACTTCACGGAATCAAAGAAGAATTCAGGGTGGAAGGGAGCCCTGCAGATCATACAGGTCAACTCCCTGCTTTAAGCAGGGTCTTCTAGATCATAGAATCATAGAATGGTTTGGGTTGAAAGGGATCTTAAAGATCATCTAGTTCCAACCGCCCTGCCATGCACAGGGACACCTTCCACTAGACCAGGTTGCTCAAAGCCCCATCCAACCTGGCCTTGAACTATTCCAGGGATGGGGCATCCACAACCTCTCTGGGCAACTGTCGTGGTTTAACCCCAGCCAGCAACTAAGCACCACGCAGCCGCTTCCCCCTCCCCCCTCCCAGTGAGGTGGGGAGGAGGAAAGGGAAAAAAAAAAAAAAAGTAAAACTCGTGGGTTGAGATAAGAACAGTTTAATAACTAAAGTAAAAATAAAAATACACTACTAACTAAGAAGAATAATAATTGTAATGAAAAAAAATACAACAACAACAAAAAAGAAATAGGAAAAGAAACCAGTGATGCACAATGCAATTGCTCACCACCCGCTGACCGATGCCCGAGCAGCGATCCGTGCCTCCCGGCCAACTCCCCCCTGTTTATATACTGGGCATGATGTTCCATGGTATGGAATACCCCTTTGGCTAGTTCAGGTCAGCTGCCCCAGCTATGCTCCCTCCCAGCTTCTTGCACACCTGCTTGCTGGCAGAGTATGGGAAACTGAAAAGTCCTTGGCTTAAGATAAGCGCTACTTAGCAACAACTAAAACATCAGCGTGTTATCAACAGTATTCTGACACTAAATCCAAAACCCAGCACTGTACCAGCTACTAAGAAGAGAGTTAACTCTGTCCCAGCTGAAACCAGGACAGCAACCTGTGCCAGTGCCTCACCACACTCACAGTGAAGAACTTCTTACATCTAATCTAAATCTACCCTCTTTCAGTTTAAAGCCATTACCCCTTGTCCTATCGCTACATGCCCTTGTAAAAAGTTCCTCTCTGGCTTTCTTGTAGGCCCCCTTTAGGTACTGAAAGGTCTCCCTGGAGCCTTCTCCTCTCCAGACTGAACAACCCCAACTTTCAGCCTGTCTCCATAGGAGAGGTGCTCCAGCCCTCTGATCACCTTCGTGGCCCTCCTCTGGACTTGCTCCAACAGGTCCATGTCTGTCTTGTACTGGGGACTCCAGAGCTGAACACAGTACTTCAGGTGGGGTCTCACAAGAGCAGAATAGAGGGGGAGAATCACCTCCCTCGACCTGCTGGTCAGCTTCTTTTGATGCAGCCCAGGATAAGGTTGGGCTTCTGGGCTGCAAGCGCACATTGCTGGGTCATGTTGAGCTTCTCATCAACCAACGCCCCAAAGTCCTTCTCCACAGGGCTACTCTCAATCCACTCACTGCCCAGCCTGTATTTGTGCTTGGGATTGCCCTGACCCATGTACAGGACCTTGCACTTGGTCTTGTTGAACTTCATGAGGTTTGCATGGGCCCGCCTCTCAAGCCTGTCCAAGTCCCTCTGGATGGCATCCCTTCCCTCCAGCATGTCGACCGCACCACACAGCTTGATGTTGTCGGCAAACTTGCTGAGGGTGCACTCAATCCCACTGTCCATGTCACCAACAAAGATGTTAAACAGCGCTGGTCCCAATACCGACCCCTGAGGAATACCACTCATCACTGCTCTCCACTCGGACATCAAGCCATTCACCGAGTGGGGTCCGTCCGTCAAATCCACATCTCTCCAATTTAGAGACAAGGATGTCATGCGGGACAGTGGCAAATGCTTTGCACAAGTCCAGGTAGATGACGTCAGTTGTTCTTCCCTTATCCACAAATGTTGTAACCCCATCACAGAAGGCCACCAAATTTGTCAGGTGACAAATTTGCCCTTAGTGAAGCCATGTTGGCTGTCACCAATCACCTCCTTATTTTCCATGTGCCTTAGCATAGTTTCCAGGAGGATCCGCTCCATGACCTTGCCAGGCACAGAGGTGAGACTGACTGGCCTGTAGTTCCCTGGGTCTTCCTTTTTTCCCGTTTTAAAAATGGGGGTTATGTTTCCCCTTTTCCAGTCAGTGGGAACTTCCCCGGACTGCCACCACTTCTCAAATATGATGGGTAGCAGCTTAGCCACTTCATCCGCCAGTTCCCTCAGGACCTGAGGATGCATCTCATCAGGTCCCACGGACTTGTGCACCTTCAAGTTCCTTAGATGGTCTCGAACCTGATCTTCTCCTACAGTGGGCGGTTCTTCATTCTCCCAGTCCCTGCCTTTGCCTTCTGCGATTTGGGCAGTGTGGCTGGAGCACTTGCTGGTGAAGATTGAGGCAAAAAAGTCATTGATTACCTCAGCCTTCTCCATATGCTGGGTAACCAGGTCTCTCGTTCCCTTCTGGAGAGGGTCCACTTTTTCCCTACTCTTCCTTTTATCACCGATGTACCTATAGAAGCTTTTCATATTGCCCTTGACGGCCCTGGCCAGCTTTAATTCTATCAGGGCTTTAGCTTTCCTAACCTGATCCCTGGCTGCTCAGACAATTTCTCTATATTCCTCCCAGCCTACCTGTCCTTGCTTCCACCCTCTCTAGGCTTCCTTTTTGTGTTTGAGTTTGTCCAGGAGCTCCTTGTTCATCCATGCAGGCCTCCTGGCGTTTTGGCCTGACTTCCTCTTTGTTGGGATGTGCAACTCCTGAGCTTGGAGGAGGTGATCCTTGAATATTAACCAGCTTTCTTGGGCCCTCTTCCCTGCAGGGCTTTACCCCATGGTACTCCACCAAGCAGATCACTGAAGAGGCCAAAGTCTGCTCTCATGAAGTCCAGGGTAGTGAGCTTGCTGTGTGCCCTCCTCGCTGCCCTAAGGATCTTGAACTCCACCATTTCATGGTCACTGCAGCCAAGGCTGCCCTTGATGAGGTAGCTAGATGAGGTACCTAGATGAGGTAGCTCAGGGCTGCGTACAGTTAAATTTTGAGCATCGCCATGGACAAAGATTCAAAAACCTCTCTGGGAACCTGTTCCAGTCTCTGATCAGTCTCGTGGTAAAAAATAAAATAAATTTCTTTATATCTAACCATGTTGCAACTTATGTCCATTGCCTCTTGTCCTACCATTGTACACTTCAGGCTGGAGCGCCTGACTCCACCTTCTCTACACTTCCCATTAGTTTTTTCTAATTTTATCATTTGGGAAAAAAAGAGGTTTAGTTAGTAGCAGCTGCAATAGGACGACTTTGAGACACAACTGATTCTAAAAAATAAAAAATAACCATGTTGTACCTCTCTGAAAATGATGACATCTGTGAGGTAACAAAAGGGAATGTTATTCCAGGCTTTCTTCATTTCAAGTCATGGCCATGGTTTGGTAAAAAAGCTCTCTCCATCTCTTGCAAGCTCAGTATAACTATAGTATATAGAAAGAACAAAAAAGGCACCTCTCCTTTCCTTGTTATTTCCCTGAAATTGGAAAGAATTGAAAACAAAGTGAGGTTTTAAATTCTGGTTTCTTTTCTTTTAAAGGACTTTGAAAATGCGCGTCGCTTTTACTGAACTATTTTCCCAAGGGCAGCAAAGTCTCAGTTTGTAAGTATCTATGTATTAAAAGATTTTTCAGTGGCAAGCAGCTCCTTGACAGACAAAGGCACAAAGACGAATAACTGGAGACTGAAGCTAAGCAAAGTCTGACTGGAAATATTTCAAGAGTGAGTGCAATTAATCAATGGAACACCTCACTTAAGGGTATGCTGGATTCTCTGTAGAACATTTTAAATCAAAAATGGATATCTTTTATAAAGATATGGTCTAGCTTAGCCATAAATTACTAGGCTGTACAAAGATGTACAGTAGATGAAAAACTTTGGCCTGAGTTTTAATTGGATGTCAAACTAAATGGCGTAGTTGCTTCTTCTGACCTGAAGATTTTGGACTCTGCAAATAAATTATTTTCAACTTCTACAAAACAGCAGTTTCAATAAAAGTTTGCAAGGCCTTCCACACTCTTACTCTGGGCCTTAGATACACAATGGGATAAGCTCTGTGTGATAACTCCACCCATACGGTCTCATGTCCCAGCCCTGTGAATATCCGGGATTCTGGTTACAAGATGACTCTTCAGGCTTCTAAAGATGCAGGAGCAAAAAACAGAGAAGCTTAACAGTGAGCAGTGCAAAGAAAGGAGAGCTGATCTGCGTAGCAAAACAGTTGGTGCTGAGGACCCAGTGTCCGCAACACCACACAGATTAGCTCTCAACTGGTCCTGTGGGTGAGCATCAATTTCTAGAGGAAGAAGAGTTAGTTGTGTTCCTGGAGCACACATGGCTCTTGTCTTCCTTGTCATGCACTCCGATACCTCCCCTTGGTAAGAACCAAAGCATGGTAAGTGGGGACAATGGTAGGATTTATTTCAAAACCACACTCCAGATCTGAACTAAAATGCTAATGTAGATATTGCCTTAGAGTCCTAGCCAACTGGGCCCAGATGCAGTTGAAAATCATGAAGACAATTTTCCTGAGAGGGTACTTCCATGTCTTCATAGCTGCAAAAGAATCTGTTACATGTCTGATGTCTTGGGGCATAGAGACAAACTTTTCTTCACAATATAAAAGCTAGAAAATTACTAATCATGAAAAACGGAGTCAATCTTTTTTGTGTGATTTAAGGAACTGGTGTTCACACATTGAATAAGATTATTTCTGTTTTAATTTAAGAGCAAAGTAAAAAATAAATTTACATAATTCCTTCCTCTCCCTGCAAACTAATGTGATTTGGAACACTATTTCCTTCTTATCTTCCCCCAGAAAACAGACTCACATTAACCTGTTTTCCAGCTGAAAATGAAAAATATTCTGTTTCCTGAAAAGGTCAAATATTGTCTGTTTACTGAAAGACATTTGCCTGCCTCTAGATTGTCCTCAAAAATCAGGACAGAGTCATTCAATTTTTTCATTGTGGATTCTACAAAATTATTAAAAGATCTGAGCAAAGAACTTAGTCATGCTTATTCTTTTTTTTTTTTTGCCATTACTTTATCTTGTGTACAATATCCACTACAATTTTCCTTCATGCAATTTCCAGATGAATAATTTCTTTCTAATACTTTTTCCTCAATTTAAGACAATAGGTAGCTTTCTCCATTACCTAAGGAAGGTTTTCTGATTTTTTTTTTTTAAAAGGCCATGTTCCATGCTTTCATACTATAAATGATAACACTTCAATTTTCCTGCAAAAACATCTGTGTTCAGCTGACTTGTAGATAAGGCTGGACTGAATAATTTTGAGGATCTAGGGTGACCTCATATGCATGACATGCCAAAGGACTGCCTTGAATTGCATTTTCTTTAACCTACATCATAGCTTTAGAAAAACATTTGCTCTTGACTTGCTAGCAAGGTAGAATTGAAAGAAAACTTCAGTAAATTGTTCTATTAAATACCTCTGCTGTTAAAAATTTGTACCTTATTTCTAGCCTTATTTTGTCTAGCTTCCACTTTGAATTATTCTTGATATTTTTCTTTGTAGTCTGAAGTGGTTATCAAAAGTTTTTATATAGTTCAGGTGATAAAATTTCACCATCATCTGTCTGGGGGTCTGAACAGAATTCCTGGAATCTCTCCTTATAAGGAGGTCTTTTTACTGCATTTTAGCTATTTGCACAGCTGTTTGCTGAAAACTTTGGAACTTATGAATATCTTCTGATATGGGCACCAGAACTGGAGACAGAATTTCTTCTAAAAATTCCCCTATTTATCTGCCTATCCATCCAAGAATCCTGTTTTGTTGAGTGCAGCATCACACCCTAATGACAGGCTAATTATCTACCAAGATTATAGTCCTTTTCAGGAACACTACTTTCCAGAAGAGATGAGTATGATCCAGAAGAAAGGAGTATGAAATGTATTGAGGCATGCTGTTCTCTCACTAATCAGGATCACTCTGTGCTAGCGACTTGTTTTCGTTACTTATAATTCCCTAACCTTTGCAAGGCAAATGCTTTATGAGAGATTACTTCGAAACTAACTCAAGTTATGAAAATTTATTTTTTTTCTTAACAGCAATTATAATTTCAAAGCAAGACAAGTTTGGCAGGAGCTGATTTTTCATAAATCCATATGGGTCATTTTTCTCTTCCCTCTGTCTGCTCATTATTAGTCAAAACCTATATCATGCATTCCATTTTGTAGGACTCACTTCAGCCTACATCAACTCAAACTATCCTTATCAACTCAAACTATCCTTTATAGTCTTTTAACTTACTAGTGCAGTGTTAGCTTCCTTCCAGTTCTTTTGAAGTTCTTCAGTGGTCCAAGACATTAAAATTCATGACAAACAGTCACAAGGTTCTTTGACCAATTTGTCAGAAAACTTAAAGACAAAATTATTTAGAACAACTTGTTCTAAAATACCTAACCATCATCCTTACAGGTTACTGCAGAAAAGCTTACAGCATTTGTTTTGTCATCTGTTCCCCCAAGACAGACACAGAAAGTACAAGAATATTAAATGAATACTTCTACTGTTCATACATTGTTACTGACAATACTATTTCCTCCTAATAATGAACTAGTATCATTGTTAGATTTCCTTTGGTTCCTGATATACTTAAACATGTCTTATTGCTATTCTCCTTTCTCTTACCATCCTAGAATCGTAGAATAATTTAGGTGGGGAGGGAACTCCAGAGGCGGCCTAGAACAAATCTCTGTCCAGAGCAGCGCTAATCACATCAGATTGCTGAGGACCTTGTCACTTTCCAAATGTTCCTACCTCCTGATTTCCGTCAGTTGTTGTCACTTTCTCCTTTTTAATTTTGTTTTCATTCAGTGTCAGACAGTAAGCCAGTTAGGTTTTCGTTCATTTGTTTTTTATAATCAGGGCAGCCTGTAGATGTCTGGATATGGAGTAATTTTATTAAACATTTCACAATTATAAACTGTGTTAATTTAAACATAAACTTTTATGTTCAATAGTCTTTTTTTTTTGTTGTTCAAGAAGTTGATATTTCTAACATATTTCATCCAGACTGAAGTCCTCTATCATACATCTTCATTTTGCCCTGTACATATCATAACTACATCTTGAGTTCATCATCTTATTTTCTAATGTGATCTGATGGTCTTCTGCAAACATCAGGAAATAACTTTATACTGATTACTTGCTTCATATTTCTCTAATCTGACAGTAATCCCTTATATATTAATTTTCTTTCAAGAGGTCATTGACATAGCAACAAGAAATGCTATTTTTGAGCGCTCCCTCTTGACTTTTGCCCACTTGATCTTTCTTAAAGAGGCTGTGACTGTTGAATTTAACACTCCAATCATGTCAATCTTTCCAGTAGGATTCAATAATACATAAGGTTGAATTTATGTTTATAGATGAGCAATTATATTTCCTCTCATTTGAAACTCAAGTACAACCAAGAATGTCTTGACCATTGATATTTTGACCAACTGTGCAAAATATTATAATTTTGCATTAAAATAGGTACACTTTCTCTCTTTCTTTTTTACTTTCAGTGCAGTGATCTTCTGACCATCTCAGTCAACCTATCTCCCCCTGAGTTTCCATCCTTGTTTTAGTGAAGAGGAAGCCATACAATTTATTCAGTCTCTGCTCAGGATAGACGGCAGCCACAGTTTCATTACACTACTTCTGTACATTTCTGCCTGCTCTGTTCTTTGGCTTTTGGGCTTGACAAGATTTTTTGAAAGATATTTTAAATGTTATTGCCGGTCATATTTTTTGATTGTTAGGGTCGTTTGGTAACTAACAAAGAGGCCCAAGAACTTTGCTTTTAGAACAACAGCTTTAACACTTTAGTAACCACCAAACGTCATTACGGCAAGACATGTTGTAAGTTCTGTTTCTCTGCATGTAAATGCTGTTATTGCAGTTTTTGGAAAAGTGCTTATTATCAGCTGGGAAGCAGTATGTTTTCAGTACTGTGCAGTTTCTGGAAAGCAGTTTTTCCTTGTTTGAGAATAATTTTAAGTCTACATAAGCCCACATCACACACTGCACACCTTTTAACATTAATGTCTACCTGTCACAGGGAGTTTTCTGAAATCCATTTACTTTGACAACTTTTCAATCCTCTTGTCAGTATACGCAGCAAGAAGTTATACCCTCTGCATCCAGCCACAGAAGGCCACATTTTTATCCAGAAATGATCATACACAACTGAGGCAAACAAATACTTTCCCTATGCCCCAAAAGCAGATTGTAAAATAAGCAATTCTAAATGCCTACTTTAATTTCACACTTCTTTGTAGTGTAAATTACTAGTTTGGATACTTGATAGGAGTTGTACTTAACTGCTAGTAAAGCACTATCATTTCCACAGTTCAAGAAAAGTATTGAAAGTTACTTCACAACAGATACTTTGCTTTCTTGAAAGCCATTGCTGTTGCAGGAGTTCTCTGGTGGAACTACTTCAGGAGTTATCTAGAAAACAGCACTAGATTAAAGGTTTCATGGATCTGATGGCAGCTCAAAGAAAAAGTGATGCATGATCTAAGACAGAAAATAAAATTTATTACTGCAGAAAAGCTCTGTAGAAGGACTGACATTATCCCTAGTTTAGAGATTATTCCCCTCTCCCCAGTACAATCACTACAAAAATCATTACCCCCCTCGGGGGGGGGGGTGGGGTGGTGGAAATCGTAGCACTATGATAAAATAAATCAGTTATATGCATGTGGAACACAAGCAAACAGATCACCTTGCAAAGACTCAGCTATCATCTAGAAATACATGAACCCAGATTTAAAAGATTTGATGTTCTGGCAGTTGCCAGTAATGCCAACACTTTCAGAATTATAATGTGTGAAAGATAAACCATCTTTAGTGTTCTAAACGTAACAGGAACTGCCATGGCTCAGCAATTTCAGAATCACAGGATCACAGAACAACAGGGAGCTCAGGAGATCAAATAGTCCAACATCCGGCTCAAAGGAGGGTCAAACCAATGTTATTTGTGTTATTAAGATCTTTGTTTTTCAGAAATACTTACTTGCACATGGAGTCATATTCAATTCAACTCAGAGGTTATAGCTCTCTGTTTCATTGTTATTGCTTTTAAAGCCTGAAGGAGGATTTGGAAAAAAACCCAGTAACAATAAATGCATACTGAATTAAACAGGATTAAAATAAAATCTGCTAATCGTTTTTAGTTGATAAGGGAATCTGTAGTGATTTCAGCCTATCAGTGTAATTTCACTGCTATTACTTCAATTTTTTTAGTCTACAGTACAAAAATCAAAATGAAGACTGGGGGCTATGTTCACAGAATCACAGAACAGCTGAGGTAGGAAGGCACCTCAGCACATTGTCTGGTCCAACCTCCCTGCTCAAACCAAGGTCTACTCGAGCAGGTTGCTCAAGGCCCTATCCAGTCACATTTGTGAATATCTCCAAGGATGGACTTTCCACAATTTCTCTAGGTTTGGTCACCCCTGCAATGACATGGAATTTCTTGCATTTCAGTTTGTGCCCATTTCCTCCTGTCCTTTCACTGGGCACCACTGAGAAGAGTCCAGCACTGCCTTCTTCACTCGTTCCCATCAGATATTTATACACATTGACATGATCCCTCCAAGCCTTCTCTTCTCCAGACTCAACAGTCCCAGCTCTCTCACCCTCTCTTCTTATAGCAGACACTCCAATCCATTCATCGTCTTTGTGGGCCTCCATTGGACTCTTACCAACATGCCCATGTCTCTCGTACCAGGGAGCCCAGATCTGGACACACCAACACACCACTCCAGATGTGCTCTCACCAGGGCTGAGAAGAAGGAAAGGGTCACCTCTCTCAACCA
Source organism: Gymnogyps californianus (assembly GCF_018139145.2). Lineage (NCBI taxonomy): Eukaryota > Metazoa > Chordata > Aves > Accipitriformes > Cathartidae > Gymnogyps > Gymnogyps californianus. The sequence goes on from NC_059472.1 coordinate 68,095,853, forward strand.
GCTGGTTACAGTCTGCCCAATGCAGTCAGGCCCAGGGTACCAAATATCTCCAAGGATGGAGACTCCACACAACGCCTGGGAAACCTGTTCCAGTGTTTGACCACTCCCATGTTAAAGAAAATTTTCTTGCCTATCTTCTCAGAAGTTCCTTTGTTCCAACGTTAAATTATCCAGACTAGGAAATACATTTATGCTAAAACCAGAGAATACATTTAAAACAGGATCTCATTTGTGCACTGCAAATATAGCTCCCATTTTTATGGCTCCAGATATTTCAATTACATTTCTAAAGAAAAATTAAACTCAGGGTCAAATAGACAAAAGACATCAGTGTATAATGTTTGTAACCTCCAACCACAATACTAAGGTATTTCTCCCTGAAAGAACCTTTTCAAAACTGTTTTATGCAGAAAATTGTTAAAAATTTACATCTGCATCTGAGAGAAAGCTACAAACACTAATAAAAACAAAGAATTAGAAATACTGCCAGACATCAGTTTTTAATTTTGCCCAATTTCATCAAATTATAGCTATTTTAATAAAAACTTTAATATTTTATTTCTGATCTGCATATTCTATCATACTTTTACAGTGCAGAATTTTATAGTTTTTATGATAAAAAAGATACTGCCATGGAAAAAATTCTGGAGGTTCATAAATATTTATTTATACATAACTAAATTAGTGCATAGGATCTAGGAATCAGCATACAGAGATAAGTATCTTCAAAATATGGAGATACTTTGTCTCTGAATTTGCTTGACGAAAGCTTAGAAAACATTAAAATTAAATTAGTTTTTATTAATGTCTAGGTTTTGAAATATTAGAGCTTGTATTTCTAGATTGTGTACAGAACCAAAAGAGCTAGAAGCTTACAATTTTTGGTACATGTAGAGTACTTTCATATATGATATCATGACTCCCTCAGCCGCTACTTTTGGTAAAATAAGGAACGTTGTGATCTATGTGTTAAGGTGGTGAAGAATCACTATAGTGATTCTGGAAAACACTTGCTCTGAAGTTCCAGAAAGTGAGTGTAATCAATACCTAAATTATATAATATTCTTCCCCTTTCAGTACTTTTTGAAAGTTATCCACTAGAATATAGATAAACTGAAGGTTTCCCTTACTTTATAAAAAAAAAATTTCCAGTCACTTGTTCCTGTAAGACAGATAATTTGAGTGCTCTATCCTGAATTGACTCCAAAGAACTGACAATATTCTACATGGACGTAAGTTCAGACATACCAAATGTCACATCCTACATTTAATAAAAATTAAAGCTGACAAGATCAGTCATATACTCTTTAAATTATATCTTTGGGAGAACAGGAGACAGATTGTTCCTCTATATGTATCTAGAATCTTGTAAAATAAGCCCTAATCAATAAACCAGCTGTTTTCTGGTTCTATCCTTACCATGTGTTTATATTGTACAAGGTAACTTCAAGTAGCATAGCACGTACGAACCCAATTATAGATGAAATTAAGTATCCCAGTACCTACAAGTTAAATATTGCAGAACACAACTGGCTGGAGCTGGGTCCCAGAAGAGGACCCTGGACTCTGCGCACATTTAGCTTCCTTATAACAAGAACTGGAAACTATGGTGGTGCAAAAACACAGCCGAAAACAAGCCAGATACTAAACAGGGCATATTTAGCTGACGGGAATGCTGAGGATAATGGTGAGTGCCAAATCCCTCTCTCTGCAAAGACCAGGCACATCAGTCAAGGTAGCATATCCCTACATACATCCATGCAGATCTCAGGCTGAAGGAGAGCACTGATACCTGTTCTGCCAAAGCAGCTGGCTGCAGTTCATTATTTTTTTCTAGACACACTGACTGCCAGAGCATAGAAGCACTCATGTTTTGGAGGTAGTACAACAGTGTAAGTCTTGTCCAGCAGAAAGGAAGTGTAGATGGGGTGCCACCCTCAGCTTGAGGCACTGGGACTGTCTTTACCATCATCCTAAGCTCAGGGTGCTAACTACCCTGTGCAGTGTTCTCCTACCTCACATCAGTGGTGCCCCACTGCACAGCAAAGTAAAAAGGTTCGTGTGACCAGAAAAACAGAGCATGTGAGGGACAGTGGCTCTGTAACCTACTGGTTATGGCACTCAGATGTGATTTTGACTGTCTTAGGGGAGAACTGTAAACCTTCAAATTTCTGGGCAAGTGTTCTGACTGTATTATTTTAACAGTCATAAGCACCAGCATCTCCTTTACTATCTTTTTTGCTAGAAACATCTTAAAGAAAAACAGTATATTTTGTTAAGGCCTGTTTCTGCTGCTAAGCGACAGCAACCTGCATCAACTAGAGCAGGTCTAGATACGATGCACAAAAGCAAATTCATACATATCCAGCACCTGCAACCATCTGAGACAAAACAAGAGCTGCCTTGTACATTTAGGCATTCCTAAAATCAGGCAGAATCTCCATGAAGGGGATTTTTTTCAATCAGTTGTTGGTCTTCAATGTATAATACTGGCTTAAAACCTCAGTAGAGGCATACAACTTCCTCCGTACTGAGCCCATAAAGTTGTTAGAACAACTTTGAAGAGATTTCTCCAGATGACTATTAGATTGCAGAACAGGAAAAAGGATTTGGCTAATAACTTTTCATTTTGTTCATTACAGCCACTTCCACAGCAGCCAATTGCGATGTTACAATTAGAGCTGCAATTTTATATATGGTGATTAAACATAGCAAGCAGTTGCAGTATGATGAAAGACAGACATGAGTTCAGAAATACCTGGCAAACACACATACTCTGAAAACATCAATGCTTTTTCAGAGTAATGGAATACAAAGTTAGGCTCTTAAGCTCTCTGTACAGCACATAGGGAGAGTTAAGTGCCTCAGGATGGGACTCGAACGCATCAGGCATGCTGGGCATGGAGGTGGTTAGAGCTAGAGCAATGAGCCATTCCAAGCAGAGGAGTGCATCTGAAATCCCACCCTCCACAGGGCTTCAGCAGCAGACTGTAACTCCATGCTCTTGGGGACCAAAGCGTGCTCTGAAAATGTGTACCCTTCATTCTTTTTCACTCTTCCGTTTTCAGGTAAACTTGAAAGGTGGGTATGCTTATTATTCCATATAAATATTGTTTAGAGCACCCAAAGAGAAGTTGAAACGCATCCCTTGCCTTCAGTGACACAGGTACTCACTCAGAGCTTAGTTGTATCAGTAATCACCAAACAAGAAGCTGAGACAGTACCACTTCCAGTCCCTAAAAATTAATTTCACTAGGGTAAGCACTGAGCTAGGACCATTTGAGACAGTTCACTGCACCTTTGATGTTTTGTAGCAAGAGAGAATTGCCTCCCTGAAAGGCCAAAAGCAAAGGAGGTACAAAAACAGAAATCATTATATTGGCCACAATAATATTGATGACAATTCAGAAAAGTGACATTTGTTTTGATCTCTCTTCTGATTTTTTTAATAATAACTGTAGAAATTGCAGTCTAAAATACTGGCAAACTCACAAGCAGTATCATCTGGGACTGGACCCCTCCTGACAGAACCAAGCATGCCATGGAGGCCCTTGTGGTTGACTACCGAGAAGACATGCAGAATAAGAGATATTTACACTCTGAAGCAGTGCAGGATCAAATGCAAAGTCTGATGACAAGTTCAAGAGATGAATGCTGGGACTGGGCCTCAAGGTGTCCTCTCATAGTGGGGTTACCAAAACTCATTTCATACATGGACAAGTCTGAAGCTCTGTAGTATTCATATGATCCACATTTCATTATTCATCTAGGGAGCTGAGGCAATAATGTTACACTTGAGGGTGAGGTTTGCTGTCTGGGATCATACATCTTATAAATTCAGCTTTTGGGGAACACATTCAGGTAGGATTTATATAGTCTCTGGACAGGCAGCTAAGACTTCCAAAGTAGCACTCTCAATCCACTTATTCTCAGTAAACATGAATCATTAGATTTACTGCACAGTGCCCTCTCCCCTTTACAACTATGCTAAGAACGTCATATTCAGTGTGAATTCATTTGTGACTGGAGACACAAGCTGTCTTTCCAAGGCGATTATAATACTATAATAATCTGTCTGTAAAACAGCGGAATATTGGGCAACAACATTTAAAGTTTCATTTTCCTGGTTCACATAACCAGTTAGACCATTGAACTAACTATGAAATTACACCCTGTTGGTTCATCTGCAGTAATAAATGTGGACTTCTGGACATAAAAATAAATGCCTACTGTTCAAATGAGCAGTCTGCAAGCCATGACTAATTGGCAACATGTTGCCTTTAAGTCCTCCTAGCACTACTTGCAGCAATGGGAAATTGAAAAGTTAAGAATGAGGCTAACAGAAAGAGCAAACCACAGAATGCTTTGTACAAAGATTATTACCCAGTTTTGTTGTCTTCTGTTTCAATGATTTAATTGGGGGGGGGGGGGGGGGGGGGGGGGGACGAACCAAACCACCTTCTTTCAAGGCAACCTAAGTAGCGGAATCATAAATCTCTTACTGTGGTCTAGTCATCAGACAGTGAATAGGAGACAAGTCAAGCCAGCGCAAGCACATTTGTTACGAGGGAAGGTTTGTGTTATAATTGAGGATATGCCTCATGCAACCTTGAGTACAATCTATGTATAAGGTGACTCTATGATAATTATAGCTACAAAAACAGTAGCTTGAGGTCTTGATCAATAAAGGTGGATGTGTCAGGCAGTGAAACTCAGGGTCCCATAGTTGCACCTTTCTGCCCTTTGCTCGAAAAAAGGAAAAAGAAAAGAAAGTTTTCTGCATTTTCTCTCTTCTTCCCAAGCCAAAACCAGCATAAAGACAGGAGTTTATCACATTGTCAGAAAGATTTCCAAAAGCAAGGACAAAGTCACATTGGTCACAAGAGTTTTCACACCGTCAACTCAAAGAACTCATTATCAACATTAATGTTAACGTCATTAAGCATTATCAGATTTGGCAACTGTAACATTACTGAATTTTAATAGCTAAGACACAAGGATTTGAAAAGATTGCATGAAATTTGCTAGGTAAAAATTGTTTCCTAAACTTCTGTCTCTATAGCCAACTTTCTTCCAGGCTGGTCTGATTACAGTCTCCAATCTGTAATTCTGACCTCCTGTATCAATATGCACAAATAATATACAGGATCTTTATATAACAGTAAACTATTGGTTCTGATTCTTTCTTCTCTTTCAGATTTGCAAATATTTTTTAAAATTTCTCATAAGCAAGCAGAATAATGCAAAACAGGTGAAGGGCAAAAACAACTGGAGAGCAAAAAGTCACAGGAAAAAAATTTCAAAGCAGGCTGCTTATGTAGCACCCACCTACGCATGTCAACCACATTTCTGAATGAGAATTAATCCTGATGCGATGTAAGAGAATGCAACTACTTTTATCTGAAACGTAACAGTGCCCCATCAGCAACAGACTGAGCCATAAAAAGGACTGAAGACAGTTTTAGAGAATTCTAAATATATATGTGTGTGTATACATATATAGGTAGGTATACATCAGGAAGAATCAGCACCTTAGTCTTCATACCTTTCTTTATTATTTGATTTTCATTTTGTTAATAAGAGCTAAATATAATACTGATATTCTCTATTGCTTGCTCAGACACTCTGCCTTTCTCAGTAGCATTCAGAGCCTTCAAAAGAGAATCAATAAAAATCTGCTTACCTAAACAAATCTTTGGATTGATTGTTTAAATTAAACAAAAGACATTAGGAAAATAATCTCTTTAGCATGAGTATGTCTTTATAGCAAAAAACCCCATTATTATCAATGATGCAAGTCTATCCCACTTTCCCAGAACTGATCTTTTCCCTGCAGCTACAGATATTCTTAAACAGAATAGTGGATGCAGTTTGGGAGTTTGTTTACAAATGCAAAACCCAGCATCCAGCTTTTGATTTGTAACTGTAGACTATTTCAAATTGAGACTGTCATCACTCTTTTACAAGCTTTTATTTTAAAAAGGGCTATGACAAAGAACTTTCTTGCTCTGTTTTATAGACCAAATTAAATCTTTCTTTATGTCAAGATGGCAATGTTTAACTATGAATACAAAGTTGTACCTCCCAAGCACTTCATGCAATAATTTAGACTGCTGAACGGGAGATCTTTCACTCCCCAATCACATATATTCTTGTTCCCTCATCTGAATATTGAAGGACTTGAACAAACCTTTCAGAAGCTGTGCCACTAATCTTTTTACTTTCAGGAAGCAAACTGACATATTGAATCCACATCCTGATACATATTGTGCCCTCACAGTAGCTTAATTATAATTAATCATAGAAGTTTCCTAGCTTAGTGTTGTAGCATAATACAAACAATGCTCATAGTGATTATACTGTCAATCCTGCTGTAGCTTATTAATCAGCTTGTGATAGGCTGCCTATCGGCTAACAAAGTCTAATAGACTTCTGCAAAATAAGGGAAGATGAGGACTACACTTCACTGGGGAAACGCTTTCCTTTAAGAATAAGGAGCAGAATGTGTCATAGCTTAACACAGAGTTCAGAAATTTCAAGCTACTCATCTCCTAAAAATGAATGAAACCAAGGCAAGACAAGAAATCAAAGTAAATCTGGATTTGCAACTACAGTTAGGAATTACAACACAGACAGCCAAGAAGAGATTCTGAAAGACTGGAAAAGTGCAATTGTGGAACTATTTTTCAGTAAAAAAAATAAGTTTAGACTCAGTTACTTAAGCTTTCTATAGCTATAAGTCTTGAATGTGATGAGAAGGAAAAGGAAATGCCTTATTACAAGTCTACGCTTAAGAGCTGTGCAATATGTTCCTGTTCTCGGTGTAATCCTAGGACCAAACCTTCTTACTCCAACAATGGATTGTTTCAGCAGCAATTTTGTATGCATTTATTAGTGCTTTTCTAACAGGGTCTGGAGGCTCTTAAGTTACAGTGATCACGTCTATTTTCCCTGACACTGAGATTCTGTTTTTGATATCTGTGATAACTAAGGCTAAAGGAAATAAATGCATTTCCAAATCACTTTAAGTTCAATTAAAACATCACTATCCCTTATTTTATAGGCTTATTTTTCTCTAGTTGTGCAAAACTTAACTGATGCCCAGAGAAAGCATGCAGCAAGATCTACAAGTCCCCAGGAACTTCTCTAGAGGTATGGAGTACTGAGAACACCAAGAATTAAGACAGATGCTGTACTGGTCGTCATACTAGATGAATCACGTACCAAGAACACTACGTGCACTTGAGAATCAGGCCCTTAGAACAGCTTCTATTTATATAAGGATTTCTACTGTTAGTGTTTACTTTTCTATAAACATACCAGCAATGTATTACTTCTTCAATGGAGCATAATTAAGCTTTTTCTGATTTTAAAGGCCAATAAATATTTTATTTCAATTTCAAAATTATGTAAAGGTGCTTTCCTTTCACAACTGCTTGGTTTATGAGTTTGTTCTTCAATCTATGCCCAGAGCTGCTGTTGCTGAATTTGTATGAATTATGCTATCCCTCAAAATAAGTAATTAAGTAAGTGCTGCCAAAACAGCATTCAGGGAAAGCAGGTTAATTTGCCACATGAGAAAGCCTTCCTTGTCCTATAATAGGACAGTAACATGAAGAAAAACCTTGAAGTAAGAGAGAATGAAATGAAGAAGTGGATTTAAGACCGTAGGAGTAATAGTATGAAGCAACAAATTTTATCACACCAATTTTGCCTTGACTTAGTTGTATTTACCTTCTTACTGTGGCCAGATTTGTGTGTTCCAAGGACAGCAACAGCTATGGCAGAGGGTGCTAGTTCATCTAGGGCCACTCAAGCCAGGCTGGTCAAAGGGATTGGAAAGAAAGCAACCCCAGGGCTTTCCAAGGTGGCTGTTGAGAAACAGGCCAGCAACCTGGTCTGGTAGAACACACTCAACACTACCTTGCAGAAACAAATTAAAGCAGTCACTCTGGCAAACAGTATACCAAAATAACCAACTCCAGCTTTACAGAAATTATAGGTATGGTGAAAATAATCAGAAGGACCACATTTAGGGAATTGGTGGTAAAAGAAGCTTGAAACCAACTTTCTAGAATATTTGAAATGTTGCAATAGTCAGAGAAATACAATACTGTAATCTGAACATTTTGGAGTAAATTAATAATGTTTGCCAAGAACCAACCAAAAAGTGACAAAGTTATCATATTTTCAGTGAAGTAAGATAGTTTTCAATCAATATAACCTTTAAAGCAGACAAATCATATACAGATGGGCAACCAATTAGCATCTGATTTCCCTGAGCTAGCTTTCAAATGAAAAACATAAAAACAAGATTTGTGTAATGTCAGGCACCAGGAAAAATGCAAAAGGGAGCTCAAAATTCGGTGCTGCAATTGCCGAGAAACTATAATAATGCTCCCACTTAACAACGGGACGCTTCAAGCCAGGTTTGTGGGTCACAGAGTAATAAAAGCAATGGGACTAACAAAGCAAAAAGGTGATTCTTTGGGCTGGCAGAACTGCGAACAGAATCAAAGATTACCATTAACGGAGTGTTAGTGTCACACAGGTATATCCCCACAAATCATATGACATTTCCCAAAGGAAGTCAAAAGGAGACATGCTGACCAGCTATGGGCTAGAAGGAAATTTAGCAGCACTACTGTCCAGTGGGTTGGACCATACAGAAAACAGACATCAGACAAGGTACTAGAAAACATGCCATAAAAAAAAAAAAATCTCAAATCTGAAAGAGAAATCAGTGTATATCACAGTCCTCCTCTTTCAGCATAGCTAAGGTGCCAAACCACAAGTTGTTTCCCAAAGAAGCAAACCTTAAGTCTGCCTATTATATTGAGACAGGGAGGAGGAGAGAAGGAAGAGATGGCAACCAAAGCTACCCATCTACTTCTCAAAACCACCTCCAGAAAAAGCGGTGGCGAATAGTAATAAACCAGCCTGAGGGGACATGAAGGAATACCTTTTGTAGCAGTGAAGGAAGCTACAGCAATAGCTGCAAGGTGCAATACTGAAACATACTGGTAACTGAGTAAGATTCTACCTGGCAGGTCTATCCTAGCTGAGGGGCTGCAAAAGCCACACAAGAAAAGACTTCAACCCTCTTTTATAGAAATTACCAAAAGGGGAGAAGAAAAGAAAGGGGAAAAGAAAAAAAAAAGGGGGGGGGGAGGGAAATACAAGCAGTGAGACAGAATACTTCGATAAAAATTACACAGGCACAAAAAAGTCCCCAAAATACTCAAACACACAGCCATTATTTATTCTGATAGTAAATTAAGCTGGATATTTTAAACACCTTACCTTACCAATAAATTGAGCTAACATTGTAACACAAGGCTTTGTGTTTGGAAAAACATCAACACTTGTAGGTTACGCTATGGGTTTGGTTTTTTGTTTTTTTTTTTTAAATGTATTTTATTTTTCTTCAAGAGACTGTTCAGATTCAAGGGAAGAGTATATGGAGGAGAGGGAATATCTGATTTGTTCAGAATTAAATGTGTGTTCCCAAATCCAAAGTATACTGCACAGCAAAGTGACACCCTTGCCTTTCCAGTCTGGGTGTTCCCTAGACCACTACTCATTCATTCCATATAATTGAGCCACCACTAAACAGAAGCAAATGAATGATTATGGAAAAACAGCTAAGAACAACAAAAATAATAAAAAAGATTATTTTCTGTCAGATCATAGTTAGAATAAATATACAGGTTCAGTCTTCAACAGCTTTGACATAACTCTAGAGTCGTATTAAAATACCTTTATTCACGCTTTATGTAATGAACTGAACTTGCTTACGTTAGATCAAAGGCAAAAACTAGACTGTATACTGTAATTTTGCTGTCTTCTCAAACAGTAGAAATAAGAGGCAAACAAGATTAAAAAGAACAGCTAATCATATTTAAAGAAAGTGAATACTGGATAGAAGCTAATTTCAAACTGATGGAAAGCCAGGTTAAGCCATATAAATCAATTTCATACATTTAAGCAGAAGACAGAAAGAAGGGAAAGGAAGGTCCTACTAAATCTTGCAGTGCATTTGCAATATAGGATGTGCATTTCTTACCATGCCTCAGCCTGATTTTCAATTTAAACTTTGTGGACCAAATTTCTGCTATTAACAGCAATGTAATGCTAATGTCTCCCCTGGGGTACAACTGAAATAATGCACTAGGAATCAAGGTCAGCGTTTTTATCACTGTGAAAGAACTTTTGTCACTAAATTAATTCTGCCCTAGTCTCCCCTGCTGCACTGCAATATTCATTTCTCTAAGTTTAAGGGCGAACATACTTTCCAAGTCTAAGTCTGTTCTACCTTGTGCACGTAAACATCTGTCCACACACAGAGAGACATAGTCTAATTAGGAGGTATGGTACTGCTGATCTGTTTCAACTCCCCATGCATTTTCTTCCCCAGCAGCAACCACAGAACTTCAGGAGGGCCACATCAATAACAGCAGAGCTCCTGCTGGCAGCTTGTATCAAGGGGAGGATTTGTAGAACTAAAAGGTCTGTCTCCCTCCAAATTCACCAGAGCTTCTCTCAGATGAGGAGAAACTTCACATGGAATTCAGCCTGAAGGTCAGTCCTGCTGTGTTTTCTTCCTGGTCAGGAGCTCCCGGGCATTCCTACAGTGAAGTGAGCAAAACTTCCTTATGTGCTCAGCTAACTCCCAAAACCAAGACCAGAATGTCATCAAGTTTGCACCTTATATAATAAGACCTCAAGAGGTGTTTCCCCTCACACACTTTGCCTATTAAAAGTACAACACAAGTACAGAAAGTCTATAAAATTCCCCCAAGCCCAGGAGATAAAATAGGAGAGCAAAGGGGGGGAGAAAAAAGAAAAAAAAAAAAAAAAAAAAAGATTATGATGGTGAATTGTGGGCCAAGAAGCCAAAGACTTTAGTTTTGTGGTGCATTGGGTCATATTCCAGTGGGAGAAAGGCCTGTTGAAGTGGAACTGCCTGCATCTCATAGATAGAAGTAGCTAATCTTCTTAGCCAAAGACTAGTTTAAATGCCCTTTTCATTGCTTAAACTAATAACACATGGCAATTGTGCAGTGAAGGCAAAAGTAGCACAAACTCACTGTACTGGAACAAACGTGACAAGGCATGTAAAAAAAAAAAAACAAAACCAAAAAAACTCCACACAAACCAAAAAACACTCACCAACAAAAACCCCCACATTTTTTATCAAATGTTTATATGCCCATGCCAGAGCTCTGGGTAACAAGCACGAGGATTTAGAAAATTCAGATATTAACAAGAAGAAATTTGATTCAGTGGCCAGTATAGAAACCTCTGTGATGACTTGCATTACTTAAGTGTTAAAAAACACCAATTATAACCTGCATATAGTTGTTAAATTCTGTATTAACAAGAATTTTGATGAGTAACAGGGCCAGCCAATAAAGCCTGGTTTCCTATAGATATATGTGTCCTAGGCTTCTACACACACACACACAAACACACACCCAGCTCCCATATCCTTCTTCACCCCTCCTCTGCATTTTCCTAACTTACTTTCTGCTGCTTTTTTAACTCTCTTCTCAATGCAGTCAGTCCCCTTCCCATAAACAGCAGCTGGACAAGGAGCACCACATGTCATGGGCTGGCTCGAAGTTCTCTGTGCTCACGCTGCAGCCTCTCCTTCATTCATCTGGATCCCTCTCCTCAGCAGCTCATTTTCACAGAAATGTATAGAAGCTAATGATCTTTGGGAAATCCTTTGTTAAAACTTGGTTGCAATTGGCCAGTGGTCAGAAATTATTAGGAGAAACTGACAATGTAATCACATCAGCCTTGTTTCAGAAGGAAATTAAAGGCTAGAAACATCACTGATTTTCTTGAACATCAGCAGTCTTTCTGGTAATTCAGAGATGGGATCTTGAATACCTATGGTTCTCTGGGATAATAAAACAAATCTCAGGGTAGGCTCTTCAATCCTCAACTATATGAGCTAGAGAGCTAAAGGCCTTTCCCCTTTCTAACATCCTTTTCTAACACTTGAACTTGCCCTATAATAATATGCCCACAAAGTGGGTAATACATCATGATTAGGGTACCTATAATTTTCTTAGAAAACTTTCCAACATGACATGCTGAATCCAAAACAAGGTTTCTCTGTTTTGAATGTCATTACGATCTAATCACTGGATCACCTGTAGCAATTACTTGCCTAGAAGCTGGCAGTTATGACTAGATTACATTAAATATGTAGAAACAGAGGATATTCCAAGGACCCACTAACATTTACACTTTGTTTCTGGCAGAGGCTTATTTCCAGAGTTAAAAGAAATTGTAAACAAAGCAGGCTGTAAGAGAATGTAAACAGCACAATGAAAGAAAAAGACAAATCTCCAAAATGGAGAAACAGTTCCACAAATTAAGAGAGATGACCAGTTTGGTCAAAATCCTCATCCTGGTTAAATGTTTACGTCAATATGGCAATCAGGAAAAGTGAGAGATGACAATGTAAAATAGGAGAAACAGCAATCTATACAAATTAGATGCTTTTGCCACTGTAAGAAATTCACATGGAGAGGTAAACAGTTGATGGATATCCTGAAATAGAAGAGAAAGACTGAATTGCAAACCATCTCCTCTGTTTTGCACTACCTGGATACTAGCAAGAATGCTTCAGTGTATGAAATAAAAATATATAACTGGTCTGTTGCAATATATTGTAGATACTATTAATGATTCTTCTTCACTCTCTTTAACTGCCTAGAATACACATGGAAAGGGAATGGAGATAAGATGAATCCGGAAGAATTTTACATTGAAATATTCCCCCTACAGCACAGCAACTACCCAGTATTATACCTTCATGCCTTTATGACCCACTATCAGATGCACAGAATACTATTAGCACTTTTTAACCAAAACACCAAAGGTTCAAACGGATTCCGCACCACAGACTGGAGATCAAAGCCGCACGTGCAGCCTCCAGCCCGTGCTCAGACTGCCACTCAACAAAGTAAGGACCACTAGCACACAGAGATTACTCACAGGGAAGCTTTTCATTTGAGAAGCTAAATAATGGGTGTCTGCATCTGTCCTACTAAGAATGTGTGTTCAGAAAACAGTTTGCAGGTTGTGTCACCTAGCATACCTCGGTGAAGGTCCTTAAGGATGACATGTTTGCAGACAAACAACTTGCTCTTTCCACAGATACAAAATGCTCCATTAAAAAATCATTAATTTTGTTACAGTAAGAGATAATTAAATCAGCCAGCAGTTGAAGGCAGCCAATTGAGAACAGAATCTCCCTTTCTGTGGCTGATCATAAATAAATCAAAATTTGTCAAGATGGGGGAGGAAAAGTACCCTGTCTTTAGATATGGTACAGAAATAAGGCAAGTCACCTTCAGACTGAGACTCTTCTCAACCTCTCATAGTCTTCCCTATTTCACATTGTTGCAGGCCATCAGTGACCTGAATTAACCAGCTGAGTCAAAAAGACAGTATCATTATCAACATCATACAGTAAGGAGAGTAGAGACTGAAGTTGCCTTGCAAAAATTTATTTCCTTTTTTTCCTTCTCATCATTACTATAATGTTGCCTGAGTAGCAAGTGCTACATGATAATATCCAGCACATTTGTACTCTTTGCCTTTTATTTTGCAGTTTGTTTTTGGAGACTTTTTACTGTAGAGAATGGGGAAGAGGCAGAAAAATTCCCCCAAACAGAGGAAAAGCAGTCACCCAGAAACTTGGAATTCAGGGCTGAAAGGCTTTCAGAAAAGTTGTGCAGGCAGCAGCCTCATACTGTATTTGCCAAGGAAAGTAATTTTTCAGTTATTATACTCTGTTGTTATTCTTTTCTTCCCTATTCATCCCAGTGCTATCACTATCATCCTGCATTTCTCTTGCATGGAAGACAGTCATCACTTTGCTCAACCACATGACACCTGTGTAAATCAAATCAGATGTTCCTGCTAGGATTAAGAGCTCTCTTTTCGTGACTGTCTGCACAGGGACAAAGTGATGGAGTCGGACATCCAAATGTAAATCCTCTATTCAATAATACAATGTCAGGTTAGTTTTTGTCTATATGCTGTTTTCCCTCTTCTTGACCGCAACATAAAATGACTTCATCATGATCACAAATTCATATACCTATTTATGTGAGTTTGCTGTAATTCCTTGAGGTGAAGTTTCAAGTTTTGAGGGAGGACAGTCTTGTATTTTATCAGGCTTAATATTATTGCTCCACTTCTGAGAACTACAGATTTTTATCTATTTCTTCTACTCAAGTTATGCTTTTAATCAAAGGTGCTTATGACAGTAGATCCTGAGGAGTGGAAGGATTTGTACTCCGTTTCCCCACTATCTTATACATACTACATCTGCTGATTTGCAGATACACATGTTGCTGTCACTGTATGACATAACACTTTCACAAACTGTATTTAGACTGTTTCTGTTGCTGCTATACCATCCACTAAGCCTCGCCACACTTCCCAGCCATGCTGTCATTTGTGTTCTTTCATCATTCAGTCAATCAATATATAAAAACCTGACACGAAGTGGAGTTATGCCATGTGAGGATTTATCTAGTGCCTGCAGGATACTAAGCCCAAGCAGCAAAGAATCCCTTGATGTACTGATATCATTAATAATGTTTAAGACTTAATCACAGCTGTAGTGGCTAAATACAAAGAAATAGATGCTGTCTGGTAGCAATGATTCATATCATTATATAAGTTAACACATATATTGACAAATTCAGGCATTTAAAAGCAAATAGAAGCTTCCTAATTGCCCTTCCTTATTGACTGAGCAACTTCATTAACAAATTGATTTTCAGACCTTAGCAGGCAGAACTTGAGTGCAAATGAAAAGGATTTAGCACAATGAAATCCAATTCCTTAAAACATCCTACATCATCTGGAAGTTCCATGTGACAATTTCCAAAAAAAACAGAGCTCCAGCCATATCCTTCATTATAGGCCATGGACTAGGCCATTTTTAAGAAAGAGTGTTAAATGATAGTTTCAAGCTTTCTGTTGCTTTCTCCGTTCTCCCTAGAGATACACTATTATTTTGTTTCCATAGTAGAACTGATGTTTTTCACATCAGAAAAAATCCTGAAGCATAAGAAAAAAAGAAGATCTGATATGACAAGCTTTGCAAAACACAGTTAACAAGCTACTTTAATTATCCTCCAAAGATTTTCCCATTTGTACTCTGATCATCATCTTCTTCACAAACTTAATTATGCCTCATTTGTTCATTCTGCACTAATCTCAGTGAGTATTCCAGGTGGAAAAGAGGAGTCTGTCTGTAACTGAAACCTCAGGTAATTGTTATATGTTATTATTTTATTATTTTGCTATAGAATGTTTTGTTTATTTTAATAAAAATGATACAAACTTATCTTTGGGCAACATGAATATTGAGTAGGAAGCCAGGGCATTTCCACATCTGAAAAGCAAAACTGGCTGGCTACCTTGCATGAACAGCCATCAAACCAAAGATCATCAGTGGACAGATGATTGAAGAAATGAAGAAAATCATGCTGTTATCATCTGCATTTTAAAGATTAGTATTAATAAATTCTGATTCCTCAGCAGAGGGAACCTTTCCACAAACTTGACCTTTGAGAAAGTCAGAAAGAAGAACAGCTGGGAATAAGTGTGCTTTGTGAGTCAAATACTGAGATAAGTACCCAGTTACTACTTACAATTTATGCACTTCAACGCTTTGAAAGTCAATAGGAATTATTGCATTATGACTGAGTAGAGACTGAGTAAAGACCCCAGTGTACCATAATTTACGGCCTGACAAGTTGTTTCCTCTAACTTTGGATAAGTCCTAGATTTGCCCACCTACCACGACTGAACTTCATTTCATTTAGGTTGCTTTTTGAGATACATTAAATTAATTTTATTTAATTAATCTACTGAGACACACAACCGCTGCCCCATACTCACAAGCATTTTGAGCCAATGCCAAGCCTTAAAATCTAGTACTATATAGAAGTAACTGTCCTTCTTTACACATAACTTCACTGACTTTCAAAGCTGAGATACACTAATTGCACAAAATGTTAAGCTTGAAAAGCATCAAATACTAAGTTTCTAAACTTAAAAAAAAAAAAAGATATAGAGATACAAGATAGTCAGCATTTGAATATATTCCATTCCATGCCTTACCTGAACCAAATTCCACCCCTTCAGAGATTCAGCAATGATAGAAGTAACAGTTGCACATACGCCACCAAAAACCATCAGATGATTAGGTCCATATTTTATTGCATCATAGAAGGCTTTGAGTCCTTTTGCATTGTCACACTGGGGAAAAAAAAAAAAAAGAAAGAGGTAATATTCAATGTCACAAATAACATAACTAACTAAGAAATAAACTATTGGGCAGGGAAAAAATTCAGGGGTTGCACTGATGTAAAAATTGTACAATATATAACATCTTAAGACCCAACTGTGAAAAATTGGAGCACTCTATTCTGGATGCCTAATGTGCTATAGTAAAAGAACAGGAAAACCCCTCCTTACATCGTTCAAAACCCCTTATATGTCTTCCTTCCAAGCCAAAGCTGCAACATCTGAATTTTTATACCACCATTTGACAAAGACTAAAAAAAGCCCCAACAAAAAATGGTTGACTGAAACCTTTTCTACATTCAGAGCTACCATTTCCCAAAACAAAATTTGGAATGTAACACCAGATGTCAGCAGGATTTCCATAGTCGGAGGAAAGTTTGACACTACTCATGGTCTCTCTAAAGAAAGTTCTGTCTCTAATGAAGACTCCTAAGTAACCTCTCCTTAAGGTCCAACCTCAGTACTCTGTGCAAAAATATACAGTAGAGAGCCTATTATTTAGAAGGGCAACACAAAATCTTAAAAAAATATCAAAAGAATATTCTTTTAAAGCCCTAAGAATTAATTATTCTGCTCTCATAACTCACTCTCCTTTCAGCAGAAGAACTGGACTAAATGAACTTCTGAGGTCCCCTTCTAACCTGACTTGTTCTGGGCTTCTCTGACAATTAGTTCGATCATTATGTCAGGTGTAAAGAATTTTTCAGTCTTGGTCTCAGTTTATGTTAAACTAAGAAACAAAGGGTGATGCTAGTCAGTATTGCAAAAGATATATCAATCCTTGAATAGAGTAGTATCAATCATTCATAACAACTTATGTAGTCATGGCTTAATTCCTGAGCGTGCAGCTGAGTATTAATAAATCATGTAGCTGAAGTTAAGAATTTGATTACAAACCATACTGGAAGTCAGGAGTGCCAACAGGCTATAATGGTAGCTGCCACTGCTCCACTAGCAGCCACTTCTTTATCTCTCTTTTTGAAACAAAATTTTCTGCCCTCTTTTGCCTCCTCTACAAAGTCTTCCTCAAATATAGTCTTTATAAGATTTATCATACACCAGCCTCCAATATTTCATTATGACAATTTAATAAAACAGTTCATTTACTATCAGCATCCAAGTAGTAATTGTATTGCATTCTGTGGAGAGAATAAAGATTTTGAGTAAGAAGTTTGCAAGCCTTTATTAATCTCCTTACTGAATTAATATGCTAAAAGAAAAAATTATTCTATTTGCATTCTATCTGCAAGAATAGAATTATTGCTCCCACTTATTCAAACAGATACAGATTTTTACTGCATAGACTTTTTTAAATTGCATAATATAGCACAACATTTTCCTTCTTATTACAGAAAAAAAAAAAAAACCATTCAGTATGGCAGAGGCTCCCTTGTCAGTTTGACAGATTGGTGGCAAGCTCACATTGTGAAGGAATTGAGATTGTGATTACTGGAATAAGCAGTGTCCTCCATTCTTACTCCTCCACCTCCTAGTTAAAGACCAGTTTATTCCAAGCGCAACTAGAAGGCTCAGCTACTTCTTTACTTTTAGACAAGGACACTAGACCTTTAAGAATGTGAACTTAACTGACATTTAGCCAAGTCTTTGCCCTCATCCACCTCACCATTTGAAGCTGCAGCAACAGAGATTGTTGAATTGGTTTTCATACCAACTTAAAACCAGATAATATAATTATTTATTTTTTTGTATTATGTCACGTGTTTTAAATGTATCACTGAATAACAGTTTAAGAAGAATACAAGTCATATATGAAATAAGGAGGATGTCAATAGTAAAATAACAATCAGAAGCTGCAGCCCATGAAGGGCTATGTACATAAAAAGCTATGGAGAAATAAACTTCTGCATTCTAAACAATAAGGACCTATGGTCTGTTATCTGAAGTAAAATTCATACTAAAATTCACCTTTACATCACAAAACACTGATGCATTTTTAACTATTATTTGCCTACAAATTGTTTCTCACTGCAGTAAAGTAACCTTATGCAGTTACGGATCCAAAAAGGTTGATTTGCTGGGAGGTCCAGAATTGTTATTACGATAAGGTTTTTTCTTTCTTATTTATTTGATCTTTTCATGTTTATGAAGATACTTGCATGGCAACAACCCTTTTTCAATCACACAGTGATTCTCTTGGGAAGGTATGCTGAAAGCTTTATTCATCTCTCCCAAAGTGAAAGGTTCACACTGCCCAGATATATTACTGATCAATCCAAAGTACATACAATAACATGTGGGCTTCTCTTCAATGTGATTCAGTTAAAAGCCTACCATGTTTTCATCTTTGTACTTTCTTCCTGACTAGACTCAGCTCTCTTTTTTAGGCCACCACAAATAATTACAGGACTCAGTCTGCTCCTTGAGCAAAACTGCCAAAATAGTCCAAAGTATGTCTCAGAGATAAAGAAAAAGAGCTTAATACTGTGGCTGGCCACAACTGGACAAAAAGGAAAGGAAAAATGAGAGAGATGGGAGAAAGCGGACTTTCACATTTGTTTAACGTCACATTTCACAGCATACACTGTGTATAACATTCTTCCCTGCAAGCAACAGAACAGTCTGTTACAAGCATTAAAAAATAAACATTCAGATAAAAATAATAGCCCTACCAAGCCAGACAGACAAGCAGTTAGAAAAGGTTTCTTCCTGCCTCTAGTCTGAGGAACGTATCCTTAGCAAGCTCCTGAAGCCCTTTTAACAACTTGACTTTTTCAGAGATCCCAGAAGGCCACCATGGCTGCTCATGATCTTCTATTGCCAAACCCCACATATCTAACCCTAAAAGTGGGCAACGTTGTTGAAAGAGAACAAGCACAGACACCACTGAAATTCCCACCATATAACCACCAAATGAGTTCCTGAATTGTTGTCGCCAAGTGACGACAACTAGGTCCAGGAGCAATGCTATGCAGCAATCTAATTACAGTACAACAAAAGACTGCATAAGAACCAAAACCCACATTAAAAAGCAGAGGCTAGAAGGTCCTGGCCACATGTGGATGACAAGAAGCTGACTTGCTTATTAATTGGAGCATGACTAACAGCAATGAAGGGGAAAGAATCCCTCATAAGAAGTCACAAACTTAAACGATGAAAAATATCACCCAAAGGAGCCAACACTGCTTTTGCTAGCTAGTCTTGCTCTTTCACCTAAATTGTCATCAACATCTCTATTTTGCTAAGCTGAACTGCACCCAGCTCACTTTTGACTTATATATGTATAAAAACAGACAGCCATGCTGTGCTGCTGATCTTGACTGCACATTGAAACACTGAGGATGCAACACTCTTCATTGGAAAAATGTAGTTTTACCATAACTGGAATTTCAAATACATGTGTTTTGGTACATGCTACAATTTTCTTCAGAGGAAGGGACTGAGAACTACTCACCCCAAACACATTAATTGCTGTGCTTAGTCTCAGCCAAAAGCCATTAATAAGCCACATACAAATAGCAAACATACATTTAGTGTAATTATTTCATTAATATGTATCTCAACACACTTGATACAGATACAGACTTGATACAGATTACATGGACAATTCACAAGGAAAAATACCAGTAAATCACCAAGCAAAGGTCTGTGAAGGGTCCCAACTCTCACTGCGCCCAAGATGGATTAATATCACAGGTGGCACCTGACAAAGGCATAGTTTCCATTTCCAAGGGAACAGAACCACTTATTTTAATTAAGAAAAATAGCCAGATGAACTGCTGCATAGGAGAGGAGTCGAATGAGTTTGGGGACTGAAGTGTTAACCTTCTTGAATCCTCTTCAGAGGAGAGGCTGGCATATAAAAACTACCATCCTCCACCAAGAAAAGCATCTGAATGCACAGGGGGGGAAGTACTGCCTGAAGCATAAGGGGTGCACAAGGACAAGAAACCTTTCTGGAGAGAGCAGCGCAGCAGCCGAATACACAAGCGAGACCTTCTCCACTGTATCCAAAGGCCCTTTGCAGCTGAGAGAAAGGATGTCCCGTGTGAAGGACACACATCACTGAAGTCAGGAGAAGCAGCAGAACTGACTCGTGAGGGTTGCTGGCTGCCAGAAAGGCTGTCTGGCAGACAGTGAGAGAGATATCGGGGTGCGTACTCAAACCCTCAGGGCCATAAGCCTAAGACAGTGCAAATCCTTAGTGCACAGAATGGAAATTCGTATGGGTCCGATACATAAAGCTTTGCTGACTCCTATAACATTGATAGGCTTGAGTAATTACAGGACTAGCAGAAGAGCAGATACTTGTAATTTAGCTGATCTTGTTAGATTCACATAGCAATGAGAACTATTGGGAACTGATGCACTGGTCAGATGCATGATCATATTTAGATTTCTAGCTGTTGAATAGCTATGCCCAGCTGTTTCTCAGTTAGCTATATTCTGGCACAATTCTACTTGTCTGAGTAAAAGTAAACCTGAGGAATAATTTTGGTATCTATTGAGCTACTGACTACTGAGGTTAGAGATCCTTTATGATGAGAGGGAATAACCAACAGCTGTCATCTGCATAATGAAATATCAAATTTTTTCAAGTGATATGAGAGCTTTCAGCAGCACTCTGCACTGAATGTAATCGGAAAGAGAAGCAAGTGCTCATAAATATATGATGAGACTTCCTTGAACAGAGAGAACAGAGGTACAAAGCATTATTCCTATCCTCTGCAAAATCTTGCTCAGGAACTAACTCTACGTTAGACTATCAGCTTGAAAGGAGCTAAGAGATGAGGAGCACCAAAAGTGTTTTTCGTTTGATTTTCATTCACTTTAAAGTCATCAAGCAATACAGACAATTCAGTGAAGAACATATGGACAACTGCTCTGAGCTACCACAAAGGTCAATCAGGTTAACATCCTCTGCCTAGGTTTATGGGCAGGGTGTGCTTCTCCTGAGGTATCCTCTCTGTTTTCAAGTATCTGCAACTTAGGAACTTTCAAAGCCAGAAATTATATTTTTGCATTTAATCCCTGTAACTAGATTTTCTTTCCATGAGTTTGTACAACTGCTCTTGGAACCACCACTTTGACAACCACAACATCTGGTGACAACAAAATTATCCATTGAAAGATAAAGCACTTCCATTCATTTGTTCTAAACTTCTTCAAACTGTGTGAAGTAGGTGTGAAACGTCTTGCCAGGGGATGTTATGAATGTTAAAAGTTCACAAATACATGAAAAGAAATTGGACTAATTCATAGATCAAAAACAATTCAAAAAACAATTCAAAAATTCTTAATAGAGAGACAGCGATTTTCTCAGGAAACTCCTGAATCACAGATCATTGGTGGCTAGGACAGCATTCTGGGGAAGTAAGATTAAAAGCTTGCCCTGTCTTGCGATCAGCTGTTCCAGGACAATACTGAGTGCTTGCACCAAGTCT
The DNA here is from genome assembly GCF_018139145.2 of Gymnogyps californianus. Lineage (NCBI taxonomy): Eukaryota > Metazoa > Chordata > Aves > Accipitriformes > Cathartidae > Gymnogyps > Gymnogyps californianus. The sequence continues at coordinate 68,117,605 of NC_059472.1, forward strand.
GGTCTGAAACACTGTAGCCATTCCCATGTTCTGCATTTGAAAAACAAAACCAAAAGCAACCCCCTCCAACAACTACACCAAACTTCTGTATCTTAAAACTGAAGTTAACTCATCCCAAACTGTGCGCTCTTCTCTATATGATTTCTCTATCAGCTTTTAATTTTAACTACTAGCAATCAGATTTCATTTTGGTTTAGGAGTGGACACAGCAGAGGAGGACTTAATCTATTCAGTGAAATATTTCCCAGTAAAATTAACCCTCTCACCTTGACACCTCTTGACACACTTTGAGACTTTACCTAGCAACTTCTTCATCTGATCCTGCCTACTGTACAAGGAATAGTTCACAGAGTGCTGCCACTAAGGTATTGGTGCTTGGCATCCATTTAACAGCTTATATTCTGCCTCAGGTGCCACTTGCCTCTTAAGTGACTGACTCCACAGCAAGGGTGACCACTCACCACTCTTTTGTCGCCTCCTTTCCTAAGAGGCTGTCTAAACACCTCGTGAAGGCTCAGCTTCTTGCTCAACGTCATTTTCTTTTTCTTGGTTCACTATTTGGGAACTGAGTCCACCCAGCAAGATAAACAAAAATTTCCTGTCTCTCCTTATAAAAGGAGTATACATACTTTCTCTATTTTTTTTTTCATTTATCCTTTTTTTTTTCATTTATATGACTTATATTTTCTGTCTCGTTACTATTTCTTTGAGTATATAACATTTACACTGGATGATTCCAATTTAAGAACTCCAATATGAAATGGAGTTGGAGTGTAGCAAATAGATAAGTCTTGTGTAATCAAAACTGACTCTGCCCAAGTTTCCACCACGATTAAATATGCAGTAATAGCAGAGATCAAATTGACTTCCTCTTTTCACAGTAAACTTGCATTCAGCTTGGAAGTTGAAGCCTTTCCTTGATCTGTAACTGTTACACAGACAGAAGTTCAGAAGATCATCAAGAAACTTTTTGTATATTTGTGATATAAAGATCACTCCCTTTCAATAACGCAACTGTATCGGGCTTACATGGCAAGGTTTTGGTAGCAGGGGAGCTGCAGGGGTGGCTTCTGTGAGAAGACACCAGGAGCTGCCCCCCATGTCTGACAGAGTCAGTTCCGGCCAGCTCCAAAACAGACCCACCACTGCCCAAAGCTGAGCCCATCAGTGACGCTGGTGGAACCTCTGTGATAACACATTTAAGAAAGGGTAAAAAAATACTGCACAGCAGCTGTGAAAGAGGAGTGAGAAAAAATGTGAGAGAAAAAGCCCTGCAGACACCAAGGTCAGTGAAGAAGGAGGGGGAGGAGGTGCTCCAGGCACTGGAGCAGAGATTCCCCTGCAGCCCATGGTGAAGACCATGGTGAGGCAGGCTGTCCCCCTGCAGCTCATGGAGGACCACAGTGGCACAGATATCCACCTTGTAGCCCGTGGGGGACCCCACACCTGAGTAATTTTAGATAGGGTCCACTGTATCCTTTTTTCTGGCTGTACCACTGATCAAATGCAGGAGTTGTTCTAGGGCTGCACAGCGATGAAATTCATAATTCAGGTAACACCGGCCAGGACGTCCATAAGATGGTGAACATGAATTCAAAACATTAACATCTCATTCTGAATTGCTAATGGAAAGCTAACATTTGGGCCTTAGAGAGATCTTGTTGTGCAATATGAGCAGTTAGTCAGATCCCACAGTATAAGTTATTGAGTTCTGCTGAATTATTCTGCAGCTGGACCCATCATCTAACCAGAATCAAATTGGTGTTCATTCAAATATTCCTGGGCCAGCCCTCTGTCTTTTATAGCATTCACACTGTATTTGCTCACCCAGAACATACAGTGCATTTTATTTAACTCATTCACTTCTGCATCAACCCAATAATATTACACAAGACAGTTTTACAGATGTCTTCTGATTAGCAGCATTGATTAAAATGGATGAATGTTCACACACACACACAATGTCATCTTGAATTAGAAATTTTTCCAAGTATCCTTAAAGCTGCATGTGGACATTCACATTCACAGTTTTATAGCATAAATATGTAAAAAGCAAAACTAAGTCTTAGTATTTTATTGTTTTCTCTGACATCTCAGAGCTCAAACACTTATCGGGTATTTTGGTACATTCAGTATTAACAGGGAGACCAATGCCTTGCTCACTTCTGCTTCTTCCTCACTATGTAATCTATACTGCTCCATTGCTATTATGTTGTATGGAAATAAGTGGAATTATGGAAAAGCACAAAAGTCCAGAGGAACAGTGTAGGAAAAATAATATGTTCAAAGATGTTTAGAAAACAAATAACATGACCTGTTGTTGAGAATAAGCTGGCTCAGTTTTCTCCAGCTTTTCCAATTTTTACCAAAGAAGTTCAACCTTACAGTGATTTCTAACAAAACAAAGAATTAATTTTAATTATTCAACAAATGAGGAAAATATCTCTGTTCTTTATTTGCATCAAAAGGCTTTTTAAAATTCCCCTAGGAAATCAGTTGTGTTTTTGCATTTAAGTAACCTCAAAAGGTGCTAATTGTTTCAGACACTTGAGCCCCAAGATCATTATCACTTGAATTTATTGTTGCAAACTACTTACTATTTTGTTGCCTCTCATTTTGAGAGAAAGACATGTGCTGTAGTAGATTTACAAGGCATTTGCCAGTTGCAGCTCAAGTACAAAATGAAGAGCTAAGGGAGATAATTTTGGCAGGCTCAACACAGAGTCACTAATGTCAATTGTTCAATTTTGTACTTGCCTTGTCTTTCTTTTTCTTCCCTTCATTCATTACCATTTATTATTACACTACCATAAATAGCCTATGTTTTCATAGTCACACTCTGTTGGACTATTTTCGTTAGATTTCCTTTCATTCCATTCCCCGTGCTTTTTAGAATACAGGGAAGAAGTCACAAAAGTGAAAAGATGTGTCATTTAAATATGATACTTGGTTTTTCTTTTCCAGGTCTAGAGTATGAGCACTGCAAAAGATATGACTTTCAGCATGAACAATCAAAAATAATAAGTCAAAACTTAGTACAAGAGTACTTCATTCTATATATAGTAAAATAAATTTTCTGAAACTGCCTTTAAAAAGTTGAGTTTTCCCAATGTTCTCCTTTTCTTATGTCTACTATTGACAATGTACTTGATTTTAATAGGAGGATTGTTTTTTTCCCCAGGTCATTTTGGGAGAAGGAATAATCACCTAATGCAGGGAAGGGTCACCATCTCTGAACTGTTGACTTGCTTCTTTTCAGTACACTGAAAATTGTTGCGTACTGAAAACGTGAAACTTTTTAACTGCAGCTGTGCTCTTTGCAGCAAATAAAAGGAGGAACTGAAATAAGAGAAGGGATTATAGAAGGAGAAAATGAAATTTATAAATAACAATCAGAAAGCTCTTGTACATGGAAGAAAATGGAAGTGTACTAGCACAAAACATTTGAAGTAACAGCAATATACATCATAGTAGGCCTGGCATCCCACTCTTGAGTAATAATCTGCAATTGAAACCGAGATAGGAGTGTGATGATATTTTGAAAAATCACTTGGCCCTCAGCAAGAATCAGTTGTGGGGGAAGTCTGCTATATCAATTCTTTCTGTCCCATGACCTACTCGCTCCTGAAAAAGACTCTAGTTCTATGCGGGGGAGGGGGGAGAAATCTTTCTTGATTCTTTTCTGACATGAAATTAAAATAAGACATTATTCTGAGTGTGAGAAGATATGGAAAAAGAGCTCTTCAGTATCTTTCTTGTTAAGAGTGTCATGTTGAAATAAAGTCTCCCGTATATGCCTCCGTCATACAGCAACAGGGCCTGTCTCTCAGTGCACACAACCGCAGCAGCTTCTAAATAAACATTCACCAGGGATGACAAGAGGCACAGATGACTCCGAGGCCCTTCAGAATTGTTGTTATAGCTTCTGAAAGTCGCTTACCTGGAGAACGTGAGAAGATCTCTTAAGCTATCACAAGGATGTCTGTGGTGTTCTTGAGAATATATTTGTATTTTAATAAAAGGTCAGAAAGCATCTGGTATTTTTGGAAAATAAGATTAAACTCTTTTCCTTCAGAGGATGATGTTCTTCATGAAGAGTGCTAAGTGGTACAAGTAGCTCCCAGCATGGCTTTTTCTGAAGCAATATTATTTGAATTTTTATTTTTTTATTTTTTTTTTTAAATTTTAATTCCCCAAGAAGAATTCTGGAAACGCAGACTGTCCTGGTTTCGGCTTGGACAGAGTTAACTTTCTTTTTAGTAGCTGGTACAGTGCTGGGTTTTGGATTTAGTGTGAGAATGTTGATAACACTCCAATGTTTTAGTTGTTGCTAAGTAGTGCTTATCTTAAGCCAAGGACTTTTCAGTCTCCCATGCTCTGCCAGCAAGCAGGTGTGCAAGAAGCTGGGAGGGAGCAGAGCCGGGGCAGCTGACCTGAACTAGCCAAAGGGGTATTCCATACCATGGAACGTCATGCCCAGTATATAAACAGGGGGGAGTTGGCCGGGCAGCGGGGATCACGGCTCGGGAACTAACTGGGCATCGGTCAGCGGGTGGTGAGCAATTGCATTGTGCATCACTTTTTTTTTTCCCCCTTCCCCCCCTTCCTTTTTTGTTATATTCCTTTTCATTACTATTATTATTTTTTCATTATTACTATTGTTAGTATTATATTTTACTTTAGTTATTAAACTGTTCTTATCTCAACCCACAAGTGTTTACTTTTTTTCTCTTTCCTCCTCCTCACCCCACTGGGAGGGGGAAGGGGGAAGCGGCTGCGTGGTGCTTAGTTGCTGGCTGGGGTTAAAACCACGACACAGACACAGGTCAGAAGAACAATACTACTGACAAAGTAAGAGTTTAAAAAGGTCTTAATGAATTAAGAATAGCAAAAATAAATTTCTTGACCCAAAGGTCAAGAAAATCTGGTGTAATAGCCTTCATCACACATTTATGATTTTTAATTAAAATTTTTCTGTGATGTAAAACAGTTGAACTTTGTCTATAGTGAATAAAACTCTGCTAAGTTAATTTATTTAAAGAGGAATAATGTGTGATCATTTGGATAAGCCACCATTTAAGTTAGCCCGTAAAAGCCAAATGAAATTCATGGTATGTTTTAATTTGCCTTAAATTAACATAGCACCAGACTACAATAATTCACCATTTTATAGAAGTCTCAGGCTGGAAATGGATCGAGTGCATATCAGCACAGGTAAACATCATGCCTTTTTTTCCCTTAATACCTGGCAAAAAAGAGACAGTATGGAGAGAATACAATTTTATTTTAACCACTACCCAGATGGCATGACAGTGTGTGAGTAGGCACAGTGCTTCATAGTTGGCAGGTACCAAAAATCCTCAAAATCCAAGTATCGGTTAGGACCCTTGCTCCTTTTTCCCAAAGACCAGAGTATCTCTTTCCTCCCCCAGGCTGAAAACCAAATTTTGAATGGTGACTTGGTCTTGCCTTAGTTATGCCTGACAGTGGATTTCTCCAGTAGGTGGAATATGCCTACAATTGCTACAGCACTAAACTGTCTCCTGACCCCGTTGGCCACCATATTTCATGCAGTGCAAGTTGTCACAATATACTCTGTTATTCACAGAACTACACGGTCCAAACAACTTCGCATTTCTGGGAACGTTTTGGAAAAGAGGGACTTATTTAAATAATTTAAAAAAAATGCAGCAAAGCGATCTGCAGCACCTGAGAGACTGAATGTGCTCCTGGTTCAAACCCACCGTGACAAATGGTTTCACCACGTGTGACATCCACAGTGGTGCATTACCCATTGCCTACACACACAAGCACCTCCTGAGTGCAGAATGGGGCAGGAAGGCAGATAGCGGCAGAGAGACTCCAAAAGGGAACCAGCAGACTAAACACAAACCTGAGGTGTCACAGGCTTAGCTGCAACAAGGAGCAGACTCAAAATTGAGCCCAAGAGGCAAAGGAAAGAAAAGAGGCAGCCCTGGAAGTACATGGAGATATTGGAAGGGAAATATGTTTAAAAAGGATTCAAGCTTCATGAACTCTACAGGCAGGGTTATTGCAGGTATTTCTTCAAGCCTTTTATTTAACAATTTGCCCAACTTAATTTGTGTTTTCCCTATTTAAAGGCTCACCTTGATCTAGTTAGGTTTTATATTCCAGGAAACTAATTAGTAAAGATTAGGAACCACTTCAAAAACATGGAATGGTGGACCTGTCTGACTCGTGGTGTGGTCCTGTCACATGCACACATGGACGCTAAATTTTTCTGGCTTTAAAGCTATGCGAGCAAGATATTGTCTCCACGCTGCAAATTGCAACCTGGTTAACACAGAACTGTTCCTTTGCAAGATCAAGGCAGGCTAGCAGACTGCCAAATAAATCCTCAACACTCACATTCAACAGCATAGTATGGGATTTCTGCAAGCAGAATGACCACTGCTCTTCCCCCTTGGAGGAATTTCCTACAGAGAATCTTAATTAAGCTTGCCAAGAGCAGGGCATTACTCACCTTGATGTATCAACCCTTGGGCGTTCCCTCCTTATGCTCCAGAAAAAGTAGGACATGTGGAACAAAAAGTGAAATAGAGCTGGGCTGTATGCAGGTGAAATCCCCACAGAGTGCATAGATCAAACCTGCAGTCAGCCCCAGATCAACCTCACAGACGTTTAAAAGCAAATACATTCAGTGCAAGTCTGGAAACTGCAAACAATCCGTACTAGAAGCTAAGACCTGGTAGCTTGTCCATCTCAGCCTAATTAGGTCACCCTAATTCTCCTCCTTGGTTACCTGATTTAGTTTGTTAAATGCGGTATATGCTTGTGGCACACTCATAACAAACTCATTCGTTCTTCAACTCCTTGCCTGCTTGCCACCCAAGGTGAACTGTAAGAGTTGTAACCCAAAAAAAGAGACTGTTTTGTCTCCGTGTGCGCTATTCTCCTTCATAATAAAATCCCAGCATGAACTCCCTCAGACATGTCTCACTGAACTAGTAATTCCTGCTGGTTGTGTATAACCAAACTCTACAGAAATCTCATTGACGCACCATGAAGAAGTTCCAAACCACCAAATCCTCTATCACTTGTCCAGTTATCTTCACACTGTGGTTATATTTGACACCTCACCAATTGCTGCTATTAGGTTGGCACATAATGCTCTGCTAGACACTGCTACCTTGTAGGCAAAGCTCATATGCGTGAGTAGAATTCACAGGTGTGTAAATTGACTTTTTCAACATGTCTGAACTCTACTAAAAATGGCTGTACTAAAATCTAAAACTCTAAACAACTAAACTCTACTGAATCATCATAGTAGAAAATTCTCAGACTAGTTTAGTACCTGGATAGACAAAGAGATCAGTTTTTCCATCTGTCTACAAAGACCTCCCTGCCTTAAAAATCTCCATGATTTTGCCAGACTCACTCAGTCCTAACTTGCCCAGAGATTAAAAAAAAAAAAAAAAAAAAAACCATGCAAATATCAAGCTCTTTGAGACAGCCTGCTTTCTGTTACACTATGTACTCCAACAGAACTAAATTGCTTTAAGATTGCACAGGGAACTGAGCAGATTCTTGACACCCCTTTGCCAAATAAGTACTGACTGTCACCCAGAACCCTAACAGGTTGAAATGGTATAGAATGCTAACAGGATGATTTTAATAATTCTGTCAAGCATGGCTATCACTACATTGTCAAGTGAAAAAAAAAAAAAACAACAAAAACTACTTTGTACAGCTCTAGATCAATTTTATTTCTTACTATGGCATCATAAAGGTAAAAGAAATGGTGTGAATGAGTTAAAATTTTCTTGGTGGTTTTTTAGGCAACAAACTGAAGGAAAACGTGCAAGTCCTGACCAGGTGAAATATTAAATTGACAATGACCCTGCCCAAGGAAACCGTTCTCAAAATGAACCAGTGCTCTGAATAGCTTAATACATTTCAAATGTCTTACTTAAATACAACACTCAGAGTGCCTCAAGGGGAGGAAAGAGGTTACCGTCATTAAGTCTTCTGGTACAACGTAGTGGTGCAGTAAGAGAGACCTAAATAGGTTTTTTGTTGGTTACCTGAAACTGCATAAAAATTGACAGCTGTGGAAAGTGTTGGTGCAGGAGGGAGGCACAACATCTATTTCAAAACCAGCAGTGAGAATGCATACTAGCAAGCCTGTACCAGGATTTCAAGGTTTTGAGAAAATGCCAGAGCAAGCACACTCAGTGCTGTAGACCAGATGGCACAGTAGCACCAAGAGAAACGTTTTTTACTTAGGCTGTGGTCAGAAGCCATCACCTGGCTGCTACCCATCCACAGCCCAGTGAGAAGAATTTACGTGAGTGGTTCCCACTTCAAGTAAAGCAAGTTGACAAATTACAGCTGATATTTATAGTTGCTCAAATATAAGTCTGCTGACCTCACACTGAAGTGGATGAGAAGAGTTCACACCATCTTTTCCACTTTGCCAAATCAGGATGTGTATGTACGTCTGTGTGTTGGTGCATGCATGCAGGGGCAGGGACAGAGGGAGGAGAAGGACAACAGCGTTGCTGGTTACCATAGATCTTCCTGCAGCACTTACTTGACTGCTATGCTTTGAGGGTAAATGACAATACAGTAGTCAAAAGGAGATGCTCTTTTCAAACACCCCATATCTCGGCTGCAAGAATATGAGTTTACCAGCAGACGTCTACATAATAATTGTAAAAAAGAAACCCACAAGCAAACAAAAAAAAAACCCACCCTACTGATCTCTCCAGCAAATGGAGCTGGAAGCGCAAGTCAACTTGCCGAGCTAAGAAGCACATGGTGATAAATAACACCTCAGGTGCCAGTTTGTGAGACCATGGAACAGACCCTTCCTCGGGCACAGTGGAGACTGTATTCCCTAGCAACAGTAAAGCCAGTGAACCAAACAGAGATAGATTCTCCCACTGCCTTCTACTTATACTGCTAGATGCAAACTGATTGGAGACTGAATGAGTACTGGCTTCCAGTGCCCCCAAAATGTAGTTTAAGATACTATATGAGTTGGAAGATGGGATACTCACATCCACACCAAAGAAGAAGGAGACAGGCAAAGATATGTATTAATCATAAAATGCATATTAACATGGATTTGGGTGGCATATGGTGTGTTACCATGCAAACATGTGCCTGACTTGGGGGGGGGGGGGGGGGGGGGGTGGAGTGCCATATATCTCCCCTAACCACAAAAGCTTATTCACTTCTTGAAGCTCAGCTTACCAGAATTTTTCAACAGATATCAGTTAGAAGCAGATATGACAAAACAACTACACCTCCAGATTTCAGAACTCCTCATGCTTTAAATTCACTATGATAACAAAACTCTACTGAGGGAAGGAAAACAGGAAAATTTGTCCACTGCTTTCTTCATCATGTTGCAATCACTTCTGTGAATTTACTTTATTCATAAACTATGAACAGTGTGTGTTCAACCAGAAACGTTAGAAACAAATAAGAACATAATTAACTAATTGAGATCACAATAGAAAACAAATTTAGAAAAATTAGACTACAAGAGTTATTTGCAGTGTTGCTCAGAGAAATTATTTCTCAAGTTTGTTTTTTAACATTCAAGTCAATATACAAAAGGCTTTTCAGTACTTAAGACTTGGTACATAGACTATTGATCATCAGCTTCCGAGTGCTGTGTACTTCTGCTCTATACCACAACATATGGAAAACAGAGATTAGCTCACAGCTAACAAAGTACTAGTTCTTCTTTTGACTAGCTCCTGACAATTTAAAAGAGACCCTTCAGAGTCTTATTTTGGTGGTTTTTCAACTTGTTTGTGCATTAACTCCATCAGATGTATTATGAGCAACTTTATACTGGTCACACCCATATTCCTCACTGAGTAGAAATAATTTGCCTTCTAATGCAATTCTTGGTTTATGACTGTCAGTGAATTTGCACACACACCTTGAAATGTCATTTAACAGTCTAGTTTGGCCTTTTCAAAAAAACATTTAGCAGCATTAGTTTCTCATCTTCAGTAAATATTGAGTAAGTTCTTAATTTCAAATTCTTAGGGTCCAGCAAATAGGATGCTATGATTCTAAAGGCCATTGAATCAAAAGCATGTAAAACAACATGACTGTCTTATGAAAGACCTTTGTAAATTAATATGATATGAAGTATTAGTTCAGCATAGAGACAATCCTTTTTTTCCAAGAAATCACATTTTTATATCTGCGTTAAAAGTGACACACAGATTGTGCCAGATTGTGCAAAAGAATGCAAACAGCACTGCTTTCTATTTAGAAATAATAAAACAGAAGTTATATTGGCACAGCTTTAATCTGTTATAAATAATTTAATTGCCTGCCATTTGCAAATAAGCCCCATTTTAAAACCTCACAGAGTTTCTGTAAGCACTCCTATTAACATTATTCACTCTGGGACTTCAAACTTTAAGAAAATATTTATGATTGAGTAATGTCTTCAAAACGATATTTCTTCTGCTTAATGAAAAATGTTTATTTTGTGGGGGATGATTTTGTTTCCTTTTAATATAAACCACAAAAACAGGCATCAAGGACCTGAGTAGAAGATACCTTTTTTCCATCTGAATAATGCTTCTAATTTAACTCAAATAATTTCAGGACACCTTTAGCAGAAAAGCAGAGCATACCTTGTCCAGACCATCTTGTGCCTGGCAGTTAAAAAAACTCTTCTGAGTGGCAGGACTGAACTACCTCAAGCTGAGAGGAGACACAAACATGAGGCTCTAAATATCAGCTAATGCTCTAAACACAAAGGTCAAAGTCAGCTAACCCTCCTTTTATGCTGAGTCCAACCCCTGCCAGCAAGTGCTTGTCAGACTAACCCTTTTTAAACTCAAATCTAAATGCAGTAACTCCTTGATGCCATTGATCCCCGAAGGAAGAGTTTGGTGATGTACAAACATAAACCCCTCTTTTGATGTCATTGATTAATTCTGTAAGAGCCAGCAAAGCAGAGAATATTAGCTTGGAATTCATTAAGTTACAGTAATGATTCAGGAACTCCTCAGAAAGTACAAAAAGGCAAAAGCTGAATGAGCTAAAGGGAACATCAAGGCAACCCCACAAACTGCGGAGCCAAGTGGAAAAGGACAGAGGCCAAGACTTCACCTTGCCAGATCTCTGAAAGACACAGCTTTCTCTTTCAGGGAAGTTGTTGGAACAGCAAACTGTAGTGCTTTGCTCATAACTCTTTTACCTAAGCTCAGCCAAGTCGAACTGTTATGTTTGTACACTGGATGGCTGGGCTGCCCTTCAGCGGGGCATTGACAAGCCAAAGATATAGGTTGACAGCACCCTCGTGAATTTCATCAAGGCAAATCCAAAGTCTTGCATGTAGGAGAAAATAGCCCTACACAACAGTTCAGGCTGGGGACTGACAGGCCAGGTAGCACACTCTGAGAAATGAAAGTGGGAGTCTGGCGAACAAGAATTTGAACATGAGTCAGCAGTGTGCCTATGCAGCAGTGAGTACTAACTGCAGACTGATCTGCATTAGCAAAAGCATAGCCAGTGGTTTGATGGGAGTGACTATTCCCTTCCAGTCATCATTGTTAAAGCTGCATTTCAAGTTGTGTGCTCATTTTTAAGCCTTCAGATACAAAAGAAATACTGATAAACAGGAGAGAATCCAAGGAGAGCCATCGAAATGGTGATGGAGCACATGATGCATGAGGAACAGCTGAGGAATATTGGCTCCTTCAGCCTCAGGAAGAGAAGACTACCAGGGTCTCTAACTGCAGTCTTCTAGTCCCTAACAGGGGCAATACAGATAGAGCCAGACTCTTCTCATACATGCCCAATGGAAGAACAAGAGGTCACAGTCTCAAGTTGCAGCACGACAAATTCTGATTAGATTTAAAGAGGAAAAAGGGCAAACTGAGTGATCAAGCTCTGGAACGGGTTAACTAGAGAGCCTAGGAAATCACCATCCTTGGAAATTTTCAACACTGAACAGGACAAGGTCGCGAGCAACCCGATATATCTTCAAGATCAGCCCTACTTTGAGCAGGATGTTGGACCAGATGACCCCCAGAGGTGCTTTTCAATCAAAATTATTTGTGACTTTTCAATAGCAAGTAGCCACAAGAGCTAAAGCAAAGCAAGAAAGGCAAAATCAGCCTCACAACACCATGTCCAGTCACAGAAGCCTCCAATGCAGCACTAATTCTAGCTAACCCAGCAGTAATTCCAGCATTGATGCAACAAGGTCTGCAAAATTTTGAGCAGCACCCGTGAGCTCTGAAAAAATAGGGTCTTCACCCCATTTTTGGGATGAAGCTGTGCAGTTAAAGACTGCAAGGTTTCTAGGCTAAGGCTTGTATCACACCTTTCCACCACTGATAAGAATCACTTTGCATTGGAAAAGCTGAAGATGACTTTGGCTAGCATTTACTTAAGACAGCAATAAGAATATATATAAAATGCTTGAGACAGAATGGTATTGCTAATTTTCACAGAACAACAGCATGATCTCTGGCTCTAATGTGAGATTTTATTTGAAATCTTGTTTTTTGTTTTGCTTTTTTAAATTACATTTCCATCATGATTCGTTCTCTGCTAGCATAAAGAGAATTATTTACAAATTGCTATGGATAGTTGGACAATTGGTATCATCTGCTGTTTTCTTTGTACTAACATCAGACTGTTTTGCTGCAATTTTTCTAACTAGATGAATTTCAATTTGTCTAGTTAAAAACTTTTTCATTTTTTTTAAACAGCATTTGGTCAAGCAAGTGATATCTATGTTCCTTCATTTTTTATGCACTTATCTCATGTTCACCCAGCAACTTCAAACAGGTGAGGAAAAATAGAATATGACAATATTTAGTCCATAAACACGAGCTGTGTCTCCTTTTGCTGAGGTCCCAGAATACTTCCTTGCAAGTCAGAGTTTGCAAAAGCTCAGTGAAAGCAATGATAGTAATTTTCCTTGCAATCATTTAAATGAAATATTGAAATACTATAATCATTTAAGGTATTTATAACTTAATGTAATTACAACTTCCCCTGGAAAACACCAGATTGTCTAGGCTATATTCCTGGAAAGAAGGCATCTGCTAATCTTGGTAAACAGAGCGGAAAAGTGGGATCTGATTTAGAATAAACATTCTTAATATCCATTCACTGCTTTTCTCAGGACTATTCCTTGAACTGGGACCAGCCCCAGAAGTTGCCAACATATGCTACACCCTGTGGAACCAAGCCCTTGCTCCCCATCACTTCACTCCCCAGCTGTAGGGTGCACAGTGTTTCACATTGGAGTTACTACTGGTCAGGAGACATATAGAAGCCTGCAGCTACAAGACAACAACACTTAAACGTAATTGTTGTGTTTCAGCATCAGGATCTTGTCTTTCAGGCAAGCACTATACTCTATATCTCTAGAAGGTGGAAAAAGAGTATTAGGAAGATTTAGTTTGGGGTAGCAAAATGAGTGGGAACAGAGAGATGGTAAAATTAGAAGAGGTAAGGGGACCTGAAACAATCCTGGCAAACAAAAATGGCACTGAGTGAATCTGCACTAAAATACTCTTCATCTAAACTGTGATCGTGAGCCCTTGTCCTTTAAGGGCAGATGTCATTTGAATTACTTCCTTTAGGTAATCAAACAAAAAATTCTTTTGATTTCCTACCATCTGATTAAAATAGGCAGGGAAATAGCAGATGACAGTTATATGTGTAAGAATGTACTGTCACATAGAGCTCCCATCTCTTCCCCGAGTACTCCATAACCCTAGCACCACTTCTGCCCTGAGACATCCCAATTATTTTTACTCCAATCCTTCTCCTTCACACTCTGTTGAAAATCTTTCCCCATTCATGCCTTCTGCATACTCTTACCCCAGGGCTAGGCTTACTTACAGAGCCCAATTAAAAATAAGCATAATCATAATCTTTTCTGCTAAAAAGTGACAGAAAAGTGTCTGCTTATACAGCTTCTATATGCTTCCCTGCGCATCCTACAGTCTCTTGTGTATCCCAGCTCCACTAATACTTGATCCTGAGCTCAGACCTGTGTCTAACCCAACACTCTCGGTATCTTATCAATACTTCTGTCCTGCGTTCCACTGACTACTGGCATCCCTCTTCAAAGGGTACAACCTGAGACATCTAAAGAAGTACAAGAGGCTGGGCATGCTACTGCAGCAGATGTACATACAGAAAATATCCTCTGAGAAACCACTTCTGTGATTGACTTTGAGAACTGATGAAATACTTTTATAGTATAGCCTTGCCACACTGCTAATTTGGATTTCTAACAGACATCCAAAATTTTTTTACTGAGCATTCAGTATCATTTTTCACTTGGGAGAACATCATGTATGTTGTCTCATTATTGTATGCTCTGTTATTCAGTGTAGTTTACACAAGGCTTTTTCAGATCCAGCATTCTCAAATGTTGGCATTCAAATAGAAAGAAAGTGGTCCAACACATTGCAGTATCAGTATGGAAAATGTATTTTTAAGGAAATTTGCATTTGAAATTTTTTTAGTATAAGGAGATGAAAAACAGGACATGCTATCCCTATGCTTTATATAGTACTATCAACATGATCTTTTCCCTTTCTTTGTTTTCCAATAAACTGAACGAGATGTCAGTCCCAAATATTCATGACTAACATACTCTCGAGTGTAACATACCTGTATTGATTTGACTGATAAATTACCCATTGAAGATAATTTAGGAGCTTCATGAGAAGAAGTATCTCATGCTAGATGCCTCCTCTTGCTTCTTCCTCATCTTTGTCCTAGCCCACTGACCGTGAAGAGAGAGGGATACAAGCCCTTGCATCAGCAGACTAGTACAAAGGCGCTGTAATACAAGGACCTTTAGGACTGTCACCAGACAATTACCTCAGCAGAGAACAGCAGCATGCTGTCTGTACAATTCTTCCCCATCCCCCATAATGTTCAGCAAATACTATAAGACCAGGGAGCGAGAGAGAGAATAACTAGCACTTTCTTGTATGTCAGGAATAACCAGCTTCCTATCACCCACCTCATGCAGGTAGTACAAGTTAAAAACTTAAGATCATTATAAATTTTAATTAAAGGACAAGAAAGGAGTACAGCCAGTCAGCAGATGGGCAGCAGAAGAGTGCGGTAAGCCCAGCATTAAAACTCAACCTGCTAAACTGCAGTGTATGCATTCCTTTGCCTGAATTATTCTCTGCAAGAGAAGAGGGGATATTGTTGCATTCCTGATTCTCATATTGACCTGTAGTTTGTCATTAGGCCATGCATTTTATTTCTATATAGACTGAATTGGCTAAAATCCAGCCCTTGGTTGCCAATACGGTGGATTCAAGTTCTACAAAGTTATGTATAAGATCCTAATTCATTGCTAGATCCAATATTGTCATCAGAAAACACTAGAACAAACATTCTTCTGGGCCCAGAGTAGAAGATGAGTTTCTACAATTCCTAACATTTTTAGTTAACGGTAGTGATTAATCCCTGGCAAAGTTAATTCCTGTTCACACACACAAGAAAATAGTTTACTTCTGCTACCAGTTATTCTTAGTTCAGGAAGTAAAGATTTGTACTGTGCATTTTAAGTTTCTCCTTTCTAAATATGATGCTGTCTCATCAGAAGCCTGCACTCTGAATTGTTCAAGGTACCAAAAAATCCATTTCAACCTATTGCACAACATTGTTTATGAACAGTCAACAAACACTCGGAAGATTAGATGCATCCAGATCAATAAATCTACTGCTACTATTCAAAGCCTATGCTAAAATGTTTTCTGGTAAAACAAAAGGGGGAATGCGAGGGGAAATTACAGAAAAATTGATGCTTGACATCTAAGCGCTGAACAGAAAATGAGAAGGGTGAACTACTGTCACTCGTCACTCCATTTAGCCGTCTTTAAGAAAGATGCTGTGAGGACAGATTGAACAGCCTAAGGAACCTGATAGACTGACAAGACAATCTCGCAGTCAGAGCTACCACCCTGCTGCCTCTGTACACACTGGAGGTGCACAAGGAGTGAGCTGGGGCTGGGACAGCCTGACCAGGCTGGGAAAGAACCACATAGCACCACCATGGAAAACACACGATACTGCCACCTTCTCTGCCTTCCGTTAGATCATGAACACCTGGGAAGCAGCATCTATGTTCCTGCTTTCCCAGGTCTGTTACCTTCTGCTACTTCAGTGTCTCGTGTCCAGCAATATTCTCCTCACAAGCACAAGACCTTTAATAAAACCACCGTGAGCCTGTCCTCAAAAGGGCAAACTAGAAGCAGTTTCTCAGGTCACTAAGATATCCTCTGAGGACAGTCTAAATGCCCGTACTCATTCATGGGGAGAAATATTCTTTTTTAGGGTCAAAGTAATCTCATATGAAGGTAGAGCCTTTGCTGCTTTTTTGAGTCCTTATTTAGAAGTCTTGGCACTTACTGAAAAATATGAAGTTACAACAAGCAGAAAAAGCCTAAAAGCTAAGTTGTTACAACAATCCATGTGCACTTTGTCCACCCATACCCTAAATGCAGCTGAGGACACAGTTTATCCCAATGACTGAAGCTGAACTAACATCTCACTGCTGATGAGAGCAAGAGGCCCTAACCTTCTGCTCCTGCCTCCCTCTCAGTAAATCTGGTTTTGACAGTTATCTGATCCCATGGTGAACAGACTGAAACTATAAAAGAGCAGAAAAGTACACAGGTGATTTCTTGCCCCCCGATCAGTGAGTTAAATCAGCTTACCCTGAAATCAGGGGCAAGCAGGCCAGGGGGACGTTCATGCAGGGAAGGCACAAGAAGTCTCCCCTTCTGCAGCAGAAAGCCTGTAGCTGGGCTGGCCGCACTGCGAACGTGCTCTTGATGATAACTGCAAAGCTGCCTCCCCAGTGTGTTTTATAACAAAGGGCACGTTTTTGCATCTACTAAGGCCGTAACTCACATCTCTTCTCTTGTTCGTTTGCTGATTTTCCATTCTTCCTGTCCTAGTTTTTTGGTTTGAGTGCTCACACACATGCATAGCCCTTCAACATATGCCTTCAGCTTACAATCGTAGTCAAAAATTATAATAATAATAATATAATCTGGCTTTACTAGGCATCCAGCTAACTTCCTACCACGTCTATGTATCACTGTGAAGAAGGACATTTAATTCCACTTACATTTAGCTTGACTAAAAGATGATTAAACCCGTAACTTTAACCAGACCCATGACTGTGTACACATCAAATGGGCAGGGGGTGGTAGCCATTAACACTACCAACAGTAACAGCGATTTCTTTTTCTGGCAGCATTTCTGAAAGTCTTGTCTTGTGGCCTAATTTTTAAGTTACAGTTTTCAATAGTTCCTTGTAAAAGCAGTTTCATGAAAAATTCTTTTAATATTACACATACACGCCTGATCCTCCTCTTCCTTACAGTGGTTATTTGCTACAGTAATTTCACTATCTTCAGAGGACGTGGTTCTAACTACATTAATTTAAGTAAGTTCAAAAGTAGGCCATGGAAACAAAATGAAGTATGGTCAAAGTACAAAAACTCTTCAATAGACTCATTTAATTTGACATATAAAATAAATATGGATTTTATTCAGGGGTGTATTGTCATCTTCAAAAGACTGCTAATCCTAGAAGTCATTTTATTGAGTCTTTGGCTGGTGATTTTTAAGCAATAATTTATTTCAATTAAATGACAGCATCTTTTAATCTCAAGGAAGTGACTTGGCAGACAAGCAATTCTGTCTTTGGAGCTTTCATACATTTATTCATCTGCCTACATTTCCTAAGACTTTGGAGTTCAGTTGAAGTTTCATCCTGAATTAAAGATTTGGGGAAAGGAATCTGTTTTGTTACAACACATAAGAAATGAAACAAGGTGAATGTTAGAGGGAGCAAGGGTAATGTGATAACTTCAGGCCTGAAAAAAAGCAGATGCAAACCCACTGTAATCATTGGCCAGCGCACCTCCATATGCCAGAGTTAAAATTAGCCCACAATAGCTATGATTTTTATGTCAATAAAACCATAGCTTTCCCCAAAAATGATACATATGTCATACAAAGCTGCTCGAGTCTTTCAAGCAAGCAAAGGCGTTAAACACTGCTGATAGAGTTAAGAAGTATCTCTATGCCTGGGAGATAATGTTTAACGTCACTTAGTCATAAAATAAGGCAAAATAATTAAACCCAGTAGTAGGCACCAGACCTTGGCACCCACAGCAACCTGACCATTCCTAACCAGGCTTGAGAACACGCAAAGCTCCATTCACTTACACCAGGCTGCCGTGAATGACTGTGCCCTGCTATAATGCTCCATTTTTGAAATCCTTTTGCTGGCGTATCACTGGAAAAACAACAACGCCTGAAGCTTTCTGATAATACTTTTTTTTTCTTGTTGTATTTTTCTATTTGGAAAGAGCCCTAATAGCTCCGTTTTCTATAAACGGATATTTTCATTTGGCAGAGGAGCAGCCCTTAGACACCAGGGCACTCTTTTTTTTTTTTTTTTTTTTTTTGTTCTGATGAAAAATGTTCTGCTGGAGTGCATCAGGAACTGTTGAAATCTCCTTACAGAGTTTATCACATTTGCTTTCTTCAGCCAGCAATGAAAATAAGTTAAAAAACTAAGCCAGCCACTTAGAAAGACGTTTCACATTATTAGACCACATTGCTGTAATTATAAAAATTCCACACAAAAAAACAATTCCTGGCCTTATTAAAATATTCTTTTTGTATATTATACCTACAGATTATTAATCCAAACTAAGTAGTTGCTGTGTTACCTTGCCATCTCCCAAGAACATAGTTAGGAAATGCACATTTTGAAATCTATTTATTTGTAATAGTAACATCCATGAAATTGTTTAGTATGCCATAAGATAAAAGCATTTAACAAGGCTCTCTGACCACATCTCTTGCACTCAATCCACCAATACACCTCCATACTACTTAGGCTAACAGTCCAGTTTCTATTCTGATCCACACATCTGTCACAAAAAAAAGAATTAAGCCAATCTACCACGATTTCTTCTCCTCCCTGAATCTAGGATTTATCTCCAAGGTATGTGCAAAGTTGAGCATTGAACAGTGCTGAAATCCTGAAGGGTGTCAGGTTCATTACATATAAAACTAGAGGAGCAAGAAATAGGTACTTAAATTGCTTGATACCTTGATGCTATGATTTACAGATGAGCTATTTTAATAATGGAAAGAACCTGGTACCATATCACTAGGAACCCTTGCTACACCTAAATAAGCAGTGGGAAATGATCTAGGGGAAAACTCTGTATTTTTAAACTCAAGGTCCAGCCAGTAGACAGTCCTATAAAATTTTACCTTAGAAAAGAGGTCATGGTGCTGTGACACAAAGGGGAAAAAAGAAAACAAAACCAAAAAAACCAAACAAAAAACAGTCATCACCTTGAGAAACTGCTACAGAGGCTGAAACCTGCACAGATCTACAGCTTTTTGATAGCAGCAAGAAGCCGTGGTAAAAAGAGGTGCAAAACATCCTGCAAGCAGGATGAAGTAGAGTTAGAACAGCCATTGGGATTCTCACTTTGGTGCATGGATATTAAGCTGAATCACAAACTGCAATGCTGAATAATGAAAATAAACATTCTTATGGCTTTAACAGTCTTCGTAACATAACTGTGCTTATTTAGACAGTGTGTCTGCAAAACCTAAGAGCTTTAATCTTTAGAGTAATAGTCCTTTCCAGGTTCAGCTTGTAGCATAGGTCAGAAACTTAATTCTGTGCAACCCTAGATGTTATCCCGATTCTCTCATGCTCACAACCCTTAGCTTCACTGGCAGCTAGAGTATCTGGAAAACTTACACTCTCATTGAGCAATGAGAACGTTTAAAGGGTGTTTATGAACATTGCCATCTGAATGGCACTGAAATAAATTAGGCCAAAGTTCAAAATTATTTTCTCAGCAAACTCTGAGATACACCTTACAATTACCTACAGTTGGTTTATATTTTAAAGGCTAACTTATTTGAAAGAGGGAAAAGACAACAGGTGATAGAGGCTGTGTCCATACTTTTTCCCCTTACTAAGTGTTTCTATTGCCTGTGGACATGCTTTATTTTGAGGAGAAATACCTCTAAATTGTACATTAAAACATTTATAATAAAATGTATATAGTATTGCATGCATTTGATCTACAACTTTCTGAGTACTCCAGCATTGTATCATAAGAATATTAATATTTGGTAATAGGTAGATCTCTTCCTCTTTACAGTGTAAACTTGGCCATATTTCAACTTGTTTGATTTCCTAGCAGTTACATAGTTTAGATGGCTATCATATATAATATTGTCTGAATATATAAATACACATAAATAATTGCAAACTCTACAAATGATGAGGTTACACTTACTCATGTATCTTGACATTTAGAAATTCTCATGCATTCTAATTACTTTTCCCTCTGTACAACATTTAAACATCTCCAGAGATTTCACTATGATGATTTCCATGTATATCAGATCATATTTAACAAACCTCAGCAATGCAAATAATATCACCATCTCTGAGTAGCTCCAAATTCACAATTTCAAACTTACTCAAACTGTAGCAAAAACACATCTCCTGATTCTTTCCCAACAACAAATTACATTTGTTTTCACACTCCTTTAGCCTAATACTAAACATGGATGACATCTTAACGAATAATTTCTTCAAGAGCACTCTGTCTCTTGCTTCTGTCACTATGTAAGTCAATTTTACTCCCATAGAGAATCAAGCAATCACTTTGTTTCTCATCTGCTATTGCATAGCACCCATGGGGCAATCACAGAAAAGGCTTATTTGTGCATTAGCAGAATATTAGATTATTTCATCTGTGTTTCAATCAGGCATTTCAATTGGGGCGTTCTTTTTGTTTTTCTTACATCTTTCCTTGCTCCTTAGTTTCCTTCAGCTGGAGAAAAGGTGCAAATCAAAACCACAGCACTGTTCCATACAAAACCCATGGGTGGCATATGTTCCAAAACACATGTGCTGCCGCTTACACAAAGCGCATAAGCAAAGCATCTGTATAAAAGGAATTCACTGGCATTAGGCCTGTAGGGACCGATCTTCAACTACTATCAACTCTTATGTCCCAGCAAAGTAAGCTCACACCAATAGTTTGGTCTACCCTTTAGCCATCCTAAAAACCTTTAATTATTCACTAAAAGATCATGCTTCATAACTGGCACTAATACTTTGCTCTCTGCCGTCTTCCTTGAAGTCAATATTTCTCAGCCTGTTTTGCAGTTAGATCACAATGGCTCATTAAATACATCTTAAATATTGTAGCCTGGTATAAAGAAAAAAGTATCATTTACTTCTCTTGATCTAGTTTGAAAAAAATCACTACTTCTTGAGTAGCTCAGGAGATAAATATTTTTTTCTTGACCATTAACTTATCTTTAGAATTTAAGCTTTAAACCTCCCCCCCTCCCCAATTACATGTATAACTTCAGGTTAAAATAATGAGACTATGCAGTATTTTGCATTAAAACTGCAGTGTATATATAGGATAGAGTGATACCCATTAAAAAGTGTTTAAGCTTGCATGTTTCAAAAATGCAACAGACTGCTTCCATGGCAGTATTGTACATACATTGCTACTGCAGTAGATTGAGACCTCGTCTCTCCAGAAGGCAAGAGAATTGTGCAATGGCAGAAATATAACTGCCTCATGGCACAGAATTGCATACCACACCGGCTGTTGCTAATAAAACAAGGAAGCAAAGAACTACCCCTCCCAAACCTTCCATAATAAATCTGTGCCTTTTTAGCCATATTTATGTGGCAAGTTTTTACAAGCACGGCTATTTGCACTTCGCTCTACCCATGCAAGAAATTTCTTCAAAGAAAATTTGGTCATTTACTGCCATCAAAAAAAATCTATCTAGAAAAATCACACTATTTGTCATTTAATCCTATAAATGTAATTGATTAAGCCAGTTAGCTTATGATGGACGCTGTACCAAATGAGGATGCGGTACTACAAGATGCTGAAGTTGATGGTCAATATTTTACAAAATTAAACCTGAAGTTGTACTGATTAATATATCATACCATACTGGGTCTGGCTGAGATAGAGTTAATTTTCCCCATAGCAGCTCTCATACTGCTGTGCTCTGTATTGGTAGCTAGAAAGGTGTCGATAAGACACCGGTGGTTTGGCTACTGCTGAGCAAATGGACATCGCCTACTGATGGGAAGTAGAGAATAAAATCTTTTGTTTTCCTTTGCTTTCATGCACGACGTTTGCTTTTGCTTTCTTAAACTGTCCTTATCTCGACCCACGAGCCTTTCATTGTATTCTCTCTCCCCTGTCCAGTTGAGGAGGGGGAGTGATAGAGCGGCTTTGGTGGACACCTGGAATCCAGCCAGGGTCAACCCACCACACATACATATGTCATACATTAATTCTACATTAATCTTTTCAGCAGGCCTAGACATCTATCCCTTAATCCTTAAAATTAAGGACAGAAACAATGCAGTGTTTAAGGCTGTGCATGCCTCACTACCAACAGTGGAGTCCTTCCCAGAGCAGTTCTCTGAGTTGAGATATACAGAACATTTTCACTGGAAAACTCCCAGGCTCAGCCCCAGAATTACCTGTTATTAGGGCTGTCTCAAACACATTCGTCACTGTTGTATTTTGGATCTACTAAGTAAAATAGAGGATAATGTTTTCCTTCTTCCAAATGCCTCCTCGCCCCTTTCCCTAAGGCTGCGTTGGCCTCCCCACCCAACCACTCCCTCTCCCATCCAGGTGATGCCTCAGCATTGCCACGTGGCTCTCTAACATATGGCTTAGGCACTTGGCTCTGGAGCTGCCAGGCACGCACAACGAAGCTAAAGTAGGTTAATGCTAGGAGACTGCTGAAGACAAATTATAATCTCAAATAGATTTAAGTGAGCAGAATTGATGAACTCCACTGTTTCTCTTAACAGCATTGCCCTGATCTTGTTTCAGCACGGAATAAACGCACTGACCTCTGCGTGCCTGTTCAGCTGACCTGAAGGCAACCACATGAATATATCCCTGAATGAAGGCTCTAGTCTCTTTGCACACAAGTGGTAACCTTTTTCTAATAAAAGGAAAAGATACTTTGTTGCTGAAATTTATACCTTTATGAGAATCTTAACTACATTGCCATTATCTCCATTTACTCAAACAAGTTATTTCTATTTATAAATAGCAATGTGAAACTCAGTTCCCCAGAGACAGGCGGAGGTAGACCGCTGCAAAGGTTAGGAAAATGGGGTAGGAAATGAACAAGTCTCTTTTGTTTGCCACGCTCTGTTTAGAAGTTTGTTGTAATTGTATCTCATCTCCTTAAGTTTGTAGCGATGCTTAGATCCATCCATGCCCCAATGCAGCACAGTAACCAACAAAGAACAGAAGGCGAACAAGTTTTGACACGCTTCAGCTTTCAACAACCTTGTAAGACTGTTATAACAGAAACCATTTTTCACTGTTACAGCTTATTGGTTCAAGTCCAAATTATATTAAGGTATATAAGTTCATAGTAAGTACTTGTCCTGGTTTCGGCTGGGACAGAGTTAACTTTCTTCCTAGTAGCTGGTACAGTGCTGGGTTTTGGATTTAGTGTGAGAATAATGTTGATAACACACTGATGTTTGAGTTGTTGCTAAGTAGCGCTTATCTTAAGCCAAGGACTTTTCAGTCTCCCATGCTCTGCCAGCAGGCAGGTGTGCAAGAAGCTGGGAGGGAGCATAGCCGGGGCAGCTGACCCGAACTAGCCAAAGGGGTATTCCATACCATGGAACATCATGCCCAGTATATAAACAGGGGGGAGTTGGCCGGGAGGGGTGGATCGCTGCTTGGGCATCGGCCAGCGGGTGGTGAGCAATTGCATTGTGCATCACTTGTCTTGTCTTATCGTTCACTCTCTTTTTGTTATCTTCCTTTTCTTTACTATTATTATATTTTTTTTTTAATCTCAATTATTAAACTGTTCTAATCTCAATGCACAAGTTTTACTTGTCTGCGATTCTCCTCCCCATCCCCCACCACGAGGGGGGCGGGGGGAGGAGGGAGTGAGCGGCTGTGCGGTGCTAGTTGCTGGCTGGGGTGAAACCACGGCAGTACTTTACGTAACGCTACACTAGAGGTTGGAAGTTGGCATAGATCTAGTACAGTGAGAGGTCAGACAGGGAACCCAGGTGGCAAGGAAACTGGATGTCAAGCATTCATCAAATGGAACAAAAACACTACTTGTATCCTCAATCTACAATTAAACACAGCACCATTTAGCTGAAAAACATGTTCGTGTTTGAGTAATGTCTGCTACTTCTGACTTGTGTTTACTGCCCTGCTGCAATCCCCAGTTCCCACTTCTCCACTTATTTCTTTTCTCATTCCCCCCAACAGAAGTGATCATGAGCTTATCAGTAATGCATACCAACATTAGTTATTTCACTTAAAAATGCCCAAAACTTCTCTCTTCATTCTCCTGACAAGAGTATCAATTTTATTTTATGTATGGACTAAAGAACATTTCAGGTTTGTTTTGAAAATGTTGGGGCAGAAGCTTACTTTTCATTTCTACATGAAGTTTACGCTCTAAAAAAATTTAAGCATACACTTCTGACACTACTAATCTAACAGCATAGATCTTTCCCATAACTCTAGATTAATATTCCTACCATGAAAAATAAGAATAGCCAGAGAACCTAGGTACCGAAACAACAGATTAAGGGCTATATCTAGTTAAAAGAAATAAATTTATTGAAGCTGAATCACACAGAGTTGCTTCAGAAAGAGAGGGGCAAAGAAGTTGTCTCCCATTATTGTTGCTTGTCACAAAAAGAATATTTTTCCCTTAAAATAGTAACGATCAGATTTTTTAAGAAAAAAATCATTTAATTAATTTTCACCTTGTACTGTGTTATTATACAAGATAACACAATTAAACAGCTTTATTATGGTTGAGGATGTAACTTATTTTTTTTTACATGTCTTCTCAATCAGATTAAGATCATCTCATTACTCATTTGGATTAAAACATCTTGATTTACAAAACTGAAAAAATGGTCTTCAGTTCGCTCACAGGAAGCCGTTCTGAGGTTATACTATGACAAAAGACCACAGCCACACCAATGAATTGGCATTAGGCAACAAAATGGAAAAGGGACAGAGTTCTTTTGTACGTTAAAACTATAGTGGCCAGTTAAAAACTGACAAACGTACAAAGGGATGAGATAATTAACACCTCTTAGTTCTCTTTTTGGTCTCTAAATTACAACCTTCTTCCTCATGCTGGCACACTATTAAGAGTCATTTTGTTCCTGCAGTAAGTTAGAGATCTGATGCAGCATTCCCGACTAGTGTCATTTATAACAACTGGAAACATTACAGATGTAAAAAAGACCCAGGTCAGCCACTGTCAGTTAATATGTGAGACTACACATTTATAACACAGAAGAAGTTGTTGCAATCTTAAAAAAAAAAGGAAATGAGGAATGAACCTAAAGGCTTCCACGTAGTGAAAATGAGGAATTTGCAGCTAGGCATTTTTAAAGTCTTAAATCCAAATTTTCAGAATTATTAGAGATCTTTGTTATCTCTGCATCTACAAATTGACATATATAAGAGGACCCCACAACTGTCAGTAACTAGGGCTCTATATGTTATGAAAAAAGATGCCCCACAATTCCTGAAAATTTCCAAAACATCAGAAACCAAAACAAACAATAATTTTAGACATGCAAACCTTACATTTCTAAAGTCACACTCCTTTCCCAGTTCCTACGCTCAACATTTCAAATCAGCGAGTCTCTGGTTCCACACATAACACACCCAATATCGCTCTTTCTTTCTGTCTCCATCTGCCTCTTGTTCTAGTTTCCTTGTTCCTCTATCACATTTCTGTTCCGAATAATGGGAATTCTAGTTTCTTGAAGACACACTAGCACGTTCAAACATCCTTAGAGCAGAGGTACTGTTTGAGGTAGACCTCATACTGTTTGAGGTAGAGAGCATTAAACATATTAGATATTGGACACATATAAATATTAAGATTTAGGACTAGACAGTCTCCTGATTATAGTTGCACTGACACATGTGAGTTTGTCCCTGTTAATACATTAAGTTACGCTGCAGAGTTTAAATCTGACCTTAGGATTTTGACTCTTGCAACTAATTCTTCCTATTGGTGAAGCAAAATTAAGCAGAGGACTCTACTGTGCTTCTTGTACAACTGTAAGAAATCTGATATTTTCTCCTCCTCCTCCCATTTACCTCCTAAATGAATGCAAGAAAATGAATGCAAGAAAGTTAACATTGCACAAGAAAGATCTTAAGAGAGCAATTTGGTTCTCCCACTGTTTTGAAGGGGGAAATGAGCCATGTGGGGCAGACCACCCAGGCAAGTAACTCCTTTGGGACTGATGGTCAGGATTCCCCTGCTTTGAGGATAAACACATGCCCTGCAGCAAAGGTCTGCACTGCAGATGGGCAAGCTAGCTTTTATCAATTTAGCTTGCATAACGACAGTCTGTCTGGTGCAGCCTTGCCTTTGTGCGGGGACTATGCATACTGGCTCAGAAGTTCATGCTTTTTGCCCCAGAGCATCACTGGCTTGCACCCAGGATAACTAAATAGACCTGCTCAGACTGGGTTTAGCAGGTTGCAAACACACTTCTGACTACAGCAGGCACCATAACTACATTGTTCTAGCCCAGAGCTAACAACTGGACTATATAACTTACCTGTACGTGTTGCATATGTAGATGAATGTAATTTACTTAGTCTGCAGAATCTACAGAGAAACCCAACAGTGTAGACACGGGATACTCTCTGTATTTAGGCACACCAAAAAAAGCTTTTCTTTCTAGGTGACTTCAGGGTTTCCCCTTGTGCCTTGAGACTCACTACTCAGGGAGCTGTGTGTCATGCACAGGTAGGTGGACATTACTTTCTTATTTTAAAAGTGCTTTCTAAGGGTGGGATAGCAGTTTTATATATCAGTTACGCTTTCTTCCTTGAGTTAACAATACTGTTAACAGGTCCACTTTGCAGAAGGAAATACTAGGTTCTTTCAGTAATCACAATAATTTTTTGCCTCCATCAGCACATATTCAGCCACATTCCTCCAGCTTAGGGTTTCCCCAAGTGTGAAGGAGCACAATGAGAGAGGGTGAAAGTGGGTTGGGGTTTTGTTTTGTCAGTTTTGAGTTTTACCTTTTAATCTTTCAGCCGACACCAGTGAGGTTCCTGCCTGGGCTCCACCAGGCAGAACAGTACCAGCCCTGCGCTACGCAAAACAGTGGAGCAGAAGCTCTTACTGATTTTCTACCACACCATGTAATATAAAGTATGTGTAAGTTTCCTTAACAAATTGAACTGCCTTATTTCACCTATTTCAATTGTCTAGATATTCGCTAAAATATTACGACTTTAAGGAATAACATAATGAAACACTAAAATTTAGCAGAGCTTGGACACACACTTATAAATGGGTAAAACAGAACTACACACTTTAAGTTTGGAGCTCATTGGTTGGAAACAGAGCGAAAAATATTTGAATTTAACAACTGATCACATTTAGGTGTGAAAACAATCAAACGTAATTTTAAAAATTGTCTACCAAAATTTTTCCAGACTTAGACGGTAACCCAGGAAGGACTACCATGTTCATCTCTAATCATAACATTTGAGAATTATTAATTCATAGTGCAACAGATGCAGAGAAAGGCTTCTAAAATAATAATGGGAATGGAAAGCCTGTCTTAGGGGAAGGCTAAATGAGCTTGACTTATTTATCTCACAAAATAAAAGGTGCAGAGAGTAGTCCTGTTTCTTTGCCAGCTACATCAAGACGGAATTAAATGAGATTAGGAACTTAAACTCCTGAAAATTTTTATTTCCACATTCTGTTTTGAGCATCTTGAATATTTTGAATATTCCAGCTTTGAACAGAATATGTTTAGATCACAGCTAATGATTTTCACTGGAACTCTGAAGATGGGAAATTACTTTCCTTTTTAAACAATCATTCTGAAATATCTTTTGGAGTATATAGATACATCAAGCAGATCAGACCTGGCCCAGTATGTGAAGAGCATCACACTTTCACATACGGTAACAATAATAATTCTGAATCACGTCAAGCTGAAACCTAAAGTCAAAGACATTCAGGGAGACTAATATGCCCGACACTAGAAGACGGCATGAAATGGAAGAATTGGAGACTGAGAAGATAACATTGGAATGTAATTTTTTTTATTTACAGCCGTAAAATACTATATAAATGCTAAAGTTTAAACTGATTCATTTAATTTCAAAGCATTGCTTATTAGATCACTGTGTCCATTATCTGGCAAAGCAATTTGTATACTATTGTACTATCATATGATTCAAATACATGAAGATTTAAGCACAATTCTCTTTCTTCCCAAAGAGAGTAAGCGCAATATACTGCAAACAAGAAAACCACCCAAATCGCTCAGCCTTCCCTTCTGTACAAAATGTCAGTATTATTAATTGAGAATTTTTTAGTGGATGTTTTCCATATGGAGATCATATAGATGAATTACATCGGTACAATATTAGCATTTATTTTATTTTACATTTACTCTAGTTGTCATATAAATATTTCCATGAGATGTGTTCTTATGGACACTGAAATCTCATTAAGAGAGGAAATATTTCTCTTATTTTGTCTTCTGGTAATAATCTACTTCTAGAAAAATCTCATTTATAATACCAGTTATAATCAAAGAATTGGTTGGCTAAATAGACATGCTGTCATTATGTAGCACACGTTCCTCCTGTAAAGTGAGCTAATGTTTATGAATGATTTCAGAAGGATTTGTAAATGGAGGGGGTCTTTCCCTAACCATTCATCCTGAGGAATGATATATGTGAGTTCTCTATCACAAAGCAGCTTCATAGAAGTATTTATTAATGAAGTATTGACATGGCAATTCTCGCAGAAGCAAACTCATGTTCTCTTCTAAATGCAGAATTACCTGGTATACATCTCATACTGGGTTCTTTACACATACAGCAAAAAAACCCTTAAAATGTTTCATGATCATATTAAAATATAGCTGCAGTTAAAATCACAGAAACAATTTCACTCACTGGAAAATTCATTTAAAAAATCCCTGCAGTTGTCATAGCTTACAGTTTAATGAATTGGTTCTTTTCCTTTAATTTAAAATCAAGCATGAGATACATAATAAAATGGAGATGGTTATACATTTCATTGCTACGTTAAGGTTAAGAAATAAATATGCAAATAAGGAATTTCAAATTGCTTTAGAGACCACACAAGGAGGCAAGATTTATAAATATGAAAGGAAGTCAGCCCTGGTGAAAACTCATGCAGCTCCACTGACATTCTTAATAAATGTGTATTTTTAGAAATACATTTATACCACTTGTGTTAACACTTTGGGATCCGTACAGTACAAATACACCTATTTCCTATTCATTTTTTCCTAAATTCTGCCCTATCAACAGTTTTCAACAGGTTCCTTCTTTTCAAGAATTACCCTGAGCTGTTGATTGTGACTGTTCCTTTCACTTTAAGATGAATTTAGATTTTACCACTATTTCAATGTGATGGATTTTCCTTTTAGTGCTATTTCTCCCTCCTCCATACTGTTCATTGCTTCTGTTATTGTTTACAAATTCTGGTTTTGTGCTGACTGTGACTGAAATCCAGAAAGGATCATCCTGTTCCCAAAACCGGCACGGCCCAAATCCTGCCCTGAGGATCAATCCGTCAAACTCTAAACAGAGGTATTAGCACAGATTCTCCCCTAGACTGAATGCATTACACGTGGGGAGGGTTTGTTTTACCTATGGCAAACAACCACGATGAGGAAAAGCTTCTTTTTAATCCCCAGGCACTGAATTCTAAAGCTGCACGAAACATCACGTCTTGCTCTGCTTTTTCACTTCTTGAGTGACTTCCTAAACGTAGCAGTTGTTTTCAGCCTGGTTTTAGCCTGCACCTCCAGGAATTCATCCTCTCCTCCTATCCATCATTCTCCTTTCATAACCCTGCACCTTTTTGAAGTCCCAAAGGATTATTTTTAAGTTGGATGAAAACTAATGACCAAGTAACAGGAAGATGCAAACTAGAGTGCTCTAACTTGTAAGGCGAGACAGCACCACGAGCTCAGTCATCTGCCAAGCGGTCAACACATGGGTGCTGTCTGGCCATACGCAAACTCCACGTTAGCCACTGCTGCCTCTTCCCAAGGCGTTAGGGTACACGTGGTAGCTGGCAGCACTATAAAGGCTGAACAGGGACAAAAATCACAGTGGACACAGAGAAAGCTTTAAATTATATTGATCACAGTGCATGCAGAGATCAGGCAGAGGGACAGAGGACATCAGGCCTTGTTACTCCCCCCCCCCCCCCCCGAACTCCTTTCTAATTGGATTCTACACATTTCATGAAAAGTACACTGTGGCTACTCCTTTTCTCCACAATTATATTATCAGTTACTGAATACCAGGGTCTTTTTTTCTGGGGGGGGGAATCCAGTGAAATTTAAGACATCTTTGAGTAGTTGCTGAGCTTTTCCCATTATTTGCACTACGACTAGCTTACTAAAATCCTGGACCATACTATCTGGTTTTAGAAAACAATAAAATAGTAAAATCACAGCTTTGCACTTCCAAGCAGACACACCTGCCAGTGTGGAAGGTGAAATCAACTTCTCTCTTAATTGATTCTGGGGAATCCTTTAACAGAAATACAGAGAGGAAAATAATCATGGTGGGAGGCTGAGAAGTTTCCATGAAACTTTCCAAGAAGCTTCCTGCTATGAATCAGCACAAGGTAAGAATCTACAAAGCCAGCATCCCATCTAAAAAAAATTGGTGATCATTGTGATCCAGTGTGAAATTCCTCCCAGTTGCATTACTAGCCCTTCCTCTTGTAACTTTACAGATAGTAAACAAACAACCCTTTACACTATCCCCAAAGTAGCCTGGCCATTCTGCGCCAGTCAAACCACAACACGGAGTAAATTCAGAGTTTTTCCACCACATCTTAACACTTAATTCATTATTTTCTGGAAAATATAATTGAAAGGCGGCAGCAGTTTCTTAGCTTAATTTTACTGTCAAAGCCTACTTACAGAAGCAAAGTTTAAGGATGAAAACTTCATCTTAAATGCTATCATACCCTGAGAGAGTAATAGTGATTTAGAAATGGCATGCCAATTCACTGTATTTGTAAAGACTGTTGGACAGGATGTCACAAAGTATTTCCTCCCCTTCTTCCTGCTACACTTACAGTTTTAATTCCCAAAGTGCTCCAAAGTCCTCCAAAATCCAGATCTCCTTGAAAAATATGCATATCAACTGAGATTGAGCAACAAGGAATCACGTCCATTCAGTGACAGATTATCAAACTGCTGAACATCACAATAAAAATATGCAGGATAAACACAGACTGACCTCTGCCTGAGATTTACTGATTGCAGATACCAGGCAGTATATTTACTCCAGAGCATAACATCTATGTTCTTTTCTCGTAAACTCTGTAGTGGTGACCATACGAAGGCTGGAAGCAGCACCTTTCATATGTCCCAATTATTCTTTTTCATGCAGACATGAATCTTGTGGAGTGTTTGATGACTTAAAGTACGGAAGAGAAGACAAAAAGGAGTGATAGTAACAGGACCTGCATGAAGAGAGGTCAAAAACAAACTAGAGACAGTCATCGCAACTGCAAGGCTTTCAGCATTAAGACACTCACCTGCTGTGGACTCACAGCAAGGAGCTCTTCTCCTTTCCATAATTCTCTAAAACAGGACAGGTAGTAATTTAAGCACCACAAAAGAATACTTGGGGACCAACCAACTATCTATCTTCCTTTCCACCTATGAAAATTATGCACACCTCTTCTACTATTCCCACTTTTGCCCCAAGTCCTTAGGCCTGTCACAGTCTATGTTGCTTTCTGCATTGATGA
The DNA here is from genome assembly GCF_018139145.2 of Gymnogyps californianus. NCBI lineage: Eukaryota > Metazoa > Chordata > Aves > Accipitriformes > Cathartidae > Gymnogyps > Gymnogyps californianus. The sequence goes on from NC_059472.1 coordinate 68,149,567, forward strand.
CTTGATATTAAATGGTACCTTAATTCTGCATTTTCAGATTTTCTGTTGGTCGGGCTAGGGAGGTGAGAGGTCATATATATATATACGAATGTCTTCTTGGGAACTCGCAGCTACCAACTTCTGTGCTCAGAAAGTACCTGGGATGCAGACAAGTAGATCCAACCCTCCAGTTCTGAGTAATGAGCATGCCTTGGCTACACCATCCATCAAGTCATGCTTTGACACAAACAGTCTGCCAAATCTCAAACCTCTCTACTTTGATTAAGGTCATCAAGAAGGCAGACCCATTCCTGAAAGCAAATACAAAAATCTCTGTTGATAAAGTTTGCAGCTGACAGGAAAGAAAGATTAAAAAACAGGTGAAGTGTTAATGATAACAGCTCTACACAGCTTTCTGGAGCAGAGAGATGGGCTGAAAAACATGAGTTTCAGTACTGCTAGACTAACTTACTTGCCACGCAATCAGCAACATATCCCACACTCAAGGGGAAGAATTGCACTTGAGAGGTGCTAACTCAGGATCGAGCTTTGGGACTGCAGGGAGCATCCAGATGAGTGGGACCAATTGCTGCAGAAGACAGGACCTTCTGGGGGAAGCTTCACCACACAGCAGACAATACCTCGGTGCCATTTCCCACAAGCAAAATGAACAGCAGGCAAGAGCACTGTCTCGTGAGAAGCCGCCTGCTCTGGAGTGCAGAGGAGGAAACCACATCCCAAAGCCTGCTGCCAGAGGAAGGGTGTGCGCAGGGGCCCTGGGATGCCACTCAAGCTGCCGGACACTGGGTGTTTGCAGTTTACAGGCTGTATGTACCACATCACATGATCAAAGTGAGGAAGTTGATGAAGCCATCTTTAAACAACTTGAGGAAGCCTCTGCATCAGACCCTCCTTCTCACAGGGGACTATAACTGCCCTGACATCTGCTGGAAGGGCAACATGGCAGGACACAAGTAGTTGAGAAGATTTTTGGAGGGTGTCAGAGATAACTTGTTGATATAGGTACAGGATGGGCCAACCAGATATGATGCACAGCCGGATCTGCTGTTCACTAACAAGGGAAGAACTGGGTGGGCATGTGATAATCAGTGGTAGCACTGGCTGTCGTGACCCTGAAACAGGGTTCAAGATCCTGAAGGGAGTGAAAAAGCAAAGTGCAGACGCCAGACTTGGCAAAATAACAGAGTGAGTCCTCTTGGAACACATTTCTGGGCACATGAAGGAGCAGGTGACTAGGAAGAGTCAGCATGGGTTTACCAAGAGTAGATCCTGCTAGACCAACTTGATTGTCCAACATCAGGACCCAGAGGAAGAGTGGATGGGTGAGCATAACACCAGGAATGGGCCAAAACCTAAGAGGTTTTCATGTAACAGTTTTAACAGCATTATTAGTCTGGCTTTTTCTACAACTAATAATGATTAGACTCACAATATTTCAATTATATTAAGAATCAATGCTTGGCTTTACTTATGTAAAGTATATGCTTATTTGCTTACTTACACGCATCCTCTTTGCCCATAAAGAAGATTTTCGGACTAACAGAAGGTCAAACCGTTTCAGCCCCAGTCAGTGGCCACTGAGTCCATAGTACTCATTTGAGTTGCTGGAGTTGTGGATTCCCATGTCCACTTTTGTGTGCCTTAGCTTTGTAGGAAGCACAAGTGGAGCGTTTCCTGGGAGTTTGCCTTTTAAAGGCAAAATTTTACCAATTCTGTATAGGATCTATTAGATACAGTACATGTGTCTTGCAGATGCAGATGATAAATACGCACTAGATATTTATGTATGTATAATATAATTTCATGTAAATGAAAATCAGCCTTTCACATATTCATGGAGTGTCCTTCTGGGCTCCCAGCTGACTAGGAACGCCTTGTGCCCAGGAACTGGGCCACCTGAGCTGCCACCTGCAGGGGCAAGCCAGGGCAGAGAGTAACTGAAGTCAAAAAGAAAAAAAACCAAAACAATTGAAAATCTGATGGAATAAAGTTCGGTCATACCCCCCACCCCTCCCACATCTAACTGCAAGAAGAAAGGGACAGAGACGGGACTGACAAGGGATTGAGGCAACAGGGGCACGTGGTGATATGCCTGAAGCCAATTTGGGGTCCCGATGTACAAACCTGAGTCCGGCCTGTGCTGGTCTGCCCCTGTGAGCAAAGCTCCTTGCTTGCCATGCATGACTGCTCCTCCCAGGTGCCCCCGGAGTTTCCACAGTTGCACCCTTTCCCTGCGAGTAGCACAGCGTGCAGCTTGCCCTTCCAGCAGAAGGATCTTCTCCCTGGCTCAGAGTGCAGCAGCCAGCACCCAGGCAGCCCTCCCCTGCCACCCAGGCCCAGTCCCGTCAGTAGAAAATACATGTTTTTTTTTTTTTCTTTCTCCCCACCCACACCCCCTTAAAACACAAAACTGAAACCGAACAACATTACAGAATAATTTATCAGCATGAGAAAGAGGTGGGTATCTTTTGAGTATACACTGACGACAAAGAACACAGAGAAGCCTCCAATGCAGGTGGTTCACAGTCACCCAGTTTCAGAATACGCATGGACTACACTCAAAACCAGAAAGGATGCAATGTGCAGATTAGCCTTTTATGCAGGTGTCACAAGCCTCTGAATTATTCCACCTGATGCAATAGGGGCTTACTTTCTCATACATGGCTTTCTGAATAGCTGACAGTCCCACCAATAGAGCCACTGTCATTGTGAGATTGTACAAGTGCAAGCACAGATGCAGTTCTCCAAAAAACACCCTGATCTATTCACTTTTTGAGCAAAACAATTTCGTATAAGAATATGCTGGTTTATATATTTCAAGACTCCAGCATTCTCCTCCTCCTGCCCGTTACCCAGGGAGACTATATGATGGCATGGTCACCATGGAAACAGTGGACAAACTTAAGATGTTTTCATTGCTGTAGATAAAAGCCGTCTGCATTATTTTTTTCATTTCTGTTTCTCACACCACCAGCGCAGACTCCCAAGCCAAACCGTAGCAGCTGCGGTGCCGCGTAGCAGCCAGGAAGGATGTACCGCTCCCAAAGCGTGACCCCCACCGCCTCCCTGCGCCTGCTGGTGGGGAACAGGGCAAACCACCTACAGGTAACGACAAAATGTGATCGCAGCAGCAGCCGCCGCCCGCCCTCCTTCCTCCCTCACCTCCTAAGGGTCTACTTGGAAGACGTTTTTCTGAAAATTTTCTGACCTCATTCCAATAGGGAAAAAGTACATAGTTTGCCTAAACACACAAAAAAAAGAGTTGGAGAGTGTTTGTGTAGGTTTATACAGAATACACTCCAACTCAGATTTTGATTCTTTAACTATGGCTCTGGGTTATTTAAAAAAGAACTTTTTTCTTCCAAATTAATTAATTTCCATTCCCACACGTTCGTTCAAAATGTAACCCCTTACTGGCTCCACAAGCTTCTAAGTTTTACTTCTGAGATCTTCTGTCACAAATGTACTTTACTGTCCCAAAGATACCATCTTCTACACATCGGGGACAGACCTTACTCAAACACACCCTATCTTCAATCAAATGATTTTAATAATAGATATCACAAAGAAAAAATTTGCCCACATAAACAGGGAACTCTGGACCTCTACCCTGATATAGTTTGGGCTACAACGTATCTGTTCAGTTTTTACTAATACAGCTTTTCAAGGCTGGGACCCAGCCTTGAAAATTCAGAGTGGAATAATAATTTCAATTCCATTTTTTTCTGATTTAGGAATCAGCAATCACCATGAAAAGTCTTGTCCATGGGTATTTGGCATTACTGATGCCATCTCTGTGTTTATTCAGGTATAGTTGCTCAGAAATTTATAAATAATTCTTTTCACGATACACAAGGTGGAAATTCAGTGAGCACGCTTGAAGCTCTGCTGTTTCTCTGTGGCTAACAAATAAAACCATTTTTTTTTCTCTGCAGTAGGCTGAGATGACTGAATACAACCAGAAAGATCTATTAATTAAGCATCAATTTAAGTTTCTGCGGTGTTTTCTAGACAACAATTGGATGTTCTATTACGCATAATTTATTTGCTGGATGTTGAGTTTTGGGTTGCTGTTCTTGCAGGTTTTTGGTTTTTTGTTCCTTACCAGAACCAGAACTTCAGGAAGTTTCTGTTTTCCTAATTATTAAGCCAAATTTGTGACATTGTTACATGAACACACTCTTTCCACATATTAAAAAATTACATTATTGTAAAAAAGTCAATTTCTTCACAATGGCCTTTCAATTAAGATGACAGACATCTCAAAGGATGCTTCTTAATTTCAGTAATCACTTGGAATTCTATTTTTGTCTTTCAGTGGGTAGAAACATACTGTTTAATGTTACATGCCTGTTACCTGCTTGTGTTGTCTGTAGCCTATAAATCCTCTGACTCCTATCAAAACAACAGTACGAAATAATTTTCTTATTGGATTTTGTTAAAGTTGGGAGTTTCCTACCAAATCAAGACCTGCCTGTAAGTTAAAGACAGTCACCGAGGGGGTAGCTGGTGTTTTGGACAGCAGGAGGTTCTTCCCTGCTTGTTTACAGCCAATTCTACCCTGCACAACAGTCTCCAACACAATCCTGCCCCAGGCTGTGATCAGGTCACTTCTTAAGCAACTCTTTAACAAAATAAATAGACTTTCTTTTTCTCTCCTGTTAAGGTTATTTTTCCAAATGCCACATAATTCTTACTAATTTTTTTTTTTTTTTTTTTTTTAACTCTGAATACTTTACAGCTTCTTTGCTGAATGGATAAACCAGAACTGAGTATACTCTTGGAGTAAAGGTCTTAATGTTCAATTAAGAATAGCTATAAAATGTTCCTATTACCGCTTGATATTCTCATACACTCAAGAATCACAGATGTTTGTTCAGCCATCAAGTGATCCCCAAATCCTTCTTCAAGTTGCTACATCCATTGTCATTATACCCCATTTTTATACCCAATATCCCACTGATATTGTACACAAAACATGAATACAATTAGCTGTGGTAGCTCACCACTCTGTATTAAGAACATACGTAAATTGCTGTTAGTTGATTTCAGATCCCAACTTCAAAACATAACTGATGTTTAAGTTTAAAATTCATTAGACTTTCAAATCAGTGAGACAGCCTGAAATCAGTTGACAGCCAGAACTATCTAGCTTCAAGAAAAGTCAATATAAGCTGTAGAGAAAAGATAACTGAGATTGAAAATAATAATAATATTAAAATATATGGTTTGCAACCTTTCTGCCAAGATTTGCTACTTTCATATCCTTTTGTTTAAATAAATGGAGGCAAACAAAGGAAAAATTAAAGCTCTAGTACAATGGAGTGTCATTTTCATTCAAATAATGAATCATCCGTGGCAGATGCAGGACACTGGATGTTTTGTGTTTCCTTACCAGCCTCATGAGAATGCAGCATTCAAAAAAAAAAAAAAAAAGATAGTAGCAGGAAAAAATAGCTGCAAGACATTAGCAGGTTTTGGTCAGTGTGAGACTTTAGTCTCTGTAGGCTCCTGAAAGGGTGCGTCTTTCTTAAGCAGGCAGAGATCAGAAAGAAGAAAATGAGAGTCTCCATAAGATGTTATAGTCTTTCCTCCAGAAAGACTTCTAAAACAAAAGCTGTCCTTAAGAAGATCAGCACTCCTGCAATGTTATCTATCCAACATTTTTGATTGTTTTTTCTTTCTCCAGTGTAGTAGCTGGAAGCAGGGACATTTATGGTCCTTTTTGTGGACAGGATACTATAATTATGACCATCCTCACTAATCCAACCTATAAACTTACTAAGTGAATGTAGCCTATACAGGCCACAGTAGGTGGTCACGCCTAATAAGTTTGAAGATCGCCTTCCATTTATTTTATCAAAGGTGAAATCAAGAGGCATTTTGTGACAATTTGTAAGTGTCCATAGGGAAGAAAGGATTTATTTTTAGAGACCAATCTACCAGCCAGAATTTAATGAAATCTAATGGCTGCATGTTGTATAATAATATAATACAGAGCTTTTCCAGGCTCCCTTATGTACCGTATGGAGCTGTAGCAGACAATACACAAGCTTATGACTCCCTCAGTGCAGCAGAAGCGATACGAAGATTTGAAATCAAAGCATTTATGATGAGATTTAGTTCGTGATTTGAAATTCTACCTGTCATTTGAAGTATAATAATTTCTCACTCTTCAATAAAACTTCTCTACCACTGTAGAGAGGATGAATGATTTGTTTTACAAATCTTCTTTGGGATATAGACTAAATCAAGGCAGTTAAATGCTTTCTCTCCAAATTTGTTTTACTGTAAGTCAAAGCTATCTCTGGAAGGCCAGCTGTGGAGAAGCGGTGTATGGGAGGACTGATGCTACATTTTGGAATTTTGGTGAGGTGCAGAGCACCAGCAAACAGAGCAGGATGGACAAGCACAGAGGTCAGGGAAGGGAGGTGACAACAGACCAGTAGGAGGAAGGAATATCTGAGGAACTATCTTTAAGAAAGGAGAGGTAAACCAGGCAACTGTAAAAGTCAAGGACACTATAAGTGAGCAAGTCCAGGTAAGATGATGTTTACGGAAAGTAAGATACACTGCACTGGGGGGCCTTGCAGCAAGGTGCTTGAGAAGAGCTGTTGCCAATGCAATGGCTGGATGAATATTTTTCTTTAACAGACCTCTGCCTCATTTTGTAACTAAAGATGCTTTTGGATACAAAAGACATCCATCAACACCACAACTAATTCTGGGAAAGCAAAGGGCAAGGATGAGAAAGAATGTTTCAGTAATATCACATACAACATTAGGAACTAATGAGATACATAAACATTAATACTACTTTGGCACTTAAGTACATATGCTAAGCAGCTGGGGCAGGGGGGGAACAAGTTATATTTGAGTGTTCTTTTTCACCTGTTTATATAGGAGTTTCATCCTTCACCTCAACACTCTTATTCCTGCCTGACGTGGGAGAAAGTCTGGCTGGCCTCTTAGAGATTTTCCCTTCCAATAGACATGCAAGTATTTCTTTACTACACTAAATGTTATCCCCTGTGCTGAACTAGTTACTAAGCAACTCCTTGCTGCAATGAAAGTCTAAATTCTTGCCTTCCCTTTTGGTGGCTATTTGGCTTTATGCAGCAGCAAGGAATGCATCTTTCACTGAACCTTACAGTTTGTATCACTGTAAATAAAAAAAACCACACAGTACAAATATTTTAGCAGACTAATTGTATGTAGTTTATCACTGGCTCTTGACTGAGACCAGACATGATGATAATCAGCAACTTTGGGGTGCCAGCAGCATTGAGGCAATTGTAGACCTCCTACAGAGGACAGGAACTACCTAAATCTTACTACTGGACTACAATCCACATAAAAACAAGGCTGAGAAGAAAGTAGTTATTTATCAATTGCCCTACATATTGCATTTTTCCTTCCATGTCTCAAGGGAAAGCTGTTCTTTCATACACAAAAGTAAAAAGAAAAAGTATATGTACAGGTCTTTTTTCCCCACACATTTCTAACTAGTCTAAGAATCTGGTTAGATCTTATCAGGTTGGCATCCAGGCTACATCTCTATATGCCATAAAGGTTATGTCTATTCACTTTTGCAACTTACCTTCATTGGATCAAACAAAAATTTACTAGGTCTACAGGCCAGCTACTAGAAGGAAATCACATCTTAATGCTATGTGAAAGCCACATGTGCTGAAAAGACATTTGCTTTTTAACTCTCACAGGAAATCAACAAAGATAATTAGGTAATCAACATTGCTATTTGAACAAATTGAAAATAAAATAAACCCCACCAATCTCATCCAAATTCTTAAATTCTAGTTTATGACAGAATACTGAATTTTAATAAATATTATATTCAGTTGATTTTATAATCAATAGAAATGTTTAAATAGACAAATTTAAAGCTTTAACACAGAGAAATAATACTCTAGAACATACCTAACCTAGTTTAGAATTGCAGGACTAAAGGACCTCATGAGATTATCTACTTAATCCCCAGTCAGTGTATATTCTCAGCTTGATATATATTCTTGCACAAATACAGAGATCTTACAGAGGAATAAAAGGAGCCCTGTTTCATATATACATGAACAAGCATGAGACAAGTCTATGTTAGTTTATCTTTTTTCCACCTTTCTCCACAATGTAAGATAAAGCTTTTTGTCTGAGCTATTTTTAAATGTTTCACTTCATTGCTTCCACTTATTTCCATTAAGCAAAAATTTTCTTTACTCTGTTTAATCCTATTATTAAACAAATGTTAAATTAAAAGGTTAGTCAGGGGATTAGGATGGCAGCACTGTTCAGCACTTTATGTTTCCTGTCTAAATTTCCATTCGTATCACTTTTCTATCTATAAATATCACTGATTGCACGTGTCATGTTAGGTCTAAGGTAAGAGTTCTGCTTTTTAGAACAAACAGGTATGCATTATTCCTGATTTTCACCATATTTCATTCCAAAAGCTGCTCCACTTTCTCAGGAGGAAGACGCATCTCCTACATTTGTAGGGTATCAAGTCAGCTGCTAGACTTCATGCAGTGGTACCAAACTCTTTTACCTGGACTGTATAGGCTGGATCATGCCCGTCCTGAACACGTGCAACCAAGGAGCAAGATTTCACCCACAGCCTAGACCTCAGCTTGTACAAAGGAGAAGGGCAAGAGACCGGTGTGCCTAGCACACCGCGACAGCAGGGAGAGAGCAGAGCTTCTACTTGTTAACGCATCAGGCAGCAAGTCATGCCAAGACTAGAGGACTGGAGGGGCAGTAACTTGTCTCTGAAACGGGGACATTAGAAACTGAGAAGTCACCACTGGAAATGAGAGTAAATCATGTATTCTTATGGAACTTTTGGAGAAGTATACAGCTCCATTCTACCCACAGTTTACTGCATAAGCTTAATTTAGCCTTACATAAATCCATCTGCAAGATGCCCCTAAACATATTTTTTTGTCTTTGCAGCTTTCCACATATAGTTCATTCTGGGCAATACACTGACTAGCTATGCAAACATTTTTCCATCACATTTATTAGCTGGTATTGTTTCAGAATCAGTGCTAGTTTGTTTTCCAAGTACATCATTGCACCACAGCATGATTTAAGAGCTAAATTGTCATACTCAAGACCAAGATTTTAAATCCTAGCTCTACTCCTGAGTTACTGGATTATTTTACACAAGTTTCTCAATTGCCAGTGCTTCTACTTCCCCATCTTAAATCCTGTTATCAGCAAGGTTGGACTCTCTCCTTAAGGCTATGAGATCCATAGCCGATAACTATGAGTCTTTCTAAAACCTTTGCAGATTCATATGTATTTTTCTACTTAAAATTTGAATGTAGACTTTAGTAAGACAGATTAGGTGAGGAGAACTCTAAGCCATTGCCAGGCTCCCCCCATTTCCAACTAAGTGCTTCGTATATTTTGTTTTAGCCTCCTCTGCCCTGGCTAAGGGGTTCAGATAACCTCTTACATGCTAGGTATATGAAGGACACAGGTGATAAGGAAAAGTCTGTTTCAATATGATCAGTTAAATGCAGGAATTATTTTCTAGAAGGTGGGGAAATCTGGAAGGAAGGAGATATTGTACAGAGATCATCTTCACAGAAGTAGCTAATAAATCGCTTTACCAATGCTAAGAGGCTAACAAAAAATTGTTAGTGCAGCAAAGATAAACACAAATGTAGAGAATAGTTGTTTGTCTACATAAGTAGTAATGAGTTTCCTGGGAATACTAGGGGTTTTCACATGTTCACTGCGAGTGATCTAAGAACCTCATGTAGCACATCAGAATCATCACCAGCAAAATCACTAAAGAAAGTCATAGACACAAAAAACTTCAAGGTCTTTTGCATTTTCTGTCTTTCATTCCTTATGTAGTGACTCAATGAGATTAAAAATGTCGTTCAGTAAATGGCAACAAATAGCTGATCTTAGTTCATCTTCCAGACAAAAACAATCCAAAATGGCAAGAAATTTGTGAAGTTATTTTTCATAATGCCACCCCACATACATGGAGGTGGATTCAACAAAAGAAAAAGATCTATTGAAAAATGAAGTAAAAGATACATTATTTTGAAAGACAGGTTATCAAACTGTTTTCTGAAGTATTCCATAAATTGCTAGTCTGAACTAAAGATGCTTGTTGCTAAGATCTCAGTGCTGACAGCCTAAAGTCAGAATTTGCAGATGACTTCTTGAGGACCATATCCCAAATGTCACTCAGCTGGGAAACTTACAGTATGCATGGACTCAGAGACAGGGCCTTGTTAGCAAGATTCAAAATTAAATAAAACCACAGAAGATTTAGTCTGCAAGTGTATAACAGAGATAATTTCTGGTCTGAAGTAATATAGTCTACATACATGCACTGTTTTAAATAGCAGATGAACAGATATGTCTTTTCACTATGAAGGACATGACTGGGTTTCAGGAAGAACCAAGTTGTCTACTCTTTGCCTTATTACCATAAATACATCAAAAATCCACATGCACTTGTACAGATATGGGTCTATGAATGCCATTTGTTTCACTGTAAAACCATCTGACAGCAGAGCCTTGCCTTCCCAAGTCCTCACCCGAATTATAGACTCCAGTCAAATATATTTTGGGTTGATCTTCTGACACTTCATCTTTAATAGGTTAGAAATAACATATAAGCCTAACACAATCAACATCCAGTTGATTGAAAAGTAGCACTTTTTTTGTTTGTTTTATGCAGGAAAAAAAAAGAAAAAAAAAATAGTCCTCCTCACTGAATAGCTTAGTTTGGCTAACCTTCTAGGGGGTCCCATTAAAATCATGGGCTTCTATTTTAAGTCAGTAAGAACAAATGCAAATTTTACTTTTTCAGATCTATAGATGTAAGATAAATCACTATGCCAGGAAAAAAAAAAAACAAGGGCAGGTGCTAATGTATTGTATACTTAATAAAAAAAGCAAGCACCATACCATAATATACGAGGAAGAGTATTGTCCATAAGACAACCGGAGCAGTCCTTTTGCTCTGTATGGTATTAGCAAGGTCTTTACCAGCATGTCCAGTTGTGGCTGCTAGAACTAAAGAAATGTCCAGACTCTCCACAGCTGGCTGTTGGGCAAGTAATGGGACCAAGCAGAAGACTAAAAAGTATAGCTTGTAAGAAAGGTTAAAGGAGTTGTGACAGTTTGCCCTGGAAAGTGAAAACTGGTAATCATTCATCAGAGTCTTCAAGTATGTAAGTGGCAAATTAAAGGAGATTGGGTATCATTTTCTCCTCCATGTCTGCTGGCAGTAAAGTATGGGCTTGCATCACAGATTTACGGTAGAAAAAGTTTCCTGTGCCCAACACTGAAAGCTAGAATATATGTCTAGAAAAGGATTTGAATCTCCATCATGGGAGGTTTTTAAGAACAGGTTAGACAAACACTTATGAGAAGTGACAGTTACAATCAATCCATTTATATTTGGACAGATATATGGAAAACACAGCCTCTCAAAGTCCCTTCCAGCTCTCTTCTCTCCAATTTGCCTGTCAAGAATTTGCAGAGTTTACATCACCAGCATAACTTGAACATCTCACATTTTGCCCACGCCACAGCCAGTTTAATGGCAAAGCATATGCAGCTTTCAAGAAGTTATTACCCAGGCAAATTGGGATAAGAGACAATGAATAGCAGAACTAAGATTCACCAACGAAAGGAGCAGGCAGCAGTATTGTGCTGCACCTTGTTTCACCATCCACAGTTTATAGCCCACAGCAAATTAACTTATGAACCCAACGGTAACAAAAAGGTGAAGGAAAACACTTAAGATCTGCAAAGATGTGACAGGGTATTAAAAAGCTCCCTTCTTCATTGAATCCCAGCTGCCTGCCAACAGCACAACAAGCAGATGTAGAGAAACACTGCTGCAACGCTACAGGACCCCAGTAAGTGCTTTGAGCATAGACCAGGACTGGAAACCAGTGAGAACCGTGAGGCTTAGTTTACCAGCAACTGACCTTCAAACCTTGACAGATTTGACCAGTATGAAAGTCTCTCGGGGACAAACATCAACAAAAAGCAGGAACAACAGGACTGAGAGCAGCCAGGATTTGAAGGAATTTTACAGGAAGAGGTGCAGCAAGGATTCTTTACATTAAAAAAGCCAGCATGTAAAAAAGTCATATGCTGATGTATGTTACACACATTTCTGAGCAATGCAGTAGGTGTAATACAATATTTTTGTTAATCATTGTATGTAGTTTCCTTTCCACAACGATTATAGCTACCAGAGAGCTGTGTAGCTTCTGATCAGATCAGGGCAGATGAACCTCTACTTTAATTTCAATTGGGTCAAACCAGATGAATTGATGGTGACTCATTTCAGAGAACATAGCTTAGCAAAGTAATAAGAAAAGCTGGCAGAATTTATTCTCCCATCTGAGGTAGTATTATTACTAGGAGTTAGAAAGTCTCCTTCACTTGCACTTACTGAAAGCATGCAATCTTTCTTGTGACTATGCTGTCCCAGTTTTCAGGTATTGTCATCCTGCTGCATGGGGCAACACTTGGAATCGTTTCAAAGCTGAAATCCAGGGAAACAAAATCCTGTTTCTGAAACACTGAGTGGTAGGACGACTCAGAACGGTTAGCCAGGGTTTATGGAGGCCTCTGCAGAAAACTGCTAAAGTATACTCAGTTTGCTGCTAATTAAGAAAGCTGATTCTCTTTTCAGGGACATACTGCCAATGTCAGAAATAGTTTTCTTCACTGGTTTAAAGGTATCTGTGTGTGCTTTCATATTTTTTTATCTGTTATGTACTAGATAACACTGAGTTTGACTTCTTAGATTGCAAAATCCTGCTGATGTTCAATATTTGAATTGTTTAGTCAGTAGCATGAAAAATTGTTCAGCTTTAGAAAGCATCAGGTTCAGTAGGAGCACTAAACCCACAATGACTTTTGTATTGCTAATGTATGGAGATAAAAAAAGTCACTGCATCAATCGGCGGGTTGATATCACAACAGTAATAAAACTTTAGAACCAGGGAAGGGAGAGTGGGCAAGAGCTTTAAAAGTTAGCATTGGAGTCTGACACTTGGGTACTAGTATGAGCACCAACCATGGTTGCTCTGTCCCCAGCTGGCCCTGAGCAAAGAGCTGAGAGAGCAAGACGTGAGCTTGCACTTCAGCTCTTCCTGTTGACAGTCTGGCTTCTTACCAGAAACCCACTCTCATCAGCACTTTGGTCTAATATGAGTTAAGAAATGGAGAGGCTGAACCACAGATACTTGCCTCATTCTTCTGACTATAATGAAGATGGTAATTTCCAACAGCCCGGGGAAATCTTAAATCAGTACAAGCAGATTCATCAAAACTCACCTTCCAACTTCTAAACTAACTGCAATGCAAAACTACCATAAAATCCTAAGCACAATCAATCATAAACAGGCTGACTGCAATTAGATACACGGATACTAATCAGAATCAGCTACAGCATTTCTTACATCAGTCACAGCTATGCAGAAGAAAGAAAGTGCAAAACTTTAAAGATTCCTTATCCTTTGCCAGGTCACTCTTTCCCCTCTAAAATTTAAAAAAAATAAAAGAAACCCAGCAGTTCAGGCACACAGTTGGTTTCTCCTCCTATCACAGGAGGTGACCTTATTAGACTGCCACATCAATGATTCTTTGATGCATCTCTGTCCCTACACTGTCCTGATAATAAAGCAAAAACATCAGTAACCACAGAAGCTAGGGATGCCCACTATGCCATGTTTTATATATTTACAGTACTGATATTTATAAGCTACCATCCATTTCTGAAGCTAAGGCTTTGACTGTGATGCTCATCTGGCACTACTGTAGGCCCCTTGCATGAGAACTAATCACTCATAATATTCTGTGTGCACTTAGAGACCACATTATGGCCCATGACAGTATAGGACCTCTCTTTGCACTGGGGTGAAGGACTTCATTCCTTCAAGATCTTTTCCTTCTCATTTACATCACGATAAGGTAGTAGTAATTCAAGTGAAGTGAGTTACACAACATGGAGAGACTGTACCTGACCTTACAGTTTCCAGTATACATTTAAACCATTTCATGTGATTCTGAGAACAAGACAGAGAGAAGAGAAAATTATAGCTACTCTTTGTCCTGTCCTACTTGATTCAGCACACAGCTCTACTGTATTCTACTTCCATGAATCCTCTTTCTGTGAGCTCAACATGAGTTCATACTGAAAGCAATTAATTTCTTCTGTGATTCCTCTATAAGTTCATTATTACATCTACATGCTTTATATACTTTAATAAACTTGTTTTCACAACATACCTACAGCAAGAACAAATTATATCATCTTTAACGTTAAAACAAGGCCCAAAGAGAAAGGTTAAAAAAAAAAAAACAACAAAACACCACACACTTACTACTAATTTTGGGTGCTCAGTCTGAAAGTGCTGAAAACTGCTTTTTCAGGAGCCTTGTTTCATGGTACTCTTCCATGTTCAAAGCCCAGCTACTATTAACTTCAGCTGCAGCTGCAAGTACTCAATGCTTCTGCAAATCAAACACTGAGGTCTCAAGTCAGCAACCCAGAAAATGAGAGCCACCTGCGAAAAGCTGTGTTTCTCTGCCGTGACTGGCACTGCATTAGCAGAAATGCTTCTTCACAGCTGTTCAGCTGTGACTAAGGCTAGGCAAGATAGCTGTTTGTTTTGTGGAGGTTGGGGGTTTTTTTGTTTTATTTTTAAAGAAAATAGTAAACTATTTACAAACTCAGGTTGAATTCAGTTAATATAGAGCTTGACAAGTGGGAAAGCTCTACAGATGTCTTCCCTCTGAAGCAGCCCTGGCTGAGGGGTGGAGAAGTACCCAGAGCAGCCAGCCCTGCTGCTGCGTGGGCATCAGCATTGCAGAGACTTTGGCTGGCTCTCTTTCTGTGAGGAGCAATCACCTGCCATCTGCCCTTCAATGAGGAAGCAGGTTGCAAAGAGTTAATTCAAGCTCTTGGAAGTAATTCACATTTCCTGCCTGCGAACAACTTCCCATTTCACTGCAAAGTAGCAGCCGTCTGAACTGGAGTGAGCCATGGAACAGGAGCTTGGATAGCCCTCTTGGCCACTTGCCTGCAGCATCTAGGATCCACTGTACCCAGCAGGATCTGTGCCAGCTTGCAGGTGCGTGGCTTTGCTTCAACAAAAAAATTGCACTTGGGCCACCTGAAAGTTGTGAGCTTCAAGAATTCAAGAGCAACAAAAGCTCATGTTCAAGATACAGCAAGATAAAGCTAGTCTTTCCCAGTTAGCTGCTTACTAGTAGAGCTCCTGTGCTGATTCTCTCCCTACAAGGAGGAGAAAAAAAAAAAAAAAAAGTGATATTAGTTGGATGTAAAGTCTGTAGAGGTTTTTAGACCACTTCACAATTCACCCATGATTTTATTCCAGGTGATGTTCTTCCTTTCATGATTGCCTTCAAGATACTTCCATGCTTTGATTTTTATTTTTCTTGCATCATTTTTGCCAAGGCTCAAGTCTTTTAGTAAGTAAACTATCCTCATAACCAGGCCATAGGAATAATTCAAATTGCTCCCTAAGGACAACAGTTTAGTGTTTATTCTTTCAGAATTATGGTTGTAGAGGAATATGACTTGCACTTCCATTATATATAACCTTGCTGCTACTCACTGTATTTATGTCTCGGCTATAAATCTCTTGTCTCCGTCATTAAGTGCTGGCCAGTGCCTCTGGCCACATGCAATAAGGAATTACAGTAGTAAAATTGGGCTTACCTCTGGCAACATGCTGAAAGTAAAATTTTCAGAGAAATTCTTTTCTGTTCAAGTAGCTATTTGAAGCTTATAGAACTACATGATGCTGTGTTATCTTTGTCCCTTCTATTTCCAATCTCTTTATGAATTCCCTTTTTATTCATAGTTAGATAAAACAAAATTTTGTAAATACCAGTTGCATAAAACATTCAGACTAATGATCAGCAAAGCATTATTTTATGCTAGTAGGCTTCTGTCCTTTACATTAATCGCTTTCACAAAGGACATGTTTATTATTTCTCACATTGCTTTAACTGGAATACAATGAAATGTTTTCAGTTATAGATAAAAAGTTTACAGCTTGCTTCATTCAGCTCTTTATAGGATTTTATTTTGTTACTTTTTAATAGTTTTCAGGCTGCATGTCTCTTGGTAAGTTGTCTGGAATGATTTGATTGCCTTATCTTGGTCACCTTGTCTCAACCCATATTACTAGGTAGCTGCTGAACTAATCACTTGTACATTTGAATCTGTAACTTGTTCTTTGTTGCTAGAAACCAGCCTTGCGTGTGTGTCTTCTTGTGCCCTTCATGCCTCACCTCTGTTTTTAGATGCTAGTTGCGTTCTTGGTTAGCAAGAACATTGGAAGTCCCAGGAATCTGGCTATCTCTGCATAGTAATATTTGATTTGCTACCACTGGCTTGATGCTTGCAATCACATTTTCAGCTGCTGCTGGCTTCAAAGCTTCATTTGCTACAAACAAGATAGTCCATATACGGTACGACATGAGCTGTACTGGAAGGCTGCCTTTGCCTTCTGCTGGTGTTTTTCTCTAGTCTAGTAATTCTTTCTACAGGCTTTGTTATTCTGATATGTTCCCACTTACCTATCTCTCTCCATCTGGAGGAGGGGAAAAAAAAAAAAACAACCAAAAAACCCCAACCACCCCAAAGCCTGGGATTTTGGCAGTCGTGACAATTTTTTCTGCATTGTCATGGTGGAAGCTGTGCTGCAAAGAGGATTAGATATGTTCAAGCTCGTGACAAGAATACTGAGGCCCATTAACTGTAATAACACTCAACACCTTCTGTTGTTCATTATGCTATCAGGTTACAATCAAGAATTTCCTCAGCCAAACGTTAGAGTGTCATCTGTGTTTGTATCTAACCTCCCTGAGGCCTCATACAACTAAACTAATGTCATTGGCACCACTATGGCACTAGGAAAAAAAGCAAAATGTCCTTCAAAGCTAGGTGTATCAGCCAGAAGGCATCCAGAAGGTCAAAAAATAATTGTTTTCTCTGTAAACCGTTGCTTGAAGCATTCTAAAGGGAAGCATCTAACACTGGGTCTCTTGCCTGTGTGACTGCTAGCTTTTTAACAATTTTCAGTTAGGAATAATTTAATATGAAGTGAAAAATCAGTGAGTCAGTACCTATGAATTTACCTGTGTTTCTGTGAAAGTTATTACACTGTTGATTCCATCTGAAGATCGTATGATCCTATTTTAAAGCTTCTGCTTCCCCCAGGCTATCAATTTGGTTTGATTTCTTCTTCCAAAGACACTTCTGTTGTAATATTTCTGCAGGGGTGATCTCCAAATGATATTTTCAAGAAAATCACTTCAAGCTTTTGCCTAATGTTTTTTATAAAGGACAACCTACATTACAGCATGAGGTCATAAATGTTTCTATATACAGCAGACATTTGTCATTATTAAAGTCTTAGGCCTGGATATGCCTCTAGTACTGATATCAGACTATTACCCCACTCATCCTTCTCCCTCCACGCATTCTGGCAGATTTTAATTTCTTAACTTTGAAACTGATGTCTAGATCTTTATTTGTACGATTACTTTTTCTTCTTTGTTTCACAGCTCCACCCCAAGGAGTAAGAAGCTCATGCGAGTTGAATTTATTTCCCATGTAACATACACTTCATGTTTGCTTCTGCTAGTAAGGGAATCACTGTTTAATCCAGACACTGTAAAAGCAGAGTTACAAAGATGTCATACAAGGGCTGGCCTTCTGTAACAATAGGATTACCAGCAAACAAATGGTTTTCCTGTTGCATTTGCACAGATCAGCCACATCATTGGATATAGCAAATAGCATCACAAAGCAAAAACAAGTTATCTAAAATAGTTGAGTGGCTTGCATAACAGTCATTGCTTCCAAAGTGAGTTATTTTTGTCAAGATAAAGAGAGATGCTTCTAAAACTATTTTAAATGGTTGTAACTTGACTTCAAAATTTGCATCTGCAGTAATGCAAATACTATTATTTATTGATTTATAAACCCTAATTTGCATGATATGTATATTCATATACTTTCAAAAAGATGCTGAAATGATAAGAAGGAAAACAACAGGCAGTGTAGTAGTGTTTTGCACTCCTAGAAGATAAACATCACATTATCCTAGAAGATAAACGTTTACAAATAAACACTTGCTTTGATTTGGGGGGGGCGGGGAACAACACAAAAAACCCAAACCAAACCAACAACAACAAAAAACAAACCACGTCTGCCTTGGTAAACTAGGTTCACTTGTCCCTCACACCAGCAGCTTGATAAGAACTGAGCCATTGGGTCAGCCCAAAGACCTGCTCAGGCCAATAACCTTTATTAGGCAGTGGCCAGGATACTTTTGCAAGGCAAATGTAGCTTGAGATTGGCTTTGGTACATTTCCAACCGGAAGGTGACAATATACTAAGAGTTCCAAAAACCAGTAAGATCTTATTGAACTGCAATTAAACTTTTTAGGCATAATCTTTCCTCCCTTCCCCTTTCAATCTCATTAGAAAAATTTTAGATGGCCAAAGTTAGGTTGATTGAATATGTGTATTAAAACATTTTTCTATGAAGAAGCATTGAAAGAGAAGCAAATGATTTTGTAAGATGCATCCATCGCCATCCAACCCATGTCATTTTAGGGTAGGATGGGGCCCAGGGTGCACTGTCCCCTCAGTCCTCTTGTGCCCCGGTTTCTGGTGGAAGGAGAACTGAGCAAAGGGCTCCGTGTACTTTACCAGGCTACCCCATCTGCGCAATTGCAGTGCCAGTGCTTCCGAGCATGAAGCATACATGCTCGTTAGCTAAAACACAGCCTGTGAGTTCATTACTGTAACAACAGTCTTTGCTAAAACATGTGAGTAGCCTCTTAAGTCGACAAGCTGTGTTACCCTCGCTTACAGCATTACAAACTCTACTGGGACATTTGAGGAGGTGGAGAAAGCATTGGTATTGTGCCTTATCTCAAAAAGAGCCATGAAACTGGTACTGTGACCATTATTTCAGAAGAACTTCCCATCTCAGGCTTCCTATGAAGATTCTGTTTCTTCCAAAAAAATGTAATCTGGAAAAATTATCTGAAGACTGTTTTCAGTCATCCTTTTTTCAGTCACTTGTTTTCACCAGCAGCTAGAGTTAGAAATCAGCACTTTTAGTGGCCACTGAAAACAGTCAATCAAAAAACAGAAGGCTTTTTGTTGAATGGAGATTTCAAGAAATAAATCGAGAAAGCAATATTAAAAAAAAAAAAAAAACCCAAAACACACAAAGAAAACATTTTAAAATATCAGTAGTTGCTATTGCATTGGAAGCATCAGTACTTTGAAACTGAAGATATTTTTTTCTATATTAATTGTTTGGCTGGTGTATTCAAATTCATCTAACTGGACTGCATTATCTGTCTTTGGGAGCATGGGAAGGGGAAGATTAGCCTGAAAGCTACAGGGACTGCTGCATCCCAGGTAGAATCTATATCAAGCATTCAAAAAATGGGTTATTTTATACAGCAGAGAAAGGGATGATAGACACAATTTTCTGACTACATATTTAAATGATTTTATTTTCATAACTAGCACTGGAAGTGTTAATACAACATATTTATTGCAGAGTTACATTCTGGAAAGAAATAATAGCCTGACACAGATGCCCTCAATCATTGGAAATCATCAAGATAGCTGAGAGAGACAACTTCTGGGTCTGCTTCAATTTTATTTTCTCACAACAGCAAATGTAGGCAGGTCCTTGCTTCACAGCCCAGTCTTGGCCAACTCGGTGACTTTCTGAGTTGCAGCAAACTGTGCCCAGCCTCCTCTGTCTCTAGGAAATTTTTTCTGTCATTTCTGTCACTGGTGCTCTGGTCCCTGCTCCTCCCCACAGCCTCCTGGATGCTCTTGCTGCTCCACAGGCTCCCTGCCTCTTGCTGCCACCCTTCCTCTGGGCAAACCTCTGTTCAGCTACCCCAACAGGAGCAGCCTCCCATCTCCACCGAGGTCCTGCCCAAACAAGTCCTTCCAATAAAAGGAAGGAGATAAAAAAATAAACAAAACAACCAAAAAACCAACCCAGCACTCTAAACGAAATACACCATCAGTCATGCCTCCCAGTCAGTTTTTATTCCTTCCCCTTCTCGCCTACTACTTTTTCTGTCTGTCAGTGCAACTGAGATAGATCGTCGTTTTTCTTTATCGACCCCTCCACTTCATCCACCTGATCCAGACGTTCAACCTTAACTTATCCCTTCCTCTCTCTTTCTCCAACTCTTACCTCTTCGTCGTTCTAGTCTTTCCTTACCCTACACCTTGTTCTACTCAATATGACTCTAAAATCAGTCTTCTCTTCTTCTTAAACAAACTCTTGATTCTGCTTGGCCATTCAGTTACTTCTTTCGTATGTAAGATTTTATGTCACGTTGAATTTTGCAGGATGTGAGACTGACTGGAGTATTCTGTCACATTGTTGGATAAATAAAATTTCAGTAATGTAAAAAACTCCATTTTTTGTCTTCCAGAAAATTATGTTTTCTATGTGTATGGGGGGAGATTTTTCCCTGTAAAAATAGAAATTTTTACTTTTTGCTCTGAATCCAGAGGGGGAAAAAAAGCCTAAAGTACAATTTCTCCTTCCACCCTCCTCTCATCAAGAATGTTTTTGTTTAGTTATTTTTTTATTATTATGGCTAGCTCCTGTTCTCACTGTTACTCATGTTACCTTATTCACTGTATAAAATACGGGGCTGGGGGGTTCCCCCTTTAGTGCTGTTACAGTTTATAGCTCCCCAAATAATTCAATATACAGTTAATGCACCAAGTCTTGTCTCCTCCCTGTCAAAACCACAAGCTTTTTATGCCCAATTGTCATCTTCCCTACAGAAATCTTCATACTTCCATGCATTATGTTACAGAAAAATGTCTATGCACAAAAATACACTCTTTCAAATACTTCCTTTAAATCTGTCCCAACAGGACACTTACAAATCCTTATGCACCCGTCAATCTGTTTAACTTTTTTCCTTACACTGATTGCTTGTGCTTTTCTACCACATTGGCTGCATGCCACTGTTGTCATACATCTTGTACCAAGAGAACAAGACTTCTGGGATAGGAACATCTTTTTGGTTACTAAAGTTATATCATATGAAAAAGGACTCTTTTCAGGACCCTTCTTGTTATTATAACATAAAAAATTTAAGCATTTTGGACACCGAGTCCTAAACTGTTTTGTAATTACAAGCAGATTTGACCCTGTGTCTTTATGCCAAGTCGTACTTCATTTAAACCCCAGTTCTGATCTGGTTGCTTACAACGAATACATTTCTAAAGGAAACCAATATCCTTTAAAGTTGAACTGTAATAAAAAGCAAGCAAAACAGGACATATGTTTCCACTTTTTTATTAAAATGAGAGCTGTTGTAAATGTCAAACTGGACAAAGGACTACAAAGAAAGCCAAGAGGTTAGAAGCAGTTATAGAAGAGATTCTGCTCAAATACAATTTATACATAGAAGCTCACACATGACTTACAAAGTTTGTGATAGGATGCATCTACTGTTTTCTTAATATCCTTAAAAATTATAACGTGCACTGTATGGAATTAAGATGGGTTCCACAGTTTTGCATAATTAATCATCTCTGCTTTAAAAATACAATTTTTTAATAATATTACCATTTAACTAGACAACTAAAAATGGATGTCAAAAGTAGTAGTGAACCAAATCCCTCATATCATCTTCAATAGCTTTGTGGAGACCAGCAACATCTCTTTTGGAAGACATGGAAGGCATTCTGCATGCACAGAGATTTCACAGATCTCCCCTGTGCTGTCCTCCCTGCAAACCGCAATGCAAGAGATGTGTATGTTGCGGATGCTCATCTTGTGAGTCCACAGCCAGAAAGCAAAGATGAAATAGCCCACAATCACCTTCCATGTGCCTTCCTTCTGCAACTTAACCAAGTGTGAACTTCAACTTAAGTTTGAGGAAAATAGGCCTTGCATCTTAAAGTCATTTTTTACAATTACAATAAAGAAGACTCATGCATTGATTTCTCAGATCTACGTAGTACTGTTGATGCTGGCAAGACTTCTTGAAAGCATACCCCATTTTTTGTGGAACTTGTAAGAACAGCATTATTTTAGAAAATATCTTACCATATTTCTCAACATTTCTCAAACACTTCTCAAACACTATGACATGATGCAATTAGCCTGTAACGTAATTAGATGTAATTAGACTATAAGAGGGAAGATATTCTCTTCTGTTTGGCACTCTATCTGGAATACTCTATCTAGCTTTGGGTCTCCAGCAAAAGTCCAGTTACCAGACTGGTCTGCAGCCTGGAGCACACAGCCCAGCACGGAGAGGTTGAGGGAGCTGGGCCTGTTTAGTTTGCAGGAGAGCAGGCTGGGTGGCAACATAACAGTACTTGAAAAGGAGCTACAAAGATGACAGTCGCGGCAGATGATATAACAGTGGGCAACAGCTACAAAGTGCAGCCCGGGAGATTTGGCTAGACATCAGGAACAACACTTTCCCTAGAGCAGCACCAGGGCAGGTGGCCCGGCGAGGCTGCGGAGTCTCCACCCCGGAGGCTTTTGAGGTTTGGCTAACTGAGCCGTGGCTGACCCGCTGTAGTGTGGGCAAGAGTACTACTTGGAGCAGGAAGTTAGACTAGATGACCTCCAGAGGTGCCTTCAAACCAACATCTCTACGATTCTAATGAAGTATATGCCTAACTGGACAGAGCCCATACTATCATGTTTTAAAACAGACTCCTACCTAAAAGTTAAGTATACTACAAATACCTATTTGCAAATAGGTTAAGAAAGCTGGTGAAAATGTCTCCTGAAGTATTTTTGCTTTAAAGATTTTTTAGTATTTTCTGTACATATCTGCCAGTTTAACTGTTTTGCTGTAGTCAGTTCAGCTTTTGTTTGAATTTTTCAGCTAATGGCACAAGGTAGGAAGGGACCCAAGAGAATACTTAAATCTATAAAAGGTGCTATAGAGTTCGACTAGTAGTTACACCTGAAATATAAATGTACCTTACCTTTGACCAACCCTAAAGATGTACTTTGAAATGTGAGCACTATCTAACTTTAGTAACTCTGTTTAAAATTAAAATGGAATAAAATTGTTCTGAACTTAAACTGGATTTATACGCCTCCTCACATTGATCCTCATTCAGAAAGAATTGAAACATATTTATAGCTTTCAATGGTAGTACTTTCTCTGAAGACTGATTCAGAGATTTACATAAGTGGGTCTACTCAGACACTTAAAGCCAGTTCTCATTTCTGTTTTCTACCCTCAACTGCTTTAATTTTCATTCTTCTTTTTAAAGGGGGGGGGGGGGAAGACACAAATTATATTTCATTCCAGTCGCATCATGGCTTTGCCATCTATATGCTATTCAGATTTTGAAATAAAACAAAACAACAGAGCAACCCACTAGCATAAATCCAAACAGTATACATTTGCTATTGATAAAAAGGCTAGAAAAAGTAAGAAGGATGTGCACTGTCCCTGGAGAAGCAAGGAAAAGGTCCATCATTTTCACATATATTACCCATGTGCTACCCCCTGAAACAAAACAAAGCATAAGTACATAACAAAAATCTTCATGCCAGCAGTACTAAAGGTTGAAGAAAGTATATTTCAGAACCCTCTCTGGCTAATATCTGTCAACCCCCCCACTCCTGAACTTGCTGTTTCTTTTCCAGATCACTTAGCCTCTCTATGAATTACTTGAGGGTCCAGGCTAGCCAGGGGTTTTCATGTCATAGTACATCTAAAGGAGTGTTGATAATACACATGAAAATACTCTTTTAAGGGGGAGATGGAAAGAATGTGCTCATCTTGGGAGATCCAGCAAGGTCACCATTTCAAGGGATCTGAAGGAAACCACATCCACACCTGATGGATGCTTTTTTATAATCTCTGTACTTTTTTTTTTTCTTTCCAGCACCATGGCATTTGAGATTCAGAAAATAAATCTTGAGGGACCTCACTATTGTATGAGAAGCACGGGTAAGACTGGGCAAAAAGTGGTGCTAGGAGAGGGAGGTGGTCCTGTGTGTATCAGGCGACTCAGAACTGGGTAAGTTGTTGCAAGCTGTCAGTAATGACGATGTAATGGAGGCTTCCTGCCTTACTGAGCATCATTACCATGGATACAGAAAATATCTCAATTCAAGTTTTTTGGCACTTTTCTTTTTATTTGGCCAGTAAAGTGCTTGCTGTGCTTCACTGCTGAAATCACAGAAAGTTCTAAAACCATGTTGCACTGCAGCTGCCAGACATAATGATGGAGTCTGATGCATAGCAGTTCAGCTGGAAACTGCCAAAGGACAAACAAGGAAAAAAATCAGTGCTACATTTGCAGATACTCACACAATTGCATGTTGCATGTAAATGGTTCCTTTTCCATACATTTCTATATATTTGTTTTTCAAATATTGCATTTTTAACCTGAATTATTTCAATGACAAGCTTGACATTCTCTTCCTTGTCAGGCAGCAATATGTTTCAATACTTTCTGGTAGCATGCACTAATTAAAACTTTTTTAAAAAGTTTATATAGTAAATATATAATACATAACTAAAATGTGATATATATAATTATTCTATATATCTTCTGTAATGATCTGGAGCCTTATCTCCCCAAGATACACCTTTGCCAGTGCCAAACAACTATCAGCTCTTCTGTGGGTGCATGTGTATACATATTTTAGCAAAAACACCAATGGGAACACTTTTTTATTGTACACATCACTTCAGAAATGCAAAATGAGATATCGACTTGGATGATGCAGGAGCTGGAGTACAATCCACCTAATGCTACATTTTATCACAGTGTAATTTTTGTCCTAAAATTAATCTGATAGGCAATTCTAGTACAGAACGGGAATGCAGTAAATTATGCCACCTCCATCTTACAGATAATGGAGCAAATCATTACCCACTGTAACTGAGTTTTAATTTGTTACAGCAGAAGAAGACAATTACAGGTCAACCTGTCAATGGAGTAATTTGAGCAACTAAAACTAGTTGACCTTTCTGGTATGCTGTTCCAGGACCAGAATCGCTCCCCTGCTAAGCAGCAGCAGATGGCCAGAGCTGTGCAGTTCTGCTTCCCGGTGAAAAGTAATTTGTTTTTCAGGACTGTTAGGTATGTAAAGAAAGAAGATGCAGGCAAGTCCTTATTTAAGAATCCAGCCCAACACCAAAGCGCGTCCACAAAAGGGGCAAGCGAAGTGGCTGGCTGCTTGGGGTTTGGCTTAACCGAGTTCACCTGCGACTCAGGCAGCTGCTCGGACTCCTGTGTTAGCCTGGAGTGTCCACGTTGACCAGAGCTACCCAGAAATGCTCATCATAGCACGCTGCGTGCCAGAAACAGCACGCACCAGTGTTACAGCACAAGAATGAAAACAGTGGAAAAGAACATCATGATCGAAAATATAAAAGTGGAAAAACATGAAGAGGGAAAAAGGATGAAGTCGAGAAGATGAAAACATTACAGGAAAAAGAAAATTTCATTTCGTAACACTGACGAAAAATAAAGTTTTAAAACAAAACTTGAGGTTGTGGAAGAACGAAAAAAATCTCTTAAGCTTGACTAAATAGTTTTCTCTTACACATTGTGGATTCAAAATAGGAAATCTGGAAGAAAATCCTACAGTAAGAGTGTTACTGGTAAATTTCCAAAAGACAAGAAACAAAAAAATTTTTTACTTCTGTCCTCATGTATTGAAATACAGGATCTGATTCACCCCACTATTAGTCTGGTTTTATTCTGTTCAAATTTCTTTTCTTTTTGCCAGCATGAAAAAGGAATAACACTGGTGTATTAGAGGAAGCTTTTACAGAGGAACAGTTACGTTATCCCAAATAACTGAATCTTTTTTTCCCCTAATATTCTTAAGGTATACGGTCTTCAATATCAGCAAATCACCTTACTGACCACCTTAAATATGAATTTTCTGGAATGTTTTTGTAGTATATTGAATATAGAATGACAGCGCATGATAGTATGTACTTGTATCTTAGGCTGCCCAAAAAGTACCTGATGCTAAGAAAAGATTCAGTTTTGGAGGTAACTTTTCAGAAGTCTATAGTTACTAATAATCTAGATATTTTCTTCTTTAAGCATGCTGCATTTTTTTTAATGTGAGATGAAGTTATGCTGCCATTTGGGCAAACGGCATTTTGTTAATATGGTTGTTGAATATTTTTTTAAGTCAAGCAGAGCAGGTTCCCTAAAATAACTTGTTTAAAAAGAATTTGTATTCAACAGTGCTCATAAATAAACAGAGCTTAAAAAAAATCCACTCATTAGTGGTGAGTGGGAAGCCACTAATTCCCTGTTGTAGGTCCTAAGCCAACAATTCCTGCTAGTTTTAGGCTTTCATTTTTAAAGCTATTAAGATTAATCCTTTTGAAGCAAATAAAGCATTTCAAATGAATGTATGAAAACCAAGAGAGTGAGTTCTTGATTCTGCAAAGAGCTTATGCACTACTCACAGTTTTACCAAGAAATTAAATTTTCCGATCAATTTTGCTGTTACTCACTTGAAAATATGTAAAGACAAAACTAATTATCAATATTCCTAATATTCCTTAGACACACGCACCCGATGTGCGTACAACATGAGATTAGTCAGGAAAGAGGCAAAGAAATTAAGGTCTTGTATTTGAAGCTCTTAGCTCTGATGCATGACCTGCAGGCTAGCATTAAGTCCCTTGTTTACACTTAGCCATCCCTGTAAGAGGCTAATCTGGCTATATGCACTTTTGGCAAGCTCTTCCCAGACAGATGAATGGATTTTCCAGAAGGAGGTGTTAACCAAACATTTATGATCTGCTGGCAATACTTACTGGGTCAAAAGTCCAAAAAGTTTTGCTTGTTGGAATGATGCATCAGCTTAAATTTATGCTAAAAATTCTTACTACCATTGACTTTCTAAGGCATTGTGACCCAAATTATTGCTGTATGTTGAAACCCCTGCAGAGTGCTCACAGACACTAATCTCACTAATTCCTCTTGTGCATGCATAAGATTTTGCATAGTGTAGCTCAAAAAAGTCTATCTGTATTAAATTAAATTTGTAAAGCAAATGTCCAGGATATCAAGCTTAATATACATTACATCTGGTCTTAATGATAAAAGACAGAAATAGGCTATAACATAAACTTAACCTATTCTATGGTTAGCAAATGAGGCTTTGGGGGAAAAAAATACTGTCAAGCATGTAGGAAGTTTGTAAGCATGTATATGTGTACATATACGTATATGTATATGCCTACACATACACAGAGATGAAGTGCTCGATCTGAAAATTAGTTACTCAAGAATTATGCAGGCAGTTCATGTTGCTTTAATTAAAAACTTTTGCCACACAGGCAGCAATTGGAAGAGTCTGTTTCAGGTCTTCACTTTAAGAAAATTCAGAAATACTGCAATTGAGGAGCATTAAGGCATTACATACAGTCTTTGTTCTCTAAGTTTTCTTTGCACGTGAGCCATCAGCTTGGAGGAAAATGGGAAAACGTCACTTTTAATAAACATACAATGCCTGTGGCAAATTAAGGTTGTATTTGACAGTCCTACAAAAGTACAGAGAGGCAAGTTTGTTAATGCTAGTTATCTTCCTGATCTTCAGTAGATTTTCAACAGCCATTAAAATAGGCGTCTTCAAAGAACTTGTCAGGGGAAAAGTAAAATATGGTTATGTGGAACAAATTCCTTCATACAAAGATTCTTTTTACGTGGTTTCCTACCCAGGATCATCAGTCTTTCTGCAAGAAGAGGAGAATGTTTTGGATCACATTTCCTATTGCATTTGAAATTATTAGTGTTTAATTTTGTGACAGTATTCTCTTAATTGTCAAACATTACATGTCATTTTGCATTTCTTATCACCTGAGCAAACACACTAAACTTTGTATTTTAAATCATCCATCTTGAAAGCAAAAGCATACATGGACTTTAGCAGACTGTGCAAATACAAAATTATGCCAGAATCTGGTAACATATAATGAAATTATTATTAACGGGTCAATTTAAAAAAAATCAGAACAAAGATTGTTATTGTTGTTAAATAACTTATGCCTTGAGAACAGAGCATAGGACATAATGAATCTGTGAGGTCTCATTATGCTACAATGTCTGCCAAAACCACTCTTCCATCTTCTACCAAAACCTTTGATCTAAGTTTTATTATAATTTCCACTTTATAAAAGAATTTATCTTTCTTATACATTTATTAAAATTAAGGTTGCATTAAATCAAAATAGCAGGATGAGAAAAATGTTGAAAACCAGCTCTAGTTCCACATCACCTGTGTGTCTGGACTTAGATCTCTGCAATCCAGCCAGCAGCCAGCAAACAACTACTGAACAGCAGCCTGTGGAAAGGACAACTTCTGCCCATGGTACACCTCACTTGCACTGAAATTGCTCCCAAAACAGCAGAGAGCAACTGGGGAAAAGATTTCCCTTTGGCAAAGAGCTTGACTGAGAACACTTCAATTTTAAAACCACACCGAACTGCTCAGAAAATATTCTCAGATCAAAATCAAAACCTACATTCTCAAAAAAGACATCCTGGACATTCCTAAAATAGAAAGATAATGGACAAGTTTTCTATTGCTGGCAGATGAATTGGTGTAAGAGCCTAGCACTGCAACCTGCTGATGTAATTGCTCTTCTAGCAACTCAGTGAGCTTATACTTCTGATGCCAAAAGATCCAGGTTCAGCCTCCAAAACAGACCTGAAGGAAGCTGTGCAAGGAAACTGTAAAGGAGAACCCTACTGCCCCCAAGGGCAGGAGAAGGCATAAAGTGTTCCTGGAAAGATTTTAACTTGTAAGAGGGCACAACGGGCAGACACTTTTGGATGCTGCTGATACTGTCAAACTTGCCTTCTGTTTTCCTGAGTTTTTGGTCTGGACAATACATCGTTTCTGATAACCAACGTATTATCCATGTCCTTCCCATTCTCCTTCCATCATCAGCTCATCCCTGAGTGACTGAGAAATTAGGAGTTTCCCTTTAGTGGTAAATAAACTCCTATTTTGGCTCTCTAATACCTGTCTTTAAAATTACAACATTTTGGAGACCATACCTACTTCAAAATACAGCATTCTAACTGCATACAAAAGGAAACCTAGTTCAGGTCAAAAATAGAATCATAACCACCTTTGAGCCATCTTTCTGTATTAGATCACATATACATCCAGGAAGAAAAAATACTCTAAACAAGTTCCCTAAAGGTGCTTGAAGGTCTGAAGCCATCTCTGACACTATTATTCTATATTATTATTATTTTATTTTGTAATAAACACTACAATATAGTACACTATATGGTGTATATACCATACTATTACTGTATCTTCTGACGTATCAATATATTGGTAAGAACACAATACACCATTATGTGCATTATAAATGACAAAAAAAGTTCATGAGAGCAATGTAGCAAATGCCTCTGCATAAAGCTCTGGCTGCCATATCTGTCACACTCTCTGCCCCTTACTTTAGTCTTATGGGTAAAGAAACACTTGGACCTTCTAAGCAGCCATCTGGCAACCCTCTGTATTTTTCATTTAGATAACACTTCCATGACTTTCCATTATAAAAGCCATTTCTACGGAGATGTAGGACTCTAAAAGGTGACGTAAAGTTTGTCCCTGAGGAAGAGAAGTGTCCTTTGTTGTACAGATCTTTATATAAAAATCAATACAGATTAAGCCAATTATGCAGATCAGATTATAAAAAATAATTTGCTGTCTCACACCAAAAAAAACCCCACCTTGGGCTTGGGGCTTCAGTTCCTCCATCATCAACTAGCACAGCATACGAATCACACTCATGTCACACATCATTCTACATAAAACATAAACCTTCAGCAGGAAGGAAACAGTTGCCTCTTTCAATGAGGCAAGAGGCAAGGCATAGATGACTCCTTTTTTCTTTCTTGCTGGTTTCAGGTGGTTTTCGTTGTACTTTGTTTCAACCAGTGTTTCTCACTGTCCATTCCTCAATAACACCATGAGGACACATGCTACCCTAAGTTCAAGACACTATGAAGTACTGTTCAGGAGCAGCAACACAAAGCAACCCCTTGAATTAGGTTTGTTTGGGACAGAGTATTCATTAGCTACATGGACAGAGAAGGAAGGTCTCCCATTTCTCCTGTTCTGCCAGGGATTTGAGGCTGAGAAGGAAGAAAGGTTCAGGGAAGGAGGCCCTGGCCTGAGGTGTTTTTACATGACTAATAAGAGTGAGATGGACTGTGGACAGATGGATTTGTGGAGCATTGTATGATGGACTAAAATGGGAACAGGTATGAAAAAATATGCAAAAAAGAGTAAATGATAACTAGAAACTTACCCTTGGTCCTAACTTGGGATCATCACTCCTCTCCAGCTCCCCCACCTCTGCTAGCCCACAGCTTGGACTTTTCTGGACAGAAACAGAGCCTTTGTCTTTTGCCTTGAAGAGCTGGGAGTTTGCTACTCACAGCTGGGAAGCAAGAACTGTGATTGCTGCATATGCAGTCAGACCATATTTTCTATTTGACTGTTATGCTGTTCTGGTCCTCTTCTCCACAGAGAACAAGGAAAAATCAATCTAGCAGGACTTTGCTGCTTGACAAAGGATTTTGCTCTTGATTCCTAAAAAGATCTAAAACCTCTCTACAGAGGCAAATGAATGCAACAGGCACTGCTTGAAAGACATATGGAATTTGCAGGTATCAGGCAGCAGCAAGGATGTACAGGATAAGTGCATGTATCTATTCAAAACTTAGGAACAGAGCTGCATGCAACACAAATCAGAGTAGACGCAGAGAATCCCAGAAGAAATTAAGTGGGAAGGGAAAGAGAGTAGAGATAAAAGCATTTATATGTATTTACATAGATTAAGCTGGGCAAATTGACAACAAACCAATATACACTTATGGAA
The DNA here is from genome assembly GCF_018139145.2 of Gymnogyps californianus. Classification (NCBI taxonomy): domain Eukaryota; kingdom Metazoa; phylum Chordata; class Aves; order Accipitriformes; family Cathartidae; genus Gymnogyps; species Gymnogyps californianus. The sequence continues at coordinate 68,180,551 of NC_059472.1, forward strand.
GTGGCTGGCGGCAACTGATTACAGGAAAAGGAGGGGAGGACAATCAGAAATTTGCAAGTGCTTCTAGGATATATGCGTCCATGTAACAAGATGGAACAGCTGAAGAGAAGAAAGGGATTTTCCAGAGCCACAAAGAAAATCTCTTTAGGAGAACATCACTTGTTTGACCCCAGGGAGAACAGAAGTTAGATTACACATACACGCTCTATCCTATGCAATGGGGAGAATATAGCACTGAAGAAATACAAAACTGACTTCAACTCTGTGGATCACATAAGCAGTTTTTTTACCGTAACTTTCTCACACATAAACCTAAAATACACTAAAATAAAAATTTTTGTTTTCAATCCTCATTACTGTTAAATAAACTTTATTTAAGACCTGTTTTGCATGGAGACTTGACCTACTCTTCTGAAGAAAAGCGCTTAGGCATACAGAGAAACCCATTCTTGTATCTGCCCAAGTGGCCATAGTCAGAAAGGTACCATCCCAACACGCTGCAAGAGGCAGAGCTAAGGGATACTGTAAGATTAGAAATAGGCAACATAAAGACAAGGATCATTTACTACCTATTATCCTGAGACTGACATCATCATTTTTTTATCCATGTCCTGCCTTCTTGCTGTGTGACAATTTGCCTCTGCTGTGACTTGGCTACTTGGGCAGGTCACTTCTCAGCCCACACCCTCTGATGTTGTTATCAGCCTTCTTCAGAAACCTAGGAATAACATCTCTACACAGACCCATCAGCACTACTTCTAAATACCATGGTGAAACCCTTCTTTAGGCTCTTTCAAATCATAAGACCCTTGGCATGGCTCTTCCTTGACTGGCGTGCTTAATCAGAAACTTACCCTGGAAGGTTCTGAAGAAAAAATTGATTTACACATCCTCTATTCTGGCTAACATTTCCAGACCTACCCAGGCACATCTCAGAGGTCCCCGTTCTTGCAAAGCAGCCCCTAATAGCACTCCAGTCCTTCTTCTTTCTTAGGACAAACCCCCAAAGTCATGACAGCCTTCTGTAATCAAGCTTTTGTCTCAACTTTGTACATCCCTATGGTTTGTTTTTCTTTTAACACCACTGCAGGAATGCCCAAGAACTGGTTTGGTGTTCATCTCCAGACTCGTATTAACCTGTGTCAGCCACTGCAAGGGTTACACACTTACTTATTTATTTAATGCATTTATTTAGCAAAAACAACAATTGTATGAAAGAAACAAGAATAATAATGCTATAGATGATTAGGGTATAACACTGAAAAAAAGAACAAACTTGCTGGTCAAAATGTCATCTTTGGTCTACTCCTCACTCTGATGCACTCTCTCAATTTAAAAGTATGTTGTTATGAAGTCATTTATACTAGTGTCTTGTTACACCTATGAAGATAAACAAATATATTTGTTAATGTATGTAGATTTCACTGATGCACACATTTTGTTCCATAAAAAGCTAGCAGCTGGATAGACTGCTGCAGTGCTAATGGAAGCACACTGTTCCTTCCTCTTCCCAGTTTCTTAGTTCTAGCAGGAATCTCTCATTTGACCTTGGGCAAGGCATTTAAATTCTCTGTGCCTGTGTTTTCTCATCTGTAAAATTAAGGCTATAATGCCTACCTACTTCACAAGAGGGACAGTGTTAAATTTAATGTATTAATGTTTTAAAGTGTTTTCAGACAGCTGGATCAAAACCACTACAGAATGTAAGTTATTATTAAATTATGCTTCACTGAGTTAATGCTGTTGCATTACTGTATCTGATTAAATAAGGAAAAATATTCAAGTGACACCTCCTGGATTTTTTTTTTTTCCCAGAGGATGAAACTGATGTTCTTTCACCAGCCTACAGATGGACTTGAAGGCTTATTTTGGAGAAAGAAAGAAGGCAAGGAAATGTAGTAGTCAACAGAAGTGAAAGAGTCCTGCGGAGCGGATGATTACGAGGGCATTTAAAGCAATTGCGAGGTAGAGCAGAAGGCAACTGCGCCTTGTGCCCCACTGTGACACATCAGTCTCTGGTAGCAATACGGTCTCTGTTCATCTTCATGCCAGTGGGACAGGAACACCCCCTCTGCACCATCACATTAACTGCTGCATTTGGCCTCCGCTTGGAGTAATGAAGTGCAAGATCTGTAGCCTGGAGTCGCTTTCCTGGTGGAGCCAACCAGCTCTCAGGCACAGTTCAGATATACTTTGAGTCTGTTCAGTCACGGCAGCTAATCCGTCTATGATGAACGTGGCACATAAAAATGTCAGTTATAAAAAGGGGGATTTATCGCAGGAGGGTTGTTCATACCTGATGCCTCTCCTACATCTCCTCTTGACCTGATGCGCAGATGCCTGGTCTTGTCCTGTGATCTCACATCAGGATCTTGTTGTGTGGGGGGAAGGGGAAGGAGTGTTTGGAGCAAGAGCTGCAGGAAGATGAGAAGGGTTTTTGACAGCATGTTGAGTTGGATGTTGTACTGGTGTTGATGCCGCTGGTCCCAATGCCATCAAGGCATTTCTTGTGGATGACAAGGAATCTAGGAAAGTAGTGATTAACATGCATATCAGTGTGATTGACAAGCTATGTTGTCTGCTTTGCGCTAATGTATTGCATGGACAACACCTATTCTAGGCATATCAGAATCAGCATATAGATTTAGAGTACAGACTTAAATCAGAAATATTTAGCATCTTTCCCAATAAATAAAGAAAAACTGTTTGATGGATCTATCTGCTCAATAGACCACGGAGATCACATTCCGTCTGGTGAGGGAACGTTTTCGCCTCGCAGGGTACAAATGGATAGTAGGCAACATTCTTTCAGATTGCAGAAAGACCAATTCATTTGCTTTCCCATTCCTCCATCCCCAATTTATCACTCCAAAAGCAGGAAAAAAATAAGTACAACATTAGGTTTGATAACCTTCAGCTAGTAGTGTGCTATTAAATATACACAAATCAGGGAGCTTGAAAAAATATAAGCAGGGAGCATATTGTCTACCTTCCAAATCTGCCAAGAAGACTGAAATGGAGGTTGCAAAGTCTGAGGTTGTATATATTTTATGTCTTTTCTGACACCATGCTGCATACATCAAAGTATCCATTCTCTTCTTTTTTTTTCTTATCAGATCTGCAGAGAGGCTAGACTACATGTTTTGTTACTATACCAGTCAAAGATCACCCAGCTTTCTAAACAACAATGACGCTACTTCAATTTCTTGAGAAAAATCTGTGGGACATGAAAACTTACCGCAAAAGCACTGATGCCACTTTTGTTTGCTTGAATCCCTGCAGAACTGCTGCTGCGTAAAATGTGTGCGGTAGCTCCTAGGATTAACTCTGTATGTTAACTCTACTTTCTGTTTGGTATTACACACAAACGCTCCTTCTCAATGTTCCTCTCTTCACCAAGGCACTTGTAAGCCTTTCATAATGACTTTGCTTTTTTCCTCCACCTCATATTTTATAAAACCTAAGTTAAGTGCCTGAAGATGATTTCATAATGACATCTGCTTTGTTTATTTGCTTACTTGGCTGACTGGTAATTTTTAAGTCCCTGGTATAACTCTAACACATGATAATCCAGAATCAGCCTCCTGCTGCCAAAAATTATCTGTGTCCTTTGACTGAAAGATCAACCACTTCCTTTGGCATTTTTATGCCAGATGTTAACTCTGGATCCTCTATCAGCAGCAAAGAGGTAACATTTTGCAGTCTGTTACACATGGAATAGGCTACCTCTGCATGTAACTTCTATCAGATGATTAAGTGTAAGGATCTGAATAACCATATTCCTGAGTGGCAAACATGAAAATGTAGTGTCAGAATACCGTCAACTAGGAGATCACTACCTGATCATTACTGCAGCAAAACAGTTTTCTTCCACCTCTAATTTCAGTGACACCTGAATTTCAGTGACAACTCTACCTTACAATATCCAGTTTATGCCTCCCAGCGAGGCTGGCTGGAGGAACAATGATGTGATTTATGTGTGAATGCCATTTACCCAAAATAAACTACAGTAAAATAAAGTATGCTCAAAAGTGTAATTTAAGACTACCATTGTCATGAGAAGATAAAGTATGTAAATTTGTATTTCATTTAGGAATAGTGCAGCAATCAATGTTTCCAGTAATATTTTGAGTGACTGATTCAGCAGGCTGTCGCAGGGCAACGGGGCTGTCTAAGTAGCAAGCTAATTTCCTGATATTATTTTTATGCACAGAATATAAAACCTTATAGATAATCATTTGGCTAATTATAAGGGCAAGGTGAAATGGCCACTATGTGTGAAAGAAAAGGTGTAGAGAAGGAAAGCAAGAACTAGACAGAACAATTAAGCAGACACAGTGAAAAGTAAGGATTTCAAGTCACGAGCAGAGTGAGAACGCAGGGGGTTGCTATCAGAGGTGAAAGGAACAGGAGCAGCTGCAGAAAAGATGATCGCCCTCTAAACAGGTAAAAGCTCAGCCCTCTAGTGCGGATTTTTTTTTAATGATCTAGAAATGATTCGAGAGGTTTCCATGTTTCAGTCCTCCTGGCACAACAAAAACCCACTATATTTAATACTTTAAGTTCCACAGGTTGAAAGGTCTGTTCCATAGTTTTTCATCTTCTTCCTAGCTGTTTCACAACAAAAAAGGAGAGGGAATGTGGGGTTGTTTGTTCTGTATGATGCAGCAAGTACATTTATACCCCTGGCATTTCCCTTCCTTTGGCAGCTCCCCCACAGAACGCCCTGTGCATGGAGAATATAGAAGCAGCAGGACAGAACATCACAGCAATCACAAACCTCCTGTGTATCTGAAGCTGAGATAGTATCTCCAGCACTGAAGCTAAGAAACAATTTCAGTGACATCTGGCAGAATTTGCCAGATGTTAATACATGAATTCATGCATGGTAAGACAGGAAGAAATGCAGATCTTCAGTGAATGAGCTGTACAACATTGAAGAACTGAGAAAAAGCGGCAGAAATGAGTTGTAAAAGAGATAAGCAAAGAAAAAAATAGTAGGTCCTTCATATGACCATTTCTCAAGCGTACTTTAGATTGAAGTGAATGTTGTTACAGGTATTTGTTCTTATCAGATGACAACTTCTTATAGGATTTTGATGCATTTAAGGTGACAGATCTTGACTATATATAAAATAAATAAAAATATATATTAATGAAGCTTTAGGGTAGCTGATGTGTTACAGCCAATGTAAATATGTGACAATTGGTGTATAAAGAATTGATGGTCCCAAACCCTCTCTAACCATCTTTTTGTTAAAATATATGTCTCCTTGTCACTAATGGACAAAGATATATTTAATCCTTTATCTAAAACTGAGGAGAACTGCCAAATTAAGTCACACACATCAAAGACCTAAAGACAAGTAAGGAAAGTATTTATTAACTTTGTCTATTTGTCTATTGCTAAAGTTGGAACTCCGCACTTGTCTGTATTGAATTGTACGTATTTTTTCCAGACTGTTTCTCCAATTCATCAAGATCATATTAAATTTTAATTCCATCCCCCAGGCTAACACCAAGGAAAAAACATCAACACAAATTTACAGATTGTGTCCTGAACTTCTGTGCAGATGTCAGATAGGAAGAACATGTTGCATTTTTATTTTTAGATTCCAGCAGAAATGTTCACAGGTTATGGCCGCAAGTTTGCCTGCTTCTGACTTTCAGAAGGATTTAAAATATATTACTCTAAACTACTCAATTCACTTCAATAGCTGTGTAATTCCTACCACAAAAGCAACTTGAAGCTACAGGATACCACCAAAAGTCAGTTACCAGACCTGTTATGTATGGAGCCTTCAACAAACAAACGAAGCAGCCACTGTTCCCACAGACTTTTTGTTTTGGACCGGGCATTCACTGGACAGGATACATCCATAGGTTTTCAGGCTCTGGTCACACCAGCAGAATTTCCTTCACACAATTTTATGTTTGTTTTGTGTCTCATTGATACACCTCTGTTTCACTCTCCAAACACTGCCCGTGCAGGCTCCTACCAGGCTTGTGTAAACTCATTATTAAGTTCTCATCCTGCAGTGCCCCACATAAGAGTGTCAGATCCCACCTCGGTTTATACCACATGATGGCACTGCCAGTGCCATATGCAAAGCATTGTTTAACTCTGTAGCCTTCTGTGGCCTATAAGAAAGCCCACGAGAGTATTCACCCAAGCCACTGCTTGCAAACTGACACGTGCCGGTATTGTGGGCTTCCCTGTACAGAGGAACTGAACAGTACTCGCCTGATGATTCAGGATGATGGGGAATTTGACAGCTGCTTCTCCCCAGGACTACATGTTGTATGAGAATATACTACTGCTACTACTACTACAACTACTCCTCCTACTACTCCTACTACTGCTATTACTGCCAGAAACAATAAATATGTAATAATGATCTCCCTTTATATTGAAATGCCATTCTTCCAGATTTAAAACAACCCTGACTTCCAGTCTGGAGGCTCTTTCATAATAACCAGAAAAGTTTTTTTCTTTTTTTTTTTTTTCCTATAAAATACCTTGTTTTCAAATAATAAAGATTTTTCCTGATTTTTTTTCCTGATGTATCTTAAAAATTCCGCCCTAAAAACATTTGGAGCCTCATGATGAGTCTGTGGCTCTACCACTGTTAATCTTACATATAGATTGACATTTGAGTCAGGTTTAATATAATGGATGAACCCAACTGCTGACTGGTTCCAGTTATGTTAAGATGTTCAGTGACTTGTAAAAGTTGCAAAAAAATTACTTCTCTGGCAGGCTGAGGAATTAACAGCATACTGAAACACAGAACTCTTCTCAGGTTGTTTGCTCTGTTGGGGACATCTTTTCATCCGCCTGTTATTAAGAGAACTTGTTTATCTGCCAGATGACTGTTGCAACACGGAGTAGGAGTAGTGAACAATTCACTCATTTACTTCACTGTGCTTTTGCAAAATATTTATGGCAAAATGCAGATTTGCATAAATATTGGCGAAATGCAGGTTTGCTCATAACTGATCAACATCAGTCCATTTTCATTTCTACTGTTCTTACAGAATTCAAGATACATATGGATTATAAGAATGTAATGTCCCTCCTTGTATTCATTTCACTATGCACTTTTCTCCCTTGTCTTGCCATTTGTTTAGGTGTTGGGTTTTTTTAAGCTCTACTAGTTCACATTACTAAGACTTTGCAAATTTTAAGCTGGAAAGGGAGTGGGGTAACATGCATAACTTTGACTCTTTAACATGGTTAAGTGAAATATTCAATCCTTAGTAATTCCAATTATCTTTCAGGTTTCCTATTAAATAGTAAATCTAGGTAACCTCATACTTAGTTCTTATACAGTGGTTTTCACCATGGACAAAGCAGGAAATTATCAGTCTGCCAATACTTCAGATACCCAGATATTCCTAAAATTCCTTCAATGCTTCCCACTCAGGTTCAACTTAGCTCATCTTGCTAGACAATCACAGAACCACAGAATGGATGAGGGGGACCTATGGGGATCATCTAGGCCAACACCCCTGCTCAAAGCAGGGTCAGAAAAAACAAGTTGTCCAGGACTGTGTGCAGTTGTGTTTTGAGTATGTCCAGGGATGGAGACTATACAACATCTCTGGGCAGCCTGTTCCAGTGTTCAACCACTCTCACAGTAAAAAAAAAAATTCTTATATTCAGATAGAATTTTCTGTGTTTCAATTTATGCCCATTGCCTCCTGTCTTCTCAATAGGCATGAATGAGAAGAGTCTAGCTGTTTCTTCTTTACATCTTCCCATCAGACATTTATAAACATTGATAGGTTTTCCCTTGACCCTTCTCTTCTCCAGGCTAAATAATCCCAGCTCCCTCAGCCTCTCCACATACGAGAGATGCTCATCATCCTCGTAGCCCTTGGCTGGACTTGCTCCAGTAAGTCCCTATCTCTGTTGTACCGGGGTGCCCAGAACTGGCACTCCAGATGTGGCCTCACCAGTGCTGAGTAGACAAAAAGAATCATCTCCCTTGACCTGTTGGCATCACTGTTCCTAATGCAGCCAGCCCAGGAGGCTGTTGGCCGCCTTTGCCGCAAGGGCACATTGCTGACTCATGGTCAGCTTGTTGTCCACTGTGGGAATCCGTAAGGAGTTTTGCGAGCAGCCTTGAACAATTAGACATAGCCTTGAAAGACATAGAATAAGGGAGTAAATAAGTGATAAAGCAGGTGTGTAGAAAAGGAGCTGAAGACTGAAATAACTTGGAAAACAGATAAGAGACCGAAGCCAGAAGACGTGTGCCTTGTTCGACAACACCAATCAGAAGCTTAGCCACGGCGCGTGAACAGAAAGCATTAACTAATCATGGAACAGGCCTGAGCGCGTGGACAACTAATGAATCTATGTAAGTACCAATTTGTAAACAATGAAGGCTTTTGGTTTTACCTGCATCAGAGCCGCAATCACCATCCCTACAGTCCACCAGGACTCCTAAGGCCTTTTCTGCAAAGCTGCTTTCCAGCTGGTCAGCCCCAGCGTGTACTGGTGCCTCGTGTTATTGCTCCCCGGGGGTAGGACTTTGCACTTCCCTTTATTGAACTTCATAAGGTTCCTGCCTGCCCATCTCTCCAGCCTGTCAAGATCCCTCTAGCACACCCACCTGGTACATCAGCCATTTCTCCCAGTTTCGTATCATCTGCAAACTTGCTGAGGGTACAGTCTGCCCCATCATCCTGATCATTAATTAAGAGGTTAAGCAATACTGGTCCCAGTATTGATGCCTCAGGTACACCACTAGTGACTGATCTCCAGCGAGACTTTGTGCTGCTGGTCACTACACTTTCAGCCTGGCAGTTCAGACAGCTTTCAGTCCACCTCACTGTCCACTTCACTAGCCCATACTTCATCAGCTTGTGAGCTCCTTGATCACTTGTGTTGTTAGGAAGTTATCACCAACGCCCTCCAGAAACATCCTAAGCTGCTTGTGCCCTTCTGTGTTGTCCCTCCAGCAGACGTGAGTGGCACAAGTCACCCATGAGATGAAGAGATGATAGCGGAGTATGGTGATTGCACTTTACCTTCATACTAGTGATTCACCAAATATCATCTGTTTTCCCTTCCCTTACATATAGTATTTCAAAACTAAATTTTAAACTAAATTTTGTACATCGTGTGCTCTAAACCACTTGATCATCTTGGTAACCCTCTGCTGGAGTCATGCCATTATGTCAATGTCTTATACCCAAGAGCCCCAGAATGGTTCCTTTCAACCCAATTTTGTAGAGCCCTGCCTCCAGTCATCAACCACTCTTCCAATCTGGTGTCATCGACAAACTTGCTAAGGGTGCACTCCATCCCATCCTCCAGGTCAATAATATAGGCATTACACAAAATCAGCTCCAGTGTTGGTCGACCTCTGAAGGACACCACCGTTAACTACCCAGTCTTCTCAGTCTTTAGGAGGAATGTATTTAGTTAGAGGGATAAGTTCTAAGTGATATGTTTTAGAACTGAAAAAGAGTATTTATAATTTGTTTTTCTATTTAAGGATCTGTCTCTGTATTTTTACTGACCCATAAAATCCACTCACTATAGCAAAGTTTAAGTATAAAGTATTATTACACTACATTTCTGTTTTCAGAAATTATGAGGACCCTTATCTGACCAGCTTCATTGTTTAGGAATTACTGGCTCTGTTATACACACAATTTCAACTCATATTTCTGCTTTAGCACAATCAGACCTACATGAATTGCACACTGTTAGCAGAGGTAAATTTAAAAGCCTCTTAAGAAATACATGCTCAATCTCTTATCATTATAAAGAAGAAACCCAAAATAAAGTTTCAGATAGATAAACTACATTCATTAAGGTAAGTCTGAAGTTGTTAACAAGGTATATTTCTTCAAAGTCAAATGGAACAATATAAAGAAAACATCTACTCTGCACAGGAAAAAAAGGCAGGAATTTAAGTTTCACTGCAAAAGGGCTTACAGGTACTATGTTCCTTACTTGACTGCTACACATTATGAATCTCTCTCATATTTTTCTAGTATCATCCATTACAGATATTCAAAAGTCATGAGTCAGGCTCCAAGATGTCATGAAACTGAACCTAATCATAATAATTTTTTATTGCCTATTTGCCTTTTGATTTCTGAATGCATTCCTATTACCTTTTCAAGTTTTACTCTGTAACCGCACAAGAGACTGCAAGTCTATTTTTAAATGCAAGCATTAGAGTGGCTTCCTGACCATTCATCACACTACCTTCCTCACCGCTTCCAGCACTCACTTCAGAGCTCTCTCCTACTTGTTTTTCTCTTGCATACTATGGAAAGTCTCCAAGACAGCAGCTTCATTTCAAGGACCCAGCATTTTCCCACATTTCCTTATGCTCTAAAAAAGCTGTGTTTGGGCAATCCTGAGTCAAAAGATGGCAAGGATGATCTGGGGCAACCTTTACATGAAATAATAATGGAAGCAGCAATTTTATATATCAGTTCAAACAAATCAGAGGAACTGGTACAGGACAGAACTGTCTGGGTGTGACTCACTTGTGCATTATGCATTGGGCAATACAAAAAGTGGACTGACTAACATTCAAATAAGACAGGCAATACCGAGAATCTATGTGGATACTCCAGTGAAGCCAGAAACCACAGTCATGGGGTTGTACTTGTGATGTCTGGGCCAATGAACATTTAATTAACCCAAGTAAAATGCAACAGTAAAAAAAAAAAAGTTTGGTGGGTTTTTTTTTAAAGGAACTCAGTTGAGTAAGCCTCCTGGAATGTGATACTTGGGATTGCCCTCCTCTTTCAAATCAGGCAGCATGGGGATTCAATCGGATCCCAGTTGTGCAAGTGTCTTTTCTGACTGAAGCATCTGCAGGCATCTGACCAGCCTCATCACCCATCTCTGAACCCCTTTTATTACTCCTGTATTCATATTTATGACAGAGTAGAGTACAGGTCATATATAGATGTATCACTGATTTATCTCATGTCTGTTTATAATATTGTATCCACTATTTTCCATTTAATTTGTTATGCATTGCACTTTGATTTTAATGTATTTGCTTTCCTGATGCATCTGCCCACTGAGTGGGAATTTTAATTAAAAACTAAACTTGAACTCACTGAGAATATTTGAAATTTAGCATATCATTTTATATTATCTCACCAAATTAATTACATATGATTACATATGTGTGACAGGATAGTCTGAACTGTGGCTGAAGTACCACAGTGATGATAAACAACAAATTGCTAAGTTTGGGAAAGGTGATTATGATTAGGCTGTCAAAGAATCAGTCAGAACAGTCCTGTTTAACATTTTAATTTTTATATGGAAGGAATAAGCAACTGGTTAATTTGCTGGAAATTTGCTGATGGTATTAAACTGGGTGCTACTGAGAATACTAATGAAGACAAGGAAATACTAGCAAGGAACTTAGTTTAGAAATATGTTTAGAAAATAACAAAAGAGATCAAATTTTCAAAGCTGTAAAATCACTAATTAACAAAAGCATCCTGCAAAATGAAGATATTTGTGGGATTCGCAGGGAGTGTTGCGAGCGGCCTTGAACAATTAGACATATCCTTGAAAGACATAGAATAAGGGAGTAAATAAGTGATAAAGCAGGTGCGCAGAAAAGAAGCTGAAGCCTGAAATAACTTCGGACACAGATATGAGACCGAAGCCAAAAGACGCGTGCCTTGCTCGACAGCACCAAGCAGAAGCTTAGCCGCGGCACGTGAACAGAAAGTATTAACTAATCATGGAACAAGCCTGAGCGCGTGGACAGCTAATGAATCTATATAAGCACAAATTTGTAAACAATAAAGGCTTTTTGGTTTTACCCGCACCAGAGATATTCACTAACAAAAACAAATCTGAACACAGTGCTAGAAGAAGCACTGGAAGCAGAAAATTAGACAAACAGGAAATCTACAGTGGAGGTAAAGAGAACACATATTAGGTAACATAAGCAGATGCTGGGAGGTAGCAGTCCCTCAGGTGCAAAGATGTATTTCCATTAGTGGGTTTAATTCTCAGACACTAAATGGATGGTCTCTCATGTAAAAACCTACGTGGTATCCAGGCACTCCATTACCACACACACAGACTTGAAGGTATTTCCTGGATTAAGAGAAGATCAGTTCATGAATAGGAAAGAGTAAGAAAACTATAAATGCACAACTTTGCAAAGCAGCAGGTCAACAAGCTAATGATCTTCATGTATCTGAACAGTACAAACAACAAATCCTTATCTATATGCCCAGATACATAGTGTGATTCATTTGACCAAACTTAGAGAGTTATGCTAAATATCCTAGGTTAGTTTTATAGACAGTGGAAAGAAACAGACTCCTCTAGGATAGGACTCATCTCATCCTAAAGCAGACATCTAAATGTCTTGACTATAAAGGCTGACCAGCTCAGACACACACATCTAAAAATAGGTGTGATGAATCAGACATCATCTTTGTATCCATCATCACTTATCTCAGTTCAGTTCAGCTTTGATGGGTCCTGTCCATACATATGGATCCTGGTTATGATCAGGTCTTAAGAAGGGAGAGGAAGTATTTAGGAACTTTATAAGGCTAAGCTAGCAGTACTTAAATAAAAATAAGAACGAAAGTATTCTCAATAACGATCAAGGCAGAAAGCCCTACAAGTTAAGCGTATTAGGAAGTAGTTGTTTAAATAAAAAGTAATGGGAGCTTTAGAAATACCATCATTTCAAATTAGATAATTTTATTAGTAGTTCTCTTCCAGAGATTTAAAGAAATGTCTATAAAGCATAAGAGCTCTCATACAGGAGAGATGAAACCTGAAGCAAGAAAACAGTCATTTGGATTTTGTATTCAGAACTAGCCACAATCCCACACCTTTTCCATAGTACTACATAGGTACACATATTTACACATACAGGCTTTTTAGGTAAGCTTAAAGTCAAAGTACACAACATATCTGTCGTATCATTTGTATTGAGAGAACTGTGTACTTATATGTGCAATGTTCTGTAAATAAAGATTAACAATCTTTCACTGATATGTGAAACATTGTAAAATCTTAAAATATCCTAGTTTCTCATGCTAATGAGGTTTTTTGTCATCAGAGAGATGGGTTTCAAATTTCTCTCAAGCAGAAAAGGTCATACTGTGGTTCTGTCTATCAAGAAAATTCAGAATGAAACAATTACAGTTTAAACTCCTTATACTTTATGAAGACAGCCTGTATCTCAGCATTATTCCAAGAAAGGAGAGTAAGTGCTTTCCACGTGCTGACAACTCAAGGACATGTCAAAGTTTCCAGAGACACTTTTACCTTCATATGCAATTTAAAAATAATTAGGGCTCTTTTCCTATATCAGATATGTATCCCGCTTGTTCTTTGGACCTCAGCACATCAGTAGGAACAGCAGAGCCAATTGCTATGGGAACCATTTCAGGATGAAGTAGGAGTCAAGTAGGGGAACGGAGAATGGTGATACTCTTCTGTTCTCTCTCCAGAAAGCTAATTCAATGGGTGATGTAACTCCTGGAAATTCTGCCTTGCAGCAAGAAAAGAAAAGCACTTTGTCTGTTTATCTTGGCCGATAGAAAGTGGTGAAATGAACGTGATCCACAATCAGTATACAGAGATGACAATATGATCTTAAATCTAACAGAGATGCATTATATATTACAACTGAAATACGAAATCAGCAAAGTTTAACCAGAAATAACATATGAAATTGCCTATTGGTACAACTTTGCAAAAGATGCAGTAAATTCTTCACCCTTGGAAGACTCTGAATAAAAATCACACATCTTTCAAAAAGATAAATTACAGTTCTGAGGGACACTGGTGAACCTGACGTAGGAATCACTTGATGGATAGAGTAAATGGTCCATGGAAGTTCGGGCTAATGAAGTCAAGATTACCGTATTTCGCAAATTAATCTACTGGTAGGTTTTGACCAAGTTAGGACAGACAGCAGTAACAACAAAATCTAGAAACAAAGAACTAGCAGTTCTTGTTATAAGCACACCACACTCAGCCTACTAACACTTCTACCACCATGCCCATCATTGCCAAGATTACTGTATTAAGACTATTATTGATATACCAATATCTACATGCAAGTATCCCTTTCAAGGTGTATTGGGTTTGTGTGGCAAGGTTTTGGTAGCAGGGGGGGCTACAGGGGTGGCTTCTGTGAGAAGCTGCTAGAAGCTTCCCCTATGTTTGATAAAGTTAATGCCAGCGGGTTCCAAGACGGACCCGCCGCTGGCCAAGGCCGAGCCCATCAGCAACAGTGGTAGCACCTCTGTGATAGCATATTTAAGAAAGGGAAAAGAAGTTACAGGGGAGTTGCAGTTGCAGCCAGAGAGAGAGGAGTGAGAATATGTGAGATGAACAACTCCGCAGACACCCAGGTCAGTGAAGAAGGAGGGGGAGGAGGTGCTCCAGGCGCCGGAGCAGAGAGATTCCCCTGCAGCCCGTGGGGAAGACCATGGTGAGGCAGGCTGTTGCCCTGCAGCCCATGGAGGTCAACGGTGGAGCAGATATCCACCTGCAGCCCGTGGAAGACCCCATGCCGGAGCAGGTGGATGCCGAAGAAGGCTGTGACCCCGCGGGAAGCCCGCGCTGGAGCAGGCTCCTGGCAGGACCTGTGGACCCGTGACCGTGGACCCGTGGAGAGAGGAGCCCACGCTGAAGCAGGTTTGCTGGCAGGACTTGTGACCCTGCGGGGGACTCACCCTGGAGCAGCCCGTTCCTGAAGGACTGCACCCCGTGGATGGGACCCATGCTGGAGCAGTTCGTGAAGAACTGTAGCCCGTGGGAAGGACTCACGTTGGAGAAGTTCATGGAGGACTGTCTCCCATGGGAGGGACCCCACGCTGGAGCAGGGGAAGAGTGTGAGGAGTCCTCCCCCTGAGGAGGAAGGAGCAGCAGAAACAACGTGATGAACTGACCCAAACCCCCATTCCCCGTCCCCCTGTGCCACTCGGGGGGGAGGAGGTAGAGAAAATCGGGAGTAAAGTTTGGCCCAGGAAGAAGGGAGGGGTGGGGGGAAGGTGTTTGTAAGATTTGGTTTTATTTCTCATTATCCTGCTCTGATTTGACTAGTAATAAATTAAATTAATTTTTCCCCAAGTCGAGTCTGTTTTGCCCGTGATGGTAATTGGTGAGTGATCTCCCTGTCCTTATCTCGACCCACGAGCCTTTGATTTTATTTTCTCTCCCCTGTCCAGCTGAGGAGGGGGAGTGACAGAGCGGCTTTGGTGGGCACCTGGCATCCAGCCAGGGTCAACCCACCACACAAGGCCTACATGTTTTGTTTTGCTTTTCAGTCATCCGTTTTTCTCTGCTGTTTGGTATGTAGGTTGTGCCACAAAGGAGAGGCTTTACGATATTCCTGCCAGTTCCTCCCATGTTTTCCCATATAGAAAGTTCTCCTTACAACCTTTTAATAAATAGATCTTAGTCCCAAGGATAAAGGCTTGGCACTTCACTATGCATGCCTATATCATAGCACCACTTTGACTGCAGCTACCAGCACACCAAACTTAAGACAAACAACCCTCTGACTTTTATATCTTATCATTGCATTTCCACCCATCCCACAGGTTAAATGTCTTGCTTTATTAATACTGTTTTTCAAGTTTTGTGGAGAGAAGTTTACACTGAAGTTCATTCTTCTGGCTGTGGCTGTGGTTTCTGTCTATGTAGACTTAAAGATCAGACCTTTTTAAGGCACCTTTACCTTGTCAGGATTCAGTAAAGCAGTCCTTCATGTAAATGAGAATAGGATCAAGAGTATTTTTCCCATTGTACTACAAGTGCCTACATGACTGCTTGTATCAGTAAGGTTTAATAATTTAATAGGTATCACATAAATATTATAAACCAATTCCAGCTACCTGTCAGATCTTCATGTGAGTTTTCTTATGTATTGAGGAATTCTTATTTCTGTTAGTGTTGGTTTGGAATTGGAACATCATTGGAACAAAATGGTGAATGCAATTCAACATCCCTGCCTTCATAGTAAAAATGAACAAATATGATTGGACACCATTTAATCACCGAACTGAGAAAAATCACAAAACCCTCATGATTTTCCTTAAATGATGCATTTAACATCATTTTCAGAAAATTTTCCATTCCAATCTGCAATCTATGAAATACACTTGGTAAAGTACTGTAGCAATACTGGATCCACTCAGCAACAAAAAGCCAATTCCAAACAAAAATGTGAATAAAAGTGCATTTCTTTCTTCTTCCTGTTGCTAAATACCTCTGGAGTTAACATTCCTCACTGCAGCTTCAAACCCCACTTCTTCAAATACAGCACTCTGTTCACAACATTTGGGTCTTTGAATTTCTTGTGGTTTAGATGGTACCAAGCCATGCACTCCTAAAGGATTCCTGTGCTTGGAAATTGCTCATAAGATATTGGGGCAACACTTTTTCCCATTCCTTCTCTTTTTAAAACCCTGTGAAACGCCTACCTCCTCTTCACAACATTTCATCACCCTCCTGTTGATGACTCCTCTCTCTTGGATCCCTGCCTCTCCCACTTACTGTGGGCAGATGAGAAATCACAGAGCACTCAGAGTCAGTGGTCATGGGCAGGAGAAAGGAACTCTGGAGCAGTAATGATGTGAGCCCAGATAATGCATATGCTAACTGCGAGCAAGAAGATCCCTGCAGCAGGAAATGAGAGTAAGAGCCACAGACGGAGGAAATGGACAGCAGGACTGAGTACTTTGACTATGATGGACATAGAACATTTGGAGAATAACCAGAAGAACTGGATATGAACAGCTTCAGAGAACAGTGCTTCATTCCTTCTTTATTGCAGATTCCTTCTGTATGTTTAAAATATTTACTGTGCCTCTGTGCCAAACAAGAAAATGCTTCTAATGGTACAGTATCAGTTGGTATCTGAAATGGATAGATGGTACCTGAAAGTGAAGGACATTTTTATTTTAAAACATTGCCTATGCAAAAAAATGAATAAACTTTAATTGTGATGCAAAACCAAAATGTTTAATCCTTCAGTGGAACTACTCAAATCAGTCAAGTGGTCTGACCACCTCTTACTTTGGAAGAAACCTTGGTTTACTTCTCCTGACACTGTCCTGACACCACCTCCTGACATTGTCCAGCAGTTCACCATTCTCGGAGCAGTTTGTGAGGCTGCCACACTTTAGCCCAGCTACAAATGATCCAGAACTTAACAATTTATTTTTTTAATTGCTTGCCTTCAGAAGCAAAGCAGGCCCCTGCATTGTTTTATCACTGCTTTACAGTGAAAGCTAAGAAAATTGCAAGATGTGCCTGAGCATGACAGCAGAATGAAGACATCATTGGTAGTATTTCTTTAGAGGCTGACTGCACAAGTCACAAATCAAAATCATGTATATTGCTCCAAGAGCAATAGTATTCACCAGAGACTTGGATTCATCCAAACACAACACACCGGCATAAAAACTTGCACTGAAGTTGCCCTAAACAAAGTGTACTTAAATGCACCCATTTTTCCAGAATCTGATTATTCTGATGGATCTCCATTTTAATTTTAGAATCCGAAAAGAGGCATTTTATGAAACTTTTACAATAAAGATTACATAATATATATCTGTGTAGAATTTCACACAAGCAAAACATCCATGAGGAGACATGAGCAGGGAGGTGCAGAACAGGAGCAAGTGATTTTGTGAAGAATTTTGCAAGGGGTTTTCATGTTATTAGGAACAGAAAATCCCAAACATTTAATTTCTCCATGAAAGAGAATTCTGGAAATAATCCATTTTGTGTTAACTAAAATATTTAATCTTCATAAAAACAGTAGTTTAAATTTTGTCCTTTTTTTTATTTTGAATTTTAATGCGTAATATAGTTCAAAAGTCTCTACCATCTCAATTGAAATTCATTTTGAAAGAAAAATATAAGCGCATGTAATTTCAAAAATTATGTCCAGACTACCTAAACTATCCTTCCTTTGGCTTTTGAAATTAAGGCTTGGTGATAGCAACGTGATTTTGAAAGAAATTGCGCCCTGCATGAATAGTTCTCCTCACAATTTTCTCCTTATACAGGAGTTAAAAGCAAGACTAGAGAGCAGAATATGTTTCCCCAGCATCACAAAATTTCATCTATGAAAAAGCTACAAAAGGGGAGTCATACCCATGCCACAGCCGTGTGCCACGTGGCAGCCGCAAGCCCTTCATCAGCTCAGGTGAGGGGTGGCCTGGGTGCCCATGGGGGTGGCACAGAGGACCTTCCCGGTCTTCACTCCTGGCCGCAGTTCTGCCACCACCCCGGTTCCCTGCATGCAATATGGCTTTGCTGACCTGGTTTCCAGGTTTTCTGGCTAGACATGAGAGACCAAAGAAGGATTTTTTGTAACCGATATAGATGAAGTGGGGGTGGTGGGAAATGAGTTCTCCGGACCGTCTGCTGAAATCCCACTGAAAGCCGGAGGTGATGGAAACGCATTGTTACTACAGCTTGTTACATTAAAATTCCCACAGACATCTAGGGTAGGCTCTAGCTGACGCAATACAGATCTCCACATAGGAGACATCTACTTCTGTACTAGCCAGCTGAGGCTCCCTTTATACTTCACAGAGAGAAATAAGCTTTCTCTAGGATACAATTCTTTTTATCTTAAAATAGTCACCTAAAATAGGTCAGATGAATTTTTCCACATAGAAGTGCCTACTCCTTGACGGTACAGGAAACCCCGCCACACTAGCTGAAGGGAGATAGCCCCAGCCCAGACCTCCAAACCCAGGTCAGATGAACCCCAGTCCTAGCAGGGCCCTTCTGCCCTGGAGATGCCTGGGAACACCCCCGGCTTCACAGCACCAAACTCCTCTCCTGGGTTGTCAGCCCTCACTGGATCCACCAACCAACTCCTCTGCTCAAGTTCCTTATGGCTTGGAAGCAGTGACAGCAAAACAAAAAATGCCAAGCCCAAATCATTTTTCTCACATCAGATGTCTGCATATACCATCCATATATGTAAGGTGCATTATACTGAGTAACTTCAAAGGCCTGAAATAAATGAAGGGTGACACTAAGAAGACAGAGTAAAAAGACTGAATTACTTCAATGAATAAAGACCGAGTCCTTTGGGGCCAAAAGGTAGGAAAGACTACATTTCTTTTTGCTCTATGAGAATTAGCTCAAATAACATTTAGAAAGGGTTAACATAAGGCAACTGTTGTGTACCCTTTGTACATCTCTGAACCTCTGCTGCACTGAAAAGTCAAACATTATAATAAAACTGAAACTGGATACCTTTCGTGGCAGTTCACAAGAATAGCTTATAAGGAATTTAGCCAGGCTCATCTACTTATTCTTTTTCTTAAATATATGATTTAGAAAACAAAGAGCTATTGCCTGGAATCATAATAAAGACTTTTTTTTGGGAAAAAAATATAGATAACAGAATACCTTTTCTTCTTGTTTTCAGTTAGACAGTTCTAATAATAGGGATAGTGATATGGCAGTTTAGGAAAGCTAAAATTAGCATTTGACTAGTATTTTATGGTTCACAATTTTCATGCCTACTATACTGTATTGAGAAACTGTATTCTCTAAGACGCAAAATACAATACCTTGCTCATGTGAATGTTAGAAGTCAAGAACTGACTTACCAAACACATGGTCTTCTAGTAACTTCCTAGGACACCAGTTTACAAAAGTTTCCAAATGTCAAGTCTTCACCAAACATGAATGACATGATGCTTTTGTTTTCTATGCCTGTCCTGGCAGATGGTTTCATAGAGCATCTCAGAAGACATGAATGTACAAGATGGAGTTACAGATCATATGCAATGAGTCGCACACGTGAAAACCAATAGCTATTTTTTCTTGTTTATGAAATAATACTCTGATTAATAAGTGATGTTATGTCTTAATGCCATTGCAAAATGTCTATTTTTTTACTTGCTTTTAGCAGAAATTCCTGTACACATACAATCAAAAAAACTTAGCGTAATGCTTCAGTTTACTGCATCTTGAGCCTGAAGCAGAAGGTTTTTTCTTATTTAGGTAGGATAAGAAAACAAGCATGCCTTGAAATTTTCACTGTAGAAATAATTTGCTTATCAATGTCACTTTCAGTGACTGTTCCATTGCTGTTTGGTTTTTTGTGAATAAGCACATAAAGGTATGCCTTAAATAAGCCAGCACACAGCTATCATGTTATTGTGTCATTCCATTACAAAGGAACCAGTTTATTACCAAAGAAAAAACAACCAGCCTTTAAGTCAGACTGGGACATGTTGTATCATCCCTGTCAGAGATGGTACATATTAGGATAGACTCAGCCAAGTGTCAACAAGCAATCTGAGTGCAAATCAGCACTACTCAGAAAATCCCAGTGGTAGAGTTAAGTCTATTTGTATGCTCAAGCCATGTCCCAGTTACAGCATGTGAACGTTTCCTGTAAACATCGTCCCTAATCAAAGCACTGGCTTCACAGTCCTTGTATTGGCTACTAACTCACAGAAAACTGGGTAAGAACAGAAGAATAACTTTGAAGGACCAAAATATTGTCCTTTATCCACCAGTAAAACTATTTTTAGATTTGCCTAAGCCTGTAAGAATCCACCAGCCTGGTCACCCTGAGGATGGCGTAGAAGGAGAGCCTCCAGATGTCAGCCGTATGGTGAAAGACACAAATAAAGTGATACGCAGACAGTTCAATTATACCTGGCTGTCCACCCCCACGGGTAAAAATCTCAAGGGCATAATTTCCCCTGCTACACTAAAAAGCTGCTCCATGGTTCGATTCACAAATCTGCAGAAGCAGTTTTTCTGCCTTCCCACACCCTTTGTCCAACACTTCAAGGATTAGGGCTCTCCACACAACCCAAGTTCAGCCCTGCTTCAGTTAGAGGGGGGAAACACATCACACACCTCTCCAAGATGCCTCTGCTTGAGGTGGCTGGAAAAGAGGGACATATCAGTCCTGTTAACACTGTCCTTCTGGTATAAATAAACAAACATTGCAGACATAGATGTACCATTTGAGGGACAAGCAGCCATCTACCAAACTAGAAGATCATTTTCACTCGCTTGCTCTTCATTCTCAGTGAATATGTAAGCATTTTTTTTACATGGAAGTACTACATCATGAGTGTTCAAGGGATTCCCACTTTGAAGGAATTGACAACATGGTAATTAGGAAATGCACATTAAACCATAGGAGACCTGAAAGAAATCAGTCAAAGAAAGCATTCAGTTCTCAGCTCAGTGCCAAAGCCACCAGGTTATAAAGTACTCTGCCGAAGAAAGTTTTCCCAAAGGCTCCTGCTGAAACAGCTTCATTTAACACAAAGAACTCAGACAGTTCTTGCAACAGTGCTCCCTTTGCCTCATAGTTACCATTCGCATTCTGGAGTAGTGACAGCTTAATTAGTTGAGATAAAACAGTAGCAAAGCAAAAGACTGAGAACCCTCCCCAAAACACCCTACCATGCAGTAGGGCAGTGCTCTCTCATGGGAGGCAGAGGACGTGAATTCAAAACCCCAGGGACACCAGACAGAGCGCAACCCTGCTCCCCTGTGCTCATGAATGAAGCTACAACGTCGTTCAAGCCCTGTGCAACATCATATGTTGGGTGACGTGATTTCTTTCCATTTCTTATTTCAGCAAAAGCAAGACAAATATTTTTGGATGTAACTTTTCTTTTCTCTATCCCTAGTTAACTATGCCAAAAAGTCAATTATCTGTCCCACTCCTGAAAGATCTCGCATCCAAAAAGCCAAGTATCTATATTTTCTACTTAAAAGAAAGTTAATTGAAAGGTTGTATGAGGTCACGTATGGCAGATCGGGGCTCACAACATTAATAAACAGAATCAGCTCTCTTGCATCCATACTGTCCCTGAGAAACTATTAAATCCAAGGACCTCTGTAGCTTGTCTGTAATCAGCGCTTAAAACTCGAGACTGCGCGCTCTAGTCTCAGAATCAGGAAGAAAAATCAGAAATCTTAATGCCCCACATTTTGTTAACCTCTTGCAAGTCATCATGATATGTCTTTTTCCAGGGGTTGTTTCAAAAAGATAATTATAGATTACTTCAATATTTCAATTCAAATTGTAGAGGTCAGTGCAACAGAGCTGAAGTTCTGCGATTCAAATCTATTGAACATTTATGTGGGGAAAAATCTTTTGGAGTTGCTCCTAGAACTGGAAACTATGCAAACACAATTAACAAATAAACATCCACCTACACCCCCCCAGCCCAAATGAAACAGGATTAAAAGCACTGGATCTGAGCAAATACCAGTAGGTTTTAATTGCTGCCCACTTAAACTCACATCTACACTTTCCAGTTATTTAAGCTGAAATGTTACTGCACATCTTCATCTTTTTACATGAGAAACTAAGATGTATGCATTTCTCAGGACTGCA
The DNA here is from genome assembly GCF_018139145.2 of Gymnogyps californianus. NCBI lineage: Eukaryota > Metazoa > Chordata > Aves > Accipitriformes > Cathartidae > Gymnogyps > Gymnogyps californianus. The sequence goes on from NC_059472.1 coordinate 68,202,948, forward strand.
TATCTGTAATTACATTTCCAGTAGGAACTTAAAAATGAATAAATAAAACAGTGAATTGTATTAAAAGTAATTTACAAGACAGACATTTTCTTAATGAGTATATGCAGTTGATACATTTGTGTCACATTATTAAACATGGAAGCTATCCTCAAGTAACTTTATAGCATATGGGATCATGTTTGTTATATGTTAAGCACTTCAAAAATTACACATAAGTGCTTATGAACCAAATGCACAATTAAAATTACATTAGAATTTCTCCCTTGGATGATTTTCTAGAGCTTCAAAAGAAGACATATAATACCTTCTTCCCATTATATAAGGCAGTGCAACTGTTATTGGTGTAATAATGTCAAATTTTAATAACTTAATCATAACAGTATAGTCCATGTTTAAAGGTTTATAGATAAGCAAATATGTTTAGATGCACTACTTTGCAACTGCAAAACATTAAGCAGTTTACTACTGTATATGAAGCCTATATGCACATATGCATGTAAGTGTGGATGAGTCTGAGGGCGCAACATGCCTCCGATGTGGGAGGCAGAAGTTCAAATCAGTGAAAATCTCCTTAAGAACAGGTTTACAGGCCCAGATCACCCTGATATGTGAGTCCCTCCTCTTAATTTTGTCGCAATTGTTTTGGCCAGCCTAAAAGACAGGCCTTAGAAATTAATTGTGTTGATTTAATTTCTGCACAGAAGATAAAGAGAGATCTCATACCTAGAATAAAAAGTAAAAAACACAGCTCTTCTCAAATTTGAATGTATTACGACGACAGATATCATCCCAATACTCTTTATATCTAGCTCCTCGGAACTCTCACCTCTTGTATCAGCCCTTAATTTTTCCCTGAACCAGCAAGCAAGGCTTTACACAGGCAAACACCCTGCCCCGACGGCGCAGCACAGACCTGTCTCCTGCTCACGCAGAAGCAGAAATAGAAGGCGGCGATCTATAGAGCTGTCACCGGAGAAAGCAGGAAGAGCAAGACGCAGAAGACAGTGCAGAAGAACAGAGCAACTCAGCAAGCCATGGAGTTGGGGAACGCTTTCCGGGTACCTCTGAAACACCTGAAGAGCCATAGGTGTTCGCCATCCCTCCTAATTCGCATGCTCTTTATTCCTGCTTCTAGCACCGGCAGGGCACGATTGCACTGCAAGATCCCCATCAGAGTCAGGCATCCACCTAACAGCCCAAACTTTTCCGGACAGCCACATTTGCTGTATTTCAGCAGAGCGGGATTTGCCAGGAAGGGATTCGGTTGCAAGCTTTCAAAAGCGTGCTCACAGAGGAGGCTCAAACGTTACACAGCTCTACACCTATGCCCATTTACCTGTGTGTCGTGGAATGATACCTGGAGTTCATAGTTCTTCAACATCCATGAATGCTTGTATAAATGTTTCAAGGCCAAACGGACAGCAGGCAACACACCTGCCGTTAGGTTTCTCCGATCAATCAGGCAGCTGGTGGGTGAAAGCCCAAGAAGGGAGAGGCGAGTGCGATCCAGTTCCTCAGAGCTCCTGATTATCAGTAACACAAACAGCACCAGCGTGTGTAGTTTCCAGTTGCAGAAAACCATCTTTCTTTGTGCTTTTCTCTTTTTTCCTTCCCTTCCCCTGCAGCCCACATCCCTGAAGAGCAGGCCTTAGATTCCCTGGTTGCCTGACATTTTGCAGCTTTCCTTTGCTTCAGTCAGCTGTGTCCCTCTAAGAAAGGAGCTAATTGTTATTAAAGGATAAAGACCTCTCTACGGCTGGCTTTTCCAATTTGGACAGTAATCCAGCTCACAGCAGTGCTGTGAATCAATACTTCCCAAGAATAATCTCTAGGCAAATTGCTCTGCCAAGTCTAATTTTAAATGTGTCATTTTAAACATTTCTGTAGCAGAAATATTCATCCATAGGTGACAAATCAATAAACAAACTAGTATGATTCCTTTGAAAATAGATATTCTAGGGATTGATCAAAGTGGTTGCATACTGAACTTGTATTTGCAGCAATCTGTACACCGTTAGGTCAGAAGATGATTGCTTCAGTTTGTTTTATCTTGCACAGATCACATTTTCAATTGGCTTCATACAGACCAAACAGAGAATACGCTGTCTTGAGTATTGATAATATTTTATATACTTCTAGTGCAAAAGCTGTATCAGCTTAAAGCTGTATATCCTCTGTCTGATTCTGCTTTTCTCAGAAACCCCATGCTTCCCTTGAAATCAGTGCTAGTTGTAAGCATATACAGAATTCAGCCTGTTCCTCCCCTGTACAGTCACATAGCTTTTGACAGGCATTTCACATATTGTCGTAGCTAGCTAAGTAATTTCATCACACTATTTGCAGTTTTCCAAGTAATATGCCAGGCTATGGAATAGAACGGATGCTATGCATGCAGAAATGCAGAGAAAATAGTAACGCTGGAGAAAATCTGCTTTGCTGCAGGATAATCAAAACTCGCCAGGGGGAGAAGGGAGTATATACAGGACCACCACACCAGAGAAGAACCTGCACCTCTGCTCCCCAGCACTCGCAGCCTACCTCACCCCTCAGGCAAGCACCATCCTCCCTGCCCCCTTCACAGCAGCAATGCCACTCTGCTCTCGTGTAAGCAGCTGCCTGGGTGATCCCTTCCCTCCATTCAAGCGGCCAGCTCTCCCCATGCACAGAAAGCCCCCCCCACCTACTGGGATGCTGTCATGGGCAAGGGAGGGAAACGCAAGAGCCAAGCCCAGGGACAAGGAGAGGAAGAACATCTGGCCCGGGAGATGCTTGTTTGTCCAAGAAGAAAAAAAGCTCCGATTTTCAGCGCAGTGTCATTATATATGCAGCTGAATAGCAAATTGTTTTCCCATCTTGTGGAAATTCAAGATTTCAAAAGAAATGCCCTGTGCCAAGCTGGGATGGAAATCCAAAACCTCAAAGGTTTTCATGACTCAATAATCTGAAAGGAAAACAAATGGAAGGGCTCATAGGCAGAAGTTTAATTTGGTATAAATCAAATTTGAAATTATATGTTCAGAGCTTGGCAATTTATTTTGTGAACAGTTGACATTTCAAAACTAAGTATTAGTTTGCTGCAGAAAGTAAGGGTGTTTTTTTAATTTTAATTTTCAAAACACTGTGTTCCAGGTCAATAAACTATTCTGAAACTGACATGCAACTAAAAAGCTTCTACAGAAAATCTCCAAATAAACATTTTAATTTATAATTACAATCTATATATTGCATGACATGAAGGCATGGAAGTAAATAGATAAATAAAAGTAAAAAGAGCAAAATAATATTGAATAAAGAAGCAATAAATGTCTGCCTTGGGCCCAGCAAATAGCCCCAAGTAGGAGATATGCTTAATTTATTACTAACTGGCCACAGTGACTCTTCTGCCAACTCACTTGTGCAACTTGGGTGGGCAAGAAAAGAGCCCAATCAATTATTATTCCTCTCCATGCATTCTTGGACACAAACACGAGGTGAAATAGAAATACCTGATGCATAATCCTTGCTTTTCTTTGTCACCATTGCCTATAGTCAGAAAGCAGCAAGGCTGTACAGAGCCCTTTGTGTGGGGAAGGAGATACTGTTTTTCTTCCTGTACAACGCAATGCCCAAATCAAATGCAGCAAGGTCAAAATTTATTATGGGAATTCCCTAGACTGAGAAATTTAGCACATTAGCTGGGCACAACGCTAAGTAGGAAGCACTCTCTGGTAGCACAGTCCAGCATAGCAACAATTTAACACAATGACTTAACAGGTATTTTCTGTTGCTTAGTCTTATGATTCTATAATGTGATTATTGAAAACGTATTTTTTAAACATTTTTTAAACTCAGGATGAAATTCTTCTCTGAGCAGAGGGCCAGTGTAGGCCAAGATTTGCTTAAATCCCATTTAATACCTTTCTTAGAGGCTTAAACAGGATTTTGTTGGTGAACAGTCCTTGGACCAGCCTTCTTTACCAGCATTATTTCAGCATTGACTACACTAAGGGACAGGAGGGGAGGAAAGTGGGAGGCATTCATGCTGCCAAACCTCAGCAGCTAAGGTGCTCTGAACTGCTCTTCTTCCTATGCCTAAATCTTTTCACCAACTAAGCGGGAACATGGGGCTCCATGAGTCATAGCTTTGTCTCATATTTAAGTAACAAAAAAATGTGGTTTGAATATCCGATATCCTCTTCTGCGTTCAAAAAACACCTCATTCAACCCCTGTTGCCCAATCAATGGCTTTAAATTCATGAGAGAGCAATGGTGTATCAGAGGCTATGAAATAATTTCCAGCACCATATGGATGGACATACATTTTAAGGACGTACATTTTAGGGAGCATCACCTCATTCCATAGATATGTGACTGGCTTCAATCTAGACCAGTCTTTTTTTCTCCTTGTGCTACTTTTGGGTCTCCTCAGCATTGCTGCATTTAACCCATGCCTGGCAAAGGAACAAACAAGATCATGTACTAGTGCGGCCTTGTGTTACTTGCTTCCTTAAAATCTGCTTCCTGACAGAAACATTTAACTAACCAGACAATTGTTTCTTATATAGTATTTTTATTGCTAATTAATCCTGTAATATTTGTGTCAAAACATGCCGATATGTTTTCATTTTGATGAAAAAACTAGCCATGTTTGCCATGCACGTGATTGATCATACAGGTATAATTTTCCAGTTTAGAATAATATCTCCTGAGGCTTAATACCTACAAAAGCACGTTGTTATGCCCCTGTCACATTTGAAGATAGAGTCTTTCAACTGAGTTTACTCAACACCCTCAGAATTTACTACCAAAACATAACAATTGTGAAATCTTAATCTGATAAATTAACTCACTGCATCTTATATACATTTCTCAAATGTGAAGCTGAATTTCCACAATTATTTGAAATAGTACTAATTTTGAAAATTGATTTCAGTGTCAGAAAATGAAGGCCGTTTCATTTTAAACCCTGCCTTCCCCACTATTTTGGGAGGCCTTACCAAAGGTAAATAATTGTTCTTCAGCACAGTAAGGATCACTACAGCTTTTGCAAGAGCTAGCTGAAAGCCTTAGGACAGAGCTGGTGACCAGATGACTCACTGTTGGCATCTCCTTTATGAGATCTGCACAAACTGAGTAATTTTCAGAGAGGGAAACTGTAGGAGGAAATTGTGCTCCCTTGTAGGAGCACAGTCCCTGAGAACTTAAAAAAGAAAAAAACCCAAACACCTGGCATAAATATATTGCCTATAGCCAATACTTTCCAAAGGCAAAAGGAGAAATCTTTTCTGTGTTGTCCTCCTTACTACATTATCCTCTGCCTTTATAGCATTTTAAATTGAGTTCTCAACCCCCTGATCAGTATTTCTGAACCATAAATCACTTAAAGAGTTATTAGTTCATGTAAAAGGTTGACTACAGACTGTATTAACTGTGTTAAAGGCTGGCTACATATTTAAGCTATATGTCACCTCACGCCTCCCACACAAAACTTCCTCCCGCTTTAGTAACACCCATTAACATTTATAGGATGTTCTAATCCCAGCCTCAAATGTTAGTTTTTTCAAAGTAGGTTATCATTCACCCTTCTTGTCCCATGTGTCTCTGCTCTTGCTGCTTAATCGCTCAGTGTAATTAGAGTACAGAGCACTCACACATCCTAAGAAACCTTGGTAATGCATTGGAAACCATTATGATTTATTTTGGATGGCAACTCCTGTTCTTATATCAAGACCAAGCCTCTACCTATGCCAAGAGCAGCTTCAATATTGAGACACTATTATCTGTTCTAACGTGTCCCAGCTTTTTAAGTAGCCGGCTGTTCAGATAAAATTATTTATCTTCCACAGCATCACCCAAATGACCAGGCTATCTACTTCCAACTGCCCTACCAAGACTGACCAGAATTGTTGGTAGCTAGTGAGATTCATCTGGAGAAGGCAAATGAAAATTTAATTTTTCCCACAAACCCTAGTGTCTCACTCCTCATATGTAGCCTGAAAATCTCATCTCTGCTTCCTTTCCCTCTTCTCCAGCATTGCAGCACAAAGATCAAATTCATTTCCTCCGTTCTGAACAGAAGGCTTGAAGAAAAGAGATAAAATTACTAGTATATACAGCATCAGTGAGATTATTCCTGAAGTAATAGATCAAATTCTAGTGGCAGCACTTTGAGAATGAAGATGACAAACTGTAAAAGATTCAGAAGAAAGCCACAGGAATGCATAAAAAGCTGGGGAGGGGGGGAAAGCAGCAGCTCAGTCTATCTGGTTTAACGTTCAGAGGCAGCTTAATCTGTAACTTGCTCTTTAGTGGATGAAAAAATGATTTCTAATAATAAACTTTTGAACTCATTGGTCAAGGAAAACACACTTTCTACCCTTCAGTAAACTACCCCCTTTAAATGAAATAACCTTTATTAGATCAGTTAAAAAGAGCTGTTTGCTGCTGTAACTACACTAAGGGCTTCTGCTGACATTGAGATAACACCTCCTGATACCCACCAGTGACATAATTGTGCCAGCTGTATAGACCTGCCTTGAGTAACAAGGCCCTAGGGACACAATACTCCCACTGTGTCACTCCTCTTGTTTACAACGTACAAGCTGATATTTTTGCCAAGGTCAAACGTACTCTTTCCAGATATGTTAATTACAAAAATGACTATTTTTTAAATGACTGGTTTTTAAAAATACCTGTAACTTGAGTACTTCTCAATTACAAGATCTTTGAGATGCAATAATCTAATTCTAAAGGATATTTAATTCTGATAATACTGACACCAATCCTGAAAGGATCTGTATCCCAAAGGCTGAACAAAATCAGCATTTTATTCCACCAGGCAATTTGAAACTTTAAAGCAAGTAACTATGAATGCCTTTGTTCTTAATTAAAAGTGGCAATTCTAGGTCTCCTCCTCACAGAAGCATGTTGCATTTTCATAGGTGGGCTGGCTTTCTAAAGTGCTGAGCATTCAGCAATTCCCATTTATGTTGACAGAAAATGCAAATCACTCGGTGCTTTTGGAAAGCAAATCTTCAGTTCAGGGACCTAACCTGAAACTTTGTTTTTTTAAAAAGAAGCAATCTGGAGCTGATACCATTAGCATTCTCTGCAGCAAGAAATGAGGGCGGAGGGGAGCTTGGCTAAGTTTAAAGATCTGGAATGCAAAACTTTTTGTATCACTTTCTCTACGTAGTGGTAGCTATTGCTATTTAATTTCTTTTACTGCATTGCATAAAGTCTTCCTGACACTAGCACATCCCTCCAGATTAGAGTCTCACCAACAACATGGAATTTGGTCCTGCTTACAATTTTTAGAAAGGGAGAAAGTGGAAGGAAAAAAAAGAGAAAGTTGGCTCTCTATCTTGGTCAACCTCCTGTGAATTACTAATACTTAGGGCTCTCTGAATTCACAGGGGAGAGGGGAAAGCAACACCCAAGGCACTTTTACAGAACTTTAAAATTATATGAAAGACTCCACAGAAATGCAGAGTTTAATGTTTTTATACTATATGTGTATACTAAAATATCTCTATATGATGCTATTAAGATACACAAGAGTGCATGTCTGATAATCACAATGCTTGAAAAATGTTACGTGTTATATTTTGTACCACACTAAGTGTTAATCTGTCAAAAAACGTCACTTTATATAGAGTAAAAATTGTAAAGAAAGATACATGTTCTTTGCTAGAAAAACATTAAATTCCCTGTGAAAGCAGGAGCAGTAAACAGTGGAAAGGAAGTTAATTAACATCCCAAAAGGGGCCTCTTACTACTTCTCCCTGGAGGTTTTGGATGTAAAATGGTTACTTAGACACCTATTGTGTGTATGAATCTTCACATAATTCTGTAGTTCAGTGAAGCTGCAGCAGCAGCTGAGGCCTACCATAGGTAAATGGTAAATTAAAATACATAACTACTTTAAGGAAACAAAAGATTGAACAAATATATTCTTTCAAAGATATATGGTAGAGTTCTTTAATCAAAAAAACTGAGATTCTGGAAATAACTCAACCGGGCAGACAGGATGAGCTCCTCTAAATGGGGATCGTGGCAAAATGGTCTTATGGAAAAGGTGGATGTAGAGAAGAAAATGGGGTTCAGCCAAGAATTCAAAAAACATTCTGCAGAACCAGCTACTCAGTGAAGGAGCACATGAATCCGGCAGACCCAGTGTGCCAAGAAGCAAAACCTAATAAGGTTTTCACTTCTGGCCTGGGACAATCTTTAGAAGGGAAGAAGAATTCCGATTGAAGCAGGATCTAATCCATCAGAGCCCTTCATACAAGGCTGGAACCCCTGGATACCCATAAAAAAGTCAGAAAGCCTTGGTCACCCTGCACAGCCCGCCTCGCTGGTGATTTCCCAACTCTGTAGCCAGGAAGGCATTGCAGGTACAGCGACATGTGCAAAAGCCAAGAGCTGCCACTCTCACAGCATCAGCGGTTACAGGGTCAGCAGGGTTTAAGCTGGAAATAGCAAAGGACTTTTAAAGGGATTTCAAGCAAATCACGGAGAAAAGTTCCAGGGAGGAGAATTTTGGGGGATCCTGAAGACAAGATTGGCGGGCTTTCTAAAGCACATATTCTAGTTCACAGTGGAGCAGGCAGAAATCTCCAAGTGAAATATATGGCCTGTATTGTAAGAGCTGAATAATCCTAATGGTCCTCTGATCTTAAAACTCGTTGATTATTTAAGAGAGGTACCATGGCCATAGTGGGAAACCTAAGCTTTCTAATCCTATCCCTCAAACTCGTGGTGTTCACTTTAAAGCAACTAGTCCATTATCTGGGCCTTCATCTCTCAGGAGCCTCAGTAACAACAATTTGGACAGCCCTGCTGAATTAGCCCTTATATTCTTTGTTCTTTGTGACTATTATTTTCAGAGAGAAGGTGGATATTTGCCTTTAATTTGTTAGCTTTCATTTTCACATTTGAGAATACTTATTTGGAAAATACTATAGATAAAATTGTCAGAACTAAAGGCCAATGATAATGAAAAACTAATGGCACAGAAATTGGATATCAATCACTGACTTGGCAATGAGATTACATGGTTATTCCATCACAAGGAAAAAAAAGTGTTTGCCAGTCAGTATGTCCTGTTTCCACTCAGCAGGCAGTATCAAGTGGCCTCCAAATCCAGCAGATCTTACCCACAGCAAAATCCTCTGCAAACAGAGGAATCCCTGTCTAGCAAAGAAGACATCCCACAAGTGACAGTGGCATGGCAAGGGGAGACACAGCATGACTGAAAATATATTCCAGCTATTCTTAGGGGCACTACAGTCTTTAAGTCAGAGCGATACTGTGGCCAAACCAGTTTGCTTCAGGAGTTAGGCTACTGGTCCATTAATGCTGGAGCCAGGGGACCACGAAAGTACTGCAAATCTCATTTCTAGCTCAGCTAGACCCACAAATCAGAGAACAGTGCATCTGGCTCCTGAAAAGCTTCAGACTCTGTCACTGGTTTAGTTCCAGGATTCCTAGTACAAAAATAAATTCAAAAAAATGTGATGTATGTGCACTGTACCCTCTCAGTTTGGAATCCCACAGTCTGAAATAGAGCTCCTGGGATATATGGGGCTGCTGCGTATTAACACACATCTCCACAGGACTGAGTCACACCCGGGCTGACTGGCCTCAATGTACCTCTCTGCTAGTCCCAGCTGCTCCAAAAATTATTTGAGCCAAAATGGATCACAGAGGGTTTTCCTCTGTTAACTTCCACCACTTGATTCCCTGAGCCATACCTCTGTATGCAACGGTTCAACCCTTCCTAAGGAAAAGTATCTCCTTTCCTGCGATAGCAATGGCCTCCACTTGAGTTTCACGAAAGAGCTGTTTGGCTCCCAGCTTCTTCAGTTTGCTCAAATGCATTGTTCTTCCACCATATGCCATGGAAACATCCATAAAGCAATGAAATTGAAAGCAGAGAACAAAGCTTGAGACATGCATGCATCATCATGCTCAGATCATTAATGTGAGATGATGATTTGTAGCCTTGACATGCGATGCTATTTATGTTGTCATCCCAAATAGTTACGTGTATTTAATTAAAACAATATAAATATTACATTGACAACTTTTTGTGTGAATGCCATCATTAAATCTCTCTCTTCTAGCTCCTTCCTCTCCCTTTTCCTATTGCAAATATTTTCTTCACAGTTATCACCCGGATATTACACCCCATCTTTTCCACAAACTTGAGTAATTCACTCTGGTTGATAACCATATCAGAAGATAGGGCCTTCCCCCTCTTTCTTCAAATGTAAATGGAAACTCCTTCTGGATTTATTCAAAAAAACAATTTTTCCCTGCTGATGGAGCGTGTTTGGCATCTGAATCAAAAGATTCCATAACAGTGTGTTTTGCAGTATGCATAGGATAAGTTATACATGAAATTGCGAGACATATGCCAGAAAATGATACATTGGCTTTAATCTCTTTGCAGAGATATTTAGAGGATATACATTCTGCAGGTCTGGGATCCGCACCCAGAGGAGTGGGTGCAGTGAATACATGATTTCTCTCCTCTCCCCACCCACATCTTAGCATCAGCAGAGAAGCCAGCATAGAATTAACATAAACACTTAACTTTTAGACTATTCCCTCCAAGTTTACAAAACTCTAAAGCAAAAAGAGGTTATGTTGCAAATGGAGCCATATTACGCGAAAGTCAAAGGGGACACTGACTATTTAAAGAAATATGTCCCTTCCAAGCAGAACGTCGCCAGCAGAGTAGACAGTGATCGTCATCCATACACATAGCGTATTGCATTTTAATGCTACACTCTTTGCATATATCAGACAGCACAAGTACTTGGTAATATTTAAAGGTAAGAAATGACCCAACAACTTCAACATACGCCAGACACAAGCTCATCTGACGATACAAGAACAAATGTCTGCCAGTTCAGTCTGCTGTAAACTGGACCCTCTTTTAGACCCTGACATCTCCTGTGTATTCAGCTGACTGCTACTCTTAGATGACCACAACACCTTATCTGTCCCATTTTGAGCACTACTTTAAACATGAAGATAAGGCTCCAGACAATTTAGTACTCAGAGCACTCACAAGCGTGTCAGGGCTCACCCCCAGATTCCCGACTTGGCTTTGGTACACCATACTTCCCCGCCCAAATCCAGCTGCTGTCGGACTGACTTGAATCTATGCCTCCTAAGACAAAGGGCCTAACCAACACACTGTGTGCACTTCTTTTGGGGCGGGGGGTGCCCATGCTCAGTTCTGTTAGGGCAGAGTTTGTCAGATGGCAACCGGTAGCTGTTTGTCCCTCTCTGAGGACCATCAGGTGCTACTGAATGCTGAGCTCCACACTCCTGGATAGACACCTTATTTTGCACCACTGACACAAACCCGCTCTCCTGTTTCCAGAATATGTTCCCCATCCTTAGTAAAAGTAAATATGACACTTACTTCCACTTGCAGGAACAAGGTATGAGTCGACTTTGTCGACACCATTCATGACCGGACTTTCTGGAAAAGGCATCTTTATTTGGAGGCTGAGGGGTCTTTTTTAACTTAGAATAGCTGGTAGGAATGACCCAGACTGGTGCACGGCCTGTACAACTTTCTTAAACTTTGAGGGACGAGGGCTTTACTGAAAATACAGATAATTTTTTAGTAAAAGAAAAAAATAAAGAGAAGATCTACTTATAATATACCTAGACTGCAACTTCTTGTCAGATAAATTAGGCAAGGCACTTTCTACTTAACTACAGAATAGGAGAAGGCAAATATGTATTAAATGTCAGTAAGTTCACATTTTCCTTCAGATTTTGTGGAGTCCTGTGCATTTTCCAGAGCTCACCCTTCCATGCCAACCTGCTATTTAAAGGTATTAGAGTGTATTATTACACAAAGATGAGATTATATCAGGATTACCACAAATTATTTGTAGTAGTCAGAGAATATGAAATAATCTCATCCCCATAGTATGAATATTCTTTCCTCTTTGTGATAATATACCCCACCTACTTCTGGAAGATATTTTTTTCAGCTTGTCAAGACTCACTTCGATCTTCAGAAACAAGTGACAGAATTCTAACTTGCACACACAGCTTTCTTGAATATACGTGTTTAGATTCAAAACAAATTCAGCCTGTCTGTGCACCACTTGCAGCACTGCTCCTACAAGAAATCAGAAAATATATCCCATATTTGAGGGAAGATGTCCAGATGCAGAAGGGCAGATATTCAACTTCCATTACAGCCCTTGTCTTCTTCCACTATGCCTCTTCCTCTAGTTTCTGCATGGTCAGGTTTTGCCTGATACAAATTAAATACTGTTGAAATCAATAATATTGTCTACTAGAATGTTTAATTCCTTTATTTTAGGATTATTCTGGTTTTTTTCCTGTAACAGATGTGTGTCAGGGTGCTTAAGCAGAAATCATCTTTCCTGATTTACATGAAGTTGTGAACTACATCTAGTGTGTAGAGCTTTTTATTTCATTATTTTGCAAAATATTTCTTTGCATTTTCAACCAACTGAAGTTACAATCACAGGGACGGGAAAAAGAAGAAATATTACATCACGGTTATTGATCCAAAGCCATAAACTATCAAGCACCCTTAACTTCTAGGACCTGGTCCAAGGGCCGTTGGAATCAGTGAATTACTGCCATTAATTTCAATGGGTTTTGGATGAGGCTCTTTACCGATGATCACTTTATAAATTCTCTAGTTTCTAAAATAACGTAATTATGAAATTTTGCCTAAGAGTCTCATCTAGAGTTTGCTCCCGCTCTCATTGAAATGAACAGCACAAATTAAAGTCACTAACTTAGACCAGGGTTCTGCAAACACCTATACCTGAGCTTTGTTTTATTGACTGAGCCTACATAGGAATGCCCAAATAGATAAAGACATGCCCATGGGGTAGCAAAACAGAGTTCACTGAACTGGATCAGGATCAGACTCCAAACACATTTAACCATCAAAAATACTCAAGACAGAAGCCTCTGCGTTTTTTATGTACTTGCTGTAACCTGTGGTCATATTTTGTAACAAAGGTGTAATTCACACAATCACAACTGGTTGAGACATAGACTAAGGATTGTACTTAAGTGCTTAATTCAGTTTAAATGCTTTGAAAAACACTAGAGGTGCTGCTCATGCTCAAAGGCTAGCGGGTTCGAGTGCTGACAAACAGTCTAACTTAGAAGGCACACTGCAATTCTTCAGATGGTTGATCAGAAAGTAAAGGCATTATAATGCTTCGTTATACAAATCAGAAATATCAAGCAAACTAAAATATTCAGTTCAATCCTGACAGAAAACTACCTGAATGCTTAATTTTTTTTAAAAAAACAAACAATTTGTTTATTTTCATTATTATTTTTCATGAGCTTTTACACAAAATTGCAACACAAACATCAGATTGCAACAATGGGAGATTTTAGAAAGACCTGAGGGAGAATATATGAGTTTCTGAATCACTGCCATACATTTCCTAAGCATTATAAAAATACTACAATTATTTCTCAAGCTATTAAAAAATCCCATGTGTTCAAGGCTCCACATTCTCTTTTCAAGAGCCAACAGTGTCACAAGCACCACCTGCGAAGCCCTGAGAGGGAGAACTACTCCCGGGTCTGTGATTATACAATGATAAGGATCCAGGCCCTTCAGGCATATCTATTTATCGGAGACCTCAGAAAACAGGCAGAGGACCAAGTGGGCATGATGAGCCATCTACCCTTCTGCTTACCATAACTGTACTGAAGGAATAAGGTAGTGTCTGAACCAAGTGAAAAAGTTTGCACTGCCATTATGTATTTAATGGCTATTCCAGCCATTAGTCTCTTCCGTTTTGGTGCAATCTAGTGCTCTTCATGAACACTAAGTTATTTACTTGTCACTATTAAGCATGCAATAATGATCCAACCGTACTCCAAATATATACATTCGCCTGACTTAGCATTCCATAACCATCCATTTATTAATTGCTTAAAAGCATTCAAAGCTACACAGCAAGCTGGCAACATAACCCTGATTCTTTCTGTCCCTAGAGTACAAAACAGTAAAAATGCAATTTTTAAGAAACTGATACTCATTCCAGAACAAATAGGGCATTTTTTTCCTGAATATTTTAATGCTAACTACCTAGTTCAGAACCTAAAATCTGTATTAAGAACTTCAAAATATTAAGAACTTCAAAATATTTTGACTGCAATGAAGTGCAGCACCTTATTGATTATGATGTTACTGTACGAAGAAGGAAGATCTTGCCTAGGCTTCTCTACTTCCTATGCATGTGTTATTTTTCTAACAATTCCATCCAAGGGAAGGATTTAAATAGAATAATGTAATGAAAACAGGATTAGGAGAAATGTGATTTTTTTCTAACAAGTACCTCACTTTATGAAACAGGTAATGCCATTCAGCAAATCCCCCATAATTCTTTTCATTATGATTGCAGAGTTCCCTGAGATTCATTTTTTTAAGGAAACAAACAGCTACTCTAGGCTGATCTTGCCTGTATTCCCTTTCAGTATCTCAGTCTTGTTCACACAACACAACACGATGGCAGCATGCTTTCTCCCAAATTACATCTTCAGCAATATTGCCCTCCATGCATTCCTGCTCAGCGATATCTGAAAAAAAATCCTATGACAAATGTATGTCAATAAAAAGCGGCCGCCCTAGAAGGAGAGGCTTTTGTAGTAATTTTTTGGGGACGGAGACACCGTCACGAAGCAGTACAGCCTGTCGCTGCTGCTCTCAGCTTGCTCCCCCCGGATCCTGAGACGCGAAGGGGAGAAGACAGGGGCTTCCTTAAATTACAGCCAGGAAGATTTTCAGTAGTCGCTTGCTTTACCGGAGGCTGTCTTGGGCACGAGCCCCCGACGACAGCATTACACAAGAAACGACTGCCATCTTCAGGAAAGCCTCGATATTGCATCAGCACCTACCCTCCGCAAACACACGGTTATTGAAGTTGTGACCAAAACCAAACGCAGCTGGGGGTGGCTGGCGGTGGGAACCAACTTAACAAAGCCCTTGCCTCGCTCCCTGCCTCTCTCTCTACCAGGTAAAGGAAAGATGTTTCCCAGCACAGCACCCCGCAGGGCTCCTCTCCCAGCCCAGCCCAGCCCAGCCCGCCCGCCGGCCACGGGCAGCGGTCCGGAGCGGGGCACCTCGCAGGCATCCCGCCGCGCTGCCGGGCGCTCCGCGGGGAGAGGGACCGCAAATTTAACTCTTTCCGGGGAGCCCCTCCGCCGGGCACACCCCCCCCCCCGGGCGGGCGCCCAGCCGCTCCCGCCAGAGGAGAGGCAGCGAGACCCGGCGAAACCCTGCGAGAGCCTCCCCGCCTCCTCCTCCTCCTCAAGCTACGGCGGCTGTCCTTCGCGTCCCGGCGCTGCACGGGATAAATCGGGATGGCAGCGTCTGCCCGTTGGCGGAGAGGGGGAGTAAAGTGGCCGGCGTGCATCTGTTGCTGATCGGGTAGCGGCTGGGAGAGGGATGCGGCCGCAGCTTTGCCGGGCGAGGGAGCGCCAGCGAGAGGCAGCCTTCCTCCCACCGGTGTACGTGCGTGCCAAGGGCAGCGGATCCCAGCCACCACCAGACACCTCCCCCGCCACCCGGGCACCCACCCCCCCCCCGGGCCCACCCCCGCGCTGCAAGCGGTCCCCGCCGCGCCGGGCAGGGGCACCCCGGGGCGGCGGGGCGAGCGGCGGGGCGAGCCCCGGCTGGCGGGGAGCCGC
Source organism: Gymnogyps californianus (assembly GCF_018139145.2). NCBI lineage: Eukaryota > Metazoa > Chordata > Aves > Accipitriformes > Cathartidae > Gymnogyps > Gymnogyps californianus. Next base: position 68,218,659 of record NC_059472.1, read on the forward strand.
TCCGGATATGCAGGGCGAGCGCAGGATACGGCCCGCCAGCTCCACTTCCTCTCCCTCCGCCGTCGGTCCCTTCACATCTGCCGGCGGCTTGCGGGGCCGGGCGGGCAGGGCGGGCTCGGAGGCGCCGGGCACGGCCCCGCCGGCAGCCGCAGCCCCGGCCCGGGCGTCCGCGCTGCCCTTGCGCCCCGGCACCCGCAGCGCCCCGGGACCGGGCGGCGGCGCCTCCCGCTGCGCCCGGCGGCGCGGGGCCCGCGGCGGTCCCTACCTCCGTGTCGTAGAGCCGCAGGTCCAGGAAATAGGGGTTGAGCAGGGACTCGTTGCGGATCTGATCCATGGCCAGCTGCACGGCGGGCAGCACCCCCCGGCCGATCTTGCTCTTCTGGTCCTCCTCGGACTGGCTGAGCGGCATCAAGCCCATGATGGAGATCGGCGTGGTGGCGTTGGGGGGCAGCCCGGCCGCCCCCCGGGAGCTGCCCCGCGGCCAGCCCCAGCCCGGCGGCGCCCAGCCCAGGCACAGGAGCAGCAGTAGCATGGCAGGGTTGGAGGTGGCAGCGGCCGGTCTCCGCGGAGAGGGATGCATGCTGCTGGATTGGGGGGGAGGAGGAGGGGGAGGAGGAGGACTGAGGGGGGGGGGGGGGGGACGGACAGAGCGGCGGAAGGGAGCCGAGCCCCTCTCAGTCCGGGCGCATCCCCCGGCGGCAGGAGCCGAGGCGGGAGGAGAAGAGCCGCCTCTCTCTGCTTCCCCGGGAGCCTCGGGGTCTCCTCTCTCTTCCCCCCCTCCCCTCCCCTGGCAATAATCCTTCTGGCAATGGCGCCTACTCCTTCCCAGGTCTGCCAGCTGCAACCACCAGGAGCAATAAATAAATAAATAACCCCCACCACCACGCACACACAGACACGCTCCCCACCACCCTCCTCCTCTCTCCCCGGCGGCAGAGCAAGGGAGCGGGACCTGCCTCTGCCTCCCCGGCTGCTCTCCCCCCCCTCTCCGCTCAGGGAGGGACAGCACCTCTCAGGCGCGGAGGGGGGGCCCGAGCAGCCCTCATTGAACACCTCCCTCCTTCCCCCCTCCTCCTCCTCCAAAAGCAAAAAAAAAAAAAAAAAAAAAAAAAAAAAGGATGCTCCGGCAGAAAACGCCGAAGAGGAAAAAGCCCCCCCTAGAGCCGGGGAGGCGGAGGAGGGGAGTGATGCCGAGCCGGGGCGGGGGTGCTAGTGCCGCATTCCCCGGGAGCCGGGGCAGCGCAGCGGGCGCGGGCGTCCCGCGGGCCGGGCAGCACACCCCCCTACCCCCCTCCCCGCCCCCCCCGCCTCCGCGGGCGAGAGGTGCCGCCTGCGCCCGTCCTTCGGGTCGGGCAGAGCCGCCGAGCAGGATGCGCAGCCCGGGGCCGGGGGCAGAACAAAGTGTGTGGCGGCGGGGCCGGGTCGGGCCGGGCCGGGCCGAGCTTCCCTCACGGCCTCAGCATTCAGCGCCCGCGGGTCGGGCACCTTGCCCAGGTGGCGGTCTCAAACGCGATCGCGGGTGGCCGCCCGGCCGCGGGGAGGTGTTTCTGTGGCCGCTGCCCACCCGCAGGCGCGGGGAGGCCGGCAAGTGCCGCCGCTGCCTCCGGGCGGCGGGTGCCGCACGCCCCGGCCCGCGCTCTCCCCGCGCGGAGGCGCGGTCGCCCCACGCGCGACCCGGCACGCGCGCGCACCCCCTCACACACGCACACACACGCGCGCGCGCGCACACCCCCTCACACACACGCGCGCGCGCACACTGGCGCGCGCGGGGGAGCCGCCGACACGCGCTGCCCCGTGCCGGCACGCCGGCGGCCTCCGCGCGCACTCCCCGCCGTCACCGCCCGCCCCCCACCCGCGCGCACGCGGCACGCAGACACGCTCCCACTCCGGCTCGGCACCCCCGCCGGCCCCGCGCGCGCACACGCACACGCGCACGCCCAGCCCGGGCCGTGGCAACTCTGCGGCGCGCAGGAGCCGGGCGCTTTGCAACAGCGGGAGTCGGGATTTTTTTTAATTATTATTATTATTTTTTAAATTTTTTAAAAACTGTTTTCCCCGCAGAACCGGCGGTTTTCCGGAGCCCGGCTCCGCTCCCGGCCACACCGAAGGCAGGCTGCGGCAGGGCTCCCGAGTTCCCGCGGGGGCTGCCGCAGCTCCGCGAGGAGCCTGGGGGAGGTGAGCCCTTTCCACGCCCGTTCTCCCGGCCGGTCCCCTCCGCGTCTCAACGGCCGCGGGGCATACCCCACACATCCGCCGAGGCTTTCTGCCTTGCTCCCGGCGTGCCCTCCCCGGCCCCGGGGAACACTTTCACACTGCCCGCCCACGCACCCTCGACCGTGGGCGGCCAAGCCCCTGAGCAGGCCCAGGAGGCGACGCGGGTCACCGTGTGGTTCGAGGCAGGCGGACCCTACGCAGGAGGCGTTACTGGCAAAACGCAAAGCTTTGCTTAACCCTGCCTTAGGCACCTCACTTTTTATACGTGTTCATGATTTTCCTGAAGTCACTGACAGCAAACCTTTGAGGATCAACCTAGTACAGCTAATTGTATCGCATACGCGACTGCGGCATCTGTGCAAGAAATTGGGAAGAATCTTCTTAGAGTAATGAATTCTAAGATCGTCATGATCTGACCTTGGGCTAAAAGGCCTCAGCCAGTAATCTCGTAACACTCACTGCTTTACAGCCTTTCCCTCGGAATGACATCCAGCAGTGCTGACTTAAAGGCATCAGTAGTGAAGAGTCCACCACATCTCTTGATAAATCATTTCAATCATTAATTGGTTTGCTAAGAGGCGTATCTCATATTCAGTAACAATTTGTCTTACTCTAGCTTCCAATCACTGGTTCTCATCATGCCTTTATCAGCTTAAGTAGTATCAGTCGTCATCTCCCATGCGCATGGGCTGGGATTAATCACTGCGTTTTGCTTTTGTGAAATAATTAGACCGACTTTCCCTCACCTCAAGAGTCATTCTTGGAGGCATTTCCAAGGCACCTCTCCCTTTTCCGCTTCATGTGTGAATCGGCCCTTCTGACTCCGCGACCTGTCACCACTGGGCCAGCGGCAGCAACCTCAGCACCTCCCTCCGCACCAGCCGCTTCCGACGGCCCGGCGGGTCGGGAGAACTAATCCCTATAGGCAAACCGGCCAGTTTGTTGTCCTTGTGGGGCTGCCTCTTTATGGAATACTCTACAACGTGGTTTGGATCCATTCTGCCTAAAAGCATGACCTACTTCTTCGCTCCTGTGCATCTGATCTTGCATTAGGATAAATCAAACTACGTGCTTTATTTCTACAAGTGACCTGTCCAGCAGTTTCTTGGTCACCTGCAAACTTATCAGTAACTTACTTTCCTCCAGAAAATTGATTATCATGACACCAAGAACAGATCTTCCTAGGACGCCAACGGGAATAGGTGCCATAGTGAGTCTGTATAATGTTGTTTTTAATCAGAATCTGATATGCTAAATGATGTTTCACCATTCTCAACCTGATCTGCAATAGATACCAAGTTTGTCAAAATCTGTTTCACAGAAAATTATTTTTCGTTCCTGTATCATTCTGTGATTTTCTCCAGTACTTGGCTACCAGGACTACAGCTACTTGGATCACTTTGGTTATCATTTTACAATATTGGCGCTATAAAACACATCCACTCACACTGTCTCTGGAATGTCATCAGCTTTCTCAGCTTTTTGTTTTTTAAAGCAATTTCCCAGTTTTTGAGAACTCAGTCTTCCTGAAAGAAAGCTCGAGTCCAAGTTAGGCGGTACAACAGAATTAATACCTTGAATATTACTAGCAACTGCTTCATCTCCTTCTTCGTTACCGATGCAGCAGCAAACATCCCTTTGTTATTTGAAGAATCAAACGTACCTCCTCGCTTCTTTCCAAATACAGGTCGGAACGAGTTATTGCACAGTTCCATTCAGCGTAAAGCTCGAGGCTTGCCCTCGCGCGGGAGGCAGAGCCCAGCCGCCGGTGGTGCCCGCACAGTGCACCGGCAAGCCAGGTGCTGGGGAGGTAGGTCAAAGAAACACGCCTAGGAAGTGCTACGCCATGGAGATAACGCTTATCATGGAGCACAGAAACAGTGCCAAGAGCAGGCCCAGGAAACCAAGATTTACCCCTATTTGCCCGGAAAGCTAAGGCAGGCTTTTCAGAGGTAGTCTCTGATGATACCTTCCTCATTTTGGGGGCACTTGGCAGGAGATCCTTCCTGTGCATCATTCTGTGCGTAATGGGAACCCTGGGGTGACAGTTCATCTGTATGCACATTTCTGGTTTGAAGGTGGCCACTTTTGGTCAAATGAATCCCAGCTCCTGTGTCTGAACTGCGGAGGTCTGTAGTACTGCTGGATATCATTTAAACCAAGCAAAGCTACACTTCAGAGTAGAGTATTTAATAATGTGGTACTTCTGACCTTGACCATTCCCTGTCAGTAAAACAGGGGTGTTCTTCCTTCATGGTCATACTGTGAAGATAGAGTAATAAATATTTGGGAAGCACTAAGACACTGTAACAATCAAGTTCCACAAAAAAAAGCTAAGAAAATAACCTTTATTTTTCAGGCTAGGGATTTACTATGGGGAAGTAAATAAGGCCATATATTGAACAATGAGGATTAGGCAAAGCAAGCTTCTCAAAATCCTTCCTGTATACTCAGTGAGGCACGAAAAAGACAGTTTCTGTATCTTTTGTAAAAAAACCCAGGGAACATAATGCAAGAATATCATGTAATTAAAGACAATAGTGTAATAGATGCACTGAGGCTAAATTTAGATTTAACAAATAACTTCATTTCTGACACTTTTAAATATTTCATTTGCGATCCTATCAAAAACTCTCATGTACATGTATAAGTTTTCAACATGATGTATACATATAGCTGTATTTTGTAAACCCTGCTTCTTTCCAATTCTCAGCACTGAGAAATGTCTTCTTTCATAGGTACTATCCTTTGTTTATGTGTAACAGATGCCCAGGTAAGAGCTCATTTTAAATAAAAGGAGGCCTAAAGGAGAATTGCACCACACTGCTTATTAAAGATTGTGTCAGACACAGCTGCCTGCCCAGCTGCCTTTTTTATTTTTTTCTTAGAAATCCCCAGAATGTTTTGCTACCATGAAATTAGTAAAGTGCATCCCCTAGGATGAAATCCTCTAGAGTAGCACACATCCTTTACCTGTTATGCAAAAAGGCTTTATACTCTTATTTGGTGGTCTACACCAGACACCCTCTGTATCTGTTTATTCCTTGTTGGCTAAAATATCAGTTCACAAGAATTGTGAATCCTGCTTTCTTTGCTCGAAAATCAAATGTCACTTTCTTCCCGGCATGTTACCCAGTCACTTCAGCATTTCAATCATGTGAATCCTTCAACTATATTTCAGTAAAAACAGTTATGTCAAATATCTCCCTACTAACGATCATTTCCAATTTCTCTCAGTTATTACTAAGTCTTCTCACAGTGTATGCACAGTTAACATTTTTGTTCTTTATATATTCTTTATATTTGCTCATCACAGAGTACCTAATTCATGAATTTCAGGTCTAAGTATCTGTAATGGTATGACTCCAGTGACCAGTTTTTCTTCAGCTGCAAGTTAAATACCTTCAGAGCGTGGATAAGTTCAGGAAACCCAGAAAACTGATTTTTCCTTTACCACCAAGACAGAAATTGCATCTGCTGCAAGTCCTCTCCCACGCTGGGAGATGGTCTGATGCTACATGAAACATGTCACGCTACCCATCAGGCCCGTGACTCACTTCCTACATCTTCCATCTTCTTTTTTACGGCTTTTGGAGTTAGGAGAGGTCACTGAGAAGGTCCTGCCCTCTTTCTGTCTCCAACCCCATTTGGAAATCCTGGAAGCCTCTAAAAGTATGTCATCTACAGCCACATCATTCCTGTCGGTGCTGACTAGGACTGGTCTAAACAGGCTTTGCCTATTCATATAAATGTCAGTGAGTAATGGATTGAAAAAAAGATTGAAAACTGTTGATCTAGGCATAGTAATTTTAGTACTGCATATACATACATGTTTGTTTTCTGCTGTAAATGGGAAGTAGAAGAATACTGCAATGCTCTAATTCAAACCCAGCTATTGCTGTTGCAGTCAACTGCTAGCTCCCCAACAGAATGGGGGAGCTCCACTGTCCCTCTCTTCCCTCCCAAGGACTTTCCCACCTACCTCAGCTAACTTGCTAGCACAGTCAAAATTTTGTCTTTGTTACGAGCCTACAGAGCATTCTCAAACAATGCCAAAAAACCCCACAGTTGCAAGCATATATACAGAACTGCATGATCCTAACCCTATAGTCTCTCTAGACATGTGGATTGCTATGTCTTTATATCAGGGTATCAGAATAAAGCTCAACCTCAAATTAAGCTCCCAATTTAAAGGCTTCAAGAGAGTCAACTGAAATTAAAAGAACATCAGATTTTGAATTACCAGCCCAGCAGTATCACTGTGTAACTGCCCGTGTTTTCATACATTGGGAATAGGAGCACAATCCCATCAGTCCCGGTGTTACCAACCAGCATGAATTTCCCCTTCCAGTAAATCTTATCACTTCCTATAAATATAACAAAAATTGAACACAGTTTTGAGTCTTTGTTTCAGCAGAGCTAGCAAGCAATACTGCTTCCAACTCACATTGACCGATGTGTATACAATGATGACTGTTGTTACCGGGTGTTTGTGCAAGCTCTAACAATCCTCCATCATAATGGTTTGGTCAAGACTGCACATACAGAGGTTTTAGTGGTTTATTTCTTAGAAGGAAGGTTCATATACTGTCTTCTGTTGAAGCGAAAATCCAGTAAGTTCTACCCCATGTCGAAGATCCACAATGTTTAAATGAAAGGAGAACGGTAGAAGAATAAAAGGAAAAAAACGGCAAAATAGTTACCTGATGAGTTCAAAGAAATATGATAAAGAATTAGGCACCAGACTGCAATCTGGATTGCAATTTATTTTTTTTTTTTATAAAGGAATACAAAGACTAAGAAATAAGCATTTTTTTAACGACAATTTTTTTAATGACAATTTTTTTTTAATTCCAAAAAATCAGCAAGTTCAATCAGTACTTAGAACCTCAAATTCTCATTTTGGGGATAATACCATCAGGTAATCTATTAAAGGTTAAAGACTCCTTGCATATTACTATTCCCCTCACGAGGTGTATTTAGCACAGGATATGGAAAATTGGGAAAACATTTTGCACAGTTTAGTTTTGTGAAATAATTCTCCTGGCTTAATCTTTTGTGCCTCAACCATGCCAAATATGCCCCATACTTAAGGACATCCAAGGAACGTCAGACAAGGGGAAGGGAAGGAACCTGGGAGAACACAGAATCACGCTGATCCAGTATAATGCCTAAAAAAGGGCAGTAAACATGGGAGGGGTTGTATTCGCAGCTAGGCAATGAGGAAGGAATAAAATCCATCTGGAAGACAGACTTTTCACCTCTATCCTAGAATTTTATACAGCGTACTGTGCGCTGGGACGACACCTTCTCAGGACAATTTGTTCAGTTAATCTCTCTATATTTAAAAAATGTCCTTTCTTGTTTTGAACAGAGAGATGGTACAAAATGGAAGAAGGACCCTTGAGATTTCCCAGTTTGCGCTGCCAGTATCCCATTATTTTAATCTAAGGTTATCAATAAGCTTGAGTTGCAAGTTTTGGTTTTATGGGTGCTTCACATGGTTAGTGGCAAAGGGGAAAACAAACACACAGCTCTAAGCATAAAAGGAAGATGAATACTAAGAAAGGGGGGGATCTACCAGTTCTTGATTTGGACCATGTGGAAAGTGTTCCTTTCTCTCTCTTTTACAAGGAGAGCCCTAGGAGGCCAGAACCAGATGAAGTATCCATTTGTGACTGAAGCCCTCCAATTTTTCCATTTCTGTGAGGCATCCAGCCCCTTCTCTGCTCAGGAGAAGCCCAAAGTCCACAGTCCATTCCTCAGCAGGTAGCCCTGACCTCCCACAAAAGGAAGTTAGAAGATGTGCATTGTGACTCAGACACTTGATGGAGTTCTTCACCCTCCAAACCTGAAGCCAGACATTAATACAATTCCAGTGAGTTGAGAAGAAAAGGATATCAAGGAGAAAAAAATGGTAAGTAGATGGCCAACATAAGAGGAGCAAGCTGGTGACAGTGCTACCCTCAGTGTCTGCTTTTGAACTCAACGTAAGTGTGTTTGCCTAGCAAATATTCAACCCAGGCTAGCAGGTTTGCTGGTATATGAGAAAACAGCTCAGCTGCATGTAAGTAGAAGCCGAAAACATCAGTACTTCCCTTTAAACAAGTGCAGAGTGGGAAGACGTATGGAAAATAATTTCCAGTAACTAAGTTTCACTCGCATATCACTACCTGATGATGAAATCTTGAAGTCCCAAAACTAAGAAAACCTCATTGATCACGGAGGTCAATGAGAGTTTTGTCTATGATTGTAATAGCTGGGCTCTCATTAACTTACTAATGTAATTCAATCAACAGTCAAGAAGGCAAAGCAGAAATGAATAGAAAATCCTTGCTGTGTTGCTGGAGCTCTCACAGTTCTCTCATGCAGCCACCCAGTTTTGATTTGTGGCTCCACAAAGTGCACACCACTGCTGCTAACAAGTGAACAGAAGCATTACTGAGTTCAGGAAAGGGAACTTGAGAGACCATAAAATAAAGCTCTCTTCTCCCAAGTGCTGCAGGGATCAGAGCCTAAGAGATCAGAGAAATGACTAAAAGAAAACCACTGACCATAAGGGAAAAAAAAAAAAAAAAAGCAGCTGTAAAGACAGTTCCCACTCTACTGAATCACAAAATATTTTATTAATTCTAACATCAGTTTCATCAGTCCAGCCCACAGAGACAAAACTTTAAAGGTGCTCACAAAAACATTCTATCTATATGGGTTTAGAAAGACCTTGGAAGAACCTACATATGCATCTCCTAGAGGCAGAAACCCTCCCCTCACACCCTTATCATATAAATAGGTATGCCAAAATGGCATGAGCTTACGAGGATTCAAAGAAAAGGTTGTACATTTTTTTATAGAAAACATGAACAAAGGCAAATAACAAAATATATCCAAAACTAATCGAAACAGATGCCAAGACTTCTGAGGGGAAAAAGGTTGACATTTTCATGCTTCTACACATAAGCATACCTCCAGCTGATACAGAAAGAAACTTTCCTTATGAGCTGAAACCCTTTTAATCAACATTTTAATGATGATGGTCAATGACCAAATACATTGCTATACACACTACTTGTCTGATTGGGTAAGGCAGATCCCACACACAACAGCAGAAGACATCTTGTACCAGTGCAGATTAAACCCCATGTTTTCAATAGGACTATATGTGTTGACATGGCCAACTTATTAGAAAAGGAGTTCCCAGACAAAATGCAAGTTATATTCGAAAGACAATTCTTTTTGTATTAATATCAGCTGCATATCATATCAATTAGTTGCAAAACCATTTTTGTTTATATAATCATTTTTATATGAACCATTTAAACATTTACAATTTAATGAAAGATACAATTTCTTAGATTCATTTTCTCTAACTGTAATTTTGAAATTTGTCAAAAGAATTATTGCTAGGTCTGATCTTGCAAGTTTTATGCATGTTGAAAATCCACATAATGTTAAAGTTGTGCAGTCTGGGACACAGCCACATAGCTAGATCCAGGTGAATCTAAACAGCTTTTCCCAGAGCATCACCTTTAAATATTGTTGCCTTATTTCTTTAAGAAAGATGAGAAAATCCCCGTTTTACTCCAAAACCAGACTTAAGCATGATTAGAACTTGTCAAGTGCCATGAGCATCTAAAATTGTCGCAACATTTAATGTATTGTCAAGCATGTGCAATCTGTATGCATCTAGATTGTTATTTGTGCAAAAACATGCAGACCTACTCTGCCCTCATGTGCAAATCCACACTGTCTTCAGTGAGGGTTTTGTGGTAGTCACTTAGGGCAGAATCTGGCCTACATTTACCTTCTTGGTATTTAAAAGACAACAAGAATTATTAGCTACTATCTGTTAAAAGGCCCAACTGCAGAATGTTTTAGTAGAAAAATAAACATTTTAAGTTATTGGCAGATAACATTAGTGCAATTATTTTGACTGCCTTACTTTCACACAGTAGATTAAAAAAAATATATTGTCACTTGTGAAAAGAACCTAAGACACTTCAGAAGCAGTTATGTAGCTGCCAAATAAAGAGAAAAGAAGGGGAGCAGATTCTGTGGCATGATATAACCACTACACTTACTTTACGCATCTTTCAATGCTTAGTGCCTTTTAATGCTCCAGAAAATGAAATCCAAGGCTTGTAAACTAATTACAGTTCTTTCCATACAAAAATATATCACTTATGTGATCTTCAAAAGGCTGACTAACTGCTGACTAGAAAGAGCACATTTTCATATTCAGCTATATCCTAGATGACATCTGGATCAACTTCTTTCTTTGAAGAACCATTTTTGGTAGTCCGAGTTGGTACATGGTCGTAACAATGGTGCTGGGTTACCATTGTAAGCATTTGACTTGGCTTGTACGCACTTCTGCGTTTGTAGATGAAACAAGGTACCATCCTACAAAAGACAGAAATATTTTTTGCTTTTCAAGTCTTAAAAATTACAGGCATATCACTGTGTTTTAAAAGTAACAGAACACATTCGTAACAAATAAATATCACACATATCCTTCTCATGGAGCCACGCAGTGAAATCAAAATGCTCAACTTGAGGATCTCTGAAACTTTATCAAAAGACCCTGCTTTTAAACTTAGATTAACATTGCTGTAGAGTGATTCATGTCTTGACATCTAAGCCTGTAAAGGATGTGCTAACTTCATTCACTTTCATTGCCTTTTGCTACTGCACCAGAATATGGGCAGAGAAAACCAAAGCCAAGTACAGGCATTACCCAAATTCACCAACTTATTGCACATCTTGCAAGTAAAATGTAAGTGTTGTTAGTTAAGTGTAGAAGTTGGATATATTTTTAGCAAAACATTTTCCCCTTTCTTCACAGGGTATATTTTTAGTGGAAAAGGCAAAAATATCTAAGCGCGCCCCTTGCCTGCAGATGTGTGTGGAGTTAGCTTGCTTTGCTGGAGGGCAGCAGAGCTGCCTCAGAGGTGTAAGGTCTGACACGACTCCACAGTCAGATTCCCTAAAGAACACATTTTGAGGCCTCAGGCCCTCCTATTATCAGAGTCTCCAAGAACATTTCATCTCCAGTTCACGTTGCTCGCTCCAATCCGGGAGCGCTGTCAACCAGGGTAGTGAGCTGCAAAAAGGCAGCGTAGCCAGCTGCGGAGAACTGCCCTGCTCCGAGACCATTCCTTTGGTCCAGCTGACATTCCCACACGTAACCATTTCCAAAGCCTCTGGCGGCTTCAAAAGAAAAATGCCAACACCCTGTTTCTCAGCATAACCCTGACTCCTTTGAAAGTCTGCTCCTTCCATTGTCATCAGGAGTGTCACGCTAATTGCACCTTGAGCCACAGCCCTTAATGCCCAGCAGTGTGTGCTTGCTCATGGGCTTGCTGACAGACTTAGCTGCTGAATGATGTTCCCGTTTCCATCGTGATAATTCAAATTTTTGAGTGGACTAATCAATATCTGCCTGTCCTGGTTTCGGCTGGGACAGAGTTAACTCTCTTCTTAGTAGCTGGTACAGTGCTGGGTTTTGGATTTAGTGTGAGAATAATGTTGATAACACTCTGAGGTTTTAGTTGTTGCTAAGTAGTGCTTATCTTAAGCCAAGGACTTTTCAGTTTCCCATGCTCTGCCAGCAAGCAGGTGCACTAGAAGCTGGGAGGGAGCATAGCCAGGACAGCTGACCCAAACTAGCCAAAGGGATATTCCATACCACAGAACATCATGCCCAGTATATAAACAGGGGGGAGTTGGCCAAGAGGGGGGGATCGCTGCTCGGGCATCAGTTAGCAGCTGGTGAGCAACTGCATTGTGCATCACTTGTCTTTTCTTGGGTTTTATTTCTCTCTTTTTTTTTTTTTGTTATATTCCTTTTCATTACTTTTCATTCATCATCCATTTTATTATCATTGTTGTTATTATTATATTTTATTTTACTTTAGTTATTAAACCGTTCTCATCTCAACCCACAAGTTTTACTTTTTTTTGATCTTCCTCCTCATCCCACTGAGAGGGGGGAGGAGTGAGCAAGTGGCTGCGTGGTGCTTAGTTGCTGGCTGGGGTTAAACCACGACACTGCCTCACTTGTTTTTGACTCAGTGCCCATAAGAACTTAATTCTTGCCAGGCTGCTGGGAAGGCTGTTCAAATCTTTGATTATGCTACATCTATAAGGACAGCTTTTCCAGTGTCTGACACTACTCTGCACAAAGCAAGAGAAATGTGGTACTGACACCTCACCCATCACTTGCCTTGAAAGGTAGGGACTGGTGATTTTGATTTAATGCAATAGAAGAAGAGGAATTGGAGCAGAGCAGTATGTTCAAATCACACACCGGCACAAAGTGATCGCAAGAAAGAAAGAAGATTTAAAATAATTCCTAAAGTTTCAGATGCTAAAAGTTAATGGTTAGGAATGCAGTGGAAACAGATGTATTCCAAAACTGTGTTTTCTCAATTATTTCCTGAAGTGACTGAGGGTCATTCAATATATGTCATCTTAGGGATTAATGCATATGACCTTGAAAAATTTTGTTAAAAGTCAGCATTAAAAATGAAACGTTGTTTATAAAGTCAGCCTTTTAAATATTTTGTTTTACTTGGTAATATCACTGTGAGCTTCAGTCTGGACTAGATTTAGTGAATGGACAGTAGTTTTCATATTTCTTTAGAATTTACTCTGCCACCTATCACTGGTGGTAGTATCTAAGCATGAAATTTGTCAACCATGGTGCGTATAGAGTTTAGATGCATTATGCAGACATATTATGTAAATATACCATTTTGATGTATTATGTGACCTTCTCCCTTAGCCAAATAATAACACTCCAGAACCTGACCAAGGCCATCATTTTTCATCCAACTTATTTTCTCTCAAGCATCCAGGAACTCCTTCAGAGATTAAAAACTACTAAACACAAGGTTTTCTAAGATCACATGTTATCTTTATTAAATATACTCCATACTTCTCAGTAGTTCTCCCCTTTGGGAGTAGGCATTAAGGTTAAAGAAGAGAGGTACAGATTTGCTGAGTCCCCACAGCCAGTAAGATGTGTCCTGTGTAGGGGCAGGAGTAGGGCGGAAGGTATTTTTTGATGGTGCATCAAATTACACAACTGCACATTACATCGCAGAAAAGCTCAGGGAGCACTTCTGGGACTCACGGGGAGGGTCATGAGAGATGGTTTGCAGAGGAGAAGCAGCAGCTGCTCAAAAGCAGGGAAGAGTGTAAAGTAATGGTGGTATGTGAAGTATCAGGGATATATGCTGGTATAAATACTGGGAAATAAAAGAAGTCAATGAAAGGAGAGCAGAAGTAGGCCAGCCATGAGACTGGCTGGAGAAGGGGTATATGGAGGCACCTCAGTTCTCAGGAGAAGACAGTAGGGGTGAGTTGTGAGAGAGAACTGAGCAGTCCGCAGAAAGTGCTATATGTGGACAGGGCAAAGAGAGACCTCTGCCAACCTTCCTAACTCCTTTGACGTTAAGAAGGGCGCTTTCCTTCCTCTCATCTTCCTATTCCTTATGACTGGCATACTCTTCACCTGCGTGCCGCTGCTACCCTGGTTCTATGTTCAGATATTAATAGCCAAGATAGCATATTTCTCCCAGAGATCTATGCCAATGTTGTGGCCTGCATGATGTGTAGGCAGTAAGATAAAAAGAAAAAAACTCAACAATTCTCCTTCCACCCACTCCCCAAAAAACCAAACCCAAAACCAAGCATGCACACTTACCTCTCTGAAAACAAACTTCTGGTTTTCAGGAATACTGTGGACATTTTCTTGACACAAGTACATTGTCAAGTAGTCAGTCCCCGAATCGACTGCTGCACAGACTTCTGGCTGTCGGGTGTTGTAACGTATTTCATTATGGGATGTGTACTCAAAAAACTACAAACCCAAGAGAAAAAACAAAGGACAACAGTCATTTCATATGTACACAAGAAAGTATTTATAAGGAGGATATACTAAGATACTATAATTAAGTTCACATATTAAAGTTGCTATTGTGGAGAGAAATTCTGCCAAAAACATTCAAGGAGCCTTAACTTCTGCCGTTTGCTTACTATTTTACAGAAAATCAATCTCACCACAGCACTGCTTTACTCTGGTAGCACTTAAAATGTATGAAATGCTGAATAAATGCCCTGGAAAACAGACGTTCCAGCATTAAAGAACTTAGAAAATTTGACTGTAATATTCTACTTTCACATTCTAGATCACCCTTAAAAACAGGACGGAAAACAGTTCATAGCCTGACATTATGCCTTCTTAATTCAGTTGTCACAAAACAATGTTACTTTTAATTAAGGAGTTGCTCACTGCATAGTTCTAATGCAGTTTGGTCAAGGTTCATTTCCACTTACAAATTAGTCAGGATGCATGGTGATGAGCATATTATTATACAACATTTTAAGATATTATTTGAAGCAAATCAGCTACAGCTGCTTTTAAACATGAACAGAACTTTATTAAAGACAATTTACTGGCTTTGCTTGTATAATATTCTACAGAGGTGTTCTGAACATGCTCTAAAACATCTTAGCTTCTGTAGCAATTATGGTTGAAGACTTCCTTAAAATTTTTACATTTATCATGGACATTTGCCAAATTTTGGACTTCATTAAAAAGCAGCAGAGTTTGAGAGTTGTTTGTATTTAGTATGCTTGTAAATAATTTAGATGACTATAGTGCACAGATGTGTGTTTAGATCTGACTTAGATCATACTCCGTAGAGTAGAGGAGAGTTTTATACACATCAGAAAATTGCTTGTTACCAATAGTATAGCTGCATTAGTCGAAACCAATAAAAGGATCAGGGAGAGAAGGAATTCTCTTTTGTTTTGTTTCACCCTTGGAGAAAGAGACTGTAAGGCCGCGTGAAGGGGGCCGTACCAATTCAGAAATGTGGTATATACTTGAACTTACCACAAGACCATCCTTAACAACCACCAAGGCTAATTAACCTTGAAAGACAAACTGGAAATGGAGTTTTAATGTAAACAGGACTGTGTGATTACAAAGTCTGCAGTCATCCATTTCCAGGTGTAAGAGCTCTGATCTAGACTACGCTGATGGTAGTTCTTTCATGAAATCTGCCCCTCCTTTTATCACAATCAGGAATTTGTCTGCCGAGGTGGCTGTCACAGACCAATGCTGCCCACTGTGTTAGCCTGTAGAGCTTCATGGCTTTTTTTCCCCCACCCAGCAGTGATACAAGTGACTGATCCCCCAGAATTAACCTGTTTACCACCATTCATTTGTGCTAAGCTGCAAAGGGAAGTGAGTGTTTTGAGAAAGCACGTTCAAGTTTGAAGTCTACCTGCTGACATAACACCCAGGAGACTCTGATTTCCCCTTGAAACCTATTGCTAGTACCTGTTCCTATGACGTAGGCTGCCCTATCTTTACGACATTTGCTTTATGCCAGAAATGTCTCATCATCAACAAAAGTCAACTGTGCTAATATTGGCCCAATTTTTTTTTTTTTTTTTTTTTTTTTTTTTACCCTAATAGGCAGGGGCTATTCCCTGGCCTTCAGGCTTTAGTTCCCAGGTTCAGTATCTGATTGGCACATGGAAAACCTGCTACTTCAGGCACCACAGTGAGCTATAAGGGCACTCATTTTAAGCCTATGACTCGTGAATAAAGAAAAAGCTTCACTCCTGCTCATTTGTGTCTGGATGGACACTTTTTTACAGCTGCCACTTTTACAAGGCCACATTTAGAGCCCTGCTTATTAGTGGATTTATTAGATATAATAAGTCTTTTTAGCAATTTGTATTCTGTATCAGTGAAAGCCTGCAAGCTGCTGATGGTACCAGACGCATCAAGAGTAGATGGAGCAGCTACTAGGTCAGTATTAGCAACCAAGCACTCCTGCCTCCTTGCCCAATGAACACTGTACATTTCTTTACCCTATACTGCTTCAAATGGAATAATTCAGGCTTCTTCAAACTCCGGTAATACATGAGATAAATTTCTTCCCCCTCAAAAGGCGAAGTGTTTTTTAGTGCTCTTTCCTTGCCCAGGGAGTTCTGTGGGCAGAAAGGAAGCATTTTCAAACTGATCCATGGCCCAGTAACTAGTAGCCTTACTGCATTTCTTTCCTTCAGAGAACCAGTAGATTCCCTTAAGTGCTACTGGGAAACTTGATGAGGCCTTTTACCAGTGCCTACCACTTCTGGGTGATCTACGGGATATGCCCCAGCTGCATCAGTGCTCTGTGGTACCAGGGATGGAGACAGATTTTGGCTACCTCACCAGACTCTGAAACACACTCTCATCCCTCTCTGTGCCTGGCTACCGCTCTTCTGCACGCAGGAAGAAGTTTGCACTTGATGGGTAGAACCAGCGGAGAGGTTACCACGTCCGATACCCCTTTCACAGAAAACCCAAGGGCTTTGCTAAGCTCTTTGTTTGCCTCTCCCTGTTCGCCTCAAATCTATCAGCTGCAAATGGGAATACTGGGCGGGTACTGTCAGACAAAGCAGGCTGCTCAGTGGTTTCCCGTCATCTTACCACATCAGGTCGGCTTCCTGCCATCATGCGTTGGTGCTCTCTGTACTGCTTCCCAGACATACCAAGAAGGGCAATGGCCTTTATTGGTGTTGAATTTTAAAGCCTTTCATTCTCGTCTACCGCGGCAGACACTTCCACAAAACATCAGCAGCCTGAGGTGCAAGCACCGAGTAGCCAGTGTTTTGCGTATTTTCTGCCTCTCTTCCATATACACTCAGCTCCTATCACCACAGCCGTATCCTCACCTTTTTGCTATAATGAACACACTAATTTTAAACAACCCACAGTTAGTTTTCTTACTGCTTACACAAAAGCAATTCAAAAGGACTAAAGGGAACCCTCTCACTTAGGCCATGGCTTCAAGGAAAAATAGCAACAAATTACCAGGGACCTTAGCTTTCTGAGAGTGGTTTTACTTACTGAGACATAAAATGGGAGCAGGTGCTGGACTTGATAAATAATCGAGAGCACAGAGCTCTCTCCTCTCAGCACAGTGCGCACAGATATTCAGAGGTCACTTTAAGTGGAGAATTGCTTCCAGTGAAAAGAGCTTTTGCAGTTGTCCCCTACATAAACAGCCACCTGCCACTAGCATATCATGCCAGAGGATGGGTGTACTGGAGTATAAGACACATACGGCTGACCAAGTTAACCTTCATTAATGTTAAATCCTATCAAGATGTTTTCGGAGAATAACTTTACTAAGCTGTACTCTGGAGAATAAACTTAATTCCTTTATACCATGAGACAGCGTGAATGTGCAGCAGAGAGTACTATTTGAGGAAGAAAGTGATGACTGATGGAACAAACTCTGCAACTGGAGGAAGGGATGAGAAGGAAAAGACTAGAGGATTAAAAATGGGAGCTAGCCAGGAAAGAAGAAAGGCACGTGAAAAGGAGCAAAACATGACCTAACGTGGGTAGTAACTGGTGGGAGGCATAAGTGAGGGGAGAGACAGAGCAAGGGCATTAGAGAAAGACTGGGAGCCAGCCAGCATGGAAAAGAAAGTGTTAAATAGCATGGAGTGGAGAAGCTGGAGCTGTCTGTGACCTGCTGCAGGACAGGGGAGTGGAGCGAAGCTTTGTAATGAGGGTTTGCTGCTAAAGCTGTATATAGGTAATGAGTGGAGTGATGAGAGCAGACCAGAGGAGAGCAGGCAGAAGAGCTTGGGATTAGAATGGCAGATTCCCTTCCAAGGACAAAACAGAAGTTAAGGGCTGCCTGTTGTCAGCAAACATCTGTGAAACACTATGGTGAAGTGCCTTGCTCTCCTTAGCATTGATACAACCTTGGAGCATTACCAACCTTGTCACCATCAGTTCCATCACCTGACAGAGGTGGATGTACATGGGGGAGATTTGACTGTTTTGGTCCTGCCACTGTCACCTGCCAACTGAGCTAAGGAATTCACACCACCAGGAGCAGCCTGTTACCTTTTAAGAATAACTGTCAAAAGGCTGGGGGGACGGGAAGGAAACGGAGAGAAATGTCCTGCTGGAAGGTTTCACAGCTATTTGTGAGCCAGAAAAAGGAGATCCAAGTTCAGCAATCCTGACTTCCATTTTCCATCTCACTTGTGCTTCTACGTCTTGTCTTATTTTAGCCTTCCTCTGTTCCCTCACCCGCAGCTCTTCCTGCCGTCCACTTCTTCTCTTGCAACTACTACCTGTCACCCCTACTCATGCCCCCATTTGCCAACTGGTATCTCTGCTCCTGCATTCAGTCCCCCTGCCCCTTTCCACTAAAGGGGTCTCCAGTGATTCTGCTTGTTTCACGCTCCCTCCCTATAGCTCCTAACTCCTCCTTCCTCTGTCACACATGCCCTGCTCCTCGCCTGTTACCCTACCTCTGTCCCAAACTTCTGCCCTCTGTCACCTTGGCCGCCTTTCCCTGGCTCCCGTCAGCCCTCCCATGCCTTTTGCCCATTGCACCAATATTGTTTTGCCCATTTCCTGTGTTCGGCCTTCCCTCCTCAGGCTCTGCAATTCTCTTGTGTCATCTCATATTTTCTTTTATCGGTTTATATTGCAGTCAGGTAGTTTCTCCATTTCCCCTTCCCCCTGCTGCCTGGATGCCAGCAGAGGGAGCACTAATTGCACAGCTCCGAGAGCATCGCTGCTCTCAGCCTGGTGTCTGCTCTCGCAGGTACACGGACGCATCGCACCATCAGCGGAGACATGAGAGCATTAATACCCAGTGATGTGATATCTTTGCAGTAAATTCAGTTAATCTTTTAGTGCTAGCTAAACAAAGGATAATTGTAAAAATGTCATCTCATGACAGTTCATCTCTAAACTGTACTTCTCTTGCTTTCACCTTTTATCCTATGTCTTTATTTTTTCTTGGTGGAAGGGATAAAATTTAAATAATTTTTTTTTTTTTCCAGAGAAATACAAAAAGATTCAACCCCTCTCATCTCTGTAATCTGTAATATAAGGAAAAAAAAAAAATCTATAAATACCTTCTGCATGTAAGCATGTAATCCCATACATGAAATACTTCTTAATCTACAAAAGCAATCAACTCTTCCTCATAAGAAAGTGGCTTAACCAGGTTATCTGATTATTAACTTATCTTCTATATACGTCTATAGAAGTATGCTTAACTTGGGCATGGAGCTGAACTGAGGGAGTAAAATGGGTTGGTGTGGTGTGGCTTAGTGTGCTTGACACACATCTGTTAGTACCAAGATCCTTTGGCTTTTACGACACAAGGTTCTCCTCCTGCCCTCCCCTGCATCTTGGCCTCCAGGACAGAAACATTAGGAAAGTTAAGACATAAACTAGACATAAATTAATAAATAATACTAAATAATAGTTCTAATACTTAAGGCAATAAACTTGCTATCAGAAACAAATCTACTTCCTTTTAAGATCTGAAGCACAGTGCTCACTGTTGTTTGTTTTCCTTTTCTCATTTAAAATGCAATTCACATTAGAAGCTTTCTCCTCAATACAGACTTGTTTTTCAATCGTCGAGCTTTTTGTATTTTTTTAAAGCAGAGTTCAGAAAGATAACGGATACACTGCTTATCTGCCACATCTCTGACTCTCTTCCAAACTTGTTTTTCCTTTCCTAACTGACTGTTTGGATTAATTTCCTTAAAAACCCCCAAACAGTCAAGCCACCCAAACGGTCACAGGGTTATGTACTTACTCTCAACAAGACCCTACACATTTCTCCACCTCTCCCCACTAGGAGCATACCATATAGTCTAATCTGGGTTAGAAGCCAAAAATCAAGCTAGATAGGCAAGTACATGTTACACGCCACACATCAAACACCAAACGTCAATTCTAGAAGGTGGCCGCTCAAAACCATGCAAAACAGCCATTGTAGATTGGCACACGGTGCCCCACAACACTTTTACCAGGGCATTACGCAGAGAGCTTTATGGGTATCATAACTAACCACTGCTGCATACAGTTTCAATCGGTATGGAGAAAGAAACCAGCAAGCGTTTTCAGCTTCAGAAGTTAAAACCAAGAGAGCAAGAAGGGAATTGTTAGAGGGGAACCCTGCTCTCCAGGATTCTGGAGCCCGAGCCCAGGAGGACATTTCTGTAGAGTGGAGTACAGGAGACGATGCCATCCAAAACCTCTTGCACAGTTAGACAAGCACCAAGAGGAAGAGGCACAAAGACAGACACAGGCAGAACTAGGTGAGGTTTGCAATGTTATTAAGGGCTTTGGAGACGTGGACAGACAAAAGCTCAGAGGTGTGCTGGTCTGCCCAAGACCACCTGGAGATGAGCAAACACTGGCCTATAAGCACTATAGCTGCACTGCTGTGCTATTAACCCCTGCTAATGAGCTCTGTGAAAAGGTATAATTAACGTACGCATGAGTTCCCTGGTCTAGGTAAACACATCTTCAGAATTAAGAAAATCTGACCTGAAGATAACATCAAAATTAAAAGCATTCAGTGCAAGAATCAAAATTAGATCTAAGATCACCTCACTGTGGCAATATATTCTCTCAGCCCTACTGCAATGCTTTTACCATACTTTTTTACATTACAACCATAGCGTTAGTCAAAATGAAAATAAAACATGAATCTTACCTGATTTTGTCCCATGCCATGACATGGGTACAGTATGATCCTGTGTCCAGTTACTTGATGTTCATTTGTCGGGTTATAATCAAAACAGAAGTTTGCCATTCCTCTATTCTTCAGCTAATCAAAACAAAAGAATATTTTAAAGTATTAATCTAAAGTAAGGATGATATGCTGTAGTCACTTTACACCCATCCTGCTGGGCTGTGAGGTTTATATCCCAGACCTGGTGCAAATTAACTGGAATAGATCAAATGGATCCGATGGCAACATCTCTCTGACTAATGTGAAATGAAACTGTTGGGACCGTCTTGACTTTGGGCATTGAAGCAGCCAGACATGATGGCTTCCCCTAGGAATGACACTGTGTATTTGCAAATGAAGTAGGTAGAAACTATGAAAAGCTGTGTTGAAACCCAACAAGCCACCAACTCATGCAGAACAAAAGAGTCTGCCATGTCTTTTTTCCCCCCAGGATCTACTTGTTCAATTTTCTTATGAAAAGATGACTACGTACTTTTCTCAGTTTGTCAAATGGGGGATGTTAGAAGGATTTGTTCTTGAAAGGACTCCAGTACCCTCTTGAGGTTGAACAAGCAGACAGATTTTAAGACCAGAAATCATGAAAGTGGGTAAGATATATCTCTGGAAAGAGACACTAGGCGTGATATTAAACGTTCTTTACTAGTGTTGCTGATCTCTGGCACAATAGGTGCATAAATTTCAGATTAAATTTTAAAATATTAAGTTACCTGATTTTAAAAACATCAGGCTAGTTAACAAGGATTTGCATTTAAGTATTCAGCAGGCAAAAGTAACTGAAAATAAGTTAAACACTGCCATAACAATTACTGACTCCTAGTATTAGCCACTTAACCAAATTTAAAATTACACAGAGCAAAACAGGTTCTGTAAACGTAGGTTCAAGCTGAATGCCCCCGTTACTGAGTGTAATTGTATCACAGACAAAAAGAATAAGCAGAGTAAATCTCAGAAGATTACTTCAGCAAGGTGTAATTTCACCACTCTTCCCTAGTCGTGACAACTGTATCCTCAGTTCTTAATGTGGAGAATGAACCGACACGAAGGGATTGCAGAAGGCTAAACCCAAAGAAACAAGACAAACCCCGCAGGACCCAAACCCACCACAGAGCAAACCACACAAGTTGGAAAATTAAATACTTGTGTTCTACATTTATTTTGCTTTCCCAACTTCTACTTTTATTGCTACCCGACGTCTTCTTTCCACTGCTTTGTGCCCGCTCCCACTGAAAGACAGCCAAGCTCTCAGCACTCTGCATGCCTGGGCTGCCAGCCCAAGGCAACAGCAATACCTTGAGGGGCTGGGGAGGACCACCGAGCTGCCACGGCTTGGGGCCCCTTGCAGGGCTGCTGGGGCTGTGAGGCTCTCCTGTCGGAGCCAAATGTATAAATGTAGGACTGAAGCCCTACCCTTACAGGCTTTGCCTCTTAATTCCTCTCTGAACATGTTTCCACTGTGGATTTCGTGTAATTTTTCAGTACAGGATAAACTAACATCTGAATTTGGTGTATGATAAAATTCATTTTTAGTTTTAGTGCCCAAGCTTACCAGAAGTAAAAGAAACCCCGGGGCACCCTTTCTACAGAAAGTGCTGCTCGGTTTGATGGGAATGCACTAGACCACTGCACCCCTCCTCCAGCTGTCAAAGACGACATTTTGTTTACCTTCATAACACTAGCCAAGAATTACACTTGCAAAAACAGGAAAGAAAAGTGTCTTTTACAGATGATTTTTAACACTACCATGGAACTACATAAACCAAACAATAAGCTGCTCATGTTTCTACATCCTACATCAAGAAATGTCAACTTAAAGTCATAACCACTTAAAAATGGTAATTGTATCTCTAAAAACATAAATCGATTTTGGTTGTTGTCGGCAGCTGTCCTCAGGATCGGAGGGTCTCTCATTAGTACATTTAATAACATAAGGCTTTGCCTGACTGTCTACTGGCTCCAAGGGAAGATAAACGCAGCAAAGCCGTTATCCGTGGTGCCCTTCCAGGCAACCCAACGCCTCCGCTATTGCTCCGAGCGCGCGCGCTCTTCGCTGTCAGCCCCCAGCATGTGCTCGAGCACATGCTCCCTTTTGTGGCCTGGAATTCTAAATAACCTATTTTAAAATGCTGTGCACCACCAGAACTACGGTAACTGTCCTATGCATGTTACTCAATGCCCAAATACAGACAACAAAACAAAAGCTGTGTAAAAGATTACTAACTTAAGCTTCACTTCAGATGGTTTAAAACTTAGCCTGTACTCCCAGAATGCTACCATGTATGTTCTCTCATTTTTCTCTTTCATGCATAAATGCTTATGGTACATGCAGACCTATTCCTAAACATACACGGTCCATATTTCAACCTGGTTCTTTTAGTTTGTTTTATCAGACATCGGCAGTTGTTCTTTTATACTTGCACTTTACCAGGAAGCCTGATAGATATTCAAGACCTAATTTGTGGGAATAGTGCATACTAAGCTGTTAAATGACCTGATCTGAAATGACAAAGATTTGAAAATAATCAGATTCAAAAAATCTGATCACAGCACCATTTATCCAGGAAAAAAAAAAAAAAAAAATCCACCCTCTGTTCCAAGGCAGAAAAAAGTATGAGAGAATTTGTGAAAGTAATATTTTTCTCTTGTTAAATAAGAATACACAGTTTAAGTTCCTTTTACGTGCAACGGCTCTATCAAAACAGTAATCAACCATTCATTTCTGAAGCTATCTTTGTTCCCATATCCATCATAAATAAGTCATGCAATAAGAACAAAATTTTCTCCGTGACTTACCTTAATTCTTTTGCAGAATGCTGCATTAGAGAAACAGAAGCAAGAAAAAAAAATGTTGATCACCTTGCCATTAAAACACATAGTTCAGTTCTAAAAAGTTCTGCCTGTGCAGGATTACTGGCTATGTCTTTCTACAGTGTTTGCCTCCTATTGAAATGTTGCAGGTGTACTCTACAATGTCATTTAGTTACTACTCTGTTTGGAGGCTAGGACAGGTAATAAACAGTAACTACTGAGATATTCACCTCAGACCTTTATCCCTTGTTGCCTGGGGAAATTTAAATCTGTTGTTTCCTAACATCTGGACGCTTGCATGTAACAACACAATACAGATTGCATTCTGTAAGTAATTCTTAGGTTTTGGGGTTTTTTAAGACAAAATCCATTTCATGTAACTGTAAGCAAAGCACCAACAACAGATTTTTGACATTAAAACTTCATTACATTAGTTGATAAATACAGCCAGTGGAGCACAGCCAACCTTTCTCTTCATCCACAAAATAGATCAGAATCCTCTTTATTCTGCCACAGCGGCATTGGTGCCGATGCATTAGTGGTATGAGCAGATGATACTGTGGGACACAGTAAGATATGAATTTGTAGCAAGCCAACAGCTTCACGGTACTAACCAGGCATAAGCTTTTACCTCAAAGGTAATCCGAGCAGTCACAGGGAATGATTTTACTGAGTGTATGCCATTTTCGTATTCACCCTTTTTGGAAAAAAGATTGTGAATATCCTCAGATTTCTGTTAACTTCTTAAATGCAATGCTGAAATGGGTATACAACATTGATGACTAAGATCCTTCGAAGGAATCGATGATGAGACACTGCTGTTGGAATTCGGTTGCTCACCCCAGCAAGTCCAGATCTCTCTGGGAGGCTCAAGAACATAGAAACACGTCTCAAGTGATGGTGTGTTCACTTGAGATTAGTATCAAACACTTGAATTTCTCCCACTTCCTTTAAAAAAGTCTGTCTCAAGCTTTCAGAGGCTGTACAGCCAATGGAGTGGTGCATATTTTCCTGTGATGGGCATCAGATCTCCAGGTCTAGTCAGCCATAATCCTGGGTACCAACTCAATCTCAAGTGGCAGCTCTATAAATTGTATTATAATGCTGTTTTACAGGTATACCCTAGAGGAGGCTGTTTTGGAGCCTGTTACCTCTGAGAACTTGTGACAACAGACATGCAATAGTCTTTTTGATTACATAACTTAAGCCACATAGCTAATGTCTTCTTCTGTAAGCCTGTCCATATATACCATGCGTTATTTAGATAATTTACAAAATGTTCTCTTTCATGTCACAGCAAAACAAAAGTCTTCATAGTTTTAAAGGCTTAAAAGCTTTCTTCCTGATCTTTTTTTTTCTAAGGTTATATCTAGTATAAATTAAAAGAAAACTATGACTAAGCATTTGGAAATTCATTGAAGATGAGGTGGTCTTGGGGAAAATGTAGAAGGAAGCTGCCAATAGAAAAAGTCAAGTTTTTGATCTCTCAACTGATTCAGTCAGTCGCAGATGCCTTTAAGGATAGATGGTGAAAAGAGCCATTGGCTAGATAGTCACAACAGACATCTATCAGCTTAGTTGCTTCACATTCAGCTGGAAGAAAGATCAGCTAGAAACTGTTTGAGAAGAACAAAGAAAAACTTCTCATATCAGAACATAATACGGTCTCACTGCCAAGTGATCACACTTACAGAAAAGGAGAGATAAAATCCTGATTTTTGTGTCACACTGTCTTTTAAAAGCAATCTGGATGCCAAGTTCAAAGCCAAATTCACTGACTGACCGTAATCTTTATCCTCAGATATGCACCCTGAATGCCAGCAATACTTAGGATACCTTAGAGGGGAGAGGAACCCTGACTATTCCCTTGCTTTGCAGGCATGCATTTCCTTGCGTTATTGAAGTCAAAAGGTTTAGTTCATGTCCCACACAAAGTTCCAAAGCTGCATGGAGCCCAAGGACAAGAAGATATTTCCCTCATTTCTAGGCCTCAGGCAGTTTATAAGAATGCAATCATAGCTTAGGCAAAAATTTTCAAAATTCAGTATGTTTAAATAAAGTTTTAGGCAGCTAACTTTTTAGACAACCAAGCTTAGTATAGATATATTTATCTACGTATCAAGAGAAAAAATTTAGCACAAGTATCTATTTGTCAGTGCATGGCACTGAATGCTGCTTAATAATTCTTGTATTTATTTCAATAACATATGGCTGACCTATGGGTAATCTTAGAAAGATTTTTCAACTTCAGTGTAAAGATTTTCAAGGGAGGGAGAAATTCCCATATCCCTTTGCAATCTCTTTGAACAATTAAAAAACCTCACACTAAGCTGAGCTGTTAACAAAGCCAGCACTTTTAAACACAGTATTTTTGTGAACCAGAAAAGCACTACACGACTAAGGCAGGAGTAAAGAACACGATCAATGATTCATGGAAGTTAGCAGATGGGACTCAATATCCACAAATCAGTTGAATCAGTAGGTGTCATTTTTGCACTGTCACTGTCTTAGAGTATAACTGTACTTTAATCACATTTTAAATTCTTCCTGCCAAAAAAAAAAAGGTGTATTCTTATTATGCTCACAACTAGATGACAGCATTTAAGAATTGTTTTTAGAGAAATATATAGAGCACACCTAAATTACACTGTAGATACCTCAAGCAGCTCTGAACAAGAATTATTATTTCTAGGTATTGTCAACACCTTTCTCGAGGATGACACGTGCAGTTAAATCATGAAAGAAACTGCACAAATCCCTTCCCCTCCCCAGGAGGTTGAAGCGCTATCACCGCCTTCTTTTGTCTATCTTTTGGAGGGTGAGGGATGGAGGTGGGGGGGGAGGAAAAGGTTACTGAAATGCACCTGGAAGGTAAGTTTTATAATATCTTATTGCTTCAACTGTCTCTGACCTTGTCAGTTAGCAATTCAGCACTAAACAACAGAACACAAACCCGTGTTGTACCATGGTCTATTCAAGGTACTGGATAATGGTGGATATTACCGTTCATGCCAATGATCACACAGAGATACCAACTCAAGTGCAAGCTCCAAGACAAATGGAGGAGGGTGGCTTCTCTCCCAGAGGCTCCTAAGGGCTTTGCTGCCAACTGATACGCTCCCTGTGGGAAATGCAGCTCCCCATGGGAAATGCAGCGTTTCCACATTAGAACCTTTTTTGTTTATCAGGTAAGAAAGCTATTAGGGAAGACTGCAAGGAGACTTGGTTCCTGTATGTTTTGTACGCCCACAACGATCAGTTTTTTTCCTGCACCAAAGGAGATCCAGCAGAGACTGAGTAACTGAAGCGCAGATGGCAGCAAGACAAGACTGTTGTGATACGGGCTGGATGTGATGCAGCAGTGTGGGAATGCAGCTTAGCTCGATCTGCAGAGTGATCAAGTTACCAGCAAAAGTACTTCTAAGTCAATGTGGCACTGGTAATCAGGAAGGTTTTTTATACATCTTTGCCGGGCAGAAAGGTGCAGACTTGCCTTCCTAATAAGACAGGCAGCAGATATCTGCTCATTTTTCAGAGGAAGCAGGTATTTGCTGCATCATCTCTGCCTTCATCCCTTCCAAATGAGATTACAGTAATGTGATATACATGGAGCTATAGTTTATATTTATTTGTAAGCTGCAAATAGCATAGAAAGTTGTTGACTCTTAAAAAAGAAGAAGATTCTGATACTGAACCAATGAAAATCACTTGTGAATCTGCGCTGGTCTAAAGTGACCTCCAGATTAAAAATTAACGTGTTGGTTTTGACATGCAGAATCCTATACGATCTGGGAGCACACAGCACCAGCTCTCTTTCCTGTCATCAGAGCATCATAGTTTTCATCAGATAAAGTGTGCAAACACACGTTTCAAAGCACACTCTTTCTATTTTCAAGTTGACAATTAAAACCCAGAACACTTTGTTGCTCTCTTTTTTGCTATGCAACATTTTAACAAATTAAAAAGTCATCCTTTGCTGCTTTTAACACTCCCAAGACGTGACTTGGAAGGTGTAATTCATGGCAACATTATCTGTTCTCCTACCCTTTCACAGAACTCCTTTATAAACAGCATCCCCTAGAATAAAGATTCTGATAGAAACCACATTTTAAAGCCTACCAATTCTAACTGAATTCTATCAAAATCCCAAACTGATTTTGGCATAAAAATACCTTCATACTGAGTTAGTAGGAGAGCTCAGAGAACCGTGAGGAGGCCCCTTCTCAGCAGCCACGTACCATTCCAAAGAAGCCCGGTCTGTCCTCGGGTACGTGAAGCTCTGGGTACACGTTCTCCAAGAACCATTTGAAGTCCTTACATTTCAACTTCTCTCGAAGGAGTCTCCTTTCTGTCACATCTCCATATGGTTCCTGGAAGAAAAAAAAACAAACCAAAATAAAATACAACTAAAAAAACCTCCAACCAGAACACATTATCTCTTTTAAATTATCTGTATAGATTATTAGGAACCGTATGCTAAAGTGATGAGTAGGACTTTTAGCCAGGAAAAATCCCCATTTTTTGGGTGCTGGATTTGATTTCATTATCCTTACATTTGTTAAATGTTGACAAAAAAGAATTAGAACGGTGCATCTAAAACTTTAAAATATTCTAGAAGACAGTTCGTCTGAGAAAACTCCCCAAATCCGCAAGTAAGGAAGTCCTTGCATACAGATTGCTGGGAACTGAGAAGGCGTATTGGAAAATAAAACTTCCTTTAGGTGGATAATTGAAAATCTCAAAAGCAGTGAATGAATCTTGAGAATTTTAAATTATTCCACCATCCATTTGCAAATTACCTGTACAGACAGTTTTACACTTAACTGATGAAATTTGTGAAATCTGCTAATGTTTCCTTTGAACTTCATAGTTTTGGGGGGTGGGGAGTATGAAATCTTAAACCTCCAGAGAAAAGCTTTCATTACAGACTTTTCCTTGTCTATAGATTGGAGCACAGTTCACATCTTTTCATGTCTGTCTTCAAAAATCTACCTTTATATTGACTAGGAACTTCAGACCGTCAGGCATGAGCCACCATTTGCAGCCCCCACATTTTTACAGGTCGCTTGACACACTCTTTCATCAAACCACAAATATATTTGCATTTCTCAAAGCTGTGGAAATATCACTGAAAACACAAAGCAGATGTAAAATAGAGGCAGAGATGCCTGCTTGAATAAACAAACAGCATGACATACTAGCTCTGAGGTCTGAACATTAATCTTAAAGTGAAACTTTATGGAACCAAGTTCTGCAGCCACAGCATCAATCATTTTTCCATTATGCTATGGAACTGAATATTTGGGTTAGATGAAGTAAAAGGGTCTGAACTCAACTGCTGCAACAAGTGGTACACAGAGTATTATAGAAACCAGAGTGCGTTGGCAGCAGGTTTGATACGTAAAAAAAACCGCAGGAGTCTCAGCTTACATCCACTGTGTTACAATAAGCCAATATGCAAAACTTCCAATACTAACACACGAATATCCTTAAAGTTCTGTCATCACAGACATCAGCTGCCCAGAACTTCACAAGAAAAAATGTCAGCATTTATTGGTGTTTTCTCTTTGCATATGACAAGCAGAATGAGCCTGGCATTGCCTGTGAGCTCCTGTCTTCGGATACACAAAACCCGTATTTCTCTCAAAGTCAGACTCTAATAATAAAACCTAAATGGTTTTTATGATGTTAAAGTAAAACAATTATTACAAATGTGTGGACTATAATAACCTAATTACCCAGTTTAATCCAAAGGAACACGAGATGGAAGCTAACCAAATTCAGCTTCCTCAGTGTCCTCCAGCGTATCTTTAAAAGCCTAATGGTTTCAAGAGCATTTTTTCCCCTGGCATGTCTATGGGGGTAGGCCACTCAAACATGTGGGGAGCTCCCCATCCCTCTGCCTGGTCCCTAAGCTCTGGTCCCACGTAGCCAGAGGTGGGTGCCCAGCAGCCCACCTCAGGGCAGTTCTCCCCATGCACAAAACCAGAAAGCCAGCACTTAGAAAACTTTCTGTGCAATGAGAAGTGCCTAGGGAGATAAGCACCTCCAGAAACAAGCAACAGCAGAGAATTATTTCTTTCAGGCCTGAATTTTGGACTTTGTGCCAGAGGTTCATTTAAGTCATTTCTAGACACTGTGAGGATATTTCAGTGTTATTGCCTTCCAGCCTACAGGCCCCTCACGATAAATATATCCAAGCTATGAATTTGCACACTGCTTTACTGTTTTGACCTACTCAATTTTCACAGTATTTATCTCCTGAAAAATTTTGCAAACAAATGATCTTGTATTTTCTTCCTCACAGAACATAAAAATATTAACTTCTTTTAAAAAAATACTGAACTGATACTTCAAACATTTTATTAGGAACATTTTCATCTGAGTTCCCAGGACTGATTTTAATTAATTTAATCTTTGCAATATTGATTTTGTATATTTTTTTTTTAATCAAATGTTGTGTGGCAGTAAATCAAACAGAAAAATCCATTTTGTCTTACATCAGTCTAAAGTTTTACAATTATCACAAGACAGGTAATTTTGCTAAAGATTATTACCATGCTGTTCACTTAAAGATCTACTGTCCATTGTTGATTAGCATTCATTAATTGTGTGTCTGTTCTGTGATTCTTTATTGATAGAATCCTGTATCAGCTGTTTCACAGAAGTGCACATTTTAGGCTAAACAGCTCCTCCTTACTTGGGTCACCTTGCTTAACTTTATTCTTTCATTTATTCATTCATTCGTTTAATATTGACACAGATTTGGCCTTCTAGTCTTACAGAATTTCTGATTTTTTCCAAGGAATTAAAAATTAACCATATATACACTTATTCTATGTTTCGGAAAAAGTTCCAGAAGAAATAAGAAATAAACATAAAAAGCACGTCATGTTAAATATTAGCTAAATTAATAATTATTTCATTGAAAACAAATCCTACTGAAATTCCAAGAACAATGGACCGGAACTCACCAGACGAGCGTGTGGGTTTCGGTGGTAATAAAGTTCTTTATATTCATCCATCCACACTTCAGCTGCACGCACACTGTTTGCCAAAGCTTTGGACCGTGAGTACGGAGCTTGTTTGGGGAAAACGTGACCTACATGGGAGCAAGGGTGGATCTCAAGACTTCCTCCACACTGCCATATCTGAGCAAAGAATTGACATTGTGCATCATTAATTTGAATCTTTGCAAGCAGAAGGATACAGTAACAATAAGCCTTTGTAAGGATAATATCTTCTCAGGAATATCACAGCATGCTATAAGCAACACATACAATAATTTTGTGTCTCATTTGATGACTAAGATGGATAAAATGACAACCTTGTGAACGCAGAGCAAATCACTGGGAGTAATAAGGAGATAACCTCATCTCTGGTTTTATGTGGTGTGCAACTATCTCTTTCTTAGCTTTACTTTCTCTGAAGGTGTCCTGGTTTCGGCTGGGATAGAGTTAATTTTCTTTTTAGTAGCTGCTACAGTGCTGTGTTTTGGATTTAGAGTGAGAATGATGTTGATAACACTCCGATGTTTTAGTTGTTGCTAAGTAGCACTTATCTTCAGCCAAGGACTTTCCAGTTTCCCGTGCTCTGCCAGTAAGCAGGTGTGCAAGAAGCTGGGAGGCAGCAAAGCCGGGGCAGCTGACTTGAACTAGCCAAAGGGGTATTCCATACCATGGAACGTCATGCCCAGTATATAAACAGGGGGGAGTTGGCCGGGAGGGGGGATCGCGGCTCGGGAACTAACTGGGCATCGGTCAACGAGTGGTGAGCAATTGCATTGTGCACCACTTGCTTTGTATAGTTTAATTCTTTTAGTATTGCTATTGTCATATTATTATTATTATCATTATCATTGTTTTTCATTCCTTTCTGTCCTATTAAACTGTCTTTATCTCAACTCACGAGTTTTTTTTCCTGATTCTCTCCCCCATCCCAGGGGTGGGGGGGGCAGTGAGCGAGCGGCTGCGTGGTGCTTAGCTGCCGGCTGGGGTTAAACCACGACAGAAGGCATGATAAGAAATGGTCCACAATATTTCTGCAGATCTAACTGTGGTCAACAATTCAAGTTATACAGGAATTATTTAAAAAAAAAAAAAAAAAAAGAGAGAGAGAGAGAAGAAGAAGAAGAAGAAGAAGAAGAAAAAAGAGGCATGTTTCTTGTCCAAATTAACCATGAGAATAGCCACCTCAGAAAGAAACCGATGACCGATAACTGATTTATTACCAGAAACTTTGCCCATATTCTACTGGAAAGCTGACTTGATAAAACAGGTAAGCTTGTCGTGTCATTGGAGAATGATAAGTTGCGTTCCCATTTCTATATTCACCATTTCAGAAGAGAGGCATGGGTGCCTGGTCATAAAATAAAACTAACCTTTTTCATTTGAAAGCTCGGAAAGGAACCGCAGACCCAACGCACAAAAAGAAAAAGCAAAGTAATTCTGTAACTAAATCATGGTGATCCAACCAACATTAGTGAAACAACCTCCCCTATCTAAAGCAATATTCCTACTTGCTGTCAAGGAAAGTACTTGAACCTGAATGTGGAACTGGCAGAACTCACTCTGCCCTTGTGCTCATCCTCACGCCTCTGGCTCCCTAGGTCAGGAAATGTACGGCCCTCGAGATAATGCCCAAAAATGACCACCAAGTGGATACATCAGCCTCAGCACTCTGTGCAAATTTTTGTAATTATACTCTCCTCCTTTGAAAACCATGGACTTTCGGCAGCTCATCTACACAGCCACTTTCCCATCATCCGTTCTGACCTCAAGTTTGATGTAATGAAAGGAAAGCACAGCTAGGTATTTCCCATTTAATATTGTGTGTGACTACAATGTAGCAGACACCCTTCTGAAGGGTGCCTGAAACAAGGTTTCTGAAATTTAGGCAGATGGGAGGAAAGGCAGGAAACGTTGCTGCACTTGCACAAACTTGAGGCTATCACCAATGGCTCCGACAGACTTTCTGTGGAAGATTTTTGAGAACTAGCACTCCAGCGAGGTAATTCTCCTCATGTCTTCAGCTGTGCGTAGGTGGCAGCTCATCTTTGCTTTGTAAATGGAGGACAAAGGAAATTGGCTGGGATACGTTTAAGGGGTAGAGGTTTGCTCCCTGACAACCTTCTTGTATAACACATACATTTTTAATTATATGTTATTCAAATGAACACAGCCGGAGTGAAAGCTATGAGGTAGCAAATGAAACTTCTGTACCTAACAATGACAAGAGGTCAGTGACAGGACTTTTTCCATCTCTTTCCCTGGGACTTTTACAGATCTAGAAAGTCACTACAGATGAAGGCTTTCAGCATACACAAGAAGGATGTTGTCTTCAAACTGCTATTTTTTTTTTTTTAAAGTTACTTATGATTTCTCTCAAATTTCTTAATTTGGAAATCAATGAACGTTGTCTCTGTTTATTTGGTTTTGGATAATGATGTCAGACCTTTATGCGTGGCACAATACTGTGCTTAATAACAAAACTGTAAGCACTAATACATATGTTT
Organism: Gymnogyps californianus; assembly: GCF_018139145.2. Classification (NCBI taxonomy): domain Eukaryota; kingdom Metazoa; phylum Chordata; class Aves; order Accipitriformes; family Cathartidae; genus Gymnogyps; species Gymnogyps californianus. Next base: position 68,251,788 of record NC_059472.1, read on the forward strand.
ACTTTTAAACCAAACGGTTTCCTTAAAGGTACAGGTAATTCTTTATTCAACTATAGGGAGCACTGGATAATCTTTACTTCCCGGATTTAGAATTTTAATTTCTTGCTTTTCATGTGAGGTTTCTCTCTTCTTTTTTTGTTGCTTTTTAGGGAAGTAGTATATTTGTCCTTTGAACATAAAGATGACTAAAGGAATTATACAAGAAATCGAGAATTCTGTACTGATCTTTTAAACAATTTGCATATTTTCACATGTAAGTTACACTACTGCCATTTTGAAAGCCGCTATGAAACCACTTTCACTTTAAGATCTCCCTTTTTGAGATTTGTTTCAAAACAATAGCTTTCTCACATTGTTATTTCTATATCCAAGATTACTTTTTTAAAGCTAAAATTTATCATGCAAGATTTGTCAGCAAATACTAAGCACCATTAAATTTATTAGTGTAACAATTTCCATATTTGTTATATTCCATATAAGCATTTTTTTATTGATCATTACTGTTTTGATCAGTTTGTTCAGAAGATATGAGGAATAGACCATAAAGACTACTGAAGTAAAAATGTACAGTTAAGAAGGAAGCAAATTCTTCTACTCTTCCATGATAAAGTCTGATTTAAATGGAGTTAAACAGACTGACCATAATTCTGTTAAATTGCTGACAAAAAGAGAGTTCCACAGCAGCTGAATTTTCAATAATTAAAATTCTGAATTTCTCTAAAAAATAACTGTTGGTTGCTAAGCAATGGTCATTAAATTCTGCTTCTTTCATTAAAAGAGTTCAAAACTTCCCTTGTCTTCCTATTACAAAAAAAAAAAAAATATTTCAGCTAAACAATTCCTCAAAAGGTTTATTTATTTTTAGTTTAATGGAAAACATTTAAACTTCTATATATAATCAGGTACAAATGAACAGCCATAAAATAAAGCAAGGAATTCAATAGAGAAACTAAAGTTGATTACTAAATGCTAAATAAGTGACTCTGGAGAAGATTCTCCCCTAAAACTATTTCAGCCTTCTGTAACAGAGAAGCACATTAGATTTCACGTATATTTTGCATGCTCACATGCATGAAAATATGTTTCTTTACTAGGTCTGGCTACCTCACAGCTCTCATTATAAAAGTGTACTTTTTTCCTTCACCACAAAAAGAAAACAAGGTGACATTCCTTTTTACTTTCACTTTCATCTTAATGCATGCAGGCTATCGATATTTTTTTCTTTTCTTTTCAGGGACAGATGGTGGCATTATGAAAAGCTACAATAAATGTTCAGATCTCTCCTTGGGATCCATATCCCGGCCAGGGTCTTTGGACAACTGACCTAATGCTGGGTCAATGAATGCTAAATAAGAAAAGCTCTATAAGCTCTAGCATCTCCATTCTAATGTTTTAGGACTCTCTGGAAGAAATAAAAAATAAAAAAGAGGATGCTACCTCCTGAACAAAGACAAACTGTGGAAAACACTCTGTTCCTGTCCCTCTCTCTGCTGCAATTTTGCTTGCTGGTTTGCGGCTGAGCCCCCCGGCGTGGTGCTCATGCATGGTCTGCCGGGAGCTGGGTGAGCGGCGGGGGCTCCCCAGCCACATGAGCCCATCCCCATCCCCCGCCACAAGACAGATTTCCAGATACGGACAGAAAAACAATACAAAAAGATCAGAAAAGAGAAGACCCCAGGCGATCAGAGGCATATCATCCAGGCTCATAGGCAATGAAATTTCCAACAGGAGAAAAGACTTACCAGTAAATAATTTTGTCTTTTTGCACATGGGTGGTTTTCTCTCATGCCGTGATTATGGGTTGAAGGACAGACCACAGGTATATCAAGCGTTAGTCCCCAGAAACAACCTTACATTGCAGTGCCACTAGCAGGACCAAGAGTAGAGGTGGGGGGGAAAGCTGCAACAAGGTTCCCCTCACTCCATGTACAGGAGGGGCAAGATGAAAGGGCATGTTTTGCATCCCTCAGAAAGAGGAGTTTCGATGCCCGTTATGCCCATGAAGTGAAATTTCATCCAGCCAAATAGCATTAAGCAATTCGAAATCAAGGCACATTGACTCGATCCTGCATTCAGCACGCAGCCTCCACCCCTCTTAGTCATCGTGCTTTTAGCTGAAGCTTTGTCCTTATTGCACCTCTCAAAACCACACAGAATTTTTTCAGTTTAGAATAATTGAAGTACGAGAAAAAGGAGGCTTGAGGACAGGTCCTTTCATGTCATTGGGAGAAGGTGGTGTTTTCAGAGATGAGAAGAACAATGAATTAATTTACAGTGTTTTTCAGTATCCCTTCTCCTAATTTTCAGGTCTGGCAGGTCTAGAAACCACGGAGACAACAGAATTAACACTGATTTATCCTTCTTGACCTTCTTCAGCACCATGGGCAGCCAGAAGAACACAGTTAAGCAACATCATAGCGCTCTGCTCTTTTCCACAGAAACCTTCACCGCAGGAAGCACAAGTACAAGGGCTTGAAATCAAATAGAGGAAAGCATGTCATGCGCAATGTGGATCCAAATGCCCAGATCCTACTGGCAACCTGCACTAGTAAAATTAACACGCCCCGGCAGATTTGCTGGCCATTGCACAGTGCGTCCTGCAGAACTGTTGGCCCCCCAGAAGAGAGCCTCTCGATCCACCTGCAGCCTGCAAGGAGCCCCACACCAGAGCTCCCACTCTGCCTCCTTGTTTAAGCACCTCTCTTACCCCCACGAGCCACGTCCCTGCTCTTGGCCCGGTACCTGACACACTGCACGCCTGTGGCCACGGAAGGACTGCCCTGAGCCCCTGGGCTGGTGCACTCATGTGCCTGCTCAGCCCCTGCGGGGCACAGCAGTGTGCCCGTGCACACCTCCGCAGCGCGCTGGCTCCGGGGGACTCGGCTGCTGCTCCTTTTGTGCTTCTCCTGTGTGCTAGGCAGCCTCTGGTGCTTCCTCCGGCCCACGAGAAGACCACATTTCTCCATGTCGAAGGAGCAAAGGCACTGCTCATACATGCTGCTGCACCCCATGGGGTCAAACACCTGGTTCAGGGGAACCAGTAACATCAAAAATGAGACTTGCTGCCAGAGCCCGGTAGAGGTCAATGGCAATGATAGCTTGGGTCTAAAGCAGCAGCCAGTGCAGGGGCACTCCGTGTCGTACAGGACAGGGGTCAGGCTTGTCCTGTCTGCAAGCCTTAGTCTCCCAAAAAGCAAGACATGAAGAGCAGAAAGGCAAGAACTGCATGCAGAGAGGGCAGTCTTCGAGGCTTTCTACAAGGAGCTATAGGAAGCTCCTTGTAGAAAACTCCCACAATCCACCTCAGAGGAGAAAACCACTGCCATGTGGGGCGGTGCTACCCCTAACTCCTGCTGGTTAGGGGGCAACCATTTTGGTGCTATGAAATCTGTGGCAGCCAGGGTCACAGAAGACTGCAGACATTTCAACAACGTGAAGTAGATCCTTTACTGCCCAGCTCTGTCAACTGTGGCTGTTGCTTCCAATCTTGCTGCTTTAGGACAGGTGCAAATTTCTGCCAAGAGGCAGAGCATATAGTACTACTTTCAAAAGCAGCATCCTCTCCACCTCACGGGTGCTCGGTCTGGTTGCACGTGCACTAGCAGACACAAACCAGTGCCTGCAAGAGCCAGTCTTGCTCAGGAGATGCACATATCCAACATGCTTGCTACTGTTACGCTACGTTTGTGGGAGACAATGTCATGCTCTCTGATGTAGCTTGCTGCTAAACTGACAGTCTCCTCTCTGCTTATTTGTCTGCTGCAATAGTGTCATAGCTGAGAAAGTAAGAGACACAGCAAGCCCCAGGTCAGCAAGCATCTGTACCCAAAAATGCATGACTCCCTCATTGTCATCACCCCTTCCAATCCCTCAGTAAGCAAGAAAAACAATTTTCCCTTGCTAGAGTTAGCTGGGGATGCGTCCACCACCAGGCTGCTTTCCAGCTTAACCTGCCTTGGGTTGTGACTGATGACGAGCACGATCATTTCTTTGGGCCCCCAAGTACGAACCCAATCTATTGCTACTTCTGGCTCCCTGAGCAGCCTCTCAAAAGGAGGCATAAAAATAATTTCAAGAGCTATTTCATAGCTCCTGACCCCGTGATTGCACAATTATCCCACAGAAAAGAAATCCCTTCCAGTGGAAAGAGGGGACCCACTGCAACATATGCATCAACACGGGCTACACTAGAACTGGAGACAGCTGGGAGACTCCTGGTTCAGAAGCTCACAGAGCTGATGGAGGTGGGTAAGCTGCTTTGAGCTTCAGGCGGAGGCCTACTGAATTTACTGACCAAGACAAGTAGGCTGTGTGTTTGGACTTACATACCAGAAACTTTTCCCTATGTGAGAAAGGAGGTGGTCATGAATTCAGATCAAACAGCGATTCCAGCTGAGAAATCCCCCTCCAGACAGAAACCATGTCAACTCTAGTTCTGTGCTTATCATCCTCCCTAATCCTTTTCTTTCCTTATTTTTGTGCCCTCTTTGGTAGGATTTCTGCACTACAGGCAGCAGGAGACAGGAACAGCAGCCAGGAAGACTCCATGATTCTCTGGTTAACAGGCAGACATCAAGTGAGACAGTCTGCTGATGCCTCCTTTCCCAAGAAAGTGGTTTTTTAACATAAAAATACTATTTATCCCTGAAATCTGCTGTCACCTGGTAAAAAACAAAACAAAAATATCAACCCTCCTGTCCCACAATCTAGTGATGCACGGAAATGCAAATATGACCATAAAACATACCTGATGACGAGCAGAAAAAACAAGGGAAATCCAGCATACTAAGTTGTGAACTCCCTACAAGCCAAAACCGGCTTTGCAATGTACCTCTTACACCACCACTGGATTACTTCAACAAGCTAAGTGTGATACGGGGCAAACCATAGGCAGCCAGTGCTCAGTGGGTATCAGCAGCAGCACAGGTAACAGCAGAGTTGAGGAGGACAAGACAGTTTTGCTCATCAGTCTGGACTGTCTTCCATCTCCTCTCTCTTCCCCTGCTATACATCCTTTTCATTCCAGCTATCTATCTGCCCCACACCTGAGCACTGGTCCACCCTCTGGTGCGGTACAGCTCTACAGTTCCTGGAGATTTTCCTCATCACCTTTTATAACCTTTATACAAACTTTTCCTGAAGTGAAACAGAATAAAGCCTTAAAGAAGTGCAGGAGCTGGCTTGTCCTGCCTCACTGGTCACTGCCACCAGCTGCCTCCTGCTCACTCCATCAACCGCAGTGAGAGCTCTGAGTTACATTAGAGAATTATAAATGTTTCTTTCCAATGATCCTCTTCAAGCCACAGAATGTAAACTTCATCCGCTAATATCACACCATTACTTACATTTTATACTGGCATTCAAAACAAAGATACATTTTCAAAAATTGTTTTAAAATGGCTATTTGGAAGGAAAATACAGCTACAACGAAGTGTGAGAACAAGGAAAAGAGATTCATATAAGCATCTCCCAAAATATTCTCTTCTTAACACTTGCTTACATTACAGCTATCTCATTAAGTAAAAGGGCGTGAAGAAAGAAATAAGACACTTGCTTTTATTCTCAGGGAAAAAAAAAAAAAAAACAACCAACTTTCAATTGAGCTACTTACCCTAAATGAGAATTCAAGGTTTTCTCCTCCCCAGACTTCCATTCCTGTGTCATATGAACCAAGATAATCAAAATACTTCTTGCTCACAGAAAACAATCCACCTGCCATGGTTGGAGACCTATAAAAGAGAATCATAACTCTGAATTAAATAAAAAGCAAAAAAATATAAATTAACAAACCAATGCAACCGACAAAAAATATGGTATAGTTTTATTTTCCATTTTCTCAGTCTTTTCTGAATACAAAGTAACAGTCAGCCATTGATCAGTTATCACCAGGCCATTTAAATTTAATTTTGTAGTTAAAATCTGTATCCAAAACAAGCTCCAGAATGTATTAAAATAATGAAATCAGAGAAGATGAATATTGTGTTAATATAAATTTTTGCAATCACAGTGTCTTCGTGAGCAACAATAAATGACTCGTCTCTTACCTTCACACACTAGAATATAAGCTTTTTTGTGGCAGAATTATATTAGTCAGCTCTGAAATTCTAAGTGCAGTATCCTTATATATTTTACTTAAGTAATAAGGAAACATATATTTGTGCTTTAGTAATTAATAACAACATTCCTGATCCCATTAATATCAAGTGGAAAAAACTCTCAGACATCAATTGAGCAGAATTAAGTAACTATAGCCCCTAAAGAATTGTTTTTCTTTCTAAGAAGATCTGCCCATCTGTATTTTTTTGAATTTTTTACTAAGTTTGGGGGAAAAAAAATCAGGGGTCAAACCCGGATCCTCATCGAAAACCACAAGGCCCAGAGTGACAGTGCAATTAAGGGATGTATTTTCAGTAAAGTAGTGTGTGCACATATACACAAACTTGTATTTGTTCAATATTGTTCCTAATTGTTTACAGTCTTAGAAAATGACCCTCTTTAAAGTGCCAAGCATATAATGCTGGTTGGAACTAAATTCAGCTGACACTTTATGAATTTTACTAAATTGCTGTTGAGGTAAATATTAACAAATGCTAGGTGCAGTGTTCAGTTACTCTTAATCTGTCAAAACTAATTTTACCAGCCATCTTTCTGAAGCAACACTGTCTTACACTGTCATACGTTGTTTCAAAGAATGGTATGAGATGAGGTGAGACAGAAGGGAAAAAACCAAACTCCATAACCAGTCAGGCTCTTCTGTCTCACTCCAGATCTCGTCTTTCCAAACACAGCTGTCGGTGACACCACTCTCAGCACTGCTGCTTTCTCCAGACACTTGCCGAGCTCATGGTCCTCGGGCTACCGTGAAGCTTTATCCCTCATTGTTTTCCCCTTGGCATGCCAAAGACAATTCTTCTTGTCATGGAGAAGAAAAGCATCATATTTAAACTAAAGGTTTTAAAAACATTTACTCTATTTTGAAACTGTTTTTAAGGAGGATGTGGACTAATATATGCTGAGAAGGACTAAATTACTGCCTCACTTTTCCCATTAAAAAAAAAAGTTCTCTCAGTTGAGGATAAGTTCATTAATATTTGTGAAGTACTGGATATTATTATCATGATAAGCGACCTAGAAAAGACTGAGAAAAATTAATCATTCTGTATTTGTTGTAGTCCATAAGATACCAGATTATAAATAAAAGCAAGGACTAACAAAATCGTGATGTTAAAAATGCCAAACAGAAATGCTTCATTTCTTACAATACACTGCTGAAATACAGCAACTTCCAAGTTGAACATAGCAGACACTCAACTGTCAGGATTTTGTCTACAGTGTCCATTTTCCAGATGCATTGTTTGTACTCTTACTTTACATCTCCTAAAAATACAGCATAGAGTGACATATAATACTGAATGACTACAACTTGTCTTAAAATAAAACAAAACTAAAACCCACAAGGAAGACATCCGCATGAGCTCCTGTGAGTTAGCCCTTCGTAGAAACTATGGTGGGTAGAGCTGTATCATTTCATCCCAATAAAGAACTGGCAAACTGGTTCACCTTTGAAAACAGCGCAAGGAACCACCACTATCGCTACAGCACAGATAAAGTCTTCAAAACTACTTTTGCCTTCTTACCGGTTGATGATTTTTTTCCCCCTTTTTCATCGTTGACCATGATACATTTTTTACAATGCGGATCTCTCTGCTTTGCACAGAGGACATCCTTCAGTATCAGTTAACCAGTTACAACCTCTCCATGTGCTGATAAGTGTCTGTGGGAGTTTGCCTGCAGGAGTCAAGAGACTACTTGTGCAATAAGGATTCCATATGGAAGATTACACGGGAATTTCAGCTTTTACAGCAATGTTTTTCCAGGAGCATGGTGAGCAGGAGCTATTTTGGAAAAAAGGGGAACCAAGCAAAATATGTAATTTTTAGTAATATGCTCATTTCTCAAATATTTTTCAGCACCTGGCATTTCCAAGTGAAATCAAACACACTTGTAACATTCACAGTTTCATAAGATGCATAAAAATTAACCTGATCACATCAGTCTTGGACTTCCTCCGTTTTTGTTCTCTTTCAGGGGTACTATGCCAAGTGAAGACCAGCCTCCAGTCAAATCCGCCGATCTGTGGCTCACCAGCATTTCCCAAGTACTCAAATGTATTCCAGTCAATAACATCAATAACAGGGCAGACGACAGCCGATTCTTCTTCCGCAATCCTAATATATTTTTAAAAGGAAAGGATGCCTTCCATTAGAAACTTCTCTCAAAAACTAGAACTGTCAAGAACAGAGAACGCTTACAGATACCAAACACAAAGTTCTGCCTCTTTTCAATTCATGCTGCAATACAAGGAAATAATGGCTACAAGAATAACCACCGATTTCTTGCTGAGGATGCATCAGGAGGATGCATCAGGATGGACTCAGCTGTTAGGCACCTGGCAAGCATCAATCTTCCTAGACAGTGGAAGCGAGGTATGCTAGATAGCTTGGGATAACACATTCAGCATGGCTTCACTGCCATAGCCAGCACCACATTCTCAACAAAAATGTCTATTTTGTTTTGTACAGGTAGCTGCATTTAAGATATTAAGAGAGCAGCATGATTGTATAGTTCTGCAAAGATTAATAATAAATTAACTAGCCTCTTGGCCCTTAAAGTCATGGTTGTTCTTGTAACTGTGATCATCTGCAAAAAGTTATACTGAGCACTACAGCAGTAACTCAAAAAGAAGACATGAGCTTAAACAAGAAAAACCATGCGACATTGGAATTAGATCTCCAACAGTGAAACATACATGAAGGACACCTCCAGAAACCCTGGCAACATAGCAAATAAAAAGGAGAAACAAGATAGTACTGCAGAATGACATACCTATCAGCAAGGCTGATCTAAAGATAGTTGAGATCTTTATCATCCTAAGAATACATCAGAGCTGACAACATTTCTTGCAGGTCTACTTTTGCAAGTAGATAAACCCCTTCCTCCCATTTCTCAATACCATGCAGGGTTTTCTGGATTCCTTTCCAAAAGCATTTGCCCTTACAAAAGGCAGTGGGATCCTTTGCCTTCACCTCAACTTCTGGAAAGGTCGGCTCTCAGTACTAGGAGAGATCAACTTCAAGCACGGAAGCTCAAGCTAAGGTCTTTCTCCTAAATCACTCTTTAGCAATCTTCTCTACACTAGTCTTAGACATCTCCTATTAGTTCAGTGAAACGAAGTGACTTGTTTGACTTTAAGATTCTAGTACTTGTTTTAGCCCTGCATCTTCTTATTTGCATATTCCAGACGAGAAGCAAAACTGAATGCGTTATATCGCCAAACAAGGAAGAGATGTGATGTATCTGTCTTTCGAGGGGAACTAGTTCCTCATGCGATTATTAAGCTTAAAACCCGCAGGCTGAGCAAGGGGCTCTGATTCTGAAATTAGAGCAGCTTGTGGTGGTTAAATGCAGCAGAGAACAGCAGCAGTTCCAAAGAAGTATTGTCTGAGCTGAGAAAGCCTGCCTTAAGTATGAAATGGTCTCTTGTTGCTGGAGGGAAGATGCAACACAGCTGTTTTCTTCTTTATGATCTCCCATTGAAATCCTGTTTGGTAGAGCGCACAAAAGGGCTTATACAAATATTGCTATCTCCTGTCTCACTTGCATAAAACATACGTACAAAGCAATGAGAATGATATGTACACAGAGGAAAAAAAATCCCAATAAAATGTAAAAATGCTTTATTACTCCTGTAAAAGAAAAGGAGTAAAAATTAGGTAGCTGGCATGTGATTTCAGTTATGAAAGGAATCTGGTAAGTGAAAAGCCACCACCTTTTCTGTAAGTTCAGAATTAATGAGATGGTACAATGCACAGGCAGCTTACAAATACAACTACGTTTGCACTGCAAAATGCTAACACTGTTGTATTGCTCCCATACATTTAAGTCAGATATGCCATGCAAACACCCCTTAGAGATGTACATCTGCATCTGCGGCAAGAAGGGCAAAAACTCCAAGACACATCCAGGGCTAACTTTTTACAGAAGGTGATTTATTACACTCAAAAATTATCCAAATCCTTCCTCAAGATTGCCATCTAGTGGTTTGCTAAAGAAGTGAAGAAATTACAGAATCATCTCCACAGTTATGTACTTTCTTCAGAGGACAGGCGTTAAAACCATGCTTGTTCTTGATTTTTACCCCTTTTCCTTTCTTCACACTATCTGTACTGTTCATAGTTAACCCACAGTTATCTGGAATATACTTGGTATGAAATTTAGAAACAAGTTAAATATTACAATTTTAAGAACAAAAGAAATGAAAATATTATTCCAGATCCAATTTCAAATGGACATGGGGAGTTTAAGAACACAAGCTCCACTAGGAATCAGGAAGACTCGCATGCCTCAAGACAGCGTGTGCTTTTGGAAATCTCTCTCCAGTTGGAGAGACATGGATTAGCTCAGGACTGGGAAGACAGAGTTTATTACTTCTCTTCCAAGCTGCTTATGTGTACATTGTCCTGCAACAGGGGATGATGTCTCAGGGCACGCATCTTTCCAGACCTTCTCATCCACCACCCAGGCTGACAGAAGTAGCCACCTTTCCCAAGGTAGTTTCAAAGCTGGGGGTGGATTCCTCTTCCTGAAAACAAAACTTCCCCTTCTCTGAAGAAAAAGAGCAGCCTGGTCCTCGGGAGAAAACAAAAATCCACCTCCTGATCTTCCACACTTCCATTCGCTACCCCACTGCCAGGAAACAAACACTCCTCGTGCCTCAGGGACCAGACTTGGGTAACCTTCAGTAAACGTCTACCGAGAGCCATTCTTCCACTGCAGAAGCGTGCCAAACCGTCTCTTCTCCTTCTGCAGCGGGACAGAAAACCAGCCCAGAGCATAACCTCACCTTGCCAGCAGCGGCTCCAGCCAGCCCTCGTGGCATTCGCAGTGGCAGTCCAGGAACGTCAGGATGTCTCCTTTCGCCACAGATGCCCCCAGCAGCCGGGCTCGAACCAGCCCCTCTCGCTTATTTGCACGGATAAGACGCACCTTGCGTAAGCCAGCCACGTAGTTTTCCAAAGTCTCCTTTAAATGTTCTGTAACATACAAATAAAACAGAAAGAAAGAATGTCATTCTGGAACGATTGGTTTACATCATGCTACAGCAAGGGTTTTTTTCAGTAGCGTATTACTTATAGCAGTGCCTTAAAGATACTGGCATTTTGAACTCTGATTCTGCTATACTGTCTATGTTAGGAAAGGACAAGGAAAAAGCACAGAACTTGGATGGACACAAATCACAGCTACTTTCAAGAAACTGAATGCTTCGTATTTGCCTCTGTAATTCATTTCCAAATGGTTAAGTGCTTCTCAAATGTTACATAAAACTTTTTCCATGTAAAAGTTTTATTCTTAACGCAATTCATGTGTGGTGGAAAATGCCAGCATTGTCTTTGTGTCCCATAACTCAAATGCAAACAGATAACCAGGTAGCTCTCACTATACTAGACACCAAGGCAACCTTGGAGCAATCGAAACATGCTCAAATTAGGAAACCTGAAATGCTCTGACCAGACTGTGGGTTATATATATGCAAGCACTCATGTTACAACACAGCAAACGTGCTTCCCCATTCTAAACTAAATTTGGTCCACAAGTCAAATTTTTCACTGGCATGCTACAAGAAAAACTATTTTCCAATTAGATGCCTATGTTCTACAATTTTATGCTATGTTACCCAAACAGCATATCATTTTCTCCTGTGGACTGGCTGACCAAAAAAACCCATCAACAATCAACATTATTTACAATTATTCTTCCTACCTTTGTCACTGTAATCATCTACAAGGATAATTTCTTCCAAAAGTATATCTGGAGATGTCTCAAGAACACTATGAACAGTTCGCAGAAGTGTTGACCAAGCCTCATTATAAAAAGCTATCACAACGGAGGTTTTTGGCAGGCTATAATAATCATACTTCTTTTCTCTGCATCTGTAAGGGAGGGGATTACATTAAGTACAAGTGCAAAAGCATTTGTTAATTTTCAGAAAACTATTCTCAAATGAAGATTTTGTGTGCTACTTACTCACTGTAAGCAAGAACATATAAAGGATCTTAAAAGAACTGTATGTACGTGGAAAAGTCATACAAATACTTTCAGGAAGCTGGTCTTCCAGAAGTCCCATTTCTGCAGCAACATTATGACTAAAATTCTGCAAACCCCCCAAAATGTCTAAAAAGAAAAATAATAAGAGTTATTCTGGGCTGGTGTATGTGCAGTAGCTGTCTGTCATGGTTTAACCCCAGCCAGCAACTAAGTACCACGCAGCCACTTGCTCACTCCTCCCCGCTCCCAGTGGGATGGTGAGGAGGATCGGGGGGGCTGGGGGGGGGGGGGGGGGAAGTAAAACTCATGGGTTGAGATAAGAACAGTTTAATAACTAAAATAAAATATAACACTAATAATAACAATATAATAATAATTGTAATGAAAAGGAATGTAACAAAAAAAAAGATAAATAAAACCCAAAGAAAAGACAAGTGATGCACAATGCAGTTGCTCAGCAGCTGCTAACTGATGCCCTTCCCGGCCAACTCCCCCCAGTTTATACACTGGGCATGACGTTCTATGGCATGGAATATCCCTTTGGCTAGTTTGGGTCAGCTGTCGTGGCCATGCTCCCTCCCAGCTTCTTGTGCACCTGCTTGCTGGCAGAGCATGGGAAACTGAACAATCCTTGACTTAGGATAAGCACTACCTAGCAACAACTAAAACATCAGTGTGTTATCAACATTGTTTGCATACTAAATCCAAAACACAGCACTGTACCAGCTACTAAGAAGAAAATTAACTCTGTCTCAGCCGGAACCAAGACACTGTCTTTGCACAATATTACCCCAAGTAGAAGAATAAGCAATGGCCAAAACATGCTTCAGATTACAGAAAGAAAAAAAAGGAAAAAAAAAGAGAAAAAAAAAGAAATATAAAACCTAAGTGCAGTAAAAACAGTAGCATAAATTACTGATAAGTTGTGCTTTGGAAAATAAAACAAGTGCTAGACAGTAAAAATATAACTGTGAAGGAACAGCAACATATAAAGAGAAAAAAAACAGCAACAGAACTGAGATGTATATATACTGAAGCAGAATTTGGGAAGACCACAGAACTGCCAAGATATAATACTGAAATCCGGAAAAAACACAGACAGACATAGAAATGCATGTTTTTGGCTCTATGGAGAGCCAGGAAGTTTGCAAACCTTTGGATTAAGCTCCAGAATGTATTTCCTATAAATATATATATATGAACTTCCCTAAATGAACATAAGGATGCCAAGAATCTTACAGCTGAGCCAAATGTGTAAATTGTTAAAGATTCTTCTGGTCTGAAAGAATTTTAAAATAATGATGGTATTTACTACCATTTCTCCCCTTTTCTTAGAGCATTCTGTATGAGCAGTTTTGTTAAAGACCAACAGAAACGGTTTAGAGATGTTTGAATTTTCTTATGCCTCCAGCTTACCGCCTGGAATCACCGGGGCTTGTAAGGGGCAGAAGGACATACGTCAACTTCTGTAGACTGCTAGGTCACAATAGATACCGAAGCAGGTAGGACATCCCTCCTACCAAAACACAACAGCAGCGAGTCTTCTAAAACCTACACTACGGGGAGCTGAAGAGGGAAACCAGAGCTGATCAATAGAAAACGTGACAGCAAAATCCCTTAGGTCAATTTAGGGGAACCAAAATTCCCCAGACAATGACATTAAAAGCAAACTGCTTACCTACAGCACATTGAGAATATATTTACTGACTATTTAATGCTGCTGTGTTTGCAATAAAAAAAAGACTTCTTATAGGTTTCTTTAAAGATTAGGCAATATCTATTAAGATCTGTGGTATAGAAAGAAAAAAAAAGTCTGAATCTGAATATTCTTAAAATGAAAATTCTTATGAGGGGGAAAAAAAGTCTGTAGAGTACTTTTGTAATAAATACCTGAAAATGAGGAAGCAATGAGGAGAAATGACACTTGGGCATAGGCGGCACACAGAAGGCTGCTTCTCAAACATGAGCGGAATGCTGTGCAACAACACTCATTGTATATGATGTGTACGCATGCATACACACATACAGATACACATAGATAGGTAGATACACACACACTTATACAGTGAAGTACAAAAACGCCCGTCCCTCCAGGCTGTAACTTGTCCTGAGGTAAACAGGGGCATTCACACAGAGAACTGCCTCACACCAATGGCTGGTGACAGAAGTGATTTATTTTGCCAAATGTTCATGTATTAACACATGAAAAGGGAGTGACATTTTAATTAACTTTTTTTTTTAAGCAGAAAAACCTACTGTATGAATCCAATTTTAGAAATACATATTTACTTTAGCCTACTGAAAAACATTTATGCTCAGTACTGCCACAAAAAAATTCTTCTTATATATCCCAGTCACTTGTACCAGGTAATTTCAGTTAATTTCTTGATGGAAATAGGATCTTTACCTACCCATTTTAGAAAACTGAAGGAAAAAAGAAATAAATAGAAAACCTCCAGGAAAGCTTTCTCTGGAAAATATCTCAGAAAGATTCATGGAATAATAATGTTGTATTCCATTCTTTAAAAAAGGAAATCCAAAAGGTCTAAAGAAGCTTATAAGCCTAATTATAGATTAAAGACTTCAATGGAGTTGCCCGAAAATTACGTGCTGGAGACGGGAAACATAATTTGGCACAGACCAAGGCAATCCCCAAACTGTTTGTGATTCACTGTGCCTTGCTGCCTCCTTCGTTGAGCATACCCTACACTGTGGAAAAAGGTCAGCCTCCTGACGGGACATACCAGGGTACACGTTTCTTAGGTTTCTGAAGTCAATAAAGAGGCCAAAACTAAAAAGGGCTTTTTATTTACTAGCTCTGCGGTGGAAGGCAGCACGCAAGTGCAGAGAAGCGACTCGCCAGGGCAGCAGGGCAGGCTGCTGGCCGGCACAGCCGCGCTGCCCCGAGCGATGCCCGGATCCCCTGCCGCCCGCTTCCCCCCCAAAAGGCCGGCTGGACGAGGCTGACAACTCACCGAAGAAAGAAACCATCTCTCACCTTGCATATTGAAATACACAGAGCACGACTGAAAGCTTAGGTTTTTGGTACATTAAGTTTATTCTGGGGAAAACTAATCATCATGTATAGACCAATGAAAATTTTGAAACTTTTACTTTTAAAAAATTAGAAAAATACTAAAGTTATTCAACTTTTATGCAGATTTGCATGTTTATCTCAGAAATTATTTCCAAGACATATATTCCTTACTAGATTGCGACAAGATCTCAACTGTTAGCAGTCTCAAATGTTGTTGCTAAAATGAAGCACATTTCCTTATCTTTCTGTACTGAAAAAATTTTCAAAAAGTTTAGCTAAGTCTTAAAAAATAACCCCATTGGGGAGATTACAAACCCAAAGCATTTAAACCCCGGAAAAATAATAGCGTAAGAAAATCTTAAAAACCCAAATGAATCCCTGAAATGGAAACACTTAGAACTGTTGCTGAATAAGAATTAAGCGGCATGCATATGGACACTAAACATTACCACTTCACAAGATATACAAGCTTCAAAAAACCCACTACAAGTATGAAACCTGACTTAAAGCCTAGTGGTCATAACTCAGCTTTTCCATTTCCCCACTCCTATTTACAACAGAACCGCCTTAGCAGTGCATCTTCTGTATTTACCTTTACAAACTTCAGGATGTATTTTTATTCTCCGTGTGTCAGCCAAGTATCCAAGCTCCTACTTTCCAAGTGAATCATTTCACTCCTACTTTGGGTTATTCAGAAAAACAAATGTGTATCAGTCACAATATGTCATTAAAATGACAGGGAGGATACAAACTGGTGACAGCAGTCCCAAAATATGTTTTTGCAGATGCTGGGAATGTGTATTCATACTGCCTATACTGCAAGCTGCTTTCAGCTTCTGACTAAGGCGCTCTTTAGTGCCACCCTCAAATGCACAACGCTGTCTTTTCCCAATATGGGGGATCACGTTAAGACAGAATTAATTGCATCTTACGTTAGCCATCTAAAAGCTAGGTGCTATCTTTGAGCTAATCGTCTGGACTCTGCATGTCCCTAAAGACAGATCCAGAAGGCAATCCACCTCACGCTCCTCAAGCCATTTATCTAGCAGACAAACAGATTTTTGTGGGCCCCCACCTTCCCCTTGTCTATAGAGAGATGCTCAACTTTCCTACGGCTGAAGTTAAACAACAGGAAACTACCTATAGTCCCTACTATTGGCTGCCTGATACATCATCTTGAACCTAGTTATCATAACTACCAAGTGGTTTGTAAAAACAGAACATAGACCTGAGGAAATGAGTTGCCTGTAAACGTGACATTTCCAAGCATGGACAATAAACGCAGAAGCACTGTCATTTGAAGTCCGACGTATTCTTTCACTACTCTCATTATCTTACTCAACCACAGGAACTTTACTATTTACACAGATATTATATATATTTAAAAAAAAAACAAAACACCAAAGTTAAAAATGTGTGCATGTTAAGTGGGTTCATTTTCTTCAGAAAAGTACACAAATCTCTAGTCAAGCTGATTTTGGAAAAAGTTACCAGATACCAGGATCAGTCACTGAGGAAAAAACTATTGCCAGCACGTGAGCAGCTTTTTTAGAGCCAACAAAAGAAAGGCATAAAGTTTTAAATAGGACTCGGATTTCACTGAAAAAGACTCAATATATAACGGATGACAACGATAACAGACAACGCGATGCAAAGGAGTGACACCTGCTCAGCCTCTGCCCTCCGATGGCTCCTGTTCTCTGCAGCCCCACTAGAAAATGCCCAAGCAGAGTCCTTGTGCACAGCGGAGTTGCACCCAGAGAAACCGCGGCCGGGACTGCCCCAACCAGCTCCCAGGGAGTGGGCTGGGACACTGCCCCGCTCCAGCAGCAACCTGCTTCTGCATCGTCCTCCGTTTCCCTCAGGCACTCTCTGCCACACCGGGTGGATGTTCCAGGAATCCTCCTGTTTGATCGCTGTGGCTTAAAAGATAGGTATTAAAACAAGAAATGCCAAAAGACAAAGCTTTTGTTTATCAATTTATACTAAAACAAACATCTACTTTTTTTAATTCTAATTGTATTCATCCATGAATCTAAATCTCTAGATGGGAAGAGAGAGAAAATAATGCTGGTACGTACCCAAACACAAATTTTAAACCACGTTCACTATGTACCTTCTTTCCTGGATCTTTCACTACAGCATCTACTCAAACATCTAACTCCACAAAATGCAAACTGAAGCAAAGCATGTAAAGGTGTATCATCATATATCCACATTCCCATGGGGTTTTGGTTTTATCTTTTTACACTGCATTTGCAAGTCACGGTCTAACTGAGACTATATGGCTGACAAGTCTACTAATTTAAACTTGGAATCTACGACACTACAAGGTCTTCTGTTAGCAAGTTTTACAATAGGTTATTTATTAGAAACTAAGGAGACATCAGTCAGGAAATGCCTAAACAAAATTAAATGGGCTATTTTGGAGAACATTTGTGTCAATTAATGTAATGACTCAATTTATTTCATTGTAAGGAGCTGTTTCTCTTAGAGATGCATATCTATATACAGGGAGAGAGAGCACGAATGTGTGCACACTGGGCATGCTGCCATGAGTTAATTAGGAATGGTTGCTGACATACTTTTATGTAAGACTTTCACCACAACTGCAACAACGATACAGCAAGGGAAAATACATTTTTAATCTCCAAATTTGATCTTCTATATGCACAGTTACTCATGTTTTAAGAAAAAATATGAAATGTTCTGTGAGTTTTCAAAGATTTATTAAGAATACAATCTGTTCATAAATTATTTAATGCTTTCTACAGGTACAGTATGTAAGTTTTGCTTTCGAAGTTTCAACGTGAATGCCCGAGAATACAGGCAAGTTCAAGATTGAGTAGCTTCTCTCAGGAAGTTCAAAACAGCACATGCCACTGCTATATCTGATTTAACGTGATTTACGTGACTACAGTACATGACATTGCCATATACGCACCATCATAGCGTCATCTAGGAAACACTGTTAGGGTCCTACTGCAGGCTGGGTTTCACGCCGTGGGCTAGGAACCAGGCTTGCTGGGTTTGTTACGGTGGGCCATGGACATGACGCCTCACGACACAACCTCCTTTTCCCTTCCTAATTTGAACAGACTTAAGACATTGAATTAAACACGCCCTTTTAATAAGAGGTGTGCTCAAACGTGGCGTTTTGTAGGCTGTAAGGAAATACGGCTGATCTGGACGAACGGCAGCAGCCATGAGCGTCTCAATCTATTTTCACCTTCTCCACTCCCACTCCATAAACGGCAGAGGCAGCAACGTGGACTCAGCAGTCTGCCAGGTATCTTCATCCAAGAGAAAACATCTTCTTCTCCCACCCTCCCAAAGCCACGGCAGAGGACACAGCTGTGCTGGGGGCCTCTTCTCCCCCTTTTTCTACTTCTCCCAGCAGCAGCTTAGGGTTCAGCAGGTCCCCTCGTGAGCATCCCAAACTCAGCAGCACGACATGGGTCGCAGCGCTGGTTTCTGAGCCACCCTGCAGAGTTACTGAGGCCGTGTTACCTACTCCAGGCTGAATGTGTGTTTGAACAGCCGCTCCTCATCCCTCCTCGGGGGAGAGCAACCTATGGATAAAATCCAGCATGTGAGCCAAAAGCGATGCAGCCGTATTACATCAAAACCTGGGATATAGAGGTGCGATATTTTCAGTGGAATTAAAGGATATGATAAATCAGATTATTCTTATCTCCTCCAAACACTAGAAAACTTTTCATACTAATTTATTTTCTCACATAAAACTACCTTGAACCATCAGTTCTGTTTAAAAAAAAAAAAGTGTCTTATCAGAGCATGGAAAGGCTGCACCTGGTTTTCCATACCTACATACCCCACGTGTGTTCGGATATTACAGAAAAAGGCGCTGACGTTTACAGAAGGTGTGTCTTGGTCCTATTAGCAAAGCAGATAGCAGCAAGGTACTGGTAACTGCCAGAACAGCTGAATTATTTGAGGCAGGGCTGGAACACGTCAGCAGCATGAGTTAAAGCGATGCTGGCCCACACTTCCCCGCCACCCAGTCCCAGCCCAGCAGCCTGGGTAAACGCTCCCTAAATCGTGTCTGCTGAAACAAACCACGTTAGGAGAGAGCCCCCAGTACAGTCTACAACACCGTGATACGATCAAGTCTCTGGAAACAGAGGCTAGCTAGATCGTGACAAATTATTTGATGTTTTAAATAATGATTCTCCCAGTGACAATAAGGTCTCAACAAGACAGACTGCCAAACACTGTTTTAAGATTTCAGACAATAAAGCGCTGCGCTGGCTAGTGTAAAAACATCGTGAGAAGCAAGGAAGAAAGCTGGGAAGTCTGAAATAGAAGAAAATATTTGCAAAGAAGTTGGGGGGGGGGAAAGCAAATCTGCTTAAGACAGATTAAAAATACATTAAGAAAAAATGGTCTAGAAAGCCCACCTATGAGGGTGGACTAAATCTATATCCTAAAATCCACACATATAAGAAATCCATAGATCCTCCTAATTCCAAATTGTTAGAAAAAGGCAACAAAAGTTCCTACCTAGCCCAGATTCTGCATATGCAGATGAAAAGACATTTCTGTATCTGTCCATGAGGAAAAAACAATTAATTTTTATTTCATTTTGCTCAAATGGTTACCTGCAATTGCAATTTTCTTCCAAGGCAGTGAGATACACTTAACATTTGCATAGAGCCATACGATTTCCTACACCTACATTCAGAAACTTACTTTGATGTGAGTAATTTGATTCAGGACAAGAAAAATATTTTGCAGAGTAATACAGTAACTGAAAGAAGTTACTGTAACCATCACTAATAGTAGGGTGTGGATGCACCTGGTCCTTACAATCGTGTATAGTAAAAACACCGTTTGAATAAAGAAAAAAAAATAATCACAATTTGTGGTTACTATCACTGATCTGGGAACTTTGTCAGGTTAAAAATGAAATCAACTGAAACCAAGCACTCATCTAGACGTCAGAGGAAGTTGAGGATCTCTACCAGAAGCTGTAAAGAAAAACGGTCAAAAAATAATCATCTGAGCTCTTCTGGAAAATGTTTGCAGGTGACTATTAAACAAAAGCATAATGACAAAGAAAACTGACACATTTTTACAGAAGACAGGAAACAAAAATAGTTAAAATATCCTAAATATCAAAGCGCTTCTGGAAGCATTGTTGTATTTTGTACTGCTATAAAATGCAAGCCTGCTTATTTAAAAA
This sequence comes from Gymnogyps californianus, assembly GCF_018139145.2. Classification (NCBI taxonomy): domain Eukaryota; kingdom Metazoa; phylum Chordata; class Aves; order Accipitriformes; family Cathartidae; genus Gymnogyps; species Gymnogyps californianus. Next base: position 68,272,136 of record NC_059472.1, read on the forward strand.
CAAAACCAAAAAACCAACAATACTGCAGATTTATTACTCCCTCACTTAACTGTATGAGGGAGGAATGAGATGTCCCAGACACACATTGCTTTGCAGGTCTAAAGCCTGTTTATAAATATAAGGAATCCTGCCAACTAACAATAAAGTAATGACTAAAAGGTATTACGATTAATGTAGTTACTAGTAACCAATTATCCGTTCCAGAAAAGCTCAGAAAACAAATAAAACAAAAAAACCCAACCCCAAATCAGTGATCATAGTGTTATGAAACTAACTAAACCAAATACACCTAGAAGTGTTTTATGCAAAGGATTTGCTCATAAGTAGAAGAGTGTTGTGTCTTCTGGACTCTGATCAAATGTAAAGCATGGGAATACCTACACCAAAGCAAGCCCTGGGCGCAGAGCGCGCAATTAGCTGCACATTTAGAGGGAAGGGATGTGCTGGCAACGTCAAGCTGCTGCAGATCAGCTCTCCAAAGAGTTCACTTTTCCTATACGCACTGCCAAAAAAGTCACTGCAGTTATTTCACCTTTAGATAACAGATGAAGGAGAAGCTCCTGGGTGAAGTCAGGCAGGCGCGGTGGGCTGAGGAGGAAACACCCGGCTGCTGTGCCGTTTCCTGGAACAGGGTCAGGTTAAAACTCCTGGCAGGAGCAGCGTGCCCATCAGAATCACATGCTGTGATTTTTGGAGCGGAAGAGGGACCAAAACCTAGTCTCGAGAATTATTCTGGGAATTTGCTAGAAAGATACTATCAGATAAGCAGCCTGCATAATCTGGTATTTACAACCCAGTAAACAAAATAAACCACAGTAGCAAGTGAGATTGTAAGAGAATCACATTCAAATCTGGGAACAGACGGGAAAAGCCGTTTTGAAAGTTGGAAAAAACTTAGCACAAGATCGTTACGCTAAACTTAAAGACAATATCCCCCAAAATAAATAATATTATAGGCATAAATGATGGTGACAGAGGAATTTAAGTATTTGTGTATATCTATCAATCTATACATAGATACTGAAATATATATACACACATACTTAAATATATATAAAAACATACATATATAAAACATATATATAAACAAGCTCTCTCTCCAAAACTCAGAAAATTATCTAGAATTAAAGAACGAACCTCTAAAACTTTTTTTATAGCTGCTAATTATTACGCAGACCACATTCAGTATTTTGGGGGCTTTTGTGGCTACTCAAAATCATTTGCCAGGTAAAGAAAGACAGAAGACTTACAAATCCATTTGCTTGCGAGCACAAGTGAAATGAGGCCCAAACGCTGATTCAGGCTTCTACCATGAAAGAGACTTCACAAAATGCTGAGTCAGCACAAAAGTGCCTATCCCTGCCTTGTTCCTTTTGTAACAAGTCAGCCAAAAGAAGGCTGGTGTGATTTTACAGAAACCATCCCTGAAATAAATGTGCAATGCACCCCTACTGTGAGAAATACAGAAAGAAAAAAAAAGAAGTTAGAATGTCTAAAATCAGGAACAATGCTTGAGAACAGTCCTTAATCTAAAAGAACCCAAGCAGAAAAACTGGAAATATATTTCTTACACATTGTAGTGAACTGTAAAAGGCTAGGAGATCCTATCAGTTGTCTGCCTAATCCTGCAGTCCTGTAAAATGAGCACACGGTGAGAAGCCCAGCAGGACGGGATGCGGCCCTGCTGTTGCAGGGCAGCAGCAGCCAAAACGCACGGCCCAGAGCTCACAGAGCTGCACTTACAGGGCATCAGCCCCAACACGGCCCTCACTAAGTCGATGTCTGACAGAGGATGCTTGCTTGTCTTAAACCTGCTATAATTGTTGCTTGCCGTACGTGTATAAACTCAAGAAATGAAGGATAGACATTGGGAAGACAACCTGGGCCATCTAGACAACTTTATGATTGGGGGGGGGGAAATTCACTGTGGCAGTGATGTAGCCTTGAAAGAGGTGCCCAGAGAGGCTGTTGAATCTCCATCCTTGGAGACTTTCCAAATTTGACAGGACAAGGATAGCCTTTAGCAACACACTCTAACACTGAAGTTGCCCTGCTTCAAGCAGAAGGTTGGACTAGACACCCCAGAGGTTCCTTCCAACCTTCGTCATTCTCTGACCCTATGGCACATTTCACTTCTAGCCTTGTACAAACTGTATCACCATTATTAATTTCCTTACATTCTTATGCACAATATTTTACCAAAAGAACATTTTTTATAGTTTGTTGATATATATATTATATGTTTAATTTGTTGATATGTATGTTTAAATATTGTCATGGTTTAACCCCAGCCAGCAACCAAGCACCACGCAGCCGCTTGCTCACTCCTCCCCCCTCCCAGTGGCATGGGAAGGAGGATCAGGGAAAAAAAAAGTAAAACTCACGGGTTGAGATAAGAACTGTTTAATAACTAAAATAAAATACTAACATTAATAATAATAAAATATAGTAATTATTATTATTAATAATAATAGTGATGCTCAATGCAGTTGCTTACCACCTGCTGACCGATGTCCGAGCAGTGATCTGCCCCTCCTGGCCAGCTCTCCCCAGTTTATATACTGGGCATGATGTTCTATGGCATGGAATATCCCTTTGGCTAGTTCAGGTCAGCTGTCCTGACCATGCTCCCTCCCAGTTTCTTGCACACCTGCTTACTGGCAGAGCATGGGAAACTGAACAATGCTTGACTTAGGATAAGCGCTACTTAGCAACAACTAAAACATCAGCGTGTTATCAACATTATTCTCACACTAAATCCAAAACACAACACTATACCAGCTACTAGGAAGAAAATTAACTCTATCCCAGCCAAAACCAGGACAACTATATATATTTATGTATACGTATACATACAGGTACATTTATATACAAACATATACACACACACACAATTCTAGCCAGCAATAAAACTAAAAAGTTTCGGTGTGATGAAACACATTGTTATCAGTTGCTGACCTCAAGCACAGACAGTTAAAGGAAGCAGGAACTGTCTAAAGGAAGCGATAGAAGTTGTCGAGTTCTCCAGGTCTGTGTTTGAATAGAAACAGTATCAGTTCTCAGAAAAACACGTTACAGTGGTCTGTGAGAACAAGAATGAATAAAGGTCTTCTGAATATTTACATTGGCAGGAATACATTAGTAGCAGGAACACCTAAAGCTGAAGAAACTTTATCATAAAGTAAATAACATTTGTATAGGATTCATAGTCAAATATCATCAAACAATACATTATTTGGGGGAGTAATCTCAGTCAAACTATTCTTCTCTTCCTGCACAGCATTACCAGACATAGGTATTAGCAAATAACTACTGCCACATTTCTGGTCTGATAGCAGGCCCAGGAGGTACAACACGTAGCAGTGGGAAGTTTTTTGTCATCAGTTTCTGATAAAGCAACACCTTGTATACATAATTTTGCTGACCAGGTTTAAAGGCTTACTGGTTCAGATATTCTCACTCTTATTAGCAAAATTCTAGTTTTAACTAGATTCACATTTGTGATTTTCACAATTCACACCCAGAGAGCGGGTTCACTGATGAATGTGGGAGGGCATTAAGGTTAAAAGGAGCAGTTGGGCATCCAGGTGGTGGGGATGTTGCCTATCTTTATTTCCCTTTCTTTCCTCTTCCCATTTCCCTGGGATCTAAAATTTCCAGACTCACCTCCACACATAAGGATATGCTGAAACAGACCAAAAGCCCATAGCCCAGAATAATGTCTCCAAACATAGTATCTGTTAATATCTCACGAATACTTGATGTCAATTTTCTAGAAGATGGAACTCCTTATACTTTACAGTAAATGGATTTTTGAAACAAGGAGGTTGCAGAATTTGTGTTATCCACTTTATGCATCGACCTAGTATTGCAGCAGCTCAGCAAGAGGCACCCTCTCAGTAGCCTGTCTGTCTTTCAGGCTGAACAGCTGTAAATTAGTTAGTCACTTCTGTATGGAAGCCATGCCATAAGTTGAACAGCATCGGGTCTAACATATTTCTGTGGAACTTTACCAGTGACCCTCCAGTATTCAAAAAAAAAAAAAAAAAAAAAAAAAACCAACCCACAAACAAACAAAAAACCCAAGTGCTTCCCAAGTTTTTATCCAGTTATTTATAAATGCAAGGAATTTCCACCTTATTTCACAGCTGTTTAAGGAACTCATCAAAAGCCTCTGGAAATAACAACACACTTGCTTATCCATATAATTACGACCCTCAAAGAACTCCAATAGGTTTGTGAGACACGTCATCCTTGACAAAGGCCAAGTTGACTCTTTTCCAATAGATCACACCTACCTATCTGCTACTAATTCTTTTCCTTACGACAGCTTGTAAATAACATGCCTGGAAGAGATCCAAGGCTTGCAAGCACACAGTTTTCTGGTTCTCCTCTGGGACTCCACTAAAAACAATGGTGTATTTGTCACCTTCTGGTCTTCAGGTACCAAAATTGTTTCATTGATCACATCTAAAAATTTAGCCTTTGCATCATTTTTGTGGACAGCTGAAGTCTAGTTGAAGTCTACCATTACTACTTATTTTCTACCATTGTAGCCTCACCCAAATGTTCATTAAAGATCATGAACGGTCAAGCATTATCAACCTTAAAGATACTAAACAATATTTTTCCTAGACTTGACTTTTCAACCTATAGAGACTATAATCTTACACTGAAGTGTAATGAATTTTCTATCGCTACAAGCTTGTGGATACCTTTTTCAAGACTTTTTTTTTTTTCTTACATCTGCTTACATGATCTTCCTTCTTAAGAGACGTAGTTAACAACTTTATTGCAAAATTGTCTTTGGAGAAGGTTGTTTTTTTTTTTTTTTTTACATTTGCTGTGTGAGTTGGATAGATGTTCTGTGACATTCTGCCATAATTTAGATCTGTGTGAAAAGGCATGAAGCACCTGCCAGCAGATACTAAAACAGTACAACACAGCCCCAGCCTCAGAAGGCAATTGTCTCTGAGATTATGTCACTGATGCCTTGCCATCCTTTTGGTTTGGATACATTTTGTCATTTCAACATCCAAACATTCAAATGAAAAAGGATGTGCCATTGTAGCAAAATCTATCTGCCCGCTTGTATTATTTTCATTTCAAGAATCTCCCCCCCCATCTATAATGTCCCCTGCTCAACAACTGTCATCTTCCATTTCCTCCAACATCCTGCCTGAAAGAAATGGCAGGAGTCCAGAATAATTCATTGAAATGATTTAAATTCTTCCTGTAGAAATGCAACTAAAATGGTCCTTTTTAGCCTATGGTCTATAGGCTGCTTCTAGGGGGAGAATAAAAGATAACTAAGAAAAACAAGCCTACTGTCACGCTTAAATTTACGATAAAAAGATCTTGCACTTGCACTGCAATTTTTTAAGAGCTATGGTAGGATTCACGTTTTAGATTCAGCACTTATAACTAGAGTTGGGTGAACTACCGGACAGGACACACTGACGTGAAGCGAATGCGTGGTAGAGGCAGAGCCCTGCTTTTTCCACAGCTCTTTGCTACCATACCATACAAACCTGCTGCAATGAAATAAACTGGCTGAAGCCAAGCTCGGGTGAAACAGAGGAGAGGACTCGGTCAGTAGCAGCCATGGCTCTGTCCTGACCCCTTTGGCTGAAGGCACATACCTGTAGCTACTCAACCCGTTCCTCTCACCAGCTGGCTGCTCGCTTACAGGACAGCCTGCACTGAGGTGAACCACTCAGCTAAACTGAGTATCTGCGTTAGGCCAGAACTGATCATACAGTCGGACCCGCTGTGCGGCACTGACTTCATGACTGCACTGAACTGTTGCCTGCAAATTAGAATCACCTCATCAAACAGTATCTAATCCTTAGTTTACAATTGCTTATGCCATCATCCGGTAAATTGTCCCGGCAACTAAGTATCCAGGATCAAGCAAAGTCCCAGTTTAGAAGAACATTATGCATCTCTGTGAGTATTTCTACACCATAAAACGGCAGCCCGCTCCTGCTAAATTCGATGATAAAACAATCGGCTTTATACTGTGTGGCATAAGACATTTGAACACAATGCAAAGCTGAAGTCTGGGAAGCATAACATTTGTAAAGCTGGGTGTGACTGGAAAAGTATGCTGCTGCCTACGGTGACCTATGCAGGCGACAGCAGCGGGAGAAGCACAGCAGCGTGCCTCTGCTTAAGGGCTGAAACCACACTGCTAGGGCTACCCGAAGAAAACCACCTCTCTCGAGTTGCACACGCACCGCCAACATGCTACTGTTTCTGCCTTGTGGAGGAGCAGAAGCCAGGTAAAATCAGCGACGGTTTTAACTTTGTGAGCAAATGCTGTGACTTGAAAGCGGGGGGGGAGGGAGAAAGTTTTAAAAGCCTCCACGTCTCCGAGCGAGCTGCAGCTGAGACACGATTATCCCGCGCTCACCGCTGCCACCAAACACTCCTCTGTTTGGAAGAGCTGCCCTAGCGAGCCCCACCAGGGGCAGGCACGGCTCCTCTGCCCCCGTCCCCACCTGCCCTCGGGGTCCCTCGGCGCCGGAGCCCGGCGGCGGCGGCAGGTGGAGCGGCGGGTACTCACAGCGGGTTCCAGCGCTCGGGCAGGCGGCGGTGCAGCGAGATGCGGTCGCTCAGGTAGGTGTTGATCTGGTGCCGGCGGATGCTCTCCTCCTGGCGGCGCTTCTCGGCCGGGCTCAGCTCCAGCCGCACCGCCCGGCCCAGCTCGCCCAGCGCCCCCGGGTCCAGGGCCGGCTTCGCGTACACCGGCTTCCGCAGCAGCTCGGCGTCGGCGGGCGGCGGCTGCGGCGGCGGGGCGCGGCGGGCGGCGTGGCGGGGCGGCGGGCCGTGCCGCCAGGCGAGGAAGCCGACGGCGGCCAGCAGCCCCAGGGCCAGCAGCGCGCCCCCGCCCCGGCAGCCCCGGCCCCGCTTGCCCCAGCACATCCCGCGGCCGAGGCGGCCGGCCATGCCGAGCAGGCGGCGGGGCGGCGGGCGGCCTCTCCCGGACGCGGACGCGGACACGGGCGCACCTCCGCCCCGGGCGGACTCGGCAAACTTCTCACGGAGCTGCCCACGCCGCGCCACCCGCCCGCCGCCGGCGCTGCCCCCGCCAGGAAACCCGCCCGGCTCCTCCGCCGGCGGCTCCTCCCTCCTCCCCGCCCCGCCGCCGGCCAGCCCGGAGGGGCGCGGCGCGGAAGAGGCGCGCAGGGGCGCTGCCGCGGGGCGGGGAGCCGCTGCCGCCGGCGCCCCCGAGCAGGGAGGCCGACCCGCGTGTCAGCGAGGGGGGCTGCCCCCCTCCCGCTCCCCAGCCGGCTCCCCGGGAGCGATGCTCCTCGGTTTCATGGTTGGTCGGCGGGCTGCTCGGCCCCGAGGGCCCCAGCACCCCAGGGAAGGCACACGCCTCCGGCTTGCTCCGGGCTCTCGCTGGGGATGCGACCGGTGGAGCCAGGAATGGTCCTGACCCAGCCCCGGGCGCTTGCCCCACAGCTCCCGGGACAGGGAGAGAGCGGAGCGGAGCAGGGCCAGCCCGGTGCTGCCGGGTCATGCACTGCTGGGATGTGGGCAGGAGGGAGGAAGGCATGTCCCCTTCACACACTTGCTGTTACCCTTCAAGGAAGAGGTGATCTGGTCGCCCTGAAGCTCGAGGGACCTTCATGAACCCTGGTAGCTGTGTGGCGGATGCGCACAGGTACTCCCAGCAAGGGAAAGTTCGGTTGGCACAGGGCCGGCATGGCCACGATAAGCTCCTTTGGCCATTGGAGATCATGGGGACGGCCCCAAGGCTTGCTGTCTCCTGACAGAGGTAGCCAGGGCTCCCAGAGGATGGCAAGGGAGGTTATTTGTCACAAAGGGACTTGGAAGAGCTTTGAGGCTGAAGGAAACAAGTTGGTAGGAAACCAGGCTTCATCCATTCTGCTGCCTCTAGAACAGCAAGTGCCTTAGAAGTAAAGAGAACATGAGCCAAGAAGCCATGGGAGTTAATGAGAAACTCTTTCACTGAAGAAAGCAGTGTTCTTGGTTGAAAAAAAAGTCAACCAATGTGGCCTCATAGATAGAAATCCAGAAGACAAGTGAAAAACCCAAACTTACCCAGATAACGGGCAGTCCATTTCATGGCTTGACTGAATTATGGGAAAAAAGCTACTGTGGCATTTAGTTGAAACTTTCTAACTTGCCCTACTCAACAACACATCCATACTGCTTTTTCACTTCACCCCCTAACAGGATGCAGTCCTCTCTGTCTAAACTTGTGATCCTGAGGCCATGAGATTACATGAGAATTTGTGATTTAGCATTTGAAAAGCCTTAACGTAAGTGTAACGTAACTGATACAGTTTATCTCTCACATTCAGTAGGGAGCTGAAACTCTGTGGTTTTGAGGTGTCATTTGCTCTATGCATTTTACAAAGGGACTGTTTACTGCACTATCCTCTGCTGTTGGAGGCCTGTCAAGATCAACCCAGCAGAGGACTCCGGTCATCCCCAGAGAGGGACTTCAGCCTGGCAAGCAATATTGGGCGGTGCTCACCAGCATTGCTGAGGAGCGGATGAAAACACGTCTGACACTAAGGAAGGGGAAAAACCTCGTCACTACCAGACAGGTTCACAGCATGCAGCTATGAGCCGTTTCTGATTTTACATTATAATAAATATTGTATGTGACAACCAACACAGAGGCTGTCAACTACTGTGGAGGCCTTGCTCTGGACAGAAGGATGCTGAATAATAATGAGTCATCCTGACGGTGGCAAACTAGCATAAATCAAGTAGTTTAGGTGGATTTGCAGATGAGCATGAGTGTGTGTGTGTGTGTATAGATACAATTTCATTATTTCTTATTCAGCTGTACAGTTATCTATCACAGATAATTATGTATGCAAAAAATCTAGTTTCAAAGCATACATACTGGCTGGAATAACTTAAGCATAATAGGAGTGAAGTATGTGTGTGTAAATATGCATTGCAGACAACTACTAAATACCGATATGCTGGACATGAGAGTATACATTGTATATAAAGGCAGCCGTGTCTAGCTTTGGGTCTGAAGAGTTAGGTGGCACTAGTAATTGCATGCCCAGTGATTGCGTTTTCTCTTTGCTGGCCATCCTTCCTGAATAAAGGAAGCCCAACTGGTGTCATTGGTATTGAGTTTATAGCAGGAGTTCCCTAGTTTCTGGCTGGTGAAGGGGTAAACCCTAAAGATACAGCCAACATTTCTGGAACATGCTGCTGGTTTAGATCTGGTTGTCTGGAACAAATATTCTTGGGTTCTTCCCTTTGTGTAAGGTTGCAAATTACTTAGAATAGGGTAACAGAAATAGTAAGCATCAGGAGCCCAACAAGGACTTCCTGGAACGAGTCAAAAGAGAGGGAGATCCTCCTGGACTCCCAAAATAAATTATTGGGGGAGATTGGGAAGATGTAAAGAGCAAAATGTAGGACTGAGTGTTAATTAAGAACAGTGAGAAAGAAAACAGGAGAGTTCTGCTGCAGGGGTTCTTAAGTATTAGAAGAATAACTATTTTATTTAAGTATTTTAAGTATTAGAGCAATATGGAAGAAACACAAGAATATGATCACATGACTAAAACAAGTTTTGAGATAAAAAAATGGGAAACAGAGAACAGAATGTGATAGGACTGCAGGAGGCATGCTGCAATCAGTGGCAGACACAGTAAGATCAGACAAGACTGTTGAAAAAGGTGACCAGCATAGCTACCTCTCAGTCAGATTTTAAAAAAGAAGAAAGGGCTTGAAGAAAAGGTAGGAGAGCATCAGCTTGCTTCCAGAGAAGCAAGGAAGGTTACAGCTGGTGGGAAAGTAAGGGAGGTGGCTCTCAGTAGTAATAATGCCCTTAGAGCAAAGTAGCTGGGAAGGCTTTCTGTGATCATCATCGCAAGAAGGACTGAAAGTAATATTAGTAAGTGCTAGTTCTCCGGGGACGATGTCCAAGCACGTAAATCTGAGGAAATTCAGCAAGGGAAAGTACAATAATGGTGTTAATGCAAAAATCATTAAGAATAAATCAGTTGCATTCACAAATAATGGCACATCTTTGGACAAGATGTAAAGAATGTGAAGTCAAAGACAGTTTTTCTTAAAACTTTTTAAAAGTTTGTGGGGTTTAATTAAGATGGGAAGACTGAAATTTCTGAGCTGAAATACTTAAAGTATAAAGACTTCTGCTCTGAATGTAAAAATAAGCCCCAGAGGAAAAAAAAATCTACAATAAGGCAAATGAGTTTCCTGCTATCCATAAAGCTTGTAGCAATGTTTTCATGGAAAAGTTCCTTTTAAGCAATTCTGTTGGTTTTTTCAGGTTTAATAACAATGGAAGTTAAAACAATTGGTTTTGAGATTTTTTTAAAAGATTAGTAAGAATATTTAGTGAGCTATAAATTCATTTGCTTCAGGAGTTTCAGTCAGAAATAAGTAGAGTAACTGGACAAGTCAAGTCATACAAAACCTATAATTACTTATCTAGGAAGATCTATTGTGCCCTCAGTTGTCAAAATTAAAACAGAAGATCAGTGGAATAATTAATACATTTGAAGAGTTTATTTTTAAAAAGTGAAATCATATTTTTTTACCAAAAAAAAGGAGAAACAAAATATTAACTAAACCTTTCAAAAAGCACTAAGAGAAGAAGACTAAACACAACAATATGTAATTGTCCATAAGAACTTACATTATAGAGAATGTAATAGCTGAAATTAAGAGTGTATCTGTTGCTCACTGAAATATCCATTTGAATTGCAGGCAATATTTAGTTTACCTAAAATACATGAGCTTATTGAAGGAATTGGTCTACAGACAAGGAAAACTTAAAGCGGTAAGTTAACATGAACTATTTTACACATCTATTATTATTAAAAGTTATTCTTATTTTGCAGTGATGACATATACATTACAGAAAAAAATAGAGGTATTAAATTTTGCAAAAGCTTTAAAATTTACCTTATCAAATGTTTTCTTTTAATTTTTTTTGTTAGATCTGTATTTTCAGTCAAAATGAAGCAAAATTCTAAAATGGAAATGGGGTGTGGAAAAGTATCAGCTGATAGAGACTGCATTTTTTTAATAAACCCAAAGTTCAAATAGCTTCCTAAATTCATACTTTCAGGGGAAAAGAAAGTACTAAATAATGTGTTCCAGAATAATGGTCCTAGTATTCTAAAAAAAAGGAAAAAAGATTATCAGAGTAACATGATGTAGAAATACATTGCAGATAGATAGCAAATTTGTTTAAGGAGAAGACGATTCATGCAAGGTATAAAACATACACACTGGAGATAGCTTTGGACCTACAGGTGATTGTTCACCATCGCTTTAACTGGGCATAAAATAGCATTGCCCTGCAAAGAAACAGCCCCCCCCCAACTCCCACGTTGGCTGCTCTTTCTCTCCTTTGTCAGCACAAGTGTACTTGTATTTTTTTAAGTATTATTATTCAACCCATTGTCCTACCAGTGCCAAGGATTTTTTTATTAATGTGTTTGTGTTGAAAGTGTCTTTATTTGAGACAGCTGCGTAGCACAAGCAAAACATGAAATGGGCTGCACCCCGTTTTCCCAGCTGCAGGTCTGCGCCAAAGGGTGGGTGTTGAGGTCCTCGGTGCTTCAGCGGGGACCCTGTTTTACAGGGTAGGCTTTGGGTCAAGAGTGAAGCTGGGTGCATAGCGCAGAGGCAGAGTGTATCAGGAATTCAGATGAGAGGAAGAACAGTGGGTACAGAGGCCTAAAAATAAAATAGATTAAAAACACAGACTTGATGAGTGAGATAGAAACTGTCAGCTATTTCAGGGATCTTCTATCAGACTGATGAATGCTGTGTAATTCTCATACTGACACGCCAATAAAAACGGGCGGCATTCAGTGGGTTACTTGGGCAAGACCTAACCTTTGTCAGTTTGCAGATCTCTGTAGTACATATGTCTACATACATATTCATATGTACATACACACACACACACAAAATATCTTGTTCAAAAGGTCATATGCAAGCCAGGATAGCTTAAAGGTAGGAAGGATATGCATGCCAAAGGCACCGATCAGTATATTTGTTTCCTATATGTATGTACTGCTCATATATAAATGTTCTCTTTAGCTAAACAGCAAGCATGAACTGCAGGCAGTAGAAGAGATACTGTACGTAAAGGAAGCCATCGCTACCAAGCTTAGCTGTCAAAAACTATTGGAACAAAACTGCAGTTCTGTGCACGGAATATGGTATGACATGACATGTTACTGAAGGTCTGTTATATTGGAAACCTGACTGATTTTCCATACATTCTTGTGCGGATGCAGTGAATTAAAATACTGAGTTGCAAATAATTTTTGAAAGTTTGGTCAAAATTATGGCATATTCTGAAACATATAAATGAAGTCTGAAACATATAAATGAAGTCAGTTCCTCACAAAGTTATAGCAGCTGATTATAGTAGACAAAGTGGAGACCTGCTATATACACCATGATTAAAATTCTGAACCAAGAACTCAAGGGGATATTACATGGTGGAATTAATCTTAGTCATCCTATACTGTAGGCACTCACCACCATTTTTTTTTTAGTAGTTTTTTCAAGGTTATTTCTGTTTCTATGCCTGAAAGGACCAAAGTTAACATACATGAGTCTAATGATACTGGAGAAGCATCTGCTTTTCTATGATGGTATTTCTAATATATGTGTCTGCCTTTTCATTAAGGCAGAGAGATAAGAGTCTTCACACAAAACATTTGCTAAAATTTTCAGTCTTCTTTTCCTCAGAAATATGACTTCCTTGTGATTCACATCAGTAAGGTTTTACAGTAGAAAATAAGCCTTTTACTCCTTGAATTGCCATGAAAATAATGCCATCATATTTGGGGATTTGAGATACCATCATCCCCAGACCTTCATAATGAAGATTATGACTGAGTCAGCTATCTCTAGTTTTCTGGATTTCTTTGGAACAGATTGCTTGACTCCTTGCATTTTTCCCTTTCTGAGATGCTTTTGATTATGATGGTAATTTTATAGTCTTCCATATTATGTGATCCTGAATTATATATGAGGTAGAAGTTTGCTCGTGTGGCATGGTATAAGGATATGTCCAAATGTGTTACATCCTATTACTGCTGTAAGAGCAACAGAATTTTTTGACATGTTACCTGGCCAATCTGTAGTTCTACATCACTGCACATTTGCTATATTATACTTACTTTACTAGCTCCGCAGGTACGTTACATACCCTAATGGTTTCCTAGGCTTTGTTTTGCAAATAATGAGTTCTGTCTCTTGCAGAATGATGGCTCTAAGTTTACCTCCTTTATGTCACCTTGTATTATGAGTAGCTTTAATAAAGCTTATATTGGCCCATTTATCTCCCTGCAAGTGTTTTGATATCATTTGCAGTGGAGACTTCTGTTAGAAAAGTTTCACAAATGTTGACCTCACGTGTTTGCTCTTGCCTTATCTGTTCTGCTTTTTTTGGTGGGCCTGTTCTGTTCCTTGCACTTTTCTCGTCTCCTTTAGTCTAAAGTCATTTTTTCATTCATCAGGTTCTTCTCTGTCATTTTAAATTATTTTAACCTCAGAGCAATCCAACACTGACCTATACAAATTAGCACACTGGTGACATGAAGGAATTTCTTCTCAAAAGCAATGCTTTTTTCACTGGCTGGACAAACCGGATGCAGTTTGGACAAACCTTCCAAACAACTAATGCACAATCTGTACTTGAGAATCTTGGTTTTGTTTTCTCCTGTATTATCTTCCAACCTAAGCTTTCTCCATCATCTTACCCTAATGAACAGTTTGAAAGGCTTAGGTTGTTCTTTCATTGGTGAAGAAATGAATTCCTATATTTTCCAGAGAGCTTGGTACTGCATCACCATGAGAATATTCTATAGCATAGAATTTCAGAATTCTCATTTCAGAAGAGATCTGATTATTTTTCTCTTGCCTCATGATATTTTGATTCTCAATCAGTGACAGAAATCACTGAGTGATCATATCTGTATAAATGCCTAGGATGCTGGCTGAAGATAGTAATGACCATCAGATGACAGCAGCAGAATTTAGCACAAATAATTTCCTCTCTCATTTTGTAAACCCCAACAAATATTTCCTATTGCTTACTTATGAGTTTCTTAAAATAAGAGTTGCATCTTTTGCTGTTAGGTTCCTAATTACATTCATGGTATCTTTGTCTGGAGTTTCAAACCATTACTAGAATTTGATAGCGTAATCATCAGCTACATAACATAAATTTGTACAATCAACATGTACAGTAGCTTATCTCAAAGATAAACTGGAGCGATCCTGTCACTAATGTGACTATATCCGAGCATGCACTTTGACATGGTAAGTATGATCTAGTTTTCTTCAATCATGAATAATGTATTGCATTAATCACTCTTGTCATTCCCTTCTTCCAAGCTCTGAAATCTTACACAGAGTGAATTGCACTGTCCAGCTATATTGATAATGCCAAGCTCCTCATACTATCGGAACATAAGAATGGTTGTACTAGCTAGACCAAAAGTCTACCTAGCCATGTATCTTGCCTCTGATGATGGCCACTATAAGCATCTTTATGCTTAAGGAAATTATTTAGCATAAGTACATACGTTAAATATTTACATATTTTACATGAGTTAACACATGGTATCTATAGTGGAGGAAGCATCGCTGAATATTTACCCTGTCTAAGAATTGTCCTGTTCTTTCTGTAATGATAAATTTGCAAAGGTGTAAGTAATTTTTTTTCTTTGCTGTGAACAGTACTTTCCCAGAGGACTGGTTTAAGTGGTCATGAACACAGCCAGTACTCTTGTTTGCTGGAGTCTTTCTCCAAGTGTAACTTGTTTGGCCCTTTGCCGTGATGGTCTGGCAATCTGGATTTGCACGTGGTCAGAGGCAGAAAGTGATATAACTTGGAAGGTATGGATGCCACTGCCTAAAACCAGGGGATGGCTTCATTTTAGTAGCATTTGGCGGTTTCACTACACTCCCCATAACCTCTCCTGGTCCTCTCATCCCCAAACCCTCCACTGCTCTAATAAGTGCCATGTTCTGACATTGAAGTCACTGATTTTAATAAAGAAGGACCTGCCCAAACTTATAGGGACGTAACACAATATCCTTAATTGACTGGTCAACTGCAGTTCAAGAGTTATTTGATCCATGCTTTATTTTTTTTTCTCACTTTGTAAATCAATATAACCTGGAAAAGATTTCAGGTTACCAGGGAGGCTCAAGCTAGAGAGAATATACTTAGAAACGCCACAAGAAATCACAAATTTATGCTCAAACTCTTAAAGCAAAAGCCTAACTGACTGGCGCTATCAGGGGGCAGGAAATCTGTTTTTTGGGGAATGACTCAACTGTGAATCCTGTATTTCAGTGAAGGAAGAGGCTGGTTTTGAGCCAAAGGGAAGACAAAGTAGGAAGGCGCAAGTAAAGGCTGAAGTATCATGCAAGCGGAGTGGGGCTGACAGGGAGGGACCACACCAGGCTGTAGAAGTCATGTTACAAAACAGGAAAAAGGGATTGTTGTGTCGGGTGAGAGCGAAGAAGCCCCGTAGCGAAGGCTTGCTGCGATGACCCCAGGCAGAAAAACACGTAACGCGGAGACATTTCTTTGTATGGGGGTCAGTAACGGTAGTAGGAACATGGTGTGGAAAACGGCTGCAGCCCGGATGCGAGTGGGAGACAGAAAACAGCTGGGGAAGGGGGCAGGAGCCGCGGTGACCCAGGCGCTGGCTGGGACATGGAGGGGTGACACCGCCGGGGCTGCCAGTCGGGTCAGGGCAGGGCGGCCCGGCGGGGAGAGCAACCGAGGCCCGCGGGCCAGGCTGGGAAGCCCCTTGCCGGCTCCGAGGAGCGCGGCGTGCGGCCCGGCCCCGCTGCCCCTCCCCGCCTTGCGAGAGCGGCCGGGGCAGTGCGGCCGCCCTGGGCCGGCCTCCTCCCGCCAGCGGAGTCCCCTCCTCCCCGCTGCCTTCCCGGCGGCCGCCGAGCCGCCGCCGGCGGGGGCGGTCGCGGGCGGCCGAGCTGCTCGGGGCTCGGCGGCGCTGCCCATGGGGGAGTGCGGGGTGCCCCCCCAGGTCCAGCTCTTCCTCCGCGCCTGCGAGCAGGGTGACTGCGAGACAGCCCGGCGCCTCTTGGGGCTGCCCAGCGGCGGCACCGCCGACCCGGCGGCCCCTTCTTCCTGCGGTACCGAGGAGGCGGCGGCGGCGGCGGAGCCCCGCGGCGAACCGTCCGCCCCGCCGGCCTCCGCCGTGCCCGTGGACTGCACCGACGAGGCCGGCAACACGGGGCTGCAGTTCGCCGCCGCGGGGGGCCACGAGCAGCTGGTGCGGTTCCTGCTGCGGAAGGGGGCCTCAGTACAGAGCAGGAACCACTACGGATGGAGCCCCCTCATGCAGGCGGCCAGGTAGGGGAGGGTCTCCGGCCGCCATCCCGCTTCGCCGCGGGGCACCGGCCTAGTCAGCGGCAGGGCGGCTACCGCGCCGGCGGCAGCCCCGGGGCGGGGAAGGGAGGGCCGCCGAGGCTGAGCCTCGGCGGCCCTCCCTTCCCCGCCCCGGGGCTGCCGCCGGCGCTCGGCCCCTTCGTCTTCAAAATCCCGCTCCCCAGGCCGGGGGAGGGCGCCCGGGAGCGCCGGGGGATGGCGGCGGGGGGGCGCTCAAGGCGGGTCAGCGTGTGTGAGAGAGGGCGGGGAGGCGCCATGTTGTAGGCCGCGGTCGGTCGTTGCTGGTGTAGCGGTGGTTATCCCGGGGGGATGCGAGGGGTCACCTGTTACCTTCCCCGGGGGTGGGTGAGGAGGAGTTGTCGTGTTTAAATTTGGGTGTTACGCTGGGGCGTTAGGTTTTCTCTTTCCATATTAAAGATGCGGTGATTGAAGCTGTGCTTGCTGTTTCTTGAGTAAAGCTGGTGCAGAATTGCAGGCGGAGGTAACCTGAACATGAAAGCACTGCTCCCCTCTTTCTTTCTGTGGAAGATAACGTGCACACCCTTACTTCATTTTCTGTCATTTTTGTTGGTGTGTGTGTGTGTCTTATCTACCTGTTGAAAAGTCACCTCTGACATAAAACATACTGAAGCAAACAAATAATTCATTTCACTTGGCTTTTCCACATTTTCCTAAGTGAATTGCTGGAGGATATGGAAAATCATTGCTGAGGGGTTTAATGACAAAATTGGATTGTTTTCTGCATCAATGACGCCATGCTTTGTGTAACCCACTGCTGGGTTGTGGGAGGTCCCCGTATTGCTAACGCTGATGTTTGTGCTTGTCTTTACATATACAAGTACCCCTTGGGTTTACAGATGTGTTTTGCAAGGTTGGAGGGCAGTGCTTTCCTATAATAAATGAATGCTTAATTGAGAGGAGAAATGTTTTTTGGGGTTGTTTTTTTTTTTTTTTTTGCTTTCATAACAGATTAAAATACTTGGAAGAAAAGAGTCTGTTTCAAAGTCAACATTTCTCTTTTCTATTAAAGCCCATAGAAAGTTCCCAAAGAATGAGTCACACAGCTGGTTTCCCAGTAAGAACAAGGAAGACAAGGTTCAACAATTTTGTTATTTTATGAAGGTTAAAAAAAAAAAAGGGCAAGGAAAAAGTTGCAGAAACATTCTTAGATTTTTTTTTCCATTAATGAAAACCGTACGCTCATTCTCTAAAAACAATAAACTCAAATCACTATAACCCTCTCACTGTTTTAAAAAATTGACTTGCTGCCATTTGCAAAGTACTGTAGATATCATTGAAACCTGTGGAGAAAGCATAAAGTGGAAGAGCATGTTTCTTTTTTCTTTTTAATGGATAACCAAAAAGGAAACATAGTGTTTGTACAAACGTAGGTTTCAAACTATGCACATGTTTAACTTTCTGGCTGTGGTTAGTCCTGTTGAAATTTGACAGAGATAGCATATATGCATAAAATTAATCATGTGTACAGGGGTTGCAGTCTCTACTGAGGTGACGCAGTGAAGGCTACCAGGATAGACCTAGGGACTAGACAGGCCCTGGAGGCTTCCTTCTGCAGCTATGTGCTTTCTGAAAGGAAACTAGGGAGTTTTGGTCTCATGTCTGCTGTTAGTGGTTAGTAGCATTCTTCGGGATTTCCTCAACTAACATTTGCTTTGCTGCAGCGTACAAAGCCTGCTTTCAGGATCAAAGTTTGATTGTGTTAAGCACTGCACAAGCTATGTTCTTCTCTGAGCTTCATGGACAGATACCTGTCTTCTCTGAGCTTTCTTCAGTTGTGGGAGTTCGTTGACGGTTCACAACTGGAAAGCAAGAGATGATGCAAATACAAAAGATTGGCTATCCAGTTCATAAAATGGTCTTTTTTTTTCTTTAACATTGACTCTCTGAAGTTTTTACTCTACTCATTCAATAGTAATGAGGGTACTGAATTAAGATCTCTGCAAACTGGCTTTGATTCTTGAATGTGATACAGGCCTGGAAATAAAAGGATGAGAGCGACTCTCTGGTTTATGGAAGTTACATGTTGATGTCATGCAGTTGAAAATGAGGCTAGCACATTTCTGCTTTGACCAGAACATCCTCTTAAATAGGTGTCTGGTTTATGAGCATGGTCACTGGTACATGCGGAACGGTTTGGTTTACAGTCCTCAGCTGTTGATTGCTCTCCTCCAGTAAGGTGGCCACTGTCACATTCAGTGATGTGTGCATGTTCCCACATAGTGTATTAGTCAATAGGCCAATTTGGTAACAAAGTTTCCTGTGTTCAGAGTATGCCGGTTTTCTTTGAGAAGCCTCTGCCATCCAGGGTGTTAATTCTCCTCCTTATCTCTTTCTCTGAAGGTTTGGACATCTAAGTGTGGCTCACATCTTGCTGGAGAATGGTGCTGATCTCAATGCACAGAATAAGTTAGGAGCCAGTGTCCTCACAATGGCCTCCAGAGGCGGCCACGTCAGCATGGTGAAATTGTTGCTGGAATCTGGAGCTTTTGTAGACAATTATGACCATTTTAGCACAAGCGTACTTAACAGCAGCAGAGACGACCTTCCCGATATCACTCCACTAATGGCAGCTGCTCAGCATGGACATGAGGCAGTGGTACATCTGTTATTAGACTGGGGAGCTGATTGTAATTACACTGTGAAGACTATGGGCTGGAGTCCTTTAATGCTGGCAGCTGTTAGTGGAAAGGTGAGCTTGGCACAGCAGCTCATGGAGAAGGGTGCCAATCCTGATCACCTGAATGTGCTACATAAAACACCTTTTGAAATCTCTGTTGGCTTCAAACACAAAGACATGAAGGACTACCTGGAATCTCTCACAACGATCAGACCCCAGGCAGGTATGGAGCATTAGTTTGTTTCGCTTTCTTGAAGTTTTGATTGCGTATTTAGAAATCAAAGAGGTTATTTTGTATGATGTTCTTTAACTAGACTCTCTTGAAAATGTTGGAGTAGGTACACCTACCTCGGGTGAGGCACGAATGCCCAACTTCAGCAGATTACCTTCATGTTAGCATGACAAGATTCCTGTCCTGTAATAAAAATAATGTGAAACATTTTAAAATGTTTTAATGTTTTAAATGTTTTTTACTGTTAGAACATATGATCCAGGTGCTCATTTAGGAAGAAAATTACAAAGGCCTACTTGAAATGGCACTAAAGAAGGGACACAAAAAACAGAATAGGATATCAAAGAAAGGATATCACAGACTCAAAGAAAACCTAAAATATATAAAATCTAGAAAACCTGCCTTGTAAGGAGAGACTGAAGAAATTCAATCTGTCTAGTTTCATGAGGAGGTCGTTAAGAGGTGTGATTAATAAAGTGTCCACATTAAGGACAGGAAGTCCAATACTGGAGGGCCTTTTTATATGGCAGCCAAAGAAAAAAACTATGAGTTTAAAGTTAGAAGAACTTGAATGGGAAATAAGACACTATGTTTTGCGGTGAAGCTTACACCTGGAGTGGCTTAGTAGAGGTGTGCAATCTCTAACAGTTGCAATGAAGGTTAAATGCCTTTCTAAAGCTCATCATCAGATTGTCTTCACTGGGTGTCGCATACAAGGCCTGTGACATGCAGAAAACCAGATGAGGTTAACCTAACAGTTTCTTCTACCACTCTCTGAATATATGAAACCTCCTCAAAGTCCTTTGATAGTGGGACTGTGTATTCTAAGAAAACCAAGTATTAATGTGGATGAATAACAAGTCGGCACATCCCCTACTTTTCTGTTCCTTGCAGAAGAGGGAAATACTTAATTAACTTCAGGACTTCATAAAATTTATAAGCAGCCTCCTCCCTTCAAATGTGAATATGCCTGTTTGTGTGTGCACACACATACGGATAGGCACACACACTGCTCGTGTATGTACAAAACTAGATTAAAATAACATTATTTCAATGCAAATCTCAATTATAATGAAGTTAAGAAATGCTGCTTTTATGGTTTTTAATTTTGCCCTGTAATGCATTCGTTATGTGCACTGAATAAGATGAGAGAACTGATAAAGAAAAATTTTGTGAAGGTGTAATTAAAGAATGTGTGGTGGTCATGTAGCTTTAGCCATGAGCGTGGAAGGATATAAGAAATCCAGGATTTTGTAGAGAGAGGTAATATCTTGTACTAGGGGATCTGAAGGCTTAGGAAGGTTTGAGCAAACTTAGACTACAACATTTTTCCTTTAGGCTTAACCAGTATATCCAGTACCATATACTCAACCAGAAGGACAGAATAGTATATTGTGTGTCTTATTGCGGATATCTCTCCCAGATGTCTTTCCAAATTAGCTTTTCTTTCTAGCTGGTTCTATAAAATAATGTTATGAATGTCTTATGTTAGTTTTGTTAAAGAATTGTGGATTTGCTTCTCTTTCCTTCTCCAGAAGTTTGTTTATGCTAACAGAAATGCATTCCATCTGTTCCTGAAATCAGACAGTTTGGTTTGGACATTGTGTTGGACATTTGAATGTCAATAAGTCATTTCAGAGATTGAGACCTTGTTCTGTATGTGGCTGTTTGGGGATACTTTTCAAGGTATTTGTGCTTTATGATGCAGACCAGTGCTGAGAGGTGCTTAACAAGAGGGTTTGGAAGAGCTGCATCAGGATTTTTCAGCTTTGGAGTACTGGCTATGAAATCTAAGGATGTGGCTAGCCCTAGAAAGAACCTTTCCAGGTGCTACCACCCATCCAGCCATGGTGGCAGAAAGCCTGTAGGGTAGGATAGTCCACTCTAAGCTCTCTGCCACTTGTGATACCCAAATAGGCTTATTTAAATCTTACCTAATTATGTCGATATTACACTGCCATGTGGACATGTCCGCCACCCCCCAAATTTTTAATTACATTTGGTGTCGTTCCTCCAGGTCAAGCTTCCCTTGTACTTTAAGAAGCAAGGACAAAAATCTGACATTTGTTTCTGCTTCAGAGAAGGTGTTAACTTAGTCAGATGTTGACTCATAGGTTAAGTGGGAGCTAGGGTTTTCATACAGCCACGCTACCAGACAGAACCGGCTGACTGTAGACGCTTGCTCATGACCGGTCTCTGAGGAATAGACATCAGTTGGTTACAGTATACAGAGAGAATCAGACATCTGTGGGATTCACTAGTGCAGCACTTTATACATTGCCCATGTGTTTGCACATACAGAACGTATGTGCAGGCAGAGTTGGCCTGATGAGTCTTGAAAGTCTTCTGTAATTATACGACTTGAAGTATTGAAGAAGTCTGTTTAAGCTAGGAGAGTGGACTTGCTTTAAAGCAGATGAGCATTCCTGTCCCCTCTGCTGAGGGGGAGTTTCTGTCAGCAGAAGGGTAGTAACTAGTTGGGGCAGAGGGGGGTAAAGACGTTAAGCTTCCACACAAATTTCTGCATTGGTTTTTGATCATGGCTTCAGTCTCCTCCTAGCACTGGAGTCTTGTATATTCTGGGAAGAAAAAAGATTCTTTCTCTCATACAGAAGGCAGCAGAAAAGGAACTTGTCTTCTGATCCATTGGCATAGATAGGGCGAATTGCCTCCCAAAAGAAAGCAACTCTATTCTCAGGGCAGTTTTCAGTAGCAAATTCAGAACTACCCGAAATGGCCGGGGTGTTGCCTGTGTTCTGTCCCTGTCCTTGCTTCGACTTACCCAGACAGCAGTCCTTCCTTCTGGCATCTCCTCGTGGTCTCCTGCTCCCTGAGGCTGCCTCTCTTCCAGGCTTTTCACATGCCAAGTACGGAGTCTGGTCCTTTCCTAAACTAGTCTTTTGAAATCTGTTTTCTAATGGTGAGCTCATACACAGCTCCTTCTATAAGAGCAGTTTCTGAACCAGGAGAAAATGTAGGACCCACTGCTCTCTTTCCCAGTCTTAAAATAAGAGTTTCTCATGTTTTTTTGGGCTTTCCAGCAATTTCTTTTGTTCAGGATTTTCAAATTCCTTTGGAGTCAAGCTATGAACTTTAACCTTTTCTGTATTATCATAAAAATGGCAGAATCAGGCTCAGGAAATCTCTCAACTTCTCCTTGTTTTCCTTAAAATCTTTTTACCCCATTGATTCTCTAGTGTCAGTAATGTTTTGGAAGATGGAGGAGGATATATTTTTCTGGCTTGAGTGGAAGGTGCAAAATATGTCACTATTTTTTCCTCTTCTTACATAGTGTCAGCAGTTTCAAAGCACTTTGAAGGCATGTCGAAGGAATGATCCTTCACTCAAAATACTAAAATTTGTAATAATTACAGTTCTTACAGGGATGGTGATCTGGGAGCTGAAGGATATCTATTAATGCACAAATAGCAAGCTGTGTAGTTAAATCATCACTATTATTTTTGTGACCTTCACAAATTAACCTGGCAATACTCAAGAGAAAATAAAAATGGGACAGCTTGTAAAACTCCCTTTGAGTCACTTTTCAAAATAATCGTGCACTATTTGAGTGTTTGCTGTTGTACAGAGGATTACACCGGACCTCAGAACCATACTGTGGTTCTTTAATTGATATTTTAGTCTTCCAGGCAGGAAACACAGAAGTTTCCAAATACAATTTCGTGATAGAGAATGGAAGTTGAAAGGCAAAAGTCTGTACTGGTGCTTTATTATAGTTTGTAGCTTTAGCACTGCAGAGAACCATACAGGTGAGTCATTCTTCCCAAAGGGAATAAAAAGGTTATCGGTGCTTTCTTTGTTCTTATTAAATGTATGTCTAAACATAAGTTCTGTAGTACCTTTATGTAAATTTTTAATAGTTTTTGCTATAAAAATTTTACTATACATTTTTGCTTTTTTAATGATTGCCAATAGAAATATTTCTATTTCTTCCAGATACAGAAAAGAGGCAACCTGATGTCTTTCATGCTTTGAAATTGGGTAAGTACTGACAGGATTCTTCCACCATGTGTGGTTCTTGTAACTTCAGAGCATGTTTGTTTGCTAACATGGGAAAATGAGACGTGTTTTTACATGCGACTTTGTTTTTTTCCTTATTTTTCTTTTAATTTAAAAAATACATTTATTTCTGTAGTTTATATTTGTTTGTCTTCACGTTCCAATATGAGAAAATTTTTATGAACTCTTGGTTGTGCCCTTCATGCCAAAATACTGTGATATAGTAGTTCCAGTTATTCCAAGACCGTGCTACCTTTAGTATGATTTTTTTTTTTCCTTCCTCATAAACTTGAAGTATGAAAAGAAAAGTGCTAGTTGGTGCAGAAAATATGCTGGCCTCTATTTCGTATGAGCATTGTAATTGCTCTTTCAAGTTGTTTCAAGAAAAGAATACGTGTCTCAGATCTTGCCTGTTCTCTCATGAGCAAGAGTGACTTTCATGAGCACACAACTGGTAAAACTGTTCTGTGGCAAACAGAAAGAACCAGTGCCATCCTGTTGATTTAAATTTGATCCAGGCTCTGATGCATTGCACCCCTGGTGGATGGCAAGCTGCTCTCTGGTTACCTATTTTCCTGGATCTTCCAGCATAGGAAAAAGTACTGAAATGAAGGGTTTGGCCTCAGGCTTGCTATCTGATGGCTTTGGCATCGGAAACAAGACTATTCACTTTCTGCTGAGGTTCCTGATAATGTCTCAGGTCAGAAAACTGCGCTGTTTGCAGTGTCTTCAACAGGTTAGGGAGATTCAGTATTTGAACCTTATCTGATTCCTGCTCTTATAGTTGGTATTTTGCCATTTAAATGTTTTCAGCTATTTGATAGCACGTTTAGCCTATTGCCAGCAGTCCTAGCTATGTAGACAGTCAGAAAAAAAATAGTCAGTAGTAAAGAAAAGTTCCTAATGGATGTATTTAATATTTTTTTTCAAATATTGGAAGATGTAATTCCCATGTGAGATTCAATCTTATGTCCAGTGAAGTCATGAGAGGTGTCCCATGAGACCTAAGAGGGGTCTCTTCTCCAGTCAGCCTGTCCTTACTTGGGACTAAGATGCCCCAGACAATCAGGAAACATTGGTAATACAGCCTTGCGCGTGCAGTGGACCTAATAATCCTTACTGGTGCTGTGCTTTCTATGTCTGTGGCATTTAGAGTTGCGCACAACTACCTCTCATTCCAGCTTTTTTGTCCATGTACCCACTCCTGACTGTAACATAATCATGAAGCCTTTGGTATGGTTCACCTTCTTGCTTTCAACGGGGAGCTGAAGAGAGCCCTGAGTTAGCAACTTTCACAGTTTCTGATGGATTTTTAGATCTTTTTTTATTATTATTATTTGTAAATTAGTGATTTCTGTGAAGGAAAATGCCATTTTTTCTGAATATCTGTCCAAATGGATTTCAGCAATGCATCTTTAAATCGACAATTATCTTCCAAGTTTTATTGTTGCTGTGTTCCTACTGAAAAGTTAGAGGTGTGTTTTAAATGGTCAGCTCTGGCCTTACTGTTCAGATCTCATCCTGGGTTTGGTACAAGAGTTTACTAGTTGCTTTTCAATTAACCATCGTAAGTCACCTTCTCAGGAAGTTTATGGCTTTTCAGGCGACCAGAACTGGAAATGGGCAGACATAATAGCGGAGAAGAAGGAGGTGATAGGTAGCAGTACCAGGAGCTCTCTCTTAAATGTCGACTCTTCACACGTAAGCTACCAAAACCTTTTCCTAGGAAAGCCTCAGGTCTGTTCGATCTTGGAGAGTTCAGCTGCCCTTCTTGTACCCCTGTGACTTTTAGTTTGAGATTTATAAATGTTAGTGCTGGGTCGGAAGGAGTCTTAAGGGGGGGATCCAAATGAATACTGATCAGCATACTCCTTTGGTTTTTTTCTGAAATATTTGGCTATGGATGGCAGCACTGTTAAAAAAACAACTCACGAGGTTAAGAGGTGTCCAGGCCAGAGTTCAAAGTCAATTCTGGAGTCTCTGTAGGTTCCAGGGTTTCTGTTTAACAAAGTCTGTGATGCAGGTCTGTGTTAAAAAAGCCACCTGCTGTCTTTTACTAAATTGGGACATAAAAAAAGTAGTTCTGTGCTTTTGTATCTTTCCTGTTCCAAGAAATTAGCTGAGCGGTGCAGGTGGGTGTTAGTTTCAGTGAGTGCATTCAAGTGCCTGCAGGGTTTGTCTGGGATTCTGACTGGCTTTCCAAGGGAAATGTTCATGCCTGCGATTGAGTTGAAGGCAGCCCATGTCATGAAGCAGTTTACCATCTGAAGGTTTTTTTTAAAGGTGAGAATTTTTCCATTTGCATGGCAGTTGATGATTTGCTTCTTCTTGCCTCTGTTCCTACAGTGGTACATATTCGGTCACAGAGATCTTTTTTTCCTCTTAACTTCTTCCCTGCTTTTGCTTGCCATATGTCATCAAAATAGTAAGGGAGGTGGGTGAGCTTACGCTCTCTGCTTAAGATAACCCTGACTACCTCATACATTTTTAAAAAGTACTTGTTCCTACTTTTATTAACATTTAGAAAAAAACCCACAACCTGATAAAAATATGTTCAGTAGCATATTTTGTACTGCTTTTCGTAGTCTATACAAGAAGTCAGTGACTACCAGCCTCTTTATGTGGAAACTTGAACATTAGGTTCACTTTTAAAGAACTAATTCCTAAAGGTGATAGGAATAACGCATTACTCTTGAGCAAGGAGTAGGGAAGTTTTGCATTGGAGATTTAGTTTAAATATTGGAGGCAGAATTAAAAAAAAACTTTCTGAATATAAGAAAGTTGAGCACTGGAATAGATTAATTCCTTGGGAGGTTGTGGAATTTTATCAGTAGAGGTTTTTAGAATCAGTAAACCCCCTTTGTAAGAGGAACTTATGGATCAGTGTGACATCGGGCGTTGTTCTGCCTGCTTAAGGCAAGGGATGGCCTCTACCACTTTTCAGAGTGCCCTTGTACCCACTCTCTCTGATTCTAAAATTGTTGCGTTCTGTGATTTCAGCCTATGGAAATGGAACAGGGATCTTCATCCTGCTGAAGGACAAATCGTGGTGTCATCAGCATCGTCAGTTTTCCTTGCATGACATCATCTTATGACAATTTAATAGAAATATTCCCTACTTATGTCTTCACATGTGGGATGCACTGCAGTTTATACAGCCTCTACAGCTTAGTCGTTCATTTCAGAGAATGAGTCTTGTAATGGGATTGTACTGTAAGTGTACAGGTAGGGAAAATGAGGGAAAACAGTGCCTCGTGCTTATGCCACGATTTTATGTAGCCTGGGAAGATGTACTGATTAACTAAAAGACCAAAGATCAGTACAAACATGTAGCTTTAGTTGCTCTAGTACTTTATTTTTTCTGTTTTAATTCCACTAAATGTAGACCAATGTCAGCAAATCAAAATACATATTAATTCAGTGGCGAAGCAGTTCTCTGTTGCTTATGTAGATGGTGTTTTATCACTGTTTTGCAGGAAATTTTCAGCTGGTTAAAGAGATCGTTGATGAAGACCCAAGTCAGGTCAATATTACCAATGTTGATGGTGCATCTCCATTAATGATTGCAGCTGTAACTGGACAGCTGCCCCTTGTTCAGCTCCTTGTTGAGAAAAATGCTGATATTGACAAACAGGATAATGTTCATGGCTGGACAGCACTAATGCAGGCCACATACCACGGGTAAGACGTGCTCTCTTTGGATCTAGCAGTAAAGAAGTTGCATTCTTCTTACATCTCAGTAGAAGAAATCTTTTTGATACTGACTCTGGAAGCAGAGGGATCTTACGAGAAATTGAGGGGCTTGTGACCTCAGTTTTCCATGACTCGTGCACTGTCCTCAGCTTTTCAGAGCACACCTGAATGCTGTTTGGATTTCAGAATGAGTGGCACATTTGGGAACTTGAATCTTGCTCAGTAAGTGCTGTGAACATAGTGCTCCAGGCAGGCACTGGGAGCTTCAGTGCAGATTTCAGCTTCCATCCTTTGATGTTTTTTAGTGTTTTGTAAGATAGTCTCACCCCCTCCCAGGGTTGTAGGCCTACATCAAGTTGTGAAACTTCAAGGCAATCACCCTTCTATGTGCCATATTTTCCAGTCTTAAAACCATTCTTATGTTCCCCTATTCAGCCTTTAGTTTTCATGGAGTTTTCTGAAATGCGCCCACTGGAGAACTGATTGTCATTTTCTCTAAATGACAATTCCTTAATTTATAAATGCAGGTAGGCACTTAAGAGTCACACCCCAGAAACTGGCCTGGAACTTGACCTGTGATCTCTGTCATATACTTGGCATTGTCTGAATACAGGATATTCGGTTTAGGAAGGTGAACTTTTCTCCATTGTTGTAGACGAGGCCCTCAGCAAGATGAAGATGCACCTCACTGCCTGGTAAATCTCACATTAATTGTACAAATGCAGATATTCTGCTCCAGCTTTTATTTTTAGTCGGCAGATCTCATTGGACTATGAAAGTGCAACAGAGGGGAAAAATAGGAGGTCAAGTTGTCATTGCTTTGTGAAAATTTTCTGAAGTAGTTCCTGGGACCTACATAAGGTGAGATTCTCTGTTTTCCTCACCAACACAGTACTGATAGTAGTGCCTGAAGATTGTTTTTTCTGGTTCAGCCATTTCTCTTAGCAGCAGCCACCCCAGCGCACAGCTGGAGTAGAAGCAACCAGCAGAAAGGGATGTGCAGGGCTGCTGGTGTGTTCCCTTGCCGGTACTCAGGCACTCCTCTTGTCTGTGGAAGCACAGAGCGCAGCTGAGTGCTGCGTGTGTTCAAATACTGCCCTTTCAGTTTCCTGGAGGACTGTGTTAGAAGAATTCCCTTCCCTATTGTATCAATCAATCTTTATATAGTATGAAATTGCATTAACTTTGTTAATATGCTTAATGTTTGAGGTAGTGGAATTTTATTGGAGACTTTGGTATTGTTCATGCTTAAGTAGAACAAACTAAAGGATGCTGGCTCAGTGAAAGAACCAGAAGGACATCCCAGCCCTGGAAAGGACTTGGCTTCTTGGAAACTTAGAGCTGTCCATGAAGGATAAAAGATATCCCTAGTCAACCAAGATAACGCCAGCATCATAGCCCCTCTAACACGTCTTTGAAACCCTCCCAATGTTGTCTGGCATCATAGATAAGTAATGATAGCACAACTGACTCCAGGGACATCTGGATCAATAGACAAGCAGCAAGAATGCTGCAGAAATACAGTTGCTTTGCAAAGTTTTACTATGATTAGTAATCAGTAGCGTGGGTGTTAGTGATTAATCAAATCGTGTTGTACCTAAACGCTCAAAGTGTACAAGAACCCTGTGTAAAACCACATTCAGGGTGCCCCAATTTGGCTTGGACACCTCATGTGCATGAATAAATATTTACCCTTGTAATTCTATACTTCGCGTCCTAGCCTTTCTTCTTGGTTGGCATAGGCCAGTTGCGAATTTTCGTAACAACTAGAAGTCTTTAGCCTCCGCAGAGCCTCAGCTTACCCTTTCTCAGGAGCAACAGTGTTGTGGAGGGTCTCTGGTTTGAAGGAGGGAGCAGGCAAGGTCTGCCAGGGGCACTAAAGGATTGTGTCTTTGCGTGCCCTCAAGCTGCAGGACTGGAAAGCAGGATGAGGGGATGACACAGTTGTAAGGAAGAGAAGAAAAGTAATGGCAAGTAAGCAGAGGAGCTGTGGTGGGGATAAGCAGAATTTTTGTTAGAAGAGAGGAGAAACATTCCTCCTCCATTTTAGGTTGATTTTTATCTGGAGTGAGTTCAGAAGTGAAAACTTTGTATGGTAAGAAGTAACGCTCTGAAGTGGAGAGGTTGAGATCTGTTTGTCAGCTTCAGTCTTAGAGTTTGTAGTCACCTGTTGCCACTTAAGAACATTTTTGCTCTGTGTTGCTTACACATGTCAGAGTTTGTTTTTATACAAGGTCGGTCTCTGCCCAAGAGGAGTTTTGTATTAAATATATTTTCCCTAGCTTTGTTGTCTGTTCACTTATTTTGTAGGCTGAATTACGGTATTGTTTTTAACTCATGAGGCAAA
Source organism: Gymnogyps californianus (assembly GCF_018139145.2). Taxonomy (NCBI): domain Eukaryota; kingdom Metazoa; phylum Chordata; class Aves; order Accipitriformes; family Cathartidae; genus Gymnogyps; species Gymnogyps californianus. The sequence continues at coordinate 68,301,498 of NC_059472.1, forward strand.
TCCTGCGTATTTATTCAGGTGTATGAGAGAGGAGAGGGTTACGCAACTAGCTTTTATGAGCTTTTGCTGGAAGGTGTTTGTGTTGGTTGTCATTTAATGCTGATTGGTTTTGCATTTTGAACACCTCAAGGAAGTGATAAAGTGCCTTCTCAATTATATAATTTATATCTGTAATTAAGTGAAGTACTGTTTGGAGTTTACAAATTATCTTCAGTCAATTTGGCTTTTCTGTGTGCATTTTCTTACCTGTTCTGAATATGAAGTTGTGTTGAAGTATTAGTGATGGTGTATGATGTCTACTGGACTGACCTTTGTCCTTCCATCTGCTTTTTTGCCCTAGGCAGTAATGGTCTTTCATTGGGAAGGTGTTTGGCAACAAATTCCAGAGTCAGTTCCAAAGGGTCAGCTTAAGGAACTGACTGTTCAAATTAGGTTTTTTAGGCTGACTTTCTGCATGTTGATTAGTGTAATTCACAGTGAGTAAACAGTGACTGACAAAGGAATCATGGGAGCTTCTGAATAGCTTGTGAACAAATTTTAGACTTGGTTAGCTATAGAAAAGGTAAAACTCTGATCTCTAATTGAGGAGCAACGGTATAAAAGGATGAAAATGGAGTATTAAAATTTTCTTTTTTTTTTCTTAACATGAGCAATGCCTTTTTTTCTTCCCTTAAAGAAACAAAGATGTTGTAAAGTATTTGTTAAATCAAGGAGCTGATGTCAATCTTCGTGCGAAAAATGGATACACAGCTTTTGACCTGATAATGCTGCTGAATGATCCAGGTATGTTATTTCAAAGAGCACTGAAGAAATGTGCAACATAAACAGATAAACATCCCTTCCAATCTAGAAAATACATTAAAGTTGCTAGGAAGTATCCTCTGAGGTCCGGGCTGGACTGGACCAAGAAAGGATACTGCCTGAAAATGGTGGGTTTTGAGTTAATTGGTTAGATGAGTGTGTACATTTATGGGATACCAGATTTTGTGCATTCCTCTTGCCTTTGTTTTTGAAGATGCTCCAAAATGTGTTGTTTGTGTCACCAGAGCCAGTTCAGTAGCATTTGACTGAGGTGGCCCAGGTATTCTGTAGTGTCATTAGCACAGAGCTATGAACTGGAGCTAGAAATTTCCACAGCAGTAAAGGGACAGGACAAAGAGAGTGCAGTCAGAACAAAACTAGTGAACTCCTGGTGGAACCTCCCACTAGGTCTGTAAAGGCTGAGGATAAATCACACTTCAGGGTTCAGGGTTTTTTTATGGGAGTGCTTTAGAAAAAGGCAGCATGTTTTGGGGAGACTTCAATGAAATACATTTAATTTTTGTTGTAGTTTGTTTAGCCTTGTCATGGTTTAACCCCAGCCAGCAACTAAGCACCACGCAGCCTTTAACCCCAGCCAGCAACTAAGCACCACGCAGCCGCTTCCCCCTCCCCACTCCTGCTGGGGTGGGGAGGAGGAAAAAAAAAATAAAGCTCGTGGGTTGAGATAAGAACAGTTTAATAACTAAAGTAAAATAAAATACACTACTAACTAATAATAATAATAATATAATTGTAATGAAAAGGAATATAACAAAAAAAAAGAAATAACACCCAAGAAAAGACAAGTGATGCACAATGCGGTTGCTCACCACCCGCCGACCGATGCCCGAGCCGCGATCCGCCCCTCCCGGCCAACTCCCCCCAGTTTATATACTGGGCATGACGTTCCATGGTATGGAATACCCCTTTGGCTAGTTTGGGTCAGCTGCCCCGGCTATGCTCCCTCCCAGCTTCTTGTGCACCTGCTTGCTGGCAGAGCATGGGAAACTGAAAAGTCCTTGACTTAGGATAAGCACTACCTAGCAACAACTAAAACATCAGAGTGTTATCAACAGTATTCTCACACTAAATCCAAAACACAGCACTATACCAGCTACTAGGAAGAAAATTAACTCTATCCCAGCCAAAACCAGGACAAGTCCGTATAATTTGTTATTGATAACCTTGCCTGGTACCTGAATTGCTTTATCTGAAGCCAAAAAACACCACCGCTGATGGAACTAATGTTTGTTTTCTCTGTATATACTCATTATGGTGTTTTTGGTCACTAGCAGATACCTTTCCTTTGTCAAAAGTAGATCACTAATAGTATGAAATTTTAGAAAATAAATACAGTGAATTATTTTATGACTAACTTCTTGTAGGACAGAGTAGTTTGTCTTGCTACCTCTCTCTCTCTCTCTCTCTCTCTCTCTCTCTGTGTGTCAATTCTGTCTGCCCTTCTTAAAGTTTTTCCTGACTTCTGTATAAAATACAGATTTACAGAGTATTTTTTTGCTTTCCTGTCCTCATCTCATGCTCGTTCTTTTTTCTTCCTCTTCCTTTCTTTTTTTCTTACTTTTTTTGTCCACCTTTTTTCTTACTATGTCTTTTCAGTCCCTTCATTGTCCAGGCTGAACATCTCCTTTCCCTTTGGGATTTAATTTCAAGCTTCTTTTCTGCAACCTACGCTTGAAGAAAGAACATTCATTTTTCTCTACTCTCTTCTGCGTCAGGTGAGAGAAGGGAGCATCACAATATCATTCTTCTACAAAGTGCGAGAGGAGGCAGTTCACTTGGTCACACATGACTGATTCCGACTGAATAGTATGCTTATTTATATTGATAAATACCTTTAGAGAGGTGATGGTAAGACTGCAGCTCACTGTGTGGGGAGAAGGCATGGGAAACCTAGGTCAAGAAAGAAGGTTTTGGGGATTCATCTGCTTTGTGTTTGAGAGGTAGATCGATTACTACTTATATGGGATTTATAGGGGAAGTATCAGTGTATCAGTCATAATTTGGGAAAGCAAAACAGACTAAACATTATCTTAATTTGTTTTCTTTTAGACACAGAGCTTGTACGGTTACTGGCATCAGCATGCATGCAAGTAGACAAAGACAAGAATAAACTGAACAACAGATCATCTTTGCCTTGTTCCAGAAGTAGGCAATCCTTAAATGTCCCAATGTTGCCAGATGACAAAGGAGGTCTAAAGGTAGATGTATTCACTCTTAATAAATATCCAATGTATTGTTTCCTGTAATTTATGAAGCAGAGAAAGTCATTGCTAAGAAGTACTTTGGATCTAATATGTAACCGGGTTTTTTGGGGGGGGAGGGGGTGTTCTGAATTCCGCATTGACAGTGCTTCCTGGTTTTATGAAATGTAGCATGTGTTCAGCTTTCTTTTTGTCAGATGGCAAGGCAAAGGGAGGACTTTTAAGGAAGAGTTTGCGTCTAAGCATTTCAGTGACTAGAAATATATCTCATAATTAAGTAGTGGAAGGTACCGTGTTCGTAACTTTGGAACTGAATTTCCATTATGATCTTAATTTTAAATCTGCCTTTAAAATCCAAATGTACTCCAGTTTTAGTAGATTCTTTTTATACTCATTGCTATTTTTTTTTTCGCTTTTGTTTTTGAAATTGGAGTGGATGTGTTATGGGGATTTGGCTAGTATCTCCTAACATAGTGAGAAGCTGCCTATTTATATGTTTGTTCTATGTAGGAATTGCAGCAGTAGTTCTTTTATTTTACTTTTATAGTATTTAGTAGACTTTAGAAGAAGGAAGGATGATGTGGGAAGGAAACTGAAGCTCTGGTAATGTACTTGAAAATACTCCTAGGACTCTGTGCGAGACAGCCCAAGAGACTAAGAGGCTATATCTGTTGTCTACCTCTAGGACAGAGGGTGGACTTCACTTGAACCATAAATGGAAACAGGCTATTGGCATTGAAAATTAAGACCATCATAGCAGAGATTTTAATATGAAGAGTGGAACAGTGTGCAGTTCAGGCTTACACGTCCTCTGGCATGCTGTATCCTTAACTCGAAATTGGCAGTAGTCCATTAGGAAACAACATAGAGTCAGAACAAGTGCGTGCCACTTAAGCAAAGATATTGCCACTTACATTGTCTGTCTCCGAAAGAGGAGGAAAAAGTATTAGTTTATTTTGTTGCTGTTGCTGTTGTTTATTTAGGTGAATAATTTTTTATGATGGTGTACCTCAGAATTTCCTTGAGTCCATGATCTCACATTTTTAGTATAAATATTATCAGGGTCTTGGAAACACACATGGTAATTTCCAGGCTATTGTTGATATGAATTTTAAAGACCATTTGAAATTCTACTTTAGCTCAAATCTGTTTTGCAGTTTTAACTATGAAGCAACAAGTGGTTATTTTCATATGACTATTCTATTATTCAATATGATACAACTTCAGTATCAATTTAGATAGACCTGTTTAAGAATGCAGTTACTTAGATGGGAGATTGTCAGAACAGCTTTTGACTTTATGGAATACAGATCAACAACAGGTCAGATTGCAACTCTTGCAGTGTTATGACACAAAGACTTGGATTAGGGTTATAAAAGATTATGAAGTGAAATAAAAAAAAAGATTTGTCAATGATAAAGATGTGCACATGAGTACTGACACAAATTTAATATTTTGATGTCTGGAATGTTTAAGTATTTGGTCTCAAAACTACAAAATATTACAGTGTTTACAAGTTAAGTCTTAATCAAGCACTTTTTCAGCAGAAATTGTATTCTATATATTTCTCTGATATATATAACCTGAAAGTCAATATAACCCTCTCTTCCGTCACTGCTTAATGCTTTATTAACCATTCTGTCTGACCACAAGTATGTTACGTATCTTACTTTCCTTACAAATGTTCAGAGAGGGTAAAAATGACATTTTCAGATTGGTTGGCGGGAAGTCATCAAACTCATCTCTCTTTGGACCAGCATGTGAAGAGAGTGCTGAAGTGAGGGACCTTCCTGAGTTTTGTAACAACAGTGCTTCCGTGCAGACAACTGCTCTGTGCTGAGCCAGGACTGTAAACCAAAGATATTTATGGTGACTCAGCCAGTACCTAAATTTTCTGTCTAGATCAGTGCAAATGACAGAATGTGCTGTCTACAGAATCATGGAAATGTAAAAATGAGAGAGAACTCGAGAGGCTCACCTGCCTTTACATAAGGAGGCAGAATGAACATGCCAAGAACGTCCTTGATGGAAGTTTCTGTTCTGTCTTCTTTCACTGTGGTGAAGAAGATCCCTTGGTCCCATGGTCTCCGTCAGCACCCAGTTCCACTGCTTGTCACTTCTTGTGGTCAGAATTTTTTTCCCCTGATCTAATCTATATCTCTCTTGCTGCGTATTAAGTTGATTGATTCTTGTTCAGTGGCCACCTTCATTTTTATATGAACTATATAAATACTTGAAGAACTATCGTATTCTCTTCGATCTTTTTTTTTTCCCTAGACTAAACAAAAATAATTCATTCACATTTCCCTGTTTGCAGGTTATGTTTCCTAAACTTCTTACTATTTCTAATTTGTCTGTATCTGTCAAGGTGAGGGATCCAAAACAAGTCATGAGATTCCAACTAGGGTCTCAGTATCACACAGTGGCGTACAAAAACTACTTGCACAGGTTTGTGTTTCATGCTGTTATCAGTGAAATTCACCTTTTTTGCAGCAGTAAGACACTGTGCATCTATACTTAGTTGGTGGTATGTTACGACTCTGATTTTCTTTTTTTCTTTTGCACGGCTGCTTTGCTACTTACATCCTTTTCTGTATTTGTACACTTGATTTCTTCTTCTTACATGTCAACTTGACCCCTACTGAATAATGTCAATTTGTCAGTGTCTAAATTTAGAGTATCTAAGGTGCTCACGAAACTGTCCAGATAGATGTCTTCCATAGACTGTGCAAAATATGTTTCATTGTTGCTGTTGTTAATGAACATTTCCAAACTCCTGTTTCACTCCATGAAGTATGTCCTCCCAATTTGACATCAAATTGTTGGTAATTTGTCTCTTAATGTGTTTTTTGGCTATGGTGTTTTCCCTATATTAATTTTACTTGAACCATATTTTCCTCAGTCGTTCGATGAATGTTACATGGAATAGCGATAAAAGCTTTATTAAAGTCAAGCTATGTTACAGCTTTTCCTCCCTTCTGCCCACTTGACCAGTTACTCTGTCAGAGAGAGAGAGATTGATTTGGTGGGATTTATTCCCAACAAACCCATGCCAGCTGTCTCTTATGAGCTGTGATGATGTACGAAGTTTTTTCAATAATGTCCTTTCAAGTTAAGCTTTTTGATCAGTAAACTTTCAGATTTTCCTCTTTGGGCTAGGGGTAGTTATGTATTTGCCTATTGCCTGATTTCTGTAACTTCTTCCATCCTCTTAACTTATCTTGAAGATAATCAATATTTGTTCAGAGGTCGTGTTGTCTATAATTACTCTAGGGTAATTTTAATCAGTCTTGTCTGGTTTTAATTTGTGTAAGCTCATTTAAATATTCTTACTCTGTTAAGCAAATGCACATATATTCCCACCTTCCTCCTGTTAATGGTATTCATACTAAAATGTCTGATCACAAGTAGGCTGCTTTTGAAGTTTTAAAAAACAAACCCTTTTCAGTGTCTCCTGTTTGATCACTTTTGTCATTAACTAGTAAGTAGACTTTTTATTTTGTTGTGTGTTTATTTTATTTGTTATTTGTGCATAATACAGGCCCTTGTTCCTTTACCTACTGATTATGTAATGGATAACCATGATCTCGTTCTTTACTCCGTTCATGCAGGAACTGTTAACTGCTTTGTTTCTCACCATTTTGTGGACTTTAAAACAAAGTTGTGCCTTTTCCATATGCAAAAATTTTATTTCCTCTCTCTTCTTCCTGCCTATGCTTCTTCGATAAGTTATACTCTCAATGTCAGTGTTAGAGCAGTGTGAATTATCACATTCAGTTTCTTTTTTAGATTAAAGTTGTTTGAGGGCAGAGATTTCCAGTTCTTCCCCTTATTCTTTCATTCCTGATATTGTTACAAATGTCTAAGGTATTTCTCAAGTGGCAACACCATTTTTCTGTTCTTTGATACTATTGCCTTCTCCCACTGCTACTAGATTTCAGCCTTTTGACAGACGCTATTTTTAACCACAGATGCATTTTTGTTACTTGGCTGCTTCAGTCTAGTTTAAAGCCCTTTATTCCAGCTTCTGTACATGTGTGATGTGGTAGGGTATATGGAGAGGCCACAATCTTCTGCAGCAGCAGACTGGAAACTCCAGAGCTCAGGCCACCATACTCTGAACTCCAGAGGACAAGACGAACCTCTCCACTATCTTGCCGGAGAGCAGTAGTTTTTTATATGGTAACATAGTGGCTGTACTTACTCCATTTCAGATTAGTTTGTGGTGCGAGCATATGTTAACGAAGCAGAAGCACTGTGAAGAAGAGTAACAAAGATGATAGGAACTTAGAAGTGATCTTTGTTACAGAAGCAAGCTAGCTTCGGTGAACAAAACCAAACCACATTGTGCAAGCAATCTCTTTTGTAAGCTCATTGTACTCTGTGTTAAAACTAGATGGATTTTTTTGCCCTTTCAGTTCCTTTTGGAGGGTGAATAAATGCTGAACTGCATGGGTTTTATTGCTTTCTCGGAACTATTTGTCTCTCTTGCCTTTTTCCATCAGGTCTTTGTTGCTGAAAGTAATGTAAATCTTTATTAGTTATGGCTCCAAAGAGATACAAAGGTCTGAGAACTCTATCCATTACTAATGCTCTGTGCGGATTTAAAATCTTTTTAATGATCATCTGCTAGAAGGATTGATTTACAGGGAATAAGTTTACAGTTTATATTACTTACTTCTACTGTATGACAGTTGGGAAGACATATATCAGTAAGCAGCTGAAAAGCATTAAATGCCAAGGAGAGAGGGGAATATGTATGGTGAGAAGGAATGGCTAAGAATAAAGAGTAAACTAGGAAAGCGTGTTATCTGGATCGGATATCACGTAAAGCTGCCTTGATGAAGTATCATCACTTTTACATGACTATTATTTTTTTTTTTTTTTAAAGTGTTCCAGAAAGGAAAGAAGAAGCTTTACTAAGAAATATCGGAAGATATTTATAATCTGACTTACCTACAAGCCACATAATCTTTAATACAGATTGCATAGGTCTTCTTAATATAGCCTATAGGTCTCGTATAGTCTAGAGAAATGTCCTGCTAAATACTTGAAGCATCTTGCATTGTTTGCCTGTAAAAATGTGTAAGTCTGTAAATACTTGGATAAATTTTATTATGAGTGAAGATGGTCGTTCTGTGTAACAGTTTCCACATATGCGATACCTGTATGGATGGAGATTGTAGGTGCGGTAGTCCTAATGTTTGTGTTCTTTTCACAGCTGATATCTCCTTGCCTTGCTCTGTTTCAGTTTATAGTCTTTCCAGTCTGGCAAGGTTTAAGTTATCTGTATAGCAGCACTGTATGGAGTGTGGATCTTTAGTTTGATGGGAATACTATCAGAACTCTTCCAATTTGCCACTGATTTTGAAAATCTTAAGGAGAAGCTTTCATGCAGATCAGATAAACTGCTATGCACACCTCTAAAAAGCAGAAAATATACGTGCCAGTTCATTGATGCCAGAGAGTGTAAGAATAGATGGTGAAATTGGAAGTTGATGGGAAGATTAAATATTTGTGATGTAGCTGTAAAAATTTCCTATTCAAATTGCCCTAATACTTTTATCTACCTTGTCTTTCCAGATAGTGTGGCAAAATATTGTAAGGCATTTGCTAGATGAAAAATAAGGAAAGAGATTAATCTTATGCATACAAATTATGGTGAAGGGTTCTGTTGATAATTGCAAACCACTTTAACGTTGCTTTTGTAGTTTATCTCAAAAACTGCTTGACAGATTTATCACTGCTCTAAGGATTACTTAATTGTACATTTCTTTTCCTCTTTTTTTCTTTTAGTTGGAACTAAATTGTTGTATCTTCTTATCAATCTAGTCCTGGTGGAGCAGGATGTCTAATCGATTCCGCAAGCTGAAGTTGACTCAGACATTGCGCCATGGATTTCCTTCCAATCAGTTTATGCCTTTTCCTGATGAGCCTGAACCATCATTAAATTCCACCATAAAAGCGATTTCACAGAGTGATACAGACACCTCTGGAAACCTTGATGCTGCTACAGCTCGGATCACAAATAACAAAGCTAGTGGTAAAGCTAGAGTTGTCTTGTGGGAAGTGAGCTCTTGTGGGGTAGTCAAGATGATACTATTTCTAATTTATTGATTTAGTTTTTATTTAGCTTAATATAACTGAAAAGACACTTAATATATTTGTAGTGTATAGAAAGAGAGATGTTTGTACTCCTGACTGCTGATCATGCTGAATGCTGAGTGCAGCGTCATTTAAGCAGGAAAATGCTAATATAACCATGTTACTGTTCTATAGCAAGCACCATTAAGTTGGACAGTAGAGACAGGTCACTCAAAATTTGTTAGTACCTTTGATAAACTAATTTGTGTAATGAAAACCAATTTATTTAAACAAATAAATAAATAATTCTGAGAAGAAAGAGAGCTTGGAAAAGCCCAAATCATAAAGCACATCTACTGAAATTGTACACTCTCCATGCAAAACCCTCACAGTTTTTGATGTGAAATAAGACTATTGGCTTAGCTTTAATGTAGCTACATGACAGTGTCACTGGAAATCTTGCTTCTGTGTGCTTACTGAGGGTAAAGCTGTTGAATGTTTGAAAACAATAAGCTATCCTTGAGAACAAAAGTAGGAGCGTGTAAACAGTAAAACATTTATATATTTTTCAGGTGTAAACACTGCAAAAGGAGGAAAGGATGATGAATTATTGACAACCATGGTATGTCGCAGTGTTCTTGGTGTGTTCAGCCCAATTCAGAAGGTCATGCTGCTCCCATAATTTTTATGGTTTTTTTTACTTCCTGTCTAAGTCACCATTAGAAGGAGAGCTATCATGTGTTGATAGTCACTAGACAGGAACTGACAGGCTGTGATACATCAGTAGTTCTTAGACTAGGAAGTACTACAAGTAGTATGGCATGGAAGCCGTTCATAAGTACTGACTTTTTTCAAGAGTTACCTATACCTTTGTATGATCAGCAATGAATTAGTAAAATAGATGGAACAGCTGATTAGTTGCTGACAAGCAGTATGGTATGAGGAAAACATGGATGGAACATGGTACAATGTAAAAGTGAGAAATTACTAGTAGAGGCAACCATGGAATATTTAGTTCGGGATGTGTTTTCGTATTATTCTGTTTCTTCTTTTGTTATGCTGTAGTTTTAAATTCCCCTACAGCTTACTCCCTGGAGATGTCATTAAATTTGGCTGGTTACCCTTTATGTTCTTTTTTAAGAAGACTGAGTAACTTTTGATGTGACTGACTGACAGAACTCCAGGGAGCCAAATCAGTTGTGTTGGTGTTTTCTCTTTCTGGAGAACACATACAGCAGGAATAGGCAGTTGTTCACTGTTTCCAGCATCCTGCCTGGGAATACAGGGAGGACTACCTTGTTATTTCTTTGGAAATTAATTGTTAACATTCCTGTTAAAATCAGTTTGAAGCAAGATTCAGCCCAATGAAGGAAAAGACAGTTTCTGCCACTTAATGAACTATATTTATTGTATTAAATGAATGAGCATACTGGCGGGTGCCAGAATGTCCATTGGATTCTCTCTGTTATTATGTGTTGTACATCTTCACACATACTACTTTTGTGTCTCATTTCCATTTTATTTTGTTTAAAAATGCATTTGTCCCCATCTTTTTATTTAACTTTCAATTTGGAAACTACATCATCCGCTCCCAGTAATCTCTCTTAAGAAGAGGCTCTTTTCTTTTTCTTTGTTTCCCTCTCTCAGTTGAGGAGTAGTGCTCCATTTACCAGGCTGCCCAGCGATAAACTGAAAGCAGTGATACCGCCTTTCTTACCACCCTCAAGTTTTGAGCTTTGGAATTCTGACCGAACGCGACTCAGCAAAGATGGCAAAGCTGAACAGATGAGAACTGCCTGGCCACAGAGAGCGATCAAGCATGATTTTAACAGCAGTGGGAACTCTGATATAGTAAGCAAACAAATATATGAAAATACTGTGTTATGTCCAGGCTGTGCTGACTGGTGAGCCACACTGTGTTTCTGATTAGAAATGACTTTAAACCCACTGTCTCAGTAATGGCTTGTCCTTTTAAGCTCTGCTGTTTAAGAAGAATATACATCTCTATGGAAGGAACATAAATGGAACAAAGATTTTGTATGAAATAAAACTACTTGTTTGCTGTTAACCAGAATAAAGTCGAGCCCTAACGAATTTGCTGCAAACTGCTAAAGTGCCTGGTGGTTCCACCTATGTATTTTAGTTGCCAAAGTAGGTGCAGTCATTGGAGTGTGGCAGAAACTGCTCTGATTTGGAAGAAGACTAGGGGCAGAAGAAAAGAATGAAAGTTTCTCAATTTTTAGGAACTGGAGGGGAGGGAAGAAATATCAGTGAGACATAAATATACAGACGTAATGTTCTGAAAGATTGGTAATAGATAAAATTGTAGCAATTAGTGATCAAGTGGGCTTGAAGGCATACAGCCTTAAAGTGCAAGTACTGTAAAAGGGGAAAAAGTCTGAATAAATTCTATTTTTTATAGGAGCTTGCCTGATTCTACGTTTTTAGTGAAAATGCAAAATAAAAGGAAAATAGCTCATTTGTCTTGAGACAGGAAGCAAAACAACCTCAACAACCTTTGCTTTCATAGTTAGTAGGAGAAAAAGAAGTGCTTACTCCCCTGACTTTAGACTTTAATAGCCAAGTGTAGAGAAGAGTTTATTTTACCAGTCCAGAACTGTAGTTCATGTCAGTCCTAGAAGTGGAACAATGAAGACATTTTAGGAGGAATTTTTTTCTATCTTCCTTTTTTAAGTGAAAGTTAGCTTAATACCAGTGGAGGTGATTTAGGTGGAATAAGGTGAAGTATTAGAAGGGAAGTGATAGATCGCAGGAAGGCAAATGTTCATCATCCTAAAAAAGATGATTGTAATAACATAAGTGGATAATTGGCACCCATGTATAAAGTGAGGAGCAGGGGAAGTGGGGGAGGACTAGCCATCGATCCTTCTGTGGGGAAAGAAGGGTTTTGCTAAGGGAATAGGGAGAAGGAGGGAAACCTAGTAAGTCAGAGTTGGAAGAAGTGATTTGAGCAACAGGATAAGAAACATGAAAAAGCTGAGCTGCAAGAGCCATATGTCAGATGGTTGGCAGTGGCCAGTGGTGTAAAAGCAAAAGAATTGAAGGAGGATGTGGATGTGGCTGAGGATTTGGCTAGCATATAGCTAGATCATTAGTGTCTCAGTTAACAATAGTCAATAAAATGGTGCAGGTAGATGTTTAGATTGAAGGGGATATGAAAATGCAACTGGACGAGAGAAAGCTCATGTCACTTGTCGCAGCTTAGTTAGTAAGAAACAGGGATATGATGGATGAGAAGTAGGTGGTCGCTGTTTTGTAAGATGGGAGAGACAAAACCAGGATTCTGCAGGAAAGAAGTTTCACGTGATAATTCCTGCTCCCCGCCCCCACTTGTAATATTGTGTATATCATATCTCAGGTGCATTGTATATGCTCATTTTCTGTTAACCAAAGGTTAAGGAGAATTCATGCCTTTATTATCGTGTCATTTCTTTTGTTGAATGTATATAGTCAATGTATATATATTTATATAAATATATATTAAATATATTTTTATATGTAAAATAAGATTATTTCTGATATCCCTTTTGGTCTTCAGTGGAAGTTTCAGAACTTAAGATAAATAAAATAGCAGTTGAAGGTTGATCTTTGTTGTGCTCAAACGAGAAGGATGAAAATTATTTTTCTTTTTGTTTTCCAGACGTCTGTTAGCAAAGGTACTAGACCAGTCAAATTACCAACATTTGCAAGACGACCTGCATCTCCTTCAAATTCCAATAACTTCAACCATTCTCCCCATTCTTCTGGTGGATCCAATAACATTGCGGGAATTAACAGGCATGGAGGAGAACTGCATAACAGATCAGGTACCATGCTGCTTTTATTTTTAATAAGAAAGTCGTTTGTATCTGGTTCAGCTAAAAAATTAGTGTTTGTGATGATGGTGGAAGATATTAAACCTTTTCTGAGGGCTCCTACTGCTGTATAAGCAAAACTTCTGTAAATTTTGTTGGAACAGGATTGGACTTTGGACATCTACATAAGGGAACAAAAGCCTCACTTCTGTTGTAGAAGTCTCATAGGTTAGCCCCTGTCTCAGAAAAAACATGTTGATTTTATTTGAGTCCACCCACGATGGATCAGGTGGATGCTTGTTCATTACAACATATATTTCATAGAGCTGTCTCTTACCCATGTTGCTTGCTTTTTGTTTAAAATAAAAATTGGTTTTCAATTAAAACAAAGCTGCAAGCATTGTATCTGGCAGCTGTAAAGACAATATGGTGAAGCAACTCATGAAACGTATCCAAGAGTATGAAAGTCAGCTCTGTGTGTGTATAGATAAGGCTGGCTTCTCTCTTCTCCTACAGTTGATTTTTGTTCCCTTTCCTGAAAGCTGCTGAACCAGTCTGAACCTTACAATTCTCTCTCTTACTTCATCCAGTAAGTTTTTAAAAGAGAGTGAGTGGTGGAGAGAGGTGAATTGAAAATTAACAAATATTTTAAAATTGGGGTTTCCTTGACTCTGTTTTTATTTTATTTTTTTCTTAGGTGGCAGTGCAGATAATGTTTTGTCTCAGATTGCAGCCCAAAGAAGAAAAGCAGCAGGCTTACCTGAACAGAAACCCAGCCAACAGCATAGTCCAGTCCAGTCAACTCCTTCATCCACTCTGTCTGATTTGCAGTGTGCTCAAATTGTTGGCAATGGACATCTTGTAAAGGTACAGGGAAATGTAAATTTTTGTACTTCCAAACTGGCTAATTTTAATAGGTCACGTCTCAGTTATGGATGGTTGATAAATATAACTGCATGACATCGCACAGCCTAAAATGAATGAACAGCTGTTACAGTAGTAGAAACTTTTCAGCTCCACAAACCTTCCTTTTAATTACAAGTCTACAAAAGATCAGACCTAATAATAAAACATGATTTTGCTTTATTATTAATTTCACTCAGTTTTAAAAACAGTAAATGTAATACTTGATCTTAGGGTAGATCTGCACTGTTATTTTGGTTTCTCATTATTTCTTTCTATGGCCCTGATTGAGTCCAGTGTTTTATGTTAGTTATTCCTGGGCTTTACTCTGAAGTGGTGTAGCTAGTTTCCCTCCAAAGGCACAACCTGAGTGCAGAACATGAGATAATTTGTACCAGGATCTGCCTACCACAACAATATGCGTGTATCCAGTCTGCTCCACAAGGTGTTATTTTTAAACAGTATGAACATTAAGTTGTCATCACCTAAGTCAGATTTTGCTCCTGAGTGCAGGCCGTATTATTTGCACTGACTTACCTATCAATTTCCTGGAATAGCTTTACCCTCATGACCTGCCCATTTTTGTGCATGTACTTTGAAGTTAACAACTGCTTTGTATAAAATTTTTAAGGATTAAGCTCTTAAATCTTCAGAGACACAAGTTAGAAAGCAGCATCATAACAGATTGTGTGATACACTATTGTGAAATGTATGGGTCTATTCACACAGAGAAACATTACATTTCAGAGAGCAAGAGAAAGAAAGCACATAATTTGGGGTTTTAGTTCTAACGTGTGGTATTCTGAAAATGTTAGAATACATGACCAAGAGCAAAATTTCTCAACTCTTTGCTTGTGTAATCTCCAAACAGCTCGTTTTGCTTTGTTTTCTTTTCTTTGCATCTTTTCATGAGATTCTGCTTGAAGTTTTGCCCAAAGAAACAAAAATGGCCAGAGTATAAAATTATTACATTTCCTATCTCATTCTGTGATGTCTTATATGGCAACAGTAAGCACTATATATATTTAATTAGTAGATTTCAATGATAAATGAAGTTACAAAGTTGTTCAGTGATGTAATTGAAATTTCTGGAGGACAAAAATCAGAAAAAGAAAAGTGTGCAACTACCAATGCCAAAACAGCTTCCGTGAATAGTCATTTTGTCTCCGATCTATCAGTCCTGATTCTGAAGGGACTACTGGTTGCTTTTCAAAGATGAGATTGGGAGCTAAATTTTGTAACTCTGCTGGACCCCCAAAAGCTATGGACTCATACTGATTCTTTGGCACATGATAATCTTTCCTCCCTTTCTATCCCATGTAACTGCTCCCTGGGTTATAAATGATCTGTCTCTTTCTTTCCTGTAGACAAAGCCACTCTATTATCCTCTTCCCTCATCTAAGTCCCCTCTACTAAACAGCTACCAAACGCTTTTTCTTTCAGAGGTGGTCTGACCAATATATTTCTAATTAAACTCTCAGCAGTTCCTCTCAGCTTGTTTTTATATTGGAAATAATTTCAGAAGAGCTGCTTGTGTGCCCCAAAAAATCTTATTTTTCTCCAGTTATATTGGTTAGCCCATTAAGAGATAATACCTGTGCCTGCGAGCTTTGGGCTGCAGATTTTGGGGCTTTTTGTTATAACAATGCTGCCACTAAGAAGTGTTAACTATTATTCCCACTCACAGTGGAAGACATTAGGAGATAAAGAAGTAGTGAGGTGCAATGCCCTGCAGGTCATCTTCTGGGAAGGCAGTTCATCATACTGTTGAAAAATTTTTTAAATAAAAATGATACCAGTATGTTGGAAAGGCAACAGCTCTTTCAGTGCTCTTTGCTTAGATGTCTAGATGGATTTCAGTCTATCTACCAATAACAAAACATGTAATCAGTGTGTATCTTGCTATGAGGGGATTTCTGGGACATCAGTGTCTGTTGGGAGTACACAATCACATATGGATCCACACTGGCTGCAAAAGCTTAAACAGCCTACTTTGTTGTTGTAATCAACAACATAAACGCTGAAAATGTAATGTCTGTATCCATTGTGGAAATGCTTGTGCCCTCCCATTAGGATCATGCTGTCTAAACTTGGAAATAGCTGATCTAAAAATGCAGTGATGTTACACTGATCAGTTTTGCAAAAGTTATCCATGAGGGGTGGGATTGTACAAGCCTTAAAGAAAGGAAAAGAAAAACTGAATAACAATTTACAGGGTGATGTAATTTAAGTAAATTCAGACAATGCGCTAGAGAGGGAAGATCTTTCTGAAACACAAATGGCCAATAACAGAACACAGGGAAATTCAGGACAAAAAATTGAAATGAGTTCACGATGCTCTTTGGAGACCTCTCAAATTTGTATCATGCTACGTTACTTCTAGTCAAGTCAATGCAGGGCTAAGGAGGTAGTACATTCTGGCATAGGATAGAGTAATGGAAGAATGTTACCACTGAAATCAGTTTTATCTTTTTAATCTGCATCTCTTTCATTAACTAGAAAAGTTCCGTTTATGCCATATCACAGAAGCAAAATTGTAGAGGCAGGAACCACTGTCATTCTCCCTTCTTGCCTTGTTACCCAGCTCAACTTTTTTCTTACGTTTTTCTTGTAGCAGCCTGACTGACAAAAGGTATTTTAAGTTAAACTCTCAATTCAGGAATCCAGGCAAAAATCACATAAGACTTCTTTTTAGGTCATATAATACAAACATCGAAATGTGTGAAGTGGTATGTAGATTGAGGAATTGAGGAGATGAGATACATTAACTTGTTTTGGAAAAGACTGATACACATACATATATGTTCTTATTCCTCATTTTAACTCATCTATTTTCCTGTTTTCCATGCCTCCAAATGTATTCAGTGTTTACAAAAAACTTAATAAATTTGAATCATTTGACTCATTAATAACAAGTTTAAGGATTGACTGGAAACTTTCATTCCAGTGCAGCAAGGGGTTTAAATGCACCCGAAACTTAGTTTATGCTTGCTACATATTTCTGGTTAATCCAGCATGAAGTGATACTTTAAATTAGCATCTGATATACTTTGAAAAGCTTTAATTGAGGCTTTATTTATTTAATTAAATCTCTGAATGAAAAGGACCTGTTTTCAGAGTTAAAGTAATTTCAGCTTTTATAAAAAGAATAATTGTAGTGCTTGTATATAGTATTGCTTTATAAGAAATCATTTTCTTATTCCAAAATTACAGCGTTAATAAATGTATTTTTCTTGATGAATTTGAGGGGACAGACTCTCACCTGGGATAAATCAGTATTGCTCCAATTATTTCAATATGAATCAAGCAGAAGCTTCTAGTTGTGACTACATGCTCTGCAGAAATGATATGCAACTTAAGTAATATTGAGGCGTCGTATATAGGTAAACAGTTTTGTTTGTTTTTTTTTTTTAACGGAAATTATTTTGTTATTAACTACAGCAAAAACTGGAGATGAACAAAAGACCTCCATCTGGGACTTCATCTACGTCTAAAAGCACATCACCAACTCTCACACCTTCCCCATCACCCTCCCCGTCTCCTAAGGTTCACAATGCAGAGTCCTCTCTCTCTTCTCACAGACAGGCCAAGAGCAATGGTTCCAGCAGTGGTACTATTACAGAAGATGGTGAGTAGGTAACTGTAGTTATAGGAGATTCATTCATCAAGAGCACAAAGTGTTTTAAGCTATAATTGTACTGGATTAGTGTGTATCTGCATGAGAGCGAGAACTTTTTTCTTTCTAGAAAAAATATTTTGGTGTTTCTTACTGCGAGATTGGCATTCCTGCAGTAACTGGCTATTTCTCTCCCAAAAGCTGTGATCCCTTCCATTTAGAGGGAGATGGATACCATCTCAAAGCTAGCATAGAGCCCGTACATAGGCCACTCTTATGTGGCCTCCTTCCTTCCCCACTTTCTGGCTTAAATCCTGTTTTTCACCCTTTGCTGAGGGTTGGAAATGCACTTTCTCCACATTCGAAATGAATTTTTTTTTTTTTTTTAATAAATGCAGTGAAGCACATCACTACAGAAATAGCAATTCATAGCTACATGTAATTGATTTTTAAGAGCTGTATTGCATTTATTTTTTTAAATTGCAAAAATAGCCTTATTTTGACCTTATTTTTAACTTTAGATCATAAGAATGGATAATAATGTTATTACTTTTCCAATAAGATTACTGCCTTTTAAGTTGAACTTTTACGTCACAATTACAACACTTTATTTTAAAAAGTCATGTTACTGTATTGGAAACAGGATGTCAATTACTTTGTTTTCTTCTGTAAACATCTCAGAAAAGGGAAAAAAATAACATGACTCAGAATCTTTTAAATAAGAGATGGAGATACTTTTATCTGGTTTCTGCAAGAGGCACTTTGTACTATTTTTGTTTTTTCTGAAAGTGTCCATATTGATTTTGTTTTGTTTTCATTTATGCTAACTTTGTCCTTTGACACTGTACTTCCATTTGACACTGAAGAGAGGTGATATTTGACCCACTTTCTGCCCTCTTGTCACGGCTTAGCTGTAACATATTGTACTACTACTGGAGAAAATCCTTTCACATTTTAGTTAGTGCCATTTTATAATGATGGTTTGATAACGTAAGAGTTGTCGGTTTAGAAATATATAAAGGGAAGAGAACTTGCTGTTGGATAACAAGAGGAATTCCCCAAGCTATCAGCTGTTCTAATCTCACCTGTTGAAGCTGGGCTTTGTGACTGCACCACTAGTGCCGTGATACAGTGAGTTTCCTCTGTAGCAGAGGGATAGGTTGTCAGAAGCCTAAGTAGTTCTGGGTTCATTGTGCTTGTAAGCTTTCGTAGTTAAGTGGCCCTTTAATTCAAGGGCTTCTCTTACTGTGATTTGATTCAGCAGCAACAGTACAAATGCTCATAGGCCCAGCAGTAATCAGAAGACTAAGTACAGAAGGCCTGCAATGTTAACTTTTCTTTTTCTTTCAAGTAAACTTAAATGAATTAGAAAATTGATTTGCATTGAATATTACTGTGAAGGAACAGTAGGCAGCAGGGTTCAGAGGTGTGCATGGTTTCTTTTTAGGCAACCACTTGGTGGACCATCAACAGCTTGTCCCTATTCTGAGAACCAGTGATGTAGAGAATCATGAAAGACGAAACCATGTGAGAGTAAAAGGAGGCTCTGAAAACTTGGAGAAAGGTAATCTTACCCTACTACTACAGAGTAGTACAAGAGAAGTGCTAAATAGGAGTAATGTGAGTAACGTGGCAGAAGTAGTAAGAGCTCTGAGAACCTTTGCTTTCTCCAGGGATGTAGGTAAGGAGACAAGATACGAGTAGAGCAAAAGAAAGACATAGTGAAAAAGCAAAGGAGAAACAATGTATTATGCAAGAGTTGTAAAACTGAGAGGTTTCAAGTTTTGTTCAAATGTTATGTATGATACAGGAACTGGAAGAGGGAAAGACAAAAACATGAGAGACCTACAGCTGAAAGCATTGTCTCTGTGTGTGAAAAGTGTTAGATGTTATAGTTGTTTATGACAGCAAAGCTCTGGGCTCAGAGACCCTGAAACTTTCTTCCCATATCACAACCTATAATTTAAGCACACCAGCGTGATGAAAAATGAGAAGGCTAACTAACAACCTAAAAGAAAAAAAGGTTAATAATATATCTAAGGGCTTCTAATGAAACTTTTATTTTCTTTCTGTAAGATGATATTTTTCATCAAACTACATGGAGAAGTTCTTCTGCTATGTTTTTAAAGCTGGTTACCTTTTCCCATGGATAAACCTCAGTTAGGGTACTAAAGCTTTTAGCCTGAAACCATGCCAACCTTTACAAATCGTGTTAAGCATACCAAATTAATTGGCCTTGAGGTGAAAAAACAAAACCCTAGCAGAAGATAAGGCTCAACTAGAACTTTTCACTTCAGTTTTCTGTGGGCTCTTCTATGTAAAGAAGGAAGCTTCCAGAATGGCACACAGAAAAGTGTGCGTCTCAAGATAGTTGATGTCTTTTGAGAAGCTTAGAGAGTGAGATTCTCTTTCATGTTTCTACTGATGATGAAAGAAAAGGGACAGTCAGAAGACAAAGTAGTGAAATAAATAAAAGCAAAGTATATTTGGGAATGGAATAGTGATGTCTTTACAATGAAAGTGAGTTTATATGGAGAATATTAAATATAGTTTGGTTGTGTAATGTAATCATTCATGTTCTTAATTTTGGCTTTGACTCCTTAGTTTAACTGACCACTTTGATACTCTGGGGGAAAAAAAAAAATTAGTCACTTTTGACACCAAAGCAATAAAAATAAACAGAATCCTTAGTTGAGAGAGGTAGTGTGTAATTAAGAGAGGTAATGGCGGGTTATTCTAAAACTGCACTTACGCTTTTTAACTGTCTATTCACATTTTAAATGTGTGGGAAGTGTCACTATCAGGTCCTCCAAGTTTTAATTTCCTTAGACTTTGAGAGGAAACCCAATGTCCAGTGCTGTTAGCCTTGGAAGGTAAGCTTATGAAACTTAGATTCTGCCCAGGTTTCATCTTAGCTGGACTTCAGCTATCTGTGTTCAAGGTGCCTGCATGTCAGGCACTTGAGGAGAAGAGGTTCAGATATACCCTTGTATCAGTGTTTTCAATGAGCAGCTGGGTGGTTGCTTGCTCTACACTTTGCCTTCCTGGATCATGACATGGAAATACACCATTCAATTCATTGCCTGCTTGGGGAGTTTTGCTGTCTAACCTGCATGATCTGGGTCAGCCATCTGGGGCCAAGCACCTGCGTTTTAGGCACTGAAGTGCCTAAGTTGTCCTTAGTGGTTTAGTTTTTTAAGATGCTTTCAATGAGGAAGAAAGGGCAATACAACAAAAAGATTTTATCCTAGCAAGGTAAGATAGATGGAATTACAGTATACAGAAGTAGATGAAAACACAATAAGCCAATATTTTAATTTCTGATGCAGAGTAAATGTGATTGGGTTTTTGTTATCATATATCACTGTGTGGAATGTATGGTTTAATATATATTTTCAGCAGCTAACAATGCAGAGATCACTAAAATCTTTCCGGAATCATGGGGGGTTTTTTGTTTTCTTTTTCTTTTCTATTATTACAGATGAGCTGACTGGCATCCTTAAAAAATTGTCACTTGAGAAATATCAGCCTATTTTTGAGGAACAAGAGGTACGTCTTTTTTTAAAAGATTTATTTTTTACTGTTTTAGAAAAAGTAGGGTGCGACACACATTGCATCAGAATTGTGATCCAGAATCTCAAATGTAAAGTTTTACAACCATTTCTGGTTGCAGAGAGGACCTTGAAACATGGACCAAGCAGTATTTGTGGCATTCTCCAGGATACTGCAAATATCAGTGCTTTTTACACTGAACCTACAATTTTGATACAGATAGGTGCTTCAGGTTTTTTTTTTTTCCCCCGTCTCTGTTTTTACACTCTGCTTTTTCTATATATGTCTATATCCAATGTGGCTGAACAGTTTATAGGACATACTGTATCATCCTTGGAATCACAGCTGGAACCTCATTTGCAGATGGAGAACAGCAGGGTGTGAGTCACCAAGATGGCTGCTTTCTCTTCTCTGTCTGCTATGAATAAGCAACAGGAGAATTAAATTGGGGAACCTAAGCATCATTGTAGATGAGGACTGTGACACTGACTTGCCTGAAGGATACAATGAAAGGAAACATTGCTGAAAATAAGTAAAATTAATTCATTACAATGTTTAAGACGGTATCAGATGTGAGCAATAATTGTGTGTTTGTTTGGCCAAAGGCAGAGAGTAGTGAATGGACATACAATAAATTGACATTGCTGCAGAGTTCAGGATTCAGCACCACAAACACAGATTATTTAGCTGCATCACAATACACTGGGTTTATTATTCTTCCGCTACATGATAGGGAAGGGAGCACTGTGTAGAAATGAATATGGTCTGTGTGTGAAGGTTATATCAATATGAAAAGTTTTAGATGTTTGTTCTTATCACAGCCTTATGGATGTGCTGATGTAATAAAAACTGATATATGAACAAACCCTAGGTTTTCCTCAGGAGACACTGGAAAAGTACACACAAAATTCTGAAATTCCAAAAATACTTGGGGAAGGGGAGAGGGGGAAGAAGAGGAAAGAGAGAAATATTAGGCTTATTCAACTAGCTGCTACTGTAAGTAGAGGAGTTTTTGTGGAGAGTATATATTTTATATTGATAGAGCTTGTCTGAAAAAAAATTAAATCCATTAGTATTTTAAGTATACTATCATAATTAATTGAATTATTAACAGCAGATTTAAAACCTGACAACAGAGTGGTAAGGTGGGTGCCATTTGGTGCTGGTAATTCATTAAAAATTTTTGTGTGCACAATATTTACAGTAAGTCTGTACAATTAAAAGAAAAAAACAAACACTTTTAACCTGTAATAGTGAATCTTTGCCTAGGTAAATTTGTCTTGTCTTTTCTTCTTTTTTTTTTTTTTTTTCATATGCAGGTAGATATGGAAGCCTTCCTTACACTTACTGATGGTGATCTGAAAGAGCTGGGTATTAAAACTGATGGATCAAGGCAGCAAATTTTGGCAGCTATTTCTGAACTGAATGCAGGAAAGGTACATTTTGAAGTACTGTACTTAGTAAATTAATTCAAGGTTTTCTTATATTGTTAATTCAACATACATTTCAAAATTCAGTTGCAGATGTTAGTTAGAAAAGCCAGATGAATGTTTCCCAAACAAAATATTTAATGTATTTGATTAGTGAAAAATATCTTCCTTTGTGGTACTCCTCTTTCATTAACTCTTTCCTAGTTCAGTGATTGTACAGTTCTTTTACAGAGTATTGGAAATTATATCAGAAGCTACTGGTAGCATAAACATTGGCAATATTGCAGATACTGAATATTGATTTCAGTGATGCTAAAAAGAATCATCTCGCCACTATAGTCCAGCTGGAGAATGTAACGTAAAAGGAAAGGTCTCCTTTGTTTTGCCTAACAGTTTTTGATTTCTGTGATTAGGTAAATAGCACTTCTCTCATTACTTACACTTTTATTGCCTTTTAATTTTATATTGACATAAACAAATTTGCTAAAAGTGGCATACAGTAAGCAATGTTCTTGTCAGAGGGATTGTGGACTGGAGCATCTCTTTAATTAGGCCTGCTGACACTTCTGAGCTGCTTTTTCAGTGTTGAGGTCCATTCTCTCTCTGATACCGGAAGCTCGGATAACTGAAACATAAAGATAGTTTCCCCAAGTTAAGATCAACAGCAGCAAGTGATGAGGCTAAAAATTAGGGGAAGTGGATGATGCTCCATGCTATAAAGCTATGAAGAAAATAATGAAAATGTTTCTACTGCTCTGGTAGTTTCAGGAAAAGATTACTACCAGATTTTCTACATATCTGGGGGGTGAGGATTTGTTATTATTCCTAATAGTACACTGTGACTCTCTGGGCATAGACACACATACTTACACATTTTTTTTGTGAACTCTTAATAAATTCATTTTTTAAACAGAAATTTAAGAATATCTTGTTTTAATTTCTTGTGCTTTTACAGGGACGAGAGAGACAGATTTTACAAGAAACTATACACAACTTCCACTCTTCCTTTGAGAGTAGTGTTAGTAACACACGACCTCCAGGTCACTCCCAGTGTAAGTAGCACCTGAAATTAATTGAAAAATGTATGGATACTTTTAATTAATACTGGCTAGAGGACAGAATGTGTCAAACAAGCCAGTTAACTGCTTTCTGGGTTAATGATTGATGCATGTCTGTGTCTTTTGCTGAGATTGTAGAGAAGGTTTCAAGGTAGAAAGGTAGAGATATCTGTAAGATTTTTATACACACTTCAATACTATCTGAAATAAGCATAAGATTTTTGTTATGCTTTACTAAACATAGAAAATGGATGTAAGTATGGCAAACTGTAGTATACAGTATACTGTATATAGTATGTGTATATATATAGCAGCAGTGGGAGGTGCATTTCTGTATGATACATAATTTACTTTTGCATACTCTTTATAGGAGACAATTTTCTTTAGTGTGATAAAGTAGATTAAATATATTCAAGGTTTACAATTTAGTATACTGGCTTAGATAAGCTATGTTAATGATGTATTCATGTATGTATGCATTTAGTTATTTTGTATAGGTAATATTTTCATATGATTGTCTGTAGTCAGTTTCTCTGGAGTACATCTATTCCAACCACCAGTGTTAACTGCTAGCCATTGCTGGAAAAACTGCCTTTTAATATGTACTATCTATAATCAAAATGTACAGAAAGGTGTTACTGACCTGTAACAAATGAATACATTCACTACAGTCACCCCTAGATATAAAAGTTGCAAATCTGTCCTGCCAGCCATCTGAGCCAAAGGCAGATATGCATCTGTTACTCAAGGTTAAGGAATGGGGCAAAACCTATTCCTATGTGTATTTCTGGAGCCATGTTTTAGGAGGAACGTGAAAGCCATTGAATGGCCTCGAGAAATTCACCATGTTAAAGTGCCTCTTACTTTCCTTCAGTTGCTTATTTTGCTGCTTGCATCCACTCACAAAATGATTTCATTTGTTTAGTGGTTATGTTAAATAATATTTCAAGTATTGTATGCTTTAGGAGGCCTTAATGATGAGCAAGTCCCAGTTGTTCCAATCTCAGTCGGCTAAATATCACTAGATATGTGAAAGTAGGTGCTAACTGTAGTCCTACTGCTGTCTTGGGGAAAACTGGGCATTGCTGGGGTAGTTAGTCAATGTGGGCTACTTTCTGTATTCTGTATAGTCTGCTTGGCTGAAAGCCACTATCAGGTCTCACTGTATGCATTGTGCAGCTTGCTTCCCATTCTTAGAGTAGTCAGCATGTGTGGGAACTTCTGGATGTCTCTTGATAACATCCCAGACTTGAAGAGCCTCTTCTGTAGGTACTACTAGGTGAGCAGAAGCTGCTATTTGGGATTTGGTAACATGATGCAATGAACTGGAATTACTCAAGAACTGAAGAAGCATACAGCTGTAATGTGTCTCCAAGCAACTTGCTGAGCCTAACCACTCAGCTTAAAAGTGTCTTGAAGACAGCAAAAGACGGTAATAGTGCCACAGATTTGGGGAGAACATCTTTTTGTAAGAATGGAGGCAACAGTTGCTCCTGCTGACCAGTTGACAAGGTGCTGCAAGGAGGCTGCCATCAGAGATCTAGCTTTTGGGTTTTTGTGTGTGAGAGCTCCATGAAATAGATTTGGCTGTGAAACAGGAACAGAAGCACTAACAGAGAAGGAAGAGGAAGAGAACATGTAGATAAAAGAAGTTTCTGCACCAGGTAAGCTGCTTTTTATTGTAAAAAGTAGCATTGGGACCCTTATGCAGTCTCTGGAACTTGAAGTAATTTCCAGGAATGTGTGATATTTTAGAGCATAAGAGCAGCTGTATCGAGTCAGATCCAAGGTCCATACAGTTGTGTTCAGCTTTTTCATCTGGTCTCATTTGACATTGGTGTGAAGAGCTGCTTGCTTTCATTTGCTGTGAACTTGCCATGCCCTGACTTCTTTTGCTTCATCGTACTGGATCAGAAGATACAGTGGACAATTGTTCCCTCTCCACTGCCTCCATGCCACTGATGATTTTACAGATATCTGTGATATTCTTCCTCAGTCATGTTTTTTTAGACAGAAGACTTACAGGCTGCTTAATCATTCCCTATACCATAGTTTTTCTGACCTCTTTTCCTTTTCTACTGTATCCTTTCAGATTTGGAGATACCAGCTTAGCATACAATATTCAAGATGTAGGCATACCGTGGATTTACACATGACAGTGTGATGCTTGTTTTTAAGTTGTGTTCTCTATTTTCAGTTGTCTTGTCCTTTCCTAGTTATTTCTAGTACTCTGCTTTTTTGGCTGTAACTGAAGACTGAATTGGAACTACCTCTTATAACCTAGCTCATCTACTGAGTTCGAGCTCAGAGCCTGTCGTTTTATATAACCACTCATGCATCGTTTTTTCCATATGCCTTACTTCATATTACTTCATATTTATCAAATTTTGTCTGCCATCTTATTGTTTGGGCCCTGATGTCTCATGAAGTCCTTTGCCAGTCTTCTGTTTGCCTTTCTTTTTATTTACATGGATAACTTAGGAAAGTTTGTCACTTGACTCTATATGCCCTTTCCAAATCATACATTGAATATCCTGAGTCCTCATGCAGATCCCTATGAAATGCTAGTGGTGAAGCTCTCTACTATGGAAGAAATCACTGTTTACTCCTACCTTCTGTCCTGTGCCTTCCTAACTGATTATTTATCCACACAAGAAATTTTCTCTTTGCCCTGTGGGTTCCTTATTGTCTTAAGAGTCAGCCTTGGACCTTGTGAAATGCCTTATAAACATCCAGGCATCAAGTGGACCTCTTTTATCTACAAGACTGTTGGCACCTTCAAGGAATTCCCATAGGTTGGTGAGGCAAGACTTCTCAAATCCCTTTTTGATTGTTTTCCACAAAATTTCAGGTTCTTTGTTATAGTTTATACTAATCTGCCTGGTGCTACTTGCCATCTCACTAGTCTGTGTTTCCCTGGATTTCCTCTTGAACCATTAAAAAAAATTAGCATCATTTTTATCACTTCTCAGTTATGCGGCAATTTAAACAAGAACCTGTGCTCTGTACTCCGCAGTTCTGCTGCTTAATCCTTGTGTTCCTCCAGAAGATCTGGCTTAGCAATTTGTTATTATTTGCTTTGTGTATTTGTTTCATAACCTTTTTTACCAATACTTCAGGTTAAGATACCTTGGACTCCCACATAAAGAAGGCTTCTGAAATGGGAACCTTCCCAAGCTTTTCCATGGTGAATACATTTAGTTTTTCTGATGTGAAATTACTTCTCTAGCTCGTTACAGTCTAATCATTGATTGGCATCATGGTATCTGTAACTGGCTGCCTCCTGTAATGTGTTTGAAAAGTAACGTGAAATTTTTATGCTTTTTGCATGGTCCACAACCACTGGTTTCTCTACAGCTCTTCCTAGGAGCCTGTCTGGACACCACTAGCAAGAAAGCCACTTCATGATTTGCCCTTTTAGAAAGCTAGATATAGCTCACAGGATAATAAAAACATCCTGCTCTTCCAGCTGTGTCAGTATAACTATTTTCACACCTATCACTGTGATTTTGTCAATATTTTGAGTCATTTTAAAAGCTCAATACCTAGAACAGAGTGACTTCCCATGTAGCTCTGCTTTTATGAAGTTTCCAGCCTGTAGGGGTGTAAAGAAAATAATGAAATACAATCTGAATATATCCATAAGACTCAGAAATGAAAAAGCAGGGGAAAAGAAATTAAATCCTCACTTTCTGGAAATGTAGCTTGTAATTGTGGGAGGTCTGTAGGCTGACTGTCGTCACCAAACCTGTGAACGTCTACAGCTTCTACACCCTTCCCCATCCATAGCTCCAATGCCCACTTAGCTTCAGTTCCCCCCCAAATGCCCCAATCTACACTGCCCAGGCTCAGCCCCTCCCCTGCTGCCACTGGGTCAGGAGCTGTTGCTGCTCGTCAAACCTGGTATGAGATGGCAGGCAACAGAAACAGAAAAGCACCTAGGTGAGTGTTTCTAGAATGGAAAAGAGAACTGCAGTGATTATCTACATTTGCACTTCTAAGGAATGCAGTAGAAGGAAAATAACGAGAGGCAGAAAAAGTAAAAGCAAGAGCATCGGAAGTAGAGGATTGATGGTATAACTGATTTCACACAACAGGCTTGTTTAGGGAAGATACTACAGTTTCTTCTCGATTTTTTTTTTTTTTTTTTGGCAGTTCAAAATCAGTTGCTGGCTTGTATCCTCAGCTAGCTTCTGGTTGAGCGCCTCCTGCTGAGGTCACTGCTTCTGAACTCGCTGTGATACTCACTACAAGAACTTGTAGAAAAGTTGTTGAGTGTTTGTTGGGTTTTGGCAGATGAGCTATTTCAATTATAAAAAGCTCACTGTTGTGAGAAAGATTCCTTTGTGCATCAGTTGCTGTGTCATCCCTGGGGCTGGAAGTGAGATGATTCTGCTTTGTGGAAAACAACAGGCTTTGACATACATTTGTTTTCTGTCAGAAGGATACTGAGACTGCTTCCTCCCCACCCCACGCCAGTGATACAGTAAGGCTGTGGGAGCTCCAGGTTCCAGTCTTGCCTGAACTGCATAAGGCAGATGACTGCCCTAACTGCGATATAAATAATTCAGTGGTTACTGGACCCGTAAGCCATTAGGTTTGGGGGCACCATAGTTCTATTCTGAATAGGCAAACAGTACTTGCATGGAGAGAGTTGCCTCCATCTCTTTTTTTTTTTTTTTTTTTTTTAATGGAAATGAATTGGTGACCTTCAGAAAATACTGCCAAAATTAATTCATTCCAAGAGTGAATGTTATGGGGTTTTTTGACACTTTGGTAGTTTTCAAGGGAAAAAATTACGGCTTGGAAAATTGCCAATGCATGTTAATCACCCTGTCCTTGATAAGAGGAGATACTGCTTCTTTATAACCCAGTGAACTGTGTCAAACACAGAATTAGCTTGCTACTTCACCATTTAAATTTAGAGATGACCAGCCCATGGAGGCATGAGGCAAAATGACTGCTCTGAGGAACAAAACGCTCCTCCTTTGTCTGGACTCCAACTTCAATGAAACAGCAAGTGGCAGCATGAAGTCCAGATTTCTGAGGAAACTGGATTTTAGAAATTATATCACCCCAGGAAGTATTTATGTTTGTAGTTTGAGGTGACCTTTTTTGAATGCCTAATTGCCAGGACTAATTGTTTAGGGTTGTTTTTTTTTTTTGTAGGGGGAGGTGTCAAGATTCCTGCAGTCATCAAGTGGATGACTAAGGGGTTGAACAGATCTGGCAGGTTAGTTGAAAGAAATGACACCAAAGGAGAGAGAGCTGAATCTCAACACAGACTTGCCAAATCAGAAACGAAAAGCTGAAAAAAGTTCATGTGGATTCTATGAAACTCTATGGGAAAGAAAAAGGAGCAAACCAACTGAAATGATTTCTTCCAGAAGAGTAGAAATAAAATCCCATATGCTAGTTATAATACATATGTAAGGAAGTGTTACATTTTGGATCTGTGATAAAAAATGGAAACAGTTCATGGAGTTCCCTTGCGCAAGTCTGGGGCTTGTAACAGAATTTGCCATTTCTACAAACATGACGTGAAAAAAGCAAGAGAGCGTCCAAAGTTTATACTCTCAAGGACACAATCTTTTGTTTCTCCTAGGGCATTTCTTAACGTCATTATGAAAAAAAAAATTAACAAAGATTTGTTGGACATAAAGCTAACTGCCAGTTAGCTTAGTTTACCTTCTAATATCAAGTTTATTGAAATACTCAAAAGAAGATGAGCCTTGTGACTTGGTATAGACATCCAGCTGCTCTCTCCCACCTAAATGTAACACTTATAACAGGTGGGAAGAAAAGAGAACACCCCACCATCTAGCAGGGGCACTGAACAAAGGGAGGATTTAGATATCAAAAGAATAAACTGAATATTCTCCAGATACAAGTTAAATGAAGAGTAGCTATGCCTATGATGAAAAAAGAATATGATGCCATTCAATCTATCGTTCTTCGTGGAAATTCTCATCTTCCAGTATCTCTTTACATATGATAGTATGTTGCATATTGATACATATTTACACATATGTATCTGCAGATACATATATAGGTGTTTTAAAAGATGTGACAGAATAAAGTGGAAGAGAGTGGGGAGTCATTTGTATATTTACTTCCCACTTTTGGATTCAGAGTCAAAAATATCAAATGGAAATTATCCAGAGGAAGGAGTTACAGAGATTGTAGAGTGAGAAGTAGAAATACGAGCAAAACCAATATAGACTTGCAAGTAAAAAGTATACAGGATTCAGGTCGTCACTTGCTGGAAAGGTACACATTGCAAAAAGAGAGATACTGGAAAGGTTTGTGGCAGTAGATGACCTTTTCACACGTAACTTTGACTTTTCATACCTTCTACGTATAGGAGAGGGCTTGAGATGAGTAAAATGAATTATAGGGTCAAATTGTTGGAGTCTGGTATAACAATGATATTGGGAAATGTGGGCCTGTTTCTGGTAGTTGTGGAATTACTCTGTCTTCTTCAAAGCTGTGAGTCTTGCTGGTTGCAGTGTTTCAGATTTTTTTTTTTCTTTTCTTTTCTTTTACAGCACCTGGCTGCTCTATAAAACCACAAGAAGCTGTTTCTCCTAAAAGGTAGCTACTGGGAAAAAAAGATTTTATTTTTTTTTTTTCTTATGGTGAAGTTTGGCATCTGGCTGAGTTAATCCAAATGTACAAATGAAAATTTGAAAAGTTAGTCCTAACTACACCTGTATAGGACTTTCTGCAGTAATGTGCTTAAAATTTGAATCCCACAAAGAATCAAAGAAAATAATAAAGAGATTGCTTTTATAGTTCAACCTAAGTGTTGAATTGTTCAAGGCGTCAGTGGTCTGGATTTGAGAAGAACAAAGTCAGAAGAGCAGGAAGAATGAATGACCATATAAGAAGATTCATGTTTTCATTCTACTCTTGCCCATAGATGAAGAACCCATAGGAGGCCTACATGGGCACAGTCAAGAACAATAAAAGCGTGGAAGAAGGCATGAAAACCACCACGAATTATGAGAGCTTCTACATGGAGAAATATATAACCTGAATATGCCTCTATTGACTGGATAAAGATAAAAGAGTCCAAATTGAAAATGTAATGGTTTCATGAGAAGGAAAAGTAATGCTGCATTCTTCATTAACCAAAATACACTTTATCTATTCAATATTAAGAGGTTAGAACAGCAGTAAAAGTAAATATGAAATACCTGTTTGTAAAAATAGCACTTTATTTAAGGAAATGCATAATCTGCCACCAATATTTAAACAGAAATAGTGTTAAAATATTTTATATTGCTGATTGGTTGTTTTGAGAATAAAACCATTTAACTGATATTGGCTGGGTTTTTTTGGACAGTAACACTAGCAGATCCTTAAAATACATTTTTATAACTTGATTTTTGTAATAATTTTGAAAGGACTAGTTATAGTAATTATGAGTGGAAATAATATTCTGCTTAGTAAATACAAATTTTTGTTGAGCAATTATAAAATACAAGTCATCAGAAGCCTCTGACACTGTATTTATCTTTCTGAAGATTCACAAATATGTAACTTTACTGCTGGCTGAATTCAGTGTGAGTCCAGGAGTACTAATGCAGATAAAGTCAAGAAGATCTTGAAGCTCTAATGCAGGGGAGTGATCTCAGGTAATTACTTCTGTACAGAACTAAAGATTTGACATTTCTCCATCCTCCTCACTGCACTGGGTTTAGTGGAGTTTAGCAAAAATAGGGATACAAGTGGGTGTAGTGATAGACGGAGATAACAGCACCAGTGAAAGCGGTGATGATGCCCCTGCTGTCCCTCAGGTGCTTCTGGGTGTGTCAGCTGGTTCTGTGATGGCTGCATTGGTTTGGCTGTCTGAGGTACCGCTCCAAGTTGCTGACGGCAAATGGCAGAGCAGCTGAGCTGCACCAGGTTATGCAGCTGTGCCATATTAGAGCTGACCTTCAACACAAGTAGCTAAATCCCTAGGAGGAAGAGGAGAAGGGGTTACAGGGGGGTGTTCCAGAAAAAAGGTTGTTATGAGCTGGTTAGGGCAATCAGAGCCTGTTAGTACCCTGAGGTCCTTGGCGGTCATGCTATTAACATTTCAGGTGTTAATAGTATAGCCATGTGCAAAATAATTTTTGTTCCATTTTTCTTTTTCGGTGCACATATGTCAACAAACTTAAAACACTATCAACATTTAGTGTGGTATTTTATGTTTCCGACATGTCTTATGCCCAAGAAAATCACTCCTTATGCAGGATTGTGCTTCAGGATTAATTTCAGCTTTAGGGTAAAAATATGTAATTTCTGCTTTCACAGTTTTCAAGAGCTGCTGCTAAAGATGACATGGCAGGACAGATCTACAGAAACGTTGCGTGCAAACCAAACTATACAAGTATATAAGTACTATAGTATTAAGCTAATGGCCCTGTGCTTTCCTGAAGAAACATGTGGACAGTTTTGGTTAAAACACTTCAAAATGCAGCACAGAAATAATTGCAGATTCTTATTAAGACTAGGAAACGGTTGCTGCTTCTGAGCCAAAAACATGCAGTGGCACCTTGGAGCCCCTGTGAGTGTAACCGGGAATAAGTGATCTGTAATGAGCCAACACATCTGGTGTACTACCTAGTGCCTATGGGCCCTATGGCAGCACAATTTCCCTGTGCAGTTTTGTGCTTTTAATGCAACAGGTGGCAATCCAAACATCTGATACACTCTGCGGAGTGTATTATTCCTGCTAATAGGGAAACCTCAAGGTGAGAAGGCTTCAGCTGTTCCTGTTAAGAGCTTGCAGGCCTTATTCTTTGGAAGGAGAAGTACTCACCTGCAATAAATTGAGGGGGGTGGGTATTTTTTTTTTTTTAGGTCCTTTTCAATAAGACATTGAACAGTAGTTCAGTGTGAAAAATACTTTGCAAGGTTGAGAGATGCATTCTTTCTACAACCTAAGAGGGTTCAAATTCATATATGCCACTGCCCAGAAGACTGTAGGAACCTCAAGGCTGTAAGGCAAGGTAGGGGCATGCTTTATTCCTCTGGCTGAATCTATCTCACTGTGCAGAAAATAATTCAAGATTCATGGAGTGTGGCCCCATAGGACATTGGTCTAGGATGGGGAAGAGTTAGGCTTTAGTTCCTCTAGTAGATACATTTATTTACCAATTCCTAAGCTACCTAGTGACTGAGGATAAATAGTGCTATAAATTTGGGAATGTTAGCCAAAGCGCATCAAAGAACGAGCAGCAAAGAGATTTAGATGGAACACAACACTGTCAAAGGAGACTGACCAGCGCACAAGTGTAGGCTCTTTGTGTTTACACAACAGGCAGAAAGGGTTCCTCAGACTGTCCCATCAACAAGTCCCACTATCTAAAGAGTTGGCTTTATTAACACAGGAACAAAAAGACGCAGTTTTAGAGTTTGGGAACCTTTCATATCTTCTGCTGCACTTACCTCTTAAAGGTGGTCTGTTCCTTCTGCATGATTTAGCTGCCATCCTAAGTGGAGAAACAAAACGGGTTGCTTACCATGGCTGCTTTTTATGGCTCTGAGAGGAGGTAAGGTTGAGACCGACACCTCCATTTATGTGTCTATGTGTAAGGGCTGACATGGGTAGGTGTATGAACTCCACTGTAGGCAGTGGAGGTCTGGTCAGTACAGTCACTGGGGCCTCAAAAGCCAGTATCTGACCAGCCTAGACCAGAAGCTTGATTCCGTTGTCCAGACATCCACTGGCACTTGCATGCCCTAAGGCATCCAAAGCACCCATAAGGGGTGCCAGACATGACACTAAGTGAAGGTTATGATCAGTTTGTTGCAACAGTCACTTGGACAAAGAGACCGTTCAGAGATGGAGGTGGTCATTTCATTGACCTGTCCTGAGATATTCAAAGGTGAAAAGCTGTCGCCCATTTGCTGTTCATTTTCTGAGTCCTCCTTTTTAGTTTAAATGAAAATCTTTGTTAGCAAAGTTTGCTTACCTCATAATGAAAAGTGATACCTTTTGGGTTTTGCCGAAGAAGTAGAAACACTACAAGAAACAATTCTTGTTCTGATTCAGTCTAGAGTTCTGGACTTGACTAATCTGTAGTTGTTAACCCTAAGGTGTCTTATTTTGCTGAGGAGTACTGTTATTTTACAAGAAGCTTTTATAAGGTTCTTTGAATTTCATTTTTTTTTCTGCACTTTGAGCATTAATCAAGATCAGATTTTAAATAAAGATACTTTGTTATCTGGAGATGATTCAAGCAGTCATCTGTAGAATTTCTTGTGCTTCAGCAAATGCCTCAGAAGCCAGGTAGCTTCTCAAGGGAACAACTTTGGTTTCCAGAGTGAAGGGGAACATAAAAGTTCATGCAAACAGATTTCTTTAATACCAAGATCACCTTAGTTTAGAATTGCTTGGCTGGTCTGACTCTGACACTAAGAGCCTCAAACTTGTCACTTCTAGATTTTGTTTTATTTCGAAGCCCTCTTGGCAGTACAAGGGTACATTTAGTAGGAACAGGCATTGTCCATTAAACCTGAAACTTCTTATGCTATATTTAAAGCTCATTTGGAATACTTAATTTCCAGTCTCTCAGAAGTTTGTATTATTGAAATAAACTGTTAATGCAATGTCCTCCTTTAAGTGTCACAGCAAAGAATTGTTTCAAAGCAATTTTTGCCACTTGTCATTCACAGCATTCCAGTGTTCATTAAAATTTAATGGAGTTAACATGCAGTCATAAAACCAAAAGCAAATAGAGTTTTGAAGTATGATTGCCATATTCCCAACATTGCATCTACGGCATTTTAATTGGCTTCTTATTCCTCTCAGTTCTTGTCAGTAGGTATGTACAGCACTCTCAAAATAGGTCTGTCTGGTCTTAAGAGGAGTGCCCTATCATGGCTGTTAGCAGAGTGGGTAGTGCTGTACTGGAGCAGGGCTCTTGAAGGTGACAAACAGGTAAATGTGAATGTAGAAAAACAGGCCCATTCAAGACACCTTCTTATAAATGGTCTAAAAATATTCTGTGTTCACGCATGTACTTGATATGTGGCTGTGAGTTCCTGTTTTTAGTAAGCCTAAGCGATTTGTAACACCACAGAATCGGTGGCCTGCAATTAGCTGGAGCAGAGGTTTCCGTTTTGCTGAGTTGCGGAACAAAATGGCTTTGCACAGAGAGCAGCCAGCAAAATGCAATGGATTTGATCACTGTGGGCCTGATTTCAATTGTTCTCAACAGATTTTCTTCATATATGTTTTTTCCAAGTCACTCTCTGCTGCCAGTTTGTCCTAAGAAGGGGAAGATAGAATAAAAAGAAAACAAACTATAAAAAGTTAGGGATAGAAGCACAGATAGTATTTTTACTAGATTGGGATTACTGGTTTTCTTTCCAGGATCTGCCTCTCCTTCAGGCTGTTTCTTGAATAGTCAGAATTAATATTGAATGCCCTGGGACTCACTTTCTTCAGCAGCTCAGGACTCCAAAGCACGCACCTACTTTTTATCACAGACTCGGTTCAAAATCCATTGCTCACATTCCTTTACTCAGACACAGAGCAAACAGAAAGCATCATTCTCTGTGCTGGTAATTAAATGGTGTATGCAGAGGTCCACCTTTCCAGCCATCTGGGCCGCAGAATGCAAAATACAGCTCCGATTTATAGATGCTCCTAATACATTGTATTGTTTATCTCCTATCATGCATTTTAATTGCTTATTTGGTGTATGTGTCAAGCACACACACAAACTGTAGTGCTTAACAATGCCACACATTCATTTCACAGAATCACAGAATGGCTGAGGCTGGAAGGGACCTTTGGAGATCACCTTGTCCAACGCCCCCCGCTCAGGCAGGCCACCTAGAGCTGGTTGTCTGGGACCATGTCCGTTGCTCTCCCCTCATCCACTGAGACAGTCATCGTAGAAAGCTATCATCAGGTTGGTCAGGCATGATTTCCTCTTTGTAAATCCATGCTGACTACTCCCAAGCACCGCCTTAAAATATTTGGAAATGATTTCCAGGATTATTTTCTCCATCACATTCCCCACAACCAAGGTGAGGCTGATTGGTTCTAGTTCCCTGGATCCTCTTTCTTGCCCTTCTTGAAGATAGGGATGACATATGCTTTCTTCCAGTCCTCAGGAAATCACCGCAACCTTTCCAAGATAATTAAGAGTGGCCTTGCAATGACACCAGATAGCTCCCTCAGTACTTGTTGGTGCAACCCATCAGGTCCCATCGACTCATGTATATCGTACAACATTTCTTGGAATAGCATGTTAGGATATTTTGTCATCTACATGTCCCCCTCAGACAATACCACGGGTGTTCTGCATTGTCCGGGTTTCAGCTGGGACAGAGTTAACTCTCTTCTTAGTAGTAGCTGGTACAGTGCTGGGTTTTGGATTTAGTGTGAGAATAATGTTGATAACACTCTGATGTTTTAGTTGTTGCTAGGTAGTGCTTATCCTAAGTTAGGGATTGTTCAGTTTCCCATGCTCTGCCAGCAAGCAGGTGTGCAAGAAGCTGGGAGGGAGCATGGCCAGGGCAGCTGACCTGAACTAGCCAAAGGGGTATTCCATACTATGGAACGTCGTGCCCAGTATAAACAGGGGGCAGTTGGCTGGGAGGGGCAGATCGCAGCTCTGGCATCGGTCAGTGGGTGGTGAGCAATTGCATTGTGCATCACTGGTTTCTTTTCCTATTTCTTTTTTGTTGTTGTTGTATTTTTTTTCATTACAATTATTATTCTTCTTAGTTAGTAGTGTATTTTTATTTTTACTTTAGTTATTAAACTGTTCTTATTTCAACCCAGGAGTTTTACTTTTTTTTTTCCTTTCCTCCTCCCCACCCCACTGGGAGAGGGGAGGGGGAAGCAGCTGCGTGGTACTTAGTTGCTGGCTGGGGTTAAACCACAACATGCATATACCTCTGCTAGTCCTTTGATGGTTTACAGACATCCTCTTACAGTGAACTTCATAGTAGCTTGTCAGCTATTTCAAGCATCCCATCATTTCAGTTGCACAGTGACAGTATTCATGGTTCCCATTCTTCGGACATGCTATGTTGCTTCTTAGCCTACACAGTGATCCATCAACTTTGGGGTCCTCCTTTCACTTCCTTGGACAAAGTGAGTGAACAGGTTCCAGCTAAAATTTGCCAACAGTTTTTTGTGTTATCAGCATGCAAGCAAGCCCAGCATCAGCATGAAATTGGTGAGGGTCTATTTTAAAATGCTGAGACTTGGTGGGCTCTGAATATTCTGAGAAAAAAACCTAGTACCTACTGAAGACTGCAATACCCTACATTTCCTAGACCGACCTAACATCACTCTTGGCACTCACCACATTGACGAGTACAATAAAACAAATTCATTCAAATAAGTGCACAGTTAGGAAACAAGCTGTTAGATTTAGAAATAGGTAGCAAACCAATCCTGCAGTAACAGAATGCCTCTTATTAGTGTAGCCACAGGTGTTTTCCTGTGTTTTATTCAGATAACAGACTGTGAAGTCATGCTGACTAGTAGTATGATTCAGCCAGCCAGCCAGCAGACCTGGGTCCAACTCTCAGGGAAGCCAATCGCTCCAGGTGCTGTTTTCCACACAGCAATAATTACTTGCAGCCAAGCTCTTCCTTATTTGCTCTGCCTGAGGAGAGATGCACCTTCTGAAGTATCCTGAAATGTTAACCTTGATAAGCGGGCAAAGATATTGACTTATAACATTAATTTTGTCAATTTGTTGCTCAGTTTAGAGGACAGTGGTCTTCTCGGATTAGGCAGTGCCCCGTGACAGCTCCTAAATACGCTGGGTTTTGTGATAGCACTGCTTAAATGTAATAATGGTTTTCTACTTGTGGCGAATATGCTTGCTGAGAAGTTCTAACAAAAAAGAAATGTCCCTTTGTACCTTCCAGTAAATAACTAATGAACTAAAGAGCCAAATACTGGCCTGATTTGTACTGGTGTAACTCCACCAAATCCAAGCCCCTCTGGATTTAAGTGAGGGGAACTGCGACAGAAGCTGGGCTGAGATAATCTAGAAATGGAGCATCCTACCCGCCATGTCGCATTGCATCATTTCTGTGTAAGCACGATGTGTACACAAGGAGACTGTAGGTATGTTCTTAGGTAAGTAGCTGAAGAATGTGTCTGTCATGTTGCTTTAGATATCGCCTTAATTTGTTGGTGCTCACCTCCATGTTGACATTCACTGTGCCATTGTTTAGCACTTTGGAAGGCCCTGCTACTCTCTAATCTGATAAGTACTAATTTGATAAAACAAGTATTACAAATGTTAATAACAGACTTGTTTTATATTGCCTTTCTTTTCTGTTGGATCAAAGCAACGTAAAAAGCAATTCATATATAGAGATGGGAAGACAAAGAGGACAAAAGAAAACTAAAAAAAAACCCACCAGAAAACCCTGACTTGGCTGGATATAGCAACAAAACTAAGCAACTCATTTAGCCTGTTTATTATGTGGAAATTAGCAATAGCCTTTTCATATGTTAGCCATTATGTACATGTGTATATTTTAAATTAATTTGGGAGAACTGTGCATAAGCACAGCATGACTAACACCTTCTTTCTCTCCTGGAGACAATGTGTGATATAGGAAGGGTTGCACAGCCATTTCACAAAAGCATTCTTGGCTTTCTGCTGCAACTTGCTTCTTCCTCACAGGCAGGAAAAGCCAAAGAAAAAGCAAATACAGGAGCCAGAGCTGATGACAGGATGGAAATCCATGTTATGCCATTTTCACCTTCTATGTATGGTTCCCCATGTTATGCTGGATGCCTTCTAGTGTACTTCCACACAGACACAGAAAAACCTAGATTCTCCGTTTCGTGCCTTTAAGAAGACTTCTGGCAAAGACATACCGGTGATTTCTTAGACAGAGGAAGGATGATTCAGGAAGGGAAAAAGAGGAGAAAGACACTCTCCTGTGCTTTTTGCATTTTCAAATTAAAAATTGCATAAAAAGTTTTAAAACATGAATGAGAGCTGTATAATTACAACAGAACTACATTCAACAGAAATGTAGTATTTTTAAAAATCAAAACAAAAACACTCACATTTAGAAATTTTCTGTAAAAACACCACATAAGAAATTTTTATTTTCCATTTCCAATAAAAATATTTTTGCCAGCTTTGCTGTTTTCAGTTCATGTACCTGCTTTTTTCAGTCTGTCATCCTAGGTTTTTTAACATTCCCCAATGAGCTCGTGTTCCCTGTAAGTGCTTATTATCAGAGCCAAGTGCATGCTGCAATCCAGATAATTCACTTCACTATTGTGTTGCTTTTTTGTTTGTAAATTAGTCATGTATATTTATAATGTAATGAAACCTCAGGCTGAGGTCACTGGATGGAAGAAGTATTTATTTGTCTCATGGGTTTGAATGGAAGAGTATGTTCTTGGCAATAGTTGTCATGTGATGAATTTGGGGATAAGTATGTGACCAGGAGGGAGTACATCCTGAGTTCTGCTCCTGCCTTGACAGCAGACACGTTGTGTTGTGTTGAGTAAATCAGTTTTCTGCCAGGGTTTCCCTTCAGCAATAGACAGCTAGTAATATTTCATCCTTAGCTAGTTATGCAGTGGCCAACACTGACAACAGAAAGCTCCAGGAAGAATTAACATTGGCATTAGTGGTAAACTGCTCTTTGACCTGCTCAGCATTTTCTGGGTGTTGAAACGAGAAAGTAAAAACACTACAAAAACATTTACAAGTGTGTTGGTGCCCAGACAGGAACACCACCATCCCCCAGGCTTTGGATCATGCTCCTTCCCAAGATTCATGATGAAAGCTGGGAGAGGAAAGTGATTGGGAAGAGTCAGGATGAGTTTACCAACTGCCTGACTAACCTGATTGCCTTCTATGATAAAATGTCTAGATTTGTGGATGCAAAGACAGCAGCTTGACTTTAGCAAGGCTTTTAACACTGTGTCTCACAATATTCTTATATTCAAGGTGAGATACCACAGTTTGGATGAGTGGACAACTAGACAGGTAAAAAATCTGTTGGATGATCAAGCTGAGATGGCAGTAGTTAATCGTTCATGCTTTACCAGGCAGCCAGTAGTAAGTGGAGTACCTCAGCGGTCTATCCTGTGACCTGTCCTGTTTAACATCTTTATCAATGACCTGCAGGAGGTGATGCATTGCTTGCTCCTCAAGTTTGCAGGTGACCCCAAACTGGGGGACTGGTCGATATGCTCAAGGGCAGAGCTGTCATCCAGTTGGATCTGCACAGGGTGTAGGAATGGGCAAGCAGAAACCTTACAAAATTCAACAGGGACAAATGCCAAGTCCTCCACCTGGGAAGGAAGAACCCTGTGCAACAATACAGGCAGAGTGGTGGGGGAGCAGCTCTGTGGAAAAGGACTTGGGGGGCCTGGTGGACATAAGACAGCAGCATGGAGTGTCTGCAAAGAAGGCCAACAACATCCTAGGCTGTAGTAGCAGCAAGCTGAGAGGAGTGACAATCCCCCTCTACTCAGCCTCAGCATTTGTTAGACCCCAACTGCATCCAGTTTTGGGACCCACAGTGTGGGAAAGACATGGATAAACTGGAGTGAGTTCAGCAAAGGGCATGAAAATGGTTGAGGACTGGAGCTCTTACCCTGTTAGGAGAGGCTGAGCGAATAGGGCTTGTTCAGCATGGGGAAAAGAGGGCCTTGTGGGACCTTCTGATAGCTGTGCAGCTAGTGAAGGCAGCAGCCTTCTGATTCCTACAAGGAGGTCATTGAGAAGACGGAGCCAGGCTCTTCTCAGTGGTGCAGGGTGGGAGAACAGGCAGCAAATGTCATAGGCTGAAAAAAGAATCTGTATCAGTGATGCTTTTTCACGATGAAGACAGCCAAGCAGTGCAGCAGGTTGCCCACAGGGCTGCGCATTCTCCAGGCTTGTAGGACTTCAAGACCTGAGAGGATGAAGCCCTGGACAGACTGCTTTTACCTCTTAGCTGACCCTGCCTTGAGCAGGGAGCTGGACTAGAGCACTGGACCTCCTGAGGTCCCTTCATACCATGGATCTGTAATGAAAAGCTTCCACCAAGCGGTGTGCTGCCCACTCCCTCCTGCCTTGTCAGCTCCATGAAAGGAGAGCCTGACGTGTGGAAAAACGCCACCGTGCAGCTCTCTAGCAGCTTCACGCAGGTGGGGTGCACAGGGAAGAGACCCCACCACTCCATCCGTCGTGCTCCGCTGCCAGCTCCCCATGTCCCCCAGCTGCATTTCAGGACAGGAGAGGGTGCATTAAGCATTTCAGGGCTTTTCTGGATGAAAACTGCTACGTGAGGGCCAGCTGATACAGGCAGACCACGCGTCAGAGATCTAGTTTAACAGTTTCCCCTTTACTTTCGAAAAGTTTGAGTCTCCTCTGATCTCTCGATAGCCTTATCACGGGCACCTCAGCCTCCGCGACAACGCCTTGAATTATTCATGGCTATTGACAGTCACAGAAATTAACGTTCCCTCAGCAAAAGCTCCAAGAAGGCGCACTGCAGCACGGTGATAATAATGATCAAAGATTAAGTGAGATTACCGGCGGCGCCCTCAGCGCCGGGGCCGCCCCGCGGCGCTGCCCCCCCGCACCCGGCCGCGGCCGGGCCGGCAGGGGCGCGATGACGGCGGCCGCCCGCCAGGGGGCGCTGCCGACTCGGCGTTGGCTTCGCGGCAGCCGCCGGCAGAAGCCAGCCGAGCTGGGGACTAGCTGGTACGAGCTGGGGGCGAGCTGGTACGAGGTGGAGGATAGCTGGTACGAGCTGGGGGCGAGCTGGGGGCTAGCTGGTACGAGCTGGGGGATAGCTGGCCGCCGGTGTGGCCCTTTCCTCAGCAAACTGCTGTGGAGCTAACGGGCTCCCCCACGTCGCCTCACCTGGGCTGGCTGCTGTGCCGTGGCCCTCGGGGAGCCCCCCCATTTCCCAGTGGGGATGAAGCCCTCCCCTCCAGCGCGATGGGGGATTTAAACACACTGGGTCTCCAAAATACAGTGGGGGAAGCTGATGCGACCCTCAGCCCGGGGTTGTGCTCCGAGGACCGGGGAGGAGGCCGGGGAAGTGTCACTGCGGCCAAGGCCTGCGTGTCCCGCAGCGGGGAGGAGGCCATGCTCGCCTGGTGCCGGCTGCCCTGGCAGCGACAGCAGTGGGTTTGGGTGGTGAGAGTCTCTCACAAAGCATTTGCAACGTCTTATTTTGCTGTACCCTGAACAGAGTCCCCAAGTTTACTGGGAGAGGGCAGCTGAGGAGCCAACCTGCACTGACATAACTGCTTAATGCCACCGTCTGAGCATTTCTGGCAGTTGCTCTCCCATTTAACGCAATTGCTGCATGTGAACTGATGGGCTGACAGCTCCGCGGGAAGCTGGGTGAACTTGCCAAACGCTCTCTGAAACAGATGTGGGGATCTAAGCTTCCCCCTGTTTACATACAGGAAAGGAGAAGGCACAAAATAATACTGGTGAGTGAGTGGCAAACCAAATTTTAAGTATTGTCTAAAATTGTCCTTGTGCATTCTCATTATGATATATATTTGCTGTAGAAATAGGGTATACAAAGCTCAAGAAAGGGAAATGTGATGGGAACAGCATGTTCTCACCTAGGCCTCAAAACACACCAATGTTATTCTCCATTGCAGTCAGCATCCCCATTGCAGTGGGAAGAAGTTTAACTCATCTGAACCCTCCAGATGGAGTATCTATTAGTTTAAGCCATATGAATCAAAAATTTTTATGGTAGTGAAAAATCTCTGATCTGCTTAAATTCTTCCAAATTTAGGTTTGGGGTTGAGTCATCATTATTTCCTGTCAAATGGTTTTGTAAAGTCACCCAAAATAATGAGATGTCACTTGCCTGGATACATTAATAATTAGAAGGATTTATTGTAGCAGGCGTCATGGGAAAGTGTAACTTTCCAATTAGATGTCCTTAATTAGAAAAGAATGTGTCAGATTTCAGATCAATGTAGGGGAACTACAACTATCCATTAAAAAGAGAAGGACAAATAACGCAAGTGACAGCCCTTGCAGAAGTACAGAGATTTAAATACTTTATAAATTAAGGGGATTGAAGGTGCTCATTTTCATCACTAAAGCTCTACGACCTGTCTTCATCATCAGAAGGATGCAGTCTCCAAACTGAATTAAACAACATAAAAAGCAAATGCTGTATATAATTCTGACTATAATATTTGTGTAATCAGTGATTATTCCTTTTTATGTCTTTCAGCAACATCTCCTTAGGGCGGGCCAGACTGCTCTGGAAAGTGTTTAGTTATGCTAATAGGAAAATTTGATAGTGACAATGGTATGTCTTGAACCACAAGAACTGTAGCTAGTGCATTTGTTCAGCTGGTGGCAAGATGTGGGATAAAGAAGTGGCCTGACTGGCTTTTAGATAAAAATTGGAAGGCTATTAGGTAATTGTAATGTGTGGGAGGCATTACTGTAAATCCAAGCAGAATGAGGTGCCTAACTACTCGGGCATGCGTAAGGGGTTAATTTAAGTGCGCGGCTTTTGTGTCTTCCTTTTGGCTGTGGATAATTCCTCACAGTCCCAGGCCAAGGGTTTTACTGGGTGGTACACAGAAGCTAGAAAGTAAGTCTTACAATGCTTACATTTACTTAGAGCCATGAGTGGAAAACCAGTTTACACTCATATTTCTGCCCAGTGCTTGGTTAACATACAGGCATGTATTTTATTTATGCAGCCTTAAAATCATGCCATGAATGACATCAAAGCAAGAGTAATTTAAGGAAAGGGAACATGTGTTGGCAGTTTATTTCAGCTTGCAAAGAGATGATGTTCTGAGATGAGGAGACTAAAATTTTGCAGCACAGGCAACCTGCTCCCTCTGGGACATTGGATCTATTCATCCCATGTCAGTTACACGTGAAAGTTACCACAAGCTAATGGTTTTTCTGTGGCCTCTATGAAAGCAGTCAGTAACATTGGACCAGTGCCTAACTGACAGGTGGCCACATTACCAAGTTATCAGCTCGTTTGCTGCTCTTGATAAGTGTTTCATTAGGGCTGGTTTTGGTAGGAAAGCTGAATTTGTTTCTTATGGGGAAAGGAAATCCTTTAACAAGGAGGCTGAGCTGCACAAACAGGTCCTTGTTAGGTAAGATTTTCAGTTTGAGTGACCATTTTGTGCAGCATTTTGCTTGAAAAATATGTTTCTGTTTTTTATGACTGTTTATCTGAAGCATAATTATGAGCACTAGGTTTGGATTTAGAAAAGGGCAGATGTAGTTTACAAGAGGGCCTGAT
This sequence comes from Gymnogyps californianus, assembly GCF_018139145.2. NCBI lineage: Eukaryota > Metazoa > Chordata > Aves > Accipitriformes > Cathartidae > Gymnogyps > Gymnogyps californianus. Next base: position 68,345,235 of record NC_059472.1, read on the forward strand.
GGAGATAGGTGCTTAAAACTTGTGTAGTTCAGTGGGATTGAAAAATATGCACGTATTTCACTCAGGATTTAATTAAAACATAAAGTGTAAGTAGAACTTTAGAGGCATGTCATAAATGTCCTTTTGAAGTACTGGGTGGAAGCCCTTTTTATTGTTAATTTAGTCTTCTCTTCTAAATTGAACCTTTCATCACATATTAAATCCTAAGAGGGCTAGGGAACACAGGGTGTGTTCCAAAGGGATGCATAAAAATCACCTTACTTCCATAAGTCGTTAGCATCCAGCATTTGTGCTTTTAATGAGCTAAAATGAGAAATCTTGTAAACTAATTTGAACAAACTACAGTGTCTTACTCACAGCAAGATGCCTCAAACATCAATCAACTCTTGAAAGTTTGTTTGTGAGATACTTCTCTAAGAATCTTTCATCCTAAAAATGACACTTGAAAACTCCGCAATAGATCTTGACAAGATTCACACGTGAACGCCCAAGAGATAAGTGATGCATTGTTTTACTGTGGAAGGTGGTATAAATATTCCACTTCTGAAGCTAGGTCTAAACAAAGCTTACCTGCTCATGAAAACATAATGAAACCTGACTATTTTACATACTGTTTTGTAAATGGGATTTCCTAAAACACACCTTTATTTTCAAACCTTCTCTGAAAAACCTCTGGGGATAAGCAAAGTTCAGTACGATAAAGAAAACATTTTATTCAGCTGTAAGAGCTGGAATGGCTGCCTCAGAAGCGTGTTATGTAGGATGGCTACATGCCACACCACCAGTGGAGTTGACTATTCTCTTTTAGTAGTAGTAGTGGTGTTTTTAGTTTTAAATTAAAATCTGCCTGAAGGCACAGATGAGTTCTCGGCTCACTGCTCTCTGAATAAGGTTACAAATCAAAATTGGCACTTTCCTCACAAAGCCACTTTGAAGGTTAGCTGTCCACTTGGACTGAGTGAAGAACCTTTGACTTCACGAAGACTGCTGTGGTGCAGGTGCTTTCAGGCCTGGAGTGCTCTCAAGCATTTCAGAGCAAGAGAATTCCACTGTACCAAACAGGAGCTGTTTCAACTCTTTAAAATATGGGATAACTTACGACAGAGAAAGCGACAAAGAAACAGATTGAAGCCAGATGACCGCCCATTTATTTTTTTGGCAAGCAAGGTCTTCACATAGCTGAATAGAATAATTTTAGGGTTTTTGCATTTTAAGAATCTCTGTCGCGTGAATTCAGGTTGATGAACCAACACATCTGTTTGACTTTTCATGTGTTAAAATACATGCTCGACCTAATTTTGCCAGTAAAGGCAATGTATTGAACAGATTATACAATGAAAAAGGTGCCCAAGCCAAATAGATGATCTAGCTATGCCTGCAAAGATTGGAAATTCAGTCATTCAGACAGCTTAACGTACCAAAATATGCAGATAGATGTTTCCAGAGATTATGAAATATGCCTGATGCCCCTTGAAATCAAATCAGGTATGCTGAGTCAGTCTTGCCTATTTTTGGTGGTATACCCTGTACAACAATCATGAATAAATATATATGTCTTTACTTATGGGTAGCCATGTATAGTCATGGCCAAAATAATTGCTCAGACACCAAACACCTTCCTGTTTACTGGGCTTTCAGGAGCTTGTTTAATATTAACAGTGGTAAGAATGATAGTAAACAAAGTCGACAAAACAGGGCTTATGCGGGGTCATCTCAAGCATTTGCACATAAGCAAGGCAGTGCTTACAAGGCATCATTATGGAAAAATCTCAGACCTTCACCGGGAAGTCAGCATCCTGGGGTGTCTCTCTGAAGTGCGCATACGCTAATGCACGCAGCATGGGGAATAAACATGAGGAAGCAGAGATCTGTGTCCTGTTGAAGGGCTATGATGTTGGGATCACAGAGACAAGGTGGGATTGCTTGCGGGACTGCAATGCTGCAATGGAGGGATACAGGTGGGGAAGACAAGGTGGTGGAGTTGCTCTTTATGTGAGAGAACAGCTGGAGTATATAGAGCTCTGCCTAGGGGATAGATGATGAGCCAGCTGAGAGCTTATGGGTATCAATTACTGAGCAGACCAATATGGGTGACATTGTAGTAGATGTATGCTATAGGTGGCATGAACAGGAGGAACAAATGGATGAGGCCTTCTGTAGGCAGAAGTAGCCTCATGTTCACAGACCGTGGTCCTCATGGGGGACTTCAACCACCTTGATATCTGCTGGAGGAACAACACAGATGGGCATATGCAATCCTGGAGGTTCCTGGAGAGCATTGAGGACAACTTCCTGACCCAAATGACAGAAGAGCCAATGAGGACAGGTGCTCTGCTGGACCTCATAATTACAAACAAGGAAGGGCTGGTTGAGGATGTGAAAGTTGAAGGCAGCCTTGACTGCAGTGACCATGAGATGGTGGAGTTCAGAATCCTGAGAAGAGGAAGCAGGGCAAAAAGCAAGATCATAACCCTGGACTTCAGGAGAGCAGACTTTGGCCTCTTGAGGGATCTGTTGGTAGACTCCCATGGGATAAGGCCATGGACGGAAAAGGGGCCCAAGAAAGCTGTTTGATATTCGAGGATCACCTCCTCCAAGCTCAAGAGCAGTCCATTGCAATGAGCAGGAAGTCAGGCGAAAATGTCAGGAGGGTTGTATGGATTAACAGAGTTCCTGGCAAAACTCAAACATAAAAAGGAGAGCACTGTCTGAGCATGCAGAAATGCTGTTAGGAAAGCCAAAACCCATCTGTAATTGAATCTAGTGAGGGATGTTAAAGGTAACAAGAAAGCTTCTCAAAATACATAAATAGCAAGAGGAAGACTAGGGAAAATGTGTGCCTGCTGCTGAATGGGGCAATGTCAGGGCCCTGGTGGCACATGACATGGAAGAGGCTGAGGTACTAAATGCCATCTTCACCTCAGTTTTTACTAGTAAGACCCACCTTCAGAAATCTGAGGGCCCGGAGACCAAGGGGAAAGTCTGGAGCAAGGAATACTTACCCTTGCTGGAAGAGGATCAGGTTAGAAAATAGTTAATCAAACTGGACATACATAAGTCCATGGGCCCTGATGGGATGCACCCACAAGTGCTGAGGAAGCTGACTGATGTCATTGCGAGGCCACTCTCAATAATCTTTGAATGATCATGGTGACTAGGAGAAGTGTCTGAGGACTCGAGGAAAGCAAATGTCACTCCTGTCTCCAAGAAGGGCAAGAAGGAGGACCCAGGGAACTACAGGCCAGTCAGCCTCACCTCAATCTGTTTGAAAGTGATGGAGCAGCTAAACCTGGAAACAATTTCCAGGCATATGAAAGACAAGAAAGTCATCAGGAGTAGTCAGCATGGATTCACCCAGGGGAAGTCATGCTTGACCACCTTGATAACCTTCTACAATGAAGTGACTGGCTTGGTAGGTGGGGGGAGAGCAGTGGATATTATCTGCCTTGACTTCCATAAGGCTTTCGACACTGTCTCCCATAAGATTCTCATGGAGAAACTGATGAAGTATGGGTTGGCTGAGCAGAAAGTAAGGTGGACTGAAAACTGGAGAGAGTCCAGTGAAGGACCACTAAGGGGATCTCATCAGTGTGTACAAGTATCTGAAAGGAGGGTGCAAAGAAGACAGAGCCAGGTGGTTGTGGAATCTCCATCCTTGTAGATATTCAACAGTCATCTTAACACGGTCGTGGGCAGCCAGCTTTAGGTGGCCCTGCTTGAGCGGGGGGGTTGGACAAGATGACCTCCAGAGGTCCCTTCCAACCTCAGCCATACTGTGACTCTGTGAATTATGCCATGCTTTTATTTCAGGTATGAAGACAGATTAAATAAATAATTCTAATGTGTATTTACAACCCAATACCTGAATCACAAAGTGTAAAATTAAAGTGAGGAAAAAAGCTGCAGAGGGTCAAGACACTGCAACAAGTAGGGTTGTACGCTCTAAAAACTAACCAGTAGTTTTATTGTCTCACTTCGGACTGGCTTTGAGTAAGTAAAATGGCTAAACAGTATCCAAAACAATGGGGAATTAAACACCCAAGTAAGAGATGTATTCATTACTCTGAGTTATGGAAAGAGAATAAGCAAGATGTGTAAGAGAGGCCAGAAGGAAGAGACAATACTTCCTGGGAGGTTGCGTCAGGAGTTCTTACCTGTCGTAGGCAGTCGGCAGAGCCACTGCAGATCTTTCCTGCTATGCCAACAGAGCTGCCCTTACTGCTTACTGACCCAGGAGCTCCACACCAGAATTCTGGAGCAACCTGGAGGTAGGGCAGAAGTTCGTGTGTTCACTCCTTCCATTTAAGTCTTGATACTGCTTACAAAAGAATTTTAGTCTGTGTTTTCACAATGAGGAAGAGGTCTGAAAACTGGTGCCAGAGGAAGATTTGTGTAGCCATATTGATATAGGAGCACTCAAGCTACATATGTTCGCAGTTCTCTACAAAGAGGGCCTCAGACTGTAGGCCAGATGAAATGGTTAGGTGCAGATGGGGGTTGGTCTGAATCCTGTGAGAAGTGAGTTTAAACATCTGCCTCAATCCTGTAGAGCAGGGAATGTAGAAATGAGCTTCCCAAAACATTGTGGGACAAAAGTAGGGCACATGAAAAGGACTTTGCAAGGAGTCCGTCTTCCTTTGCACTGATTTGTGAAGTCAATAGCTCCTTGCTCCTCAATGTGCTGGCCAAAAATGGTCTCTATTTAGAGGTAGGGGAAGTTGATGGAAACAGTTAACATGTGCCCAGGCTCTTTTTATCTGCCTGACTATAAACATCCGTGGATGTTAGCACAGTTTGTGTATATTTTTCCAATTACTATGGAAGTGAGCATTGCTGCAGTGTAAGCATTTTCATCCATTTGTCTTTTGAGTAAAACCAAGAAAAATAACCAATACCAGAACATTGAAAACATTGCAAAATCAGTAAGTGTTCATTACAGCTCATACAGATGTCCACTTTGACCTATTGTAATGCCATGAGTAAAGTTCTCAGTATTTTGGCAGGCTTCATTTACCTGGTTTCATTATCGTTTTAATCAAATGAGATTTCAGCTGTGTATTTATTTTATTTTATTTCATTGGTTTTTTGTGTGTGTGCAATATGAATGTGATTGGAGGGATTGCAGCTTTTTGGTGTATCCAGTAAACGTGGTCTGAATTGTCTTTATATACGAAACAGCCCGAATATGATTACAAGTATGGACAAAGTCACCAAAGCATTTTCTATTCCATGTGACCGACAGGGCTGAATTGGCTATCGCTGTGCTTGATGACTGAAGCTTCTGCTTTGCATCCTACATTTTTTCAAAGCATAATGCAGTTTCTATTTCCCTGTTGTTATGATTGTATGAGACAATCCCTAGCTTTAGAAAAGGCAGCAGCAAGTCAGGGCATTAAAATTAAAGGGGAAAAAAATCTACACAAACCACTTAAGCACACTCATTATTATGGCCCTTGCTACCTCGGGCCACTGGAGAACTTATAATTTAGTCAGCATTATGCAGTTTGAAGTGTTTTATGTTCTGCATGGGAGCAGGCTGCAATTCAAATATCAGTGGCCATGAAAAATATGCACATACGTTTAGTATGAAAATCTCCAAGGGCATAACAGAAGAGACGGGCACATGTAGCTGCAGTGTGATGGAGAATTTCTGTGAATTAATCATTTGGACATAGTTTATCACCATTTTATATTTTGCCAGAGACGCTTCCTCGCCATTTGTTGGGAAAACTTATTATACATGCATATCTTAGAAAGATAATAAGGCCAAAGCCTTTGATGCTTAAAGGCAACAGGCTTTGTTAGATTCTGTTATGACACAGACAACTTCTCCACTGACAGAGCCATTCAGATAACAAGAGTAATTGCTTATTTTATCGAGTTTAGGGAATTGTGCTCCATTCTCCCTTCTTGCCTATTACATCAGCTATTATGACCCGTCTTCTACCATAATTTAGGGGGAGTGGAGTACGTGCATTTTGAAAGCTTTTCTTGAAAGAATAGAGCGCTGTATTTACATGTTTCCTTCATTATCCCAAAGTGCAAATACTTTAATGTATTCCTTCCAAAGAAGCAGGGTGGCATGTGTGTGCATGTGTGCATCCACTGATATGCCTAGGTGTTTGTGTATAGTTTACTATCTGGAGTGGGTAGGGGAATAAGAAGGGTTCATTTAGTTGTTTCTTTATACCCTCTTCTGACTGGAGACAATACCATTGTAATTGGTATTAGCAAAACTACAAACAGAGCAATCGCTTCTGACACTTTAAAAGAACTTTATTGACATCTCCAAACACGTGGGGAATTTTAAAGTAGAACTTTTCCGTCTGTAAGGCTTGGTATGATCAAAGGCCTGATAGCAGCTCCAGATTACTGAAAATGAGGCTACAGACCAGATTCCAGCTCTTTCTGGAAAAAAAAAAAAAAAAAAGCCTTAAGTTTGATTCAGCCTAATCTTCACAAAACTATCAGAAAATTAGTATTGCAAGGAGAGAATTAAAAAAAATAAATAGATGCTTTCAAATTTTATATGCCATCCAAAGATTTTAAAAGGTACAAAACCAAATTTTAAGTGTAGGATTCAATATCTTAAAATGCTGCTGTGCTGTACAGTTTTATTACGTAGAATAACCAGTTTTCCCCACTTCTAAAGTAGAAGTTTTAAAATATGACCACTATAGCAAAGTCATGAAATGGTCAGAGTCTGACTTCTGAAACAATACAAAACAATACTGATGTTAACGGAAGGATAACTTTTAAATGGAAGTTGGGAGTTAAATGGAAACCAAAGTCAGTTATACCTCTTTCACTATATAAAAATATAATCATTTTCCAAAAGTGCAACCATATAAGGAGGCCAGTTCTGAGCAAATTCTATCAGCTATTTTATGAAAAAGGAGTTCACAATTTTTTCCCCAATCAGGACAGTGCACTTTCGCACTCCAGAAGCACTAGTGAAGAGGCTGAGACTCATAAGCAAGAATGTTGTGTTCACTTGGTTTCCTGGTTCATGTGAATGCCCTGGTAGAGTATCTGAACTCACTCACCTACCATCGCTGCTATCAACTGGGTAGACTGGATGCCGGCTTCATTTCCCTGATGCTTGTTCTGCTTTTGTCTCCATGAAAAGGTCCTGTTAATACATCCACCTTTGTGTTTGTCATATTTAAATGTGCACCCAGATTCTTGGTTTTGCAAAGACCTTTTCATCATCTTTTGAAGTCACTCCACGAGACTGGTAACAAATGAGAGCTTGCCAGCTACAGAACGGGTGTTAACAATGAATTTTCCGCAGCAGACATTCATGCGTTTGTCTTGTGGCTGGCTGAGAGGACACAACTGTGTTCTGCATCTCAGTGGAGCAGCTGGCAAGATAAGCAGAGTGTCTGGATTAATGTGCTCTGCTCTAATTAGCTCTGTAAAGAGGCAATTGGCCTAGGCAGAAGGCTATGCTGGAGTAATGAAAGTACACTTTTTTTCCTAGACACTCTCTCTACATAGCACTGGTTTGGATAGATAGACCAACTCATTTGGGCCAGCTTATTTATGACTAAACTATGCTCCATTGTGCTTGCGGCTTTGTCATTTCCAACTGCAAGGTCGAGAGTGACATAACACTTTTGTAGACTTGATATCCTTGGCAAAACTAAGGAGATTTAGCCACCATGTATTCAAGCAGTTTCATGAAACTGAAGGAAAGAGGATAGCAATTTGATATTTCCTTTCACAGATACTCCATCCCTATTTTTCTTTATAGGGAAGTCACTTTGGTTTGTTTCCTGCAATGGCAGCTGCTACTCTCTACACTTCCATGACCATTTTGGCTGCAGGGCTGTTGGGTCAGGAATGTGTTGGGATTCACGCGTAGGTTTGCACTGTCTCCAAACGGCTGTCTACTGCTCCCCTCAAGTCAGTTGTATGTACAGACAGTGAGCATGCAAATGGCCCCACAGCCTGGCTGTAGTGCAGCTGCGACTTCAGTTGCCCAGCAGCTTAGCACCCAGCTATGTGCCCGCACACACAGAAAATACTGGGCACATGCAATGACTCTGATGTACTGGTCATGCCAGGCCCACCATGCATGCATGCTCTGTGTGTGCAGCAAATCTGATGCATCATTGTGGATTCACTGAGCTTGTCCTGTGTGCCCAGAGTGACTCCTGTGCACCTGAGTAGTAAATCCAAAGTGTGCCGTGCATGCACGCAGAAGTCATTTCTCACTGAGTTCTGGGCATCAGGCAAGTAGTCCAAGCTACTGCCTCTGCTCTGACCTGTAGTCCAGGACAAATGTCCAAATTCCCTGTTTCCTGTGGGAACAGTGGAAACTGCTCCAAGTAGAACAAGGCGTTGTATCTGGGGAAGATCTGGCACATGGCAGCTACACGAGAGGTAAGCAGATCACCACACAGGAAGAGTGACAGAGAGCCACTCTTCAAGAAAGATAGACATAGCCGTTGATAACACATTGTACTGAGATCAGGCTGTGTTTGACCCAGTTGCTTCTTGACAACACTGGGAAATACTCTCTGGCTGTGGCACGTTCCTGCATTACATTGCTGACTCCCATGCTTCATCTCCTAGGGGGTCCAGTTGTTCAAGTCCTACACAGAAATGGCATCAGTAGCTTTTTAGGTTTGCTAAGGGTTAGTCATGGCTTCTGTATCAGGATGTCATTTTACAGCAGAGCTACTTCAGGATTGTCTGAAGTGTTGGTGATGCTTTATTGCAGCTACTGTTGAGTTGCCTGAAGTTATTTGGAGCACATGCTTCACTGTTTAACCTTCTCCTCCTTCCCACTGCCCACTCAAGTCTGCCTCCTTTCATGTTGCTTTTGATACATATGGCTTCCTGTTTGTGTTTATTGCTGTTAGTGAGAGTAAACGAGCAGCAGTAAATGAGTATCGATTCGAGTAGCAAGCAGTGTGGGACTTGCCAGGGCCAACCTTTCCCAGGCTTCCCAGGACAAGGGCAGGGAGAACTAGACAGAATTTTTGATGGAGAGTCCAGGAGGGTATTTCCCTCCACAGTGCTGAGCCATTTTCAGGGCACTCACAGCCCTGAAAGTAAGTCTTTCTCTTACTTTTGATGTAGATTTTTCTTTTTAGAAGCAATAGCCAGTGAGTGTATTTTGAACAGGAGTCTCTGAGAGTTTATTAATTTTTCCATATTGCCACATCCTTTCCGGTTTGTGTCACTGTAGCCTCCCTGTGGGGAATGCATTCTCGCTCTTTCTGGTCATTTGTCTGGTCTTTGCTGCCCAGCTTCTTGCTGTTAATTTGTTCTCTGTTGGTTCAGGCTGGGCTCTAAACAATTTTTTATGCCTTCTAGTTACAAGTTTGGCATTGTATGTTGCTGTTCCTTCTTCTCTCCCAATTAACTAACTGCTACTTTATAGATTCTCTGAAAAATGGAAAATCCAGGTCACTTCTCTAACCTGAGCACAAAGACTGTAGTCTAACAGAGCACAAGGCCTAATAGAGCAGAAAGCCTGTGGCCTAACTATTGCTTAATCGAGGTTATATATATTAATAACAGAAACTGCAAAGGCAGCAGAAATTGCAAGTAGGGACAGGCAAGATCAAAATGGCTCTGGCAAAAGTTATTTTAGTCAGGTAGGGTTTTTTTATTTATTGCTTGGGACAAAGTATGAACGCAAGCTAAAATTGCAACAGCAAATAACCCCAGAGCGTAGCAAGTTATACTTAGCTAGCATTAAGGTAATGTCATGTAGAAGCAGAATATTTGTGGTTAGCTAAAGTGACAAAAATACAGCTGCACTGATATTAATCCTGCATTAATCTTGTAAAGCGATGGGATTTTGAGAAATAGAGGTCTTTGGAAGGGATCTACCTGCTTCCTCTGCATAGACCAGTTTTCTCTTCTTAGGCATTAACTGAACTTGTTATTCTGATTTTGTTATTGATAACCCGGCTAAGTAGAGAGCTAAGCTTTACTGCTCACTTATCTGTGAGTTTTATGAGTTTATTTGAAATCCTTGTAACAGCTCTTAAATTCTACTGATCATTAGAGGTCCCAGTTCGGGAGTTTTACTGATGTTTTAATAACTGGTCAGTAATTCAGGATGTGTTCAGCTGCTGGCTACATACTTTTCAATTGCAGTGTGAAATTCTGAATGGATATAATGTGATTTCATAAAACATGATCCTCACTCAGGAAAGGATGAAGTGTATGCTTCGAGTTATGTGAGTACATAGATAGCAGTTGAATGCTTCTAAATCTATTGTATATATTTTAAACACATACCCTACCTTGAAAGAGAGCATTGCAGGTGGTATATTTCCATTCTGCAAAGGGCAGTAGTATATATACATGTATCTAATGCATAAATACGAACAATATTAGTATTACTCATTACAAAGTCACTTTCACATGAAAAAAGACGATAAATCGTGTAGTAAGTATCTCTTATTCAATATGGCTACAAAATTTGTTTTTGCTGAGATGATATAAGCAGGAAAATGCTAATATTTAAAGTAATTTGCTGTAGAAACATGCTAAATTGAATCTGTGAGAAGACAGTCAGCCCGTGCAATTTATGCAGTGCTGTTATATGTTATACAAATTAGATTGCAACTGTAAGGTATTTGCAAGTTCTAACTTTTCTTTTGTTGGTATAGAAGAGGTGTAATAAACTGACCTTGAGAAAGGGCCTTATATATTTGAAACAGAATAGCAACTCTCAGGTTTTTACTCTCTGCTAAGGGGTTAATAGGATCCCATTCTGTTGTCATCTCTTAGCATTTATTTTAGTTTTTCATTTCCCTGGGAAGTGCTTTAGGTGAGAAATGTTGGTAGTGAAATGGAGACAGCTTGGGTAGGTCTAGAAACCCTTGAGGTTACATTGCTGGACATCAACCTTTCTAACTAAATAACTACTGAGCAGCATTTGCACTCAGTGGAATTTTTTCCAATAGTAAAAGGGGAGGAATCATGATCTTCAAGGTGTTTATAGCTTTGGCCAGTGTCCTTTTTCCCTTTTCCAGTTTCCACTTATGCCACTGTGCCTTTGAATCTTTCCCCCCCCAGAAAAACACACTCTGCAGTGTTTAAAAACTGTCTGCACCACAGTTCTTTGAAAAACCAGTGGCTGTTTGCCTCAGATCTTTTACTTTCTGTATGACTGGATTCATGGTTATTGTGTTACTGGATTACAAAAACAGATTGGTGATGAATACTAGGGTGTTCATGACTTTTCCCTCCAGGGAAATACAGTGCTAAAATGTGATTTCCTTTTAGCAAAGCAAATGTTGCAGGTGTCTGTTGAGTTTTCAAAGGGAAATTACAAAGCAAATTTGGGACTTCTCATGTCTACACTGTCATTTTAAAAATTGTAGCATGGGTATCCAACATGGATGTTCAAGCTGTATCTATCTCAGATATCAGTCTTTGTGGAATTAAAGTATTGCAGAGGGAAATGCTGTTTGATTTGGAGTCTGTGTCTTAGATTGTATCCTCTATAGTTTAAGTGAGGTAACTGGTGAGAGGATATTGCACAGCCAGCTGTTTCACATGGCTTCCCCTGCAGCCTCAGCTGCTGCGGGATGAAACAGCACTTGAGGTGGGGGGATTTTCAAGATGATTCATGCTTTAGCAGGATGAGAACATATTTTAGACAGCTGTACAAAAAGAAAAATCTACAGGATTTTTTAAGGTGTTGGTGCTGTTACTGCCACTTTCTGATGAACTAGAGATACTGATATTTGCTCGAGTGGCAGGTTTCTGGTAGTAATCTGATTTCTGAGTTAGTTTATCGGCTATTCAAATGTCATTAGCTTCCTCCCTTGATTTTCACTCACAACACTATCTAGCACAGTGAATGCATACTCCAGTTTGTTTCTGTTTTGGCTTGTTTCTGTTAAATGATATGCAAATTCTGGTCAGTACAGTGCTATAAATCTACCACTTACTTATTTTTAGTTAGGTTTCTTTAAAAATGGAGGAAAGGAGAAACTGGGTTATTCCAGGTAGCTTGAAAAACCATTTTAAAAACAGCAGGTATCACAGGAGAAGCAGGGATACTCTGGTAAAAATGAGCATATGCAGACAGTTATTTGGACTGCTATATCCTTTTTTTTGATGTGGGTTTGGGTACTTGCCTGCTAGTCACCTGCTTCTCCACAAGGCAAGGGAGGGCATTTCCCGGTGACCCATGTAAGCCACAGAGACAGGAGAAGAGGATGGTGAGTGGCTCTACCTTAGTCTTGGGGAACAGACAGGGCAAATGGCTTCCTTCTCATGGAGCTATTCCTTGTTGATGAGGTGAGAAGGAGAGGAGAGATACTAAGGATTAAAAATCAGATATGTCTGCAAATTGACTGAGTCTTCTGGAGTGACCATCCCTTTAGAGTGAATAAGGAAATCACTCATGTTCCTTGACCTCAGTGTGACTACAAGATGACTGATCAAGTTGTCACTGGTGTTGGTCTTGCACAGGAAACACTTATTTGAAAACTGGAGGAAGTACCTTCGTATTTACATGGCTAGCGACTGATGATAAGATCATGTTTTTTCCCAGTGTTGGTCAGTCTGAGCTAGATTTAAGTTACACGTTTAATATATGCATCAAAAAGGAATTTGAAAACTGGATCTTGATACCAGCAGATATTAGAAATAAAAAGAAAATGGAATCAGCCCTTTGGTGTTACTTTGCTTTGTTTATAACGTAATATCCTAAGCTGGTAACAATATGATATAGTATAATGTAATTTCAACAAGATACAGTGCAATATTAACATCTTCAAGTTTTCTAGCTAAAACATACCAATATCATACAGACTGTGTCTTTCATTTTGTGTTGCAGAGTGTTTAGTTGTTGGCAAAAACATGTGAAATCAGAGGAACTTGCAAGGAAAGTAAGGAGAGTGTAAATGAGTATCGTTAAAGAACAAGCTACAGTAACTTTAGAGTGGATGGCTTACTTGGAGGCCCAGATTGCACAGTGGTCAAAGTTTTCTTGTTCATGGCAGATTGCTGTTTTATTCGTGCTTAGAGGTGCTGATTTATGCTCTTTATAAAACATATTATTTTCCAGGGTGATTGACTGGGGGAAGTCTGATACATTCTGGGTGCTAACTGCATGCCAGACACTGGAGGCTGGATGCAGCTTAATCCTCTTGCAGCCATCTCATTACTGGAGTTTTTATGTGGGAGTGAAGCACAGCACATAAGCCAGAAAAATTTCTGTTGACTTCAGTGGATATTGGCTTATGCACTGAGAGGTTCATTGTAATAAACAGAGTCAATAAGAGAGAAGACAACAGAGAAAAAAACCTGGGAATGAAAGTTTTACCACAACTTCCCTGACTCCAGATGTATAAAAGGCCCATGCAATGCTGACCTCTCCTTGCATATGATCCATTCAGGTTTGATGTAAAAGCCTTAGCTGAGGAGCCACAAGTCCAGCCTGCACTGACTCTGTAGCTAAAGAGAGATGTGGTTTTCTCAGACCTGTCAAGCTATTGCTGTTCATAAGCAGTAAATTTATACAAATTAATTTTAAGAGATGGAAAAAAGTTGAGTTTGCTCACAGGGAATACATTTGGACTTCAACAATGTGAAAAATTTAAGAGCAAGTGAAAAGAAAGAGAGAGAGAGAGCAAGCCGTATTTTTTCCTTATATTTAATGAAGCACTATGAATTTCTGGCTCTTTGGGAAAGGTGTATTACTGAGTCATTAATGGAACCTAGGCTTAAAATACACTCAGCTGAATTGCTGACTGAAGAAATGTCTGTGTAAAACTTAATGTTTTCCTTTTTGTGAATATTTTAGAATCTTTAAAAAAATTTTTGAAGAAAAAAAAAAAATCAATGTTACACTTCTTACCATTTGCTTTAAAAAGGATTTTCCACTTGCTCATTTCCAGAAGGTCATCTCTGAGATGTACAAGCTAGCCCTTCATTTAGGTCTCCTCTTACATTCATATTTAACTTTCTTTCATTCTGTGGCCTTTATTAGCTGAGCTCAAGGAGCTTGTAGCACATTTTAAACAGCAACACTGGGAGGATGTAAATGCAGAATAATGTATCAGGACTCAAATTTGCATGGTCAAATGTCAAAAAAATTAGGCCTTCCCCAGAACCATGTCAAGAGAAATAACATAAGTGGCCAGCTCAACAGCAGGCATGCCATTATCAGTTAGTTCAACCTGTCATCACTGACTGGGAGTGGAAGCAGTGGTCATTAGCTTTAACTCTGCCGGGGAAGGTTGCGCTTCTTTTTATTTTATTATATATATTTTACACCATCTGACAGTATTTCACAGAGCACCACAATGTTATGGTTTCCTCCTTGACAGGGGAAGGAGGGGGAGGTGCAGGTGAGGGACTAGAGAAGAACACTTGCAATCATCTGTTGTCAGCTGGAGGGGGCAGGAATTGCATTGCCTATCGGATAAATACTCATTTAGAGTAATCACTTTATTTCAGCCCTGTAATGACATTAACAAGCTTGGAATACAGGGAATTACATGAGTCAGAACAAATAATTGAATATTCCACTGCTGGGGAATGCAGCACAAGTCTGACTTAATGTCATGCCATCTCTGAAGCCAGCACTAGCATGCAATTAGATGATAAGCTTAAACAGCATATAATTGGCACTACTAGCATGAAAAACATACTATTAATTGTTAAATTCTTACCTGCTTGTAACTTTCATGAAATAAAAGTATCTTGAATGTCTTTTTAAATAAAAAGAACCAGAGGAAACATTTCAGTAAGTTTTTAAGAAAATAAGGGTTGCTAGCGAAGAAGAGGGGAAGAACTGGAGTCCAGGATCTAGAAGGAGTAACTTCAACATGAAAAACTACAGCACTTTTTTGGGGGTTGGGTTTTTTTTTTTTTGGAAAGCATTTGATTGAGAAAAGAATGAGAATTATTTAATATGTCAAATGCTATCGTATATCATATCCAAAGGGAAAGGTCCTCATTTGTCCTTTTTTCTTCAGTGCATTTGGTCAGTTTACTGTTTTGTCTCCAGATATTGTTGCGCCACAAACTGTGATCTCACAACTCTGAGCCTTTTTTTCAGTCACTCATTGTTCTTGGTATGTGGTTATTAATGCAAAGGCCTTTTTATAGAAATATGCCAAAGTATCCAAAACTACTCTGGGCTCTGGGAAACAAGGAGGCAGAGGAATCTTAAAGTGATTGATTAACACAACACCTCATAATCTGTCTGATTTATCACCAAACTCTAGGTTTAATTTTTGACACGCTCTTACAACATTCCAAATCAGTATAATTTGGCAAGCTCCATCATTTTAAGCATCAACTAAACTGACTTAATCCATTAAATTATACACTCTATGGTAGAATATTAAAAGGATTCAGTTGCATATATTGTATACATTGAATGATTTGATAGCAGTTACCACAGGCAGCACAATTCCTCAAGTATGTGCCAGTTTAGGTAAAGACTAATGTTGGACAGACAGAATGTAAATGCAGAAGTAGCATTGTCCCCATGACCTACCTAGATTAGCTCTGAAAATCACAGTCTTATCCAACAGATAACACATTAAATTTGCAACACTTGAACTAAACACAGTGGAGAACTTCTCACATTTATTATAAAGATGAAAAGATTAGGCCATCTTTAAACTAAAATCCTGTACTGGATCTTTGGCCATTGATTTCAGCAGTGTTGGAGCTTCCCTATAGTTAAAATAGTAATTGGTACAGTTGCTATTTGTTTTTCTCACCAGTGTATCATCAGGCCACTGCTGACGCTTCTATTGAGACTGGAGCAAAGTACTTTGCTGTAGGAGTGTGGCAGGCCTAGGGAAGAGCTCCTTTTTCTAGAGGAGGTTTGTGGGGAAGCCCAGGCCCTGTGTGGCAGTTCAAGCTAGCAGGTAGGTATTTTCTTCAAAAGGAGAGAGGAATCCAAGCTGATGGGGAATTGTGGTTTCTGATAAGTGAAGCTTTGCATGGCTAGCCGAGTCTCAGAGATCTGAGACTTGTCATGTTGAACACTTTTTTCTGTTTTCTTAACAGAAGAGAATGACCCCACCTCTTGCTTTCCTGAAGATAAGGCATTCTGGGTGATCGTTCTTCAGATTATCGCTGGCATTTGGAAAATGTGACCCATGTGTTTGACAAGTTGGCTTGAAGAAAAGCTGACTGTAAAGTAGCAAGCATAAGCTTTAGATTAGAAGGTCAGGTGAAATAACTACTATAAAGGGATGTAGTTGATCCCTGGATGGAATCCACGTATGCCACTCCTGTAATTGTGTAGCTTTTAAATATATGAAGCTTTTTTAAAAGGAAATATTTGGTGCATTGCTACTAATTAATAATATGATATTAATCATATTTACATTATGATTTTTACTCAACAGATGGCATACTCTCAAGTACTTCCATTTATTCTATCAATAAGAATACCTGCAAACCTCATCTCTCTTAATTTTAATAATGATACTGCAATTAGAGAATGCATTCACAATTGACCTATTTAACAAAATTTAGCTTACTAGAACAATATTAACATTTAAAAATATTGCAATTACTATCAGCAATCTGAACATTTATATTAATTTGCTTTAAATTTCTACCTGTTTGTATGTGTATTCATTCAAAAAAGGCAATATTTTTAGTATATTAGTATTATCCATGCATGTGCCAAGATTTTATATTATTATGCTGGTTCAGTAGTTTCACCTTGGAACTGTACTAGCACCCCTGAAGAGGCAACTAAAAATGTTAATTTATGCCAGAGTAGGAATTTGCAGATAATATTTATAAAAACCACAAAAATATTAGGATGTACCTACTGAAGAAAGGTAAATGAATGCAGCACTGGTTTCCATGGCACTTCGTAAGTATTTGTTGGGTCTCTGAGTGCACCCACTCCCCTCTGTGGGTTTGGCAGCCTGGGCTCAAGGTCAGTGCTGATATGGTGCAGCTGCGTGGCCTTGGATCCAACTGCTGTAAAAGAAGTTGTGTGAGAAAGAGCTGTAAGAAGTCTTGTTGGGGTTTGTTCCCGTTTTGTTTGAGTGCTGTATTTAAGCTCAGACCCTTGCTCGTTGCTGCTGCCTGACCTTTATTGCAGCTATGCCTGAGCTTGGCCACATACCCCACTGAGCCAGACACCGACTTGTGAACTTAACTGCCTGGTTTGGCTGTGGACCTGCCTCAGCATTACAGGCTCATCCAGTAGTCTGTACTCTTGCTTCTGATTGCTGCCACTAGACCTGCTTTACTCTTCTTTTTTAGGTACTGTGGGTCTGCACCCTTGCTGATGAAGCCTCTGCCTGCCTTGCTGCCTGGCTCCCCTTCCCTTATGGAGCAGCCAGCCCTTGCTGCTCCCTGTTGGTTGCCTTGGACCTTCTTGAGCCCTGAGCCAAGCACCTTAGAGCCTGGCCTTTGGGCTGTGCAAAACCTTTCCCCCACCTTGCAGTCTGCGCTCAGGGTCCTGACAGCATTCCTAAATCCTTAACAAAGCAGATAATAACTTTCATAGCAAAGTAAGTTTGGGAATGACTTCAAAAAGGCCAGCTAGTGCCTGCCCATTCATAGATAAATATACTTAACCCATCCCTTACAGATACCCATGTAACATTTTCTTCAAAAGCTTTAATGACTGAGATTCTGTAGCCTCTCAGGCAACTTGTCCAGAGTGGAATGGTTCTTAAAATTTTGCCTGAAAACTAACCTGAGTGTCTTATCCTACCATTGAAGCTGATTACTTTTTGTTTCCCCCTCACTGAATACGAAAGACTATTGATAATCTTATGTTTTACTACAAATCTTACAATATTTTTAGAGATTCTCCTCAGTACTTTTTTCCAAGGCTGGACAAACATAATTCCTTCCACCTGTCTTCACAGGCCATATTGCCTAAACCTGTCACCATTCTTCTCCTGAGCACTTCTCTCATTTCTCTGCTTTCTTGAAGTACGGTGCCGGGAACTGGCTGCTGTGTTCCAGCCAAGGCTGACTGAACACAGAGTAGAACGATCTTTATCACTTTGGTCATGTATATGACAGTCCTACCAGTATATGCTAAAAAAGGTTTTTCTTTCACAGCAGAAACATCACAATGTTGAGTCTGCCAATTTAGGGACCATAAGAACTCCTCACTGCTCCAGCTGTGCAGTTATTCTTTGTATCATATTATGCACTTCGCTTCTTCAGGCTGCAGTTCTTTGCATTTGCCTATTGAATGTCTTCCTGACTTATTAAGTTCATTTTAATACCACTTCTGTCTCTGGTGTGAGGCCTTCCAGATCAGTGACATCTGCAAACTGGTATTTTTTTTTTTCTCTGCCATTCAAGTTTTAATTAATGTGATGAACAGAGTCTGGCCAAAGACAAATTCATGTTCTACTCCAATTGAAATTTATTCCCAATCTGACACTGATATTCCTAATGTGCATGTTTTCTACCAAGTGAGTGGTCACCCTATTGTAGCTTAATCTCCACTGCCTTTGCTGGTTCACTTGCGTTGGCAAATTCTTAGTCTTCTATGTGCTTAAATGCTGATTGCTTAATACATAGTTCTAGGGTCTTGAAATACAGCTGTTTTGTAGTTCCCTCCATCTTCCTTTCCCTTCCTTCCTTTTAGGTACTCTGTTTCACTCTTGCTACTCTAGCAATCTCCCCAGGTTCGCAAAAATGAGTGGTTTAGAGATCACACTGACTCCTAAATGTTGCACTGATTCCTCACCAGGGAAGCCAGTTTCTCACCAGGTGGTGAGAGATAAGGCGGCAGGGATATTCTGAGGCAGCAGGGATAAGGTACTGATTCCGAGCTAAGAAATCATTGCCAGACACATTCTTGTGGTAGAGGAAGCACAGCAGCCATGCTGAGAGTGAGATAGCAAGGAAGGAGAGGCGAGGAGCTCTCCCTGCAGAAGTCCGGAATGGTGCTAAATTGCTCAAATACAGCTTGATTACAGAAAGATTGGCAATCTCTTCTCAAATGATTTCTGCCAGGCTCTGTAGATTTGAATACATGTAATTTATTCTTCTCACTTTTTTTTTTTTTTTTGGTGGGTCTGGTATTCTGTCTTTGACAAGAATTAACTGTATTTAAGTTTTGGGAATGACTGATGTTTTTATGAAGAGGTAGACCATGCTCCCTTTAGGGGAACTGAAGAGAAGATTCCTGGAGAGGGAATTAATCTTTCCTCCCTCCGTTTGTGTTGATGTTTTTCAGAGGAGAAGCCACCTACATGTGCAGTTGTTGAATGTTCTGATTTCCTGCTATTTCTCCACCTCTCCCCTGCAGTAAGCAACCAGAGCAGCTTTGCTCTCTGCTTATCCTCTGCTAATCCAGCATTCAGTGGACTAATAATATGGATATTGAGGAAGCCTGGAACAGAAAGTCTGCTTGCTGACAAAGCATAAATAAGCTTTAGATTGGTACTTACAGACAGATGTGTATAGCAGCTGGATCTGAAAGAAGATTTGGAGTGCTCAGCACTTGTTTGAATGCTCCATCCATATATGGTTTTCATGTCTGGATGAGCATCATTTTGTGTTGTCAAATACTGCATGGGGGAGAGAGGGAGATAGGGCAACATTTGGTGCTTAGCTGTGAGAAGGCACTGATGCCAGAAAATGTTTCAACATCAAGAATAGCTACATTTCTGTACAGGCTTGAATAGCACCCAAGGGGTCAAAACATCAGATTCTTGTTTTCACTCTGCAACTTGTGGAATAGCGAAAAAGGGACATCAGCACAGAACCAGAGGAGTTTTAAATTTATAAATTAAACTTTCCTTTTATTCAGAGTGACCTGTACCATGTAGTGTTAGGCATGATTCAATATGAATCTTCTCTGGCTAGTCAGCTGTTGGTTATTATAAATTACTTCTTAAAAAGAAGGAGTTTTTGCTCTACAGACTTTATTTATTGCTAAGGTGTCTATACCCTCTGTCACGTCCCACCTACGAGGAGGGGGGAGTGGCTCAGATTCGCAAATTCCCTCAGTGTGGATTAAGGTGAAATAACACTCAAGGTCCATACATAAACACCAACTTTAATGGAACAAATATTCTGTGAACATTGGCCCTCTTACAACTATATCCACATAAGCTATGCAGCTTTATGTAAAACCATGCATTACTTAACAATTGGGGGGGGGGGGGGGATAGAGGGAGAGAGAGATCACCAGTCCTGGATCCAGCATTGGACCTGCCAACAGGGGTGTTCGGTGTAGAGAGCGCCCAACGTGGGGCTGGGACGTGCCCCTATTTATTGGCCCAGTCCCTGGACCCCTGGAACCTTCTCTTGCTCCAGTTCCAGAGGTGGTTGAGACACCAGTTGGTCACCAGGCCTCTTCCAGGGCTCCCTCCTCCCACTTCTGGAGCCGCCCCTCAGGGCACTGTCTGGGCTCACAGTACAGTTAGTTGGGCCTTGTCCCTTACGCCCTCATGAATGCAAGTAGCTAGGCTGATCACATGCCACCATGTAAGCGGGGAAATAAGAAATTTTCATTTCATATCTGAAGACAGGATGATTTTTGATGCAGTTGTGGAGTTTTTGACAAGAATGTCAACATTTTAAATTGAAAGATACATTGTCTTAGAGTGCTGTTACGGCTGGAAGAGCCAAGTTTTCTCAAGTTCCCTTCACCACAGAGGGAAGCGACAGTAGACTTTTTTCCTTCTTTCTCCAGGATGGGAGTAAACCCACCATTTCTTTATAACTCCCCAGATGGTCTTAGCAGATTTTAGTGGTTTGTTCATCAGCTATCCGTGTCCACCACCACAGTGGAGGAATGGCAATGTGACCACAGACCCAGTTCCCTTTGCAGCTTTCTGAAGTGTCATTACAGTGGAGACTTGCAGAGTGATTCTGCCTGTCTGTATCCCCATACAGTAAGCTGGAGGTGGGGGGAGTGGGCCATCACTCACTGATCTCTGTCTGGCGTTAGGAGTGCTGTGGCAGCTGCCTTCCCCTGCAAGGAAGGAGTTTTACAGATCAGTGTTGCTGTGAAATTATGAGGATTAGAAGAATAAAAGGAAAAAATTGTTGTGTTTTTTTTTAAAAGAGGTCGAGGACAATGATTCTAAAAACTTAAGAAATCTTAAATGAAGAGATTTGAGTGATCCCTGAATGAAAGCAAAGCTGCCATAGGACTCATAGTAAAAGTCATGCCTACTGTGTTTAATAATGATTCACCCAGTGTTTGCCTTTCTTGCTGATAATCATAAAAAATACTCCGAATAAAAAGTAGTTTACAGCTGGGAAAGAGGAATAATACATTTCTACGTTTACAGTACGTCAGCAAAGACGCGTATCAACTTAAAACCAAAAAATAATCCAGTTCTCTGATACAAACAATATGCATATAACGAATATGGAGCTATCTGTGCTCTCAGGGACTTTGGATACATTTCTGAATAAGGGCTGGCATTTTCATGGAAATGGCAATTTTTACGTCAGTGTCAAACTGGCAAAGGGCTGGTGAGATGAGAAACCCTCCTGATGTGTTTGCCCAGACAGATGTTTAAGAAGACATTTCAAAGACATCTGCATCTCCATGGCATTCTGAGGTTGTGCTGGTTCACGGCTGTTCTGCCTGCTGGTTCAAAGGAGGCTGACAAGGCAGATAAGTACAACATTTGGCTTAC
This sequence comes from Gymnogyps californianus, assembly GCF_018139145.2. Classification (NCBI taxonomy): domain Eukaryota; kingdom Metazoa; phylum Chordata; class Aves; order Accipitriformes; family Cathartidae; genus Gymnogyps; species Gymnogyps californianus. The sequence goes on from NC_059472.1 coordinate 68,366,837, forward strand.
CTGCTTTTCTATTTTTCCTCACCTCGTAGTTTATTTTCAACATTTCTCTGACCTTGAGAAGACTCAGGAGAAGAGCTTTTAAATGTTGCAGTCCTCATTCTATCAGGCTGAGTGACCCAGTGCGTATTCCTGCAAATGTCTTTGAGATGTCATCCTTTAAAAACCAGTATATAAATATCTTTCATGTCTGTACCTTAACATAGGTGCTGCTTCTTCCACTTCGCAAATTTATGCAAAAACGTAAGCCAGCTTTCTTCCTTTCTCTATTCCTGTAAGTAGGAGTTATATAAGAGTTGTATCTCTAGTACAGATCTATGGAACATCAAAACTGCTAATATGTGAGTCATGCTCTGTTTTGTATAAATTATCCCTGGCATTACAAATTTCATTCTGTGGCAGTGTTAACTATCAGTCCCAAGTTTGTTCATGATTTGAAGTGGGTGGCTTTGCATAGGAACTCCAACACATGTCCAGGGAGTTCAGGGTAAAAGCTGTTCAGACATAGTGATTTTGTTTAGCCTAAAATCCAGACCATTATTAAACTCGATTGAGATTCAGCAGACCATTACTGCTGTTCAGTCCTACTGATTTCAGTGTATTTGTGTAATGATTTGTCCCCTTTGAGATCTCCATATGTTAACCTAGAAACCATGTTTACAGATTGTAATCCTTTGTGCTCTACAGGCCTGAGTAATCAGATCATAATACGCCAACTTTAAAGAGACTTGCTGTTTAAAACTGAACAAATATGAGGCAAGAATTCGGGACCAATTTTCTTGTTAATATTTTTCCATTGACTTGTTGAACAGTTGTTATAGACAAGACATTGCTATGGTGGTCACAAGATGAATAGACCTCAAGAAGAATTGTGCAGCCTGAAGAGGGTGTCTGTTAAAAAAAGATATTTTTCCATTTGTTTCCCATATATTCTGATGTAGAAGTGTTGTTTGGGGACATCTCTAATAGCTGTAGGGTCCTTGGAGTTATAGTCTGTGATGGACGCATAGGCAAAAGTTCCCTAAGAGCGGATCACAATTGTAGTGGGTTGACCTTGGCTGGATGCCAGGTGCCCACCAAAGCCGCTCTATCACTCCCCCTCCTCAACTGGACAGGGGAGAGAAAATAAAACAAAAGGCTCGTGGGTCAAGATAAGGACAGGGAGATCACTCACCAATTACCGTCATGGCCAAAACAGACTTTGGGAAAAATTAGTTTAATTTATTACTAGTCAAATCAGAGCAGGATAATGAGAAATAAAAGCAAATCTTAAAAACACCTTCTCCCCACCCCTCCCTTCTTCCTGGGCCAAACTTTACTCCTGATTTTCTCTACCTCCTCCCTCCCGAGCAGCGCAGGGGGACGGGGAATTGGGGTTTTGGGTCAGTTCACCACACGTTGTTTCTGCCACTCCTTCCTCCTCAGGGGGAGGACTCCTCACCCTCTTCCCCTGCTCCAGCGTGGGGTCCCTCCCACGGGAGACAGTCCTCCACGAGCTTCTCCAATGTGAGTCCTTCCCACGGGCTACAGTTCTTCACAAACTGCTCCAGCGTGGGTCCCATCCACGGGGTGCAGTCCTTCAGGAACAGACTGCTCCAGCGTGGGTCCCCCGCGGGGTCACAAGTCCTGCCAGCAAACCTGCTCCAGTGTGGGCTCCTCTCTCCACGGGGCCACAGGTCCTGCCAGGAGCCTGCTCCAGTGTGGGCTTGCGACGGGGTCACAGCCTCCTTCAGGCATCCACCTGCTCTGGCGTGGGGTCCTCCACGGGCTGCAGGTGGATATCTGCTCCACCATGGACCTCCATGGGCTGCAGGGGGACAGCCTGCCTCACCATGGTCTTCCCCACGGGCTGCAGGGGAATCTCTGCTCCAGCGCCTGGAGCACCTCCTCCCCCTCCTTCTTCCCTGACCTTGGTGTCTGCAGAGTTGTTCCTCTCAAAAAAACTACAGCACCCAGTATTCCCAGGCGGTCTCCCATCCAAGTACTAACTGGGCCCAACCCTGCTTAGCTTCCGAGATCAGACAAGATCGGGCATTCTCAGGGTGCTATGGCCGTAGGCAAGGTTTTTGGTAGCGGGGAGGGGAGCTACAGGGGTGGCTTCTGTGAGAAGCTGCTAGAAGCTTCCCCTATGTCCAATAAAGTCAATGCCAGTGGTTTCCAAGACGGACCCGCCACTGGCCAAGGCCGAGCCCATCAGCAACAGTGGTAGCGCCTCTGTGATAGCATATTTAAGAAAGGGAAAAGAAGTTACAGGGGAGTAGCAGTTGCAGCCAGAGAGAGGAGTGAGAAGATGTGAGAGGAACAACTCTGCAGACATCAAGGTCAAGGAAGGAGGGGGAGGAGGTGCTCCAGGCACCAGAGCAGAGAGATTCCCCTGCAGCCCGTGGGGAAGACCATGGTGAGGCAGGCTGTCCCCCTGCAGCCCGTGGAGGTCCACAGTGGAGCAGATATCCACCTGCAGCCCATGGAGGTCCACGGTGGAGCAGAGATCCACCTGCAGCCCATGGAGGACCCCACGCTGGAGCAGGTGGATGCCTGAAGGAGGCTGTGACCCCGTGGGAAGCCCACGCTGGAGCAGGCTCCTGGCAGGACCTGTGGACCTGTGGAGAGAGGAGCCCACACTGAAGCAGGTTTGCTGGCAGGACTTGTGACCCCGCGGGGGACCCACGCTGGAGCAGTCTGTTCCTGAAGGACTGCACCCCATGGAAGGGACCCATGCTGGAGCAGTTTGTGAAGAACTGTAGCCTGTGGGAAGGACTCACATTGGAGAAGCTCGTGGAGGACTGTCTCCCGTGGGAGGGACCCCACGCTGGAGCAGGGGAAGAGGGTGAGGAGTCCTCCCCCTGAGGAGGAAGGAGTGGCAGAAACAACGTGTGGTGAACTGACCCAAACCCCCCATTCCCCGTCCCCCTGCGCCGCTTGGGGGAGGGAGGAGGTAGAGAAAATCAGGAGTAAAGTTTGGCCCAGGAAGAAGGGAGGGGTGGGGAGAAGGTGTTTTTAAGATTTGCTTTTATTTCTCATTATCCTGCTCTGATTTGACTAGTAATAAATTAAATTAATTTTTCCCCAAGTCGAGTCTGTTTTGGCCATGACGGTAATTGGTGAGTGATCTCCCTGTCCTTATCTCGACCCATGAGCCTTTTGTTTTATTTTCTCTCCCCTGTCCAGTTGAGGAGGGGGAGTGATAGAGCGGCTTTGGTGGGCACCTGGCATCCGGCCAGGGTCAACCCACTACAACAATGAGCATCCAAAACCCTGAACGTTTAGTGACATCTTTTGAGTTCACAAAATCAGACGTTAATATTGAGACAAGGGAGTCTTCCCTCCACTGCCTTTCCAGTTCCAAACAGAAGTAGGACATCTAGAGTTTTTTAAACTTTGATAGAACTGGTGTCACACTACAGATAAGTTTATATTAATAAATACAATAGGGCCAGGGTCCTAGTCCTTTAAGCTCTATACTATTAATTTTGTATTGCTGAAAAAAAAAAAAAGAGTTCCAAACCCCAAAATTTCTGTTAATGTTTGAGAAAACATGTACAAAAAAATACTGTTTAGCACTGATAATTTGAAAGCATAATTTTTTATTAAGGGTCCATGGGCAACTGAAACCTTGAGTAGGTGATAATGAGATTTTTAATTAATTCTAAAAGCACATAAAGCACGTTTCTGTGTTTTTACGATTCAAAGTATAGCCCTTTGGGGCTGCTGCCTTGTATGTGGCCCTTGCAGTTGCTTTCACTGCAGGTACGGAGGCTGAGAAATACCAGCTTCCTTTGCTACAATTCAGTCTTTCTGATTAGAATATGAGACCTTTTCAGGCTGTTATGCTGAAGAAATTCAGGGACTTTTACCCATGAGTAGCTTTAGAATGATGTCCAGTTTTTCAGAAATTAGTTTCTCATCAACTGTATTAATTATTATATTTTTTACAACAGCTGTAGTTTTCCGAGTTAGCATTAAAATGATCCTTACATTGTCTTTCTACAGTTTTGTTCAGCTGATTAACTCTAGCTGGTTTATCGCTATGCCATCCATTTAAATTAACAATCTGCAAAGAAAGCAGATAAAATGCTTCACATCTCCCATTACTGAGATAGTTATAGTTACTCAATTAGGCACAGCTACTTCAGTTTCCAATCTGTTCTTTAATGATCAACACAAGACATTAATTTAAAATATTATTAACCAACAAATCTATTTAAGGAGATATATTTTAGCAAGTAGAAACAACATTAATGGTGAGAAAAACATGCTGTTTTACTTACTAAGCATCTGCACTACAATTGCTATCATATCTGTGAAGCAGTACAGTGTTACAGACTTTCTAATTGTGACCTCTAGATGCAAGAGTATAGCCTGATCGATTGTCCATTGACTTTCACAGGCAATGAACTAGGAACATTTCTGAACATTTTTCCCATCACATGGATGGGGGGGGGTGGGGAGTTGAGGGTGGAGACAATTCCTATCTTGCTATAAAGTTTATCTAGCATTTGATATGTTTTGGGAACTCCTGTGAGATAATGGTAATAATTAATCTTTAACAGTTATTTAAGCAGCTGCTGGGTTAGCAATGTGATAACAAAATTCGTCATAGGGAACATAGCTCGGAACAGGGAGGCATTGAAAAGACAGTTTGATGACATATAGCAAGTCCTGTTCTTAAGCATTAACATTTTACACACTGGAGAAAAATAAAATGGAACATACTGAAAAAACTCTGACAGTCTTTCCATCTCAGGAGCACTACTATAGAGCTGCATTTATACCTTAACACACTTCCAGTATATTCAGTGCTGCATTAGCAAAATGGCAGCTCTGACTTGGAGAAATACTAGCATGTTCTGTCTCTAAAATGTGAAAAGCATGACTCATTAATAATTTTGACATTTAAAAAGTGGAACTACACTCCATTTTTAGCACTCTGTTGATGCTGCAAACATAGGAAATCAAATGTGTTGGTACTTCCTACATACGTGCTACTAGGATTCTGAAGCTGAGTGCTTCTATGAAGATTGATTAAACATCATACTGATTCTGCACAATCAGCATGTTACACAGTTTTTGTAGGTGGGTAAGCCAAAGCATGGAGAATCTGCTTTGCTCAACATTACACAACTAAGTTGATACCCTTGAAAACACCGGAAAAAGAGTAAAGTAAGGAAAAAGTATGTGGAAGCATGAAATTAAAATAAAAAAAATTATTTTGCCTCAGCAACTGATAACTGGAAAAACATTTTGTGGTTTATTGAAACTAAAACATATAATGAAATTTTGTGATGAAATGAAAGGGAAAAAAGAGTTAAAACTCCCTTGAAAAGACAGATGTCATTAGATCAAATTTGCTTTTGAACTTATCTCACTGTTGTATCCTTGCAGATATATTTTCAAAGTACATTCTTTTCATCAAACATCCCATAATACTTTAACTAGAAAATGATTGGTAGCATTATTATTCACAATTAAAACAAAACTGTGCTTGTCAAAATAAATGAACAAAGTACACTCTGTGGTGCAGTATCCTTGACTTCTTAAATCCTGTTTGTTTATTTACACACTAATTGCAAAAATTGATAATCCATATGAGGTCACCTAGGTCCATGCAAATGAGTTTTTACTGTATGTTCTGATACTGTAAATATTTATTTAGCTGTCCAAGTTATTGGAACTAATCACTATAATTTTTCTGTAAAGGAGAGGTTTCTCTGTAAGAGCTTCCTGAAGGGGAAAAGACAGTAAGAGAAGAGTTATTTGTAGAAAAGTTCTTTTTAATGTTCATATGCAATATTATGTATATTTTGTATAGTTATATAATTGTATAATAATATGATTGCATACTACCATCCACATATATCAAGGTATAATACACCATGACATAACCAGTCTTATTTGCTATGTTCAAACAGTGAATTGACAATTCCAAATCAAGTTGCAGTCACCTTGAAGTTTTGGGGGAAATACATGAGAATATATTTCAGCATATTTCTACATTTTCCACTGGCTTGCTTATTAGGTGCTAGACAACCATTTTTACAATGGACTGAGGTAGATAAAATCTCAAACATTGAGGAATGTAACCTTTTTATCACAAAGTTGTTTCAAGTGCCATATATATTTGATGAACATACACTGATAATATCAGATATTATTATTTTTAATAATAAATAATGACTTAGAAAAGTCATTAAGATTTTTTCATGCTTTTTGTCCACATTTATATCTTGGCAGGTTGGAGTTCTAGAGGAGATTTAGAAAAATCAAGGCTTCTTTAACCTGTCTCATCATTATCCTTAACATTTCTGTTACAAACATACAAGGTAAGTCATACTATGTGGTTTATATTAAAATGTGTCTATAAATGTCAAATGCTTATTCTCTCTGAAATATTTCAGGCTTCATTATGTATAACAATGCAGAATTAAATGGGCTTGGACTTATGTTTGTCTCTATATATACTCATAAATGAATCCTTGAAGGAACTACAGTTTTCCTGTTAAAAAGAGGTGTCATATCTTCTTTCATTTAGGAGAGAGTTTCAACCAGTCTCGGTCTCTGTTTATTAAATATCAGGTGAAGCTGCAAAAATGATTCAGACAATAGGATTGTTTAGTAATTATGCTGAATAACAAAAGGAGGAAAGCATGACAATTGAAATGTAGTTGCTCTGTTTTTCTATTGGAAAATTCAGGATTCTGAATCTACATCTGTGTAATAAAATGCGGGCATTAACAATTGTATGCTTCTGCAAAAGAGAACTGCAGATATTAATCAGACTGAGAGTACAGCACATAAGAATTTACATATACTGCTTCAAAATCAGTTCTACATGCAAATATTTTAATGTAAGTATTTTTAAGATTAAGTTTATTTTAAGTTAATTTTAAGATTAAGTTTATAAAAGGGCCTTCAGTGCGTCTGCATTAAAATATTACATCTGCATGTACATATGGGCAATATCTGCATTCATACACACTAGTGTGCTCTCATTCTGTAAAGTAACGGCTGCAAAACTCAAAGTGTTAAGATATTCCCTCTAGTGTTAAAGACACAAAGTGTGTGTGAACTCAGATTTGCTTGATGGTAGGCACATAAACAATTAGGCTAACACTAGCATTTATGACTATGTTCCTTAACCTCTAAATATTGTGGAATTGTTTATGGTTAGCTTTTGGTCTCAAATTGTTGCTGATAAAGGCAATTCCCTTCTTCCCCTTGGCCACTAAAATGTATTTTGAGGACCAAACAAACACCATATTTTCTGTTGTTACGACTTTAAAATGTCAGATGTAATGTTCTTGACATTTTAAGTTCCATATTCAGTGTACTTAATTCGTGTTCTTGACACACATTGGATTCAAGTGCCTGTCTTTAACAAAAATAAGTCCTTTTTTAAAAAAAAGCAAAAGATTTTCTGTGGTTTTTGAACCGCAAGCAGATGAGATCCTCCAATCATTTTCAGAGGTAATTAGCTATATGTTATCTAGTCCTGAAAAGGCATGGAATCTATACTACAAGAAGTGATGTCATGCCTCTTGATCCTGCAACCTGATATAAAGCAACACAACTCTGTCATATTTACATCAGTATAAGCTTGACACATAAACAAGAATGCAGTCCCCTTCTTCCCCTTTCTCCCCTGAGAGGACCAGGGGGCTGGGGAACACAATGGAGAGAAGCTTTCTGGTAAAATCTGCTGGAGAGAAGGGGAAATAAATGAGTAAATAGGCATCAGTAACATTGTTCTTTTGCAGGAGGAGTGAAGTCACCAGCTTACATGTTTCTTCTGCTCATTTTGTTGCCTTTCCTGGGAAAGATTTTAAATTTTTAACTTGAGGTACCGTAGGATGATAGTTGTGGGGATGAGACTATAGACATTTTTTTTGCCATCTCAGTAATATTGTGATTTGTTAGCTTTGGTTTATTCCCTGTTGAAGGCACCCCTCGAGCTGGAGGTCTGACATTTGTGTTGATGCCGATCCAGTGTTGATCTTTGGGTGCTTCATGCTCTACTTGACCAGAGATGAGTTTTGCTGGCTACCCTTACTGCTCGTTGTTTCCTTGCAGAGATAGCAAGTTCCTTGAGAATGGTCTTAGGCTCATATGTTGACCTTTTCCTCTCTCAAGTCCAGATGCAGCCACCACAGTCCCCTTTTTGAAGCTTCTGAAGTTAAATTCTTGGAAAGTGGTCGTGTGCATAGACTTCAAATCCTTGTCTCCACTATTTCATTATTTAGCAATGTCTTAGGTTTGACATAAAGACTTTTGCTCCTCATGTGTGAAGATCAGAGCTGTTCAGACTCATTTCTAACATGTAATTAATTCAATGAATTCTGTTTGCAAATTGCTGAGTGCAAGTTGCTTGTTTATGGATATGCTTTCTTACATGGACAATTTTATATGAATAGTCTGTGAGAGTGAATTGTTGAACTGTTTGCTTCAGCTGTTCACTCTGTGCTGCTCATTCCTCATGCTGAGTGAGTGGCCACCTCAGCTGCCTAGGACTGAGTTTGCTCCCTGACTGAATGACTGAAATTTTCAAAATGCAATCAGAAATGAATAATATATGATAAATGCTCATGTTCACACATGGATAGCCTGATTTGCATGCAAATACTGGGATTCAGATTGTTCTCAGTGTTTTAGAATATCTCTAGGAATGGCCTGAGAACAGGAACTCTCATGGTGCATTATTTTAAGCATTCATACCACATCACTGTTAAGTGTAAGTGCACTCTCTCCACCAGACCTTTCATGGTCCTGCAAGTTTTAATGGGCTCTTCTTTGTTGCCATTGGGGATCCATATCCTCCATCTCTCAACCTAGTTAATAAAATGGACTTCAGTTTTGTTTCATAGTAGGAGATGGTAGTATTGCTCCATTGCTACTTGAATATACGGGCGTGATGGCACCACCAGAGATCAGGTGGCATCATGACTCTTTTGACTGGTGAGCTCAAAGTGGTATGTTGCGTTGTCTTCTAGCAGGGAGCTCTTTTGCATGACCTCAAGGGAGAAATCTGGTTGATAAAATGGCAGTAATGAATTGAATTTGCCTACACCTTAAAATAGGTAAATGCATATATACAAATATATATTCATATATACATACATACATTTTTGTGTGTGTGTGTGTGTCCCAGCCTTCACAAGTAATTTGGAATTCTTTACCCTCTGTGTGAACATCTAACTGCACTCCCATGAGTACAGTGTTTCTTCCCTGGGTGTCCATCCCTGATGGTCATCGTAATGGGCTTCTGGGGTTATAAAGCTAGCAAGGCATGTCAGGGAAGGTATGCAGTGCCTTCCTCAAGGTTGCTGCAGTGTGAAGATGTTCCTTAGGATGATATAGTTCCTGGTGTCTTCATTATAGGCTGGTATTTTAGAGGTCTGAGCTGACCTTCAAGAAGGTATCCTAGAAATGCTTCATCCACTGCAAGTTTGTGATTGTTTTGTCTTGGAATGAATTCTCCTGGCTCATCGCTAAGTCTTAAATCTGCAGGGGAAGCTTGTAGCAAGCTAAAGAATTTCTCAACTAGTTTGGACCTGAACACACGCGTCTGTATGTGTTCAGGTTAGGCCAGAAATCCAGCTTGAGAAAATGAGAGAAAAATGCATGGTGAGAATGCAATTCTCACTGCCTCTCAGAGAAGAAGCAACTGGTAAGTGACATAGAAGAGAAAAGAGAATCGGAGGTTTCAAAATTCTGGCTCAGTAGTGTAGCCTTTGCCTTCAGAAGCTGGGTATAATAATGTCTATAGAAGCTGCTTCATCTTTTATAAAGGAGACTTCACCCTCTCAGTTGAAGGAAGTAACTATTCCCTGCATGTTCCACATTTTTTGACATTGACATGTTTTAAGTTGAAAAAGGTAACTGAGTCTACCCAGAACATCTGCATGCCACATGGGATTCCTGTGGCCTTACCATCTCTCTTTATGAAGAAATCTATGTGATGCTTTACATTATACATTTTTGTGTATGCATAGTGCCAAATAACACCTTTAATTATACCAGCATAAAGAGGGATACAACAGCTATCAAACATCAAAAGTTTTTACCATCATGTGCATTCCTATCACAGCTATCTGTTGACTTCTTGGACTGTTTTTCCTTAGTACAATATATCTATATTCCATATGCAAATTCCACTGTGACTGATTTGCCTGTTTTGTAAGCTAGACTGCACCTGTAACATGTGGGATTGAGTTAAAAATGACAAGCAGACAAGCACAAGGCACATTATCTTGACAAACTCAGCCTCCAAAAATTAGCCTGTGCCTGAATTATTAAAATAACAAGGAATATTTCACTCAGCTGTGGAGAAATGCTCCTAATTGTCCACTTTAGCCAACTTCTTTCAGACTTCACGATCGGTCAATTTACGGTAGCGGCTTGCAAATTCCTGAACTCCCATTAGAGAAAAGTGCAACAGCAGTCCAACACACCCTCATTTATTTTAATAACCTGCCAAGCAGACATGAAAATGTTAAAGTTGGAAGGCTATAACATGACAGAAACCTGACTTGTCACAGCCACATTATAATCTAGTTAAACTACTTTCTTTCTGCCTTTCATGTCTTTTCAGGTAAGTGGAAAACTAATTGTCAAATTACTAATTTTGTTGGCATTAATATCAATACTAGGGCTAGAGAAGCATGAACAGATAGGCCTGTGGTTTTTCTTCATATTGTGCTTGGATGCTGGAAAGCATTCTGAAAATATAGAAGGATAAAATCAGAGCCCAGTCTTTCTATCAACACTGACCTATTTATTTTAAGAGGCATTGAAGCTCTATAAAAAGGCTCGTTAAAGTCTCTGGGTTCTTTTATTATTATTTAATGCCTGGAAATCTTGTTTACTTCAATCTTGTTTCCTTTGTGCATAATAGTGTACCTGATGTAACAGGGCCAGTAGTCACATCTAAAGTATTAATGGCAGAGTCTGATCTTGTAGGAGAATACAAGGAACTGCACTACCGAGAAAAAAAATCTTCAACAATGTCAGGGTCACACTGTCTTTCAAAATCAACTGTAAGTAGGTCATGCTTCAACTGCAGGCAGGGTTGAGAACATTACTGCAGAAAGTGCTTGGGATGGTTGAGGAGCATGTTGAGAGAGCCAGGGACAGCTCAGGTGACTGGAAGGAGGACCTAATTGTGACGAACATGGAGGTATGAATCCAACTACAGACATGCTGCTAGACCCTTATACCTACAGGGGGCTACTTGCCTTACATGACATGAAGGCTCCTGGGTGCTTTCTCAAGGCAGGACTGAATCTATTACTTATGTCTTCAATCCATTTCTCTGTTTGTTTGTTTGTTGTTTTTTTTTTTTGGGGGGAGTTGTTTGCTTGCTTGCTTGCTTGTTTTTCTTGCCCGTTGTGATGGTAACCTTTCTGGGGAATGGGACTTGGCTTCGTAAGTGTTTGCACAGATTTTACTGGCCACCATGGCACAGATAGCTTCCTATGAATAATAAGCCTTCCACAAAGAAGAGTGAGACGCCTTAATAACAGAAGCAGCACAGCCTTTCCCAGCAATACATGGAAGGTTTTCCTATCAAGTACTTAGCTTTGCCTCTATTTCATCTGGAACAGGCCTCTTATACTGGGTCTAGGGTACAATGGCAGGTCTTATTAGCTGTGGCTTTGCAGGGAGCTGAGTGTTCAGATTGTAGAAACATGTTACTATTTCTTGTACAATTTGGGACAGAAGTTATCTTCCATTGTCTTTTAGCTGCTCTTCTTTTCTCTGCTGATAAGAAACATGCAGAAGCCTGTTCCCACAGCCCCTTGGCACATCAGTTCTGTCCCAGCTGGAACCAGAAAATGTAGCATCGGAAGACAAAACTCTTGATGTTACTGACAGGATTAATAAGAGTGTGATTTCACCCAAGTGAGTGCTGATGGCTTTGTAAATATTTCCTTGTGGAGAATATGAACATAAGCAAACTCGTAACAGCACTGAGCGGTGGTAGTTCTGTATGGGACTGAAAAATGAAACTCTGGAAGATTCTCTATGCCTCTGTCTTCATCCACTCCTCTCTTCTCACCACGCTCACCATACTTCATACCAAATGGGTTGGCTATGTTTGGACTATGACACAAACATTTGCAAAGTGGCATTATTGCAATGAGCAGGAAGAGGAGAGGAAAAGGAAAGTAGGTCTGCTGGAGCACAAGCAGGGAAGGGCGAGCTAAGTGGTACAGTTAGCTTTTCAGTTCCTAGAAGATAATAAGGATCATGTGCAAACTCGGGACGGTAAATGAGGTAGCTAAGGGTATAAGAGCAGTCAGGCAGCACTGAGACTGGGTCTTACAAATAACTTGATTTTCTGGTGTTGCTGGCAGAGCAGGGAAAGTTTCTGTAGTCCCCTGAGAACTGGGTCACCTGGGAGCAGCTGTTACAGGGCTTCACTCAGAGTAAAATGGTAGCTACTTTATGAGATGTCAAACTGGCTTTTGAGAAAACTCACTGATTCCCAGAAAGACTGATGATTTGGGTTGGATGGAATTTTTGCTAAATCATTTTCCTGCTTAATTAAAGCTTTTTGAATAACTAGAAATTAATAGAAATACAATGATTTTGTGTCAGTAACACTGCCTTTGTGTTCACACGTGTGTATGTGTGACACATACTCTCCTGTACTTGGTTCTTCCTGTCAGCAATCTACAAAGTACTTACAAATGTGCTTTTTACTTTTCCTATTGTCTGTTTTAAAAATGTCTCCATTTTGGGAGACAAGACGACAGCCGTGAATGTTTAACTTACCATTAGCATCTATATTTTATGTTTGAAACATTTAAAAGCTTCTGTTTTAAATGAAGATAAACACATCCCCAAACAGCTGTGCAATGCATGACACAGAACAATTGAGTAAGCATCAAAGTGTTTAATAGATAAAACAGTGCTGGATGTGGTAAAATAAACAGGACTTAATCCCTTTATAACTTGAGTAAATAAATACAGCTTTAATTCAGATACAGTTTTGCCTTTAGGTTGCTCTGTTCTGTTAACACCTATCTGTCAGCGGTAATACCATGTAAATGAGCCACTCTGAGCCTTTCCCCTTGCATCTTGTTTAATCCTCTTCCATTCTTCTAATCATCCTACACACAGAGGCCAATATCTATTTTCATCTGGCAAGATAGGATCTCCTAAGGAATTAAAGATGGTTTCCACTTAGCTCCACAGTAGGCAAAGGCTGGGCTGTGATCTAGGGCTTTAGGGACTTCTCATAATGCGCTGGTGCTCGCTAGATCGAAGAATTGAGTTCTGCCTACTGGATTTTTAATCCTCCTGTGGCTGATGTTGGGAGCTCCAGTGATTTAAGATCTTTGATTACTCAGAGCTTGGCCCTTTGATTGAGTGAACTTCTGAAGACAGCGTGTGACTGATTTCAAGTTAGTGGTTTTAAGTAACTACTGGAAAAAATAGATAGGAAAAGCCCTGTGATTAAGATGCACTGTCTCTCCTTTTAATTGACTTTCTGAAGCTATCTGATGCTTTACTCTCTATACACAAAAGAAAAACTGTATAGATCAGTATTTGTTCTAATGAAGAACTCAAGCGTCACAATATTTGTCTGTACTTGTCTGCAGTGACATGTCTGTTAAAACTGTAGACACTAAAGGACATATTTTAAAAACATACTTCTCACAGGGCATGTATTAGAAGTAGCAGCCAATATAGCCTTAATGCACAGGGCCAAGTTAAGCAGTTGATATAATTTCAGTTTGCAATACATTGTCAGATACTATATATTTGCCAGCAGAAGAACTGTACATGCATAAAGGCAGGTAGGGGTCATGGAAAGTTGTTTATGTTGACAATTTGAAGTATTAGCAGTTTGTGAAACTGAACATAGGTGTTTTGATGCATCTAACCATATTCTTGCAGAAATGTTTAACAGCAGTCACTCTGAAGCAGGTGGAACTTCTCTGCTGAGAAATGTTCCAATAACATTTGCCTTTTTTGGAAATAAAACAGCTTTTTCATAAAATACAATTTTAGTGTAGTTACCTTGTTTCAATGTGGTCCTCAAGAAAAAAGAGTGCAGATGTTGGCTATTTATATCTTAGATGCCTGTTAAAAGCAACGATACTCTTCTTGTTTAAAAGGTGAGATAAAATACAGTTACAGTTTCAGTGGGGGCATTGGAGGAAACTGTTCAGTTGTGTCTCATTTGAAGGTCCAGCATCTCTACCTTGGGAAATAAAAGAGAAAGTAAGGGTAAGAAAATCGGTTTAGAAAAAAGAGTGAATATGCAGGAGCCAATTCAGCTTGCCCATTCATCTTATGGGTGAGCTGCAGAATTATTGAGACACATTAGTGAGCTATGGAGAGGTCCTGGATTTATTTTCATGTACTCAGTAAGATTTTAAATACGAAGGGAGTGAAAGAGACTATGTCTCCTACTTATTTATATCAACATCATTTAGCATTTAGAGTCACACTTAAGCAAGCCTGAACTCTAGTCGCTTTCTTGGAGACGAAAGGGAAAGAGCTGAGAAGGATATTACCTTCCCAGTGGAGGGCTTGGCCATGAGAGAACAGAGTGCACATAGACTTCTCTAGAATACTGTACATCACTTTTTTCCCCAGAAGTAGAACCTCATGGATGCACGGAACAGCTATGCAAGAGCAGCTCCTCTGAGTCTATAGTATAAAATCTCGTAAGCTAAAGCTTGCCCTTATCAAAGCTTTTTTGTTTTGACATTAGTGATTGTGAACTATCACTTTGGAGCAACCTCATGTATTTCTCTAATGATAAAGCTAGGACTTTTGAAGTAGGATAGTGGGTGGGAATTGAACCCCTTTGCTAGCTGGGAGCTGAGTTTTCCTTCTCCTGTCTTACTTGCCACTTAACTGTCAGGTTCACAAAATGTTGCAGAAGGATGCCACTTTTGCTCAGTGAGTCAGACATAGGTTATTAACCATGTTTCGGGACAGCCACAGCAGTTATAGGTATCATTCCTATTCACTGGGTATGTAAATTCATTCTGTTTCTTAGACCTCTCTGCAAAGACAATAGCATCAGGATCTTTGCCTTAAAGAAATACAAACATTTCAGGTATGTACCATGAACAGCTGGTTGCTTGAAAAGTATAAATGACACTGCATCTCTTTACTGACCTTGTAGATAAAGGGGGTTTTGTATATACTTCTACAGGACATTTTGTATGTTTTGTATATGTTTCTATCTATAAACCACATATGTGCACATCCCCTCACTCCCACATATGTGTTTATATGAATGTAGTAGCTTCAGCAGCTATGACAATGATTATCATTTCTCCTTTAGCGAAATAAAGTCTTGCTTGTCTTCTCCAGTGAGGGTTTCTGGTGTATTCCCTTCACCAAGCTGTCTGTTCAGAACACAGTGTCAGGTTTTCCTCCATGTTTCACTCCTGTGTTGCTTTTGCTTTGTGCAGTCTCTGTTAGTTTACTGTTTTGGGTGCCTGTCTCACAGTAGTTTTATGTCTTTCCCACAGTTCTCTTTCACAAGCTAATGTTTGCAGTCCTCCCAGATTTCAGCTTTTGCATGGGAGATGCACTGACTGGAGAATGGAAGTGTTTGATGCTGATACCCTTTTGTTCTATGTTAACATCCTCTGTAATCTTCTTGAGCAGGCTTTATGGAATAGACAACTTTGCTTTTGCACTTGAAACTGGGCTATGTGAATATGCTAATAAACTGTACATATGAGTTTGGGAATCTCATTCGTATAGTGTAGACCGTTCTGCTGCATTTCTGATGGGCATATACTTGGTCATTTGGGCATGCTTTTATGTGTGCACATGATGTGGCAAATCTGCATAACCAAATATTGAACAGTATAACACTCCCTGTATAATCATTCATTAATTTTATTAAAGGTGGGCTGGGACTGGAATGAGGATTAATTA
Source organism: Gymnogyps californianus (assembly GCF_018139145.2). Taxonomy (NCBI): domain Eukaryota; kingdom Metazoa; phylum Chordata; class Aves; order Accipitriformes; family Cathartidae; genus Gymnogyps; species Gymnogyps californianus. The sequence goes on from NC_059472.1 coordinate 68,382,743, forward strand.
GAAAAAGTAAAAAGCATAATTAGTAACATACTTCTCTCTCAGCTTTCTTTTTCTCTGGATTCTTTTTCCTGGTGCCCTAATTATTTCCCATCTTTTAAAATTCACTTTAATTTCAATTTAACTCTCCCTGGGCATGCAAACTTGACAAGTGTTTTTTTTTCCTACAGATTGATTGACAGCAGTTTCGAAACTGTTACAGTGCTAATTAAAACCTTGAATATGTGTCTTTATGAAGCCTGAAACACTCTGCACTGCTGCAAAATCCTGGATCTTGGATTTTGAATGAGGGTTTTTAACAGCTGATATGGAATCATTATAACTTGCCTTTCCTCAGGCTTGATATCCAGCTCTCCTTCACACTTTATTTATCACTGAATTTAGAGCTTATGTTGACAACATGAGAAAGAGAAGCCCTCCCAGGCAATGATACCTGCTCTGTCTAGCCAATGTCATTTTATACTTTGCCTTTTCTGCTTGGCAGAGCTGGGCAGAGTTGGCCCTTACCAAAGTGCAGCACAGCTTGACTCACAGTCCTGTGGATACCTGGGGAATTCATGTTAGGGATACAGTGGTCATATTTTACCATCTCTGGACTGACTGACTCTACTGGAACTGTGTTGTCAGGAATCTTCCACCTTATGCTTAAAAAAAGAATATTGATAGCATAAGGCATTGATTGCTGTATGCATCGGTCAGGAATCTTCTACTTTATACTTAAAAAAAGAATATTGATAGCATAAGGCATTGATTGCTGTATGCATTGGGTCCTGCTTTCTAGCTTGCAGACTTTCTGGAGGCCAGAGTATTCCCAGAACCTTAAGAAAGGCATGGCTGGAGGCTAAGGCAAGTATCTGCCGCTAAGCCACAATTGTAAAGGCAAGGTAGAATAACAGTCCTTGCATTCAGCTGGAATATGGCTGTCTTCCTCTCTCTAACCCTGTATTAGTCAGTTTTCCAGTAAAGCAGAGAAAATTATGTGGAGGCAGGATGAGAATTCTGCATCCCTTCCTTTACGGCAACCAGTAGAAATGATTAACTGTGCAAAGCTGTGTGAGAAGATACCCTGCAGCAAGCATGCTACCAGTCCTGGTCAGAACGTCCAGAGCAGGTCTTGCTGCTTCTTATGGTCACGATAGCACTGTGGTACCTCTTTGTAAGTACAGTTCATTTTGTACAATAATACTTAGTGTGACAATATTGATTACATGAATAAACTAAATGAAACTGGCCTGACTACTTCATGTTTTAAGAATCTGCTTAAATATGTTGCACAGAGGAAGTAGACTAAATAATATGTATTATCAAGTTCTGGGGTTTTTTTGTTTATTTGTTTTTTGGTTTTTTTTGTTTTTTAAATTGCCTGTCTGACTATAGACAGATGATATATTTGGATTTTCTGCAGTCTTACACAACACTTAAAAATGGGCTCATTTTCTCTTTCCGTTTCCTGTTGACATAAGCATTCTAAAAGATTGTTGTATCTAAAGGATTTTTTTACTTTTTAATAGAGTGATCAAAAATAGAAAATATTACCCTTATTTAGTGTAAGTATTCTTGTACTAAATTGTGTGACAATTGAAAGTTTAACATTGTCTTTTTTGAGTTAAGTTGATATTGCTACAGGTGATAATTCTTGCAGAAACAAAATCAAAATTTAAACAGTTTGGCTAAAAGTTCTTTCCTCTCTCAGACACTCAACTTCCGGTTCCTTAGCTTTAGCAGTCTTCTAATTGTTAGTTCTCCCAGCCACCATGCTGCTTAGGCCTTGATTTCCCTATTCTAAACATAGAGCAAAATCATCAGGATCACTTGCTGGAGAAGGTGCTGGTTTTTCAGTGCCTGAGTCCTTTCTGAATGTGATGCGCTGTCAGACTCAGCCACCTCATCTGTGGGCCTGAATATCCAGCGTAAATCTTTTAGTGTGAGTGCTTTTGCTCTCTGTCTGAATGGCTATGTTTTAATCCTCATTGTCTTCCTCTGCTGAATCAAGGTCAGCAAGACCATTCAGAGGGAAGGACAGAAAAACAGCACAGTGACAAGAGTCAGCAGAGCTCAGTATGAATTGATTGGTGAAGGATGATTTCAAAAGATCTCAGTTGCTGTAAAACCAGCCACTAAAAAAACCAGCATCTCCTCCAGTTGATAAGGATGATCTGACTCTTGCCTCTCCATGCCCCACCCCATGCATACTCTCCCTATGTATTTAGAATGGATGTATTTCTTAAGTCCCTGCCAGCATCACTCCTCCGTCACAGTAATTTTCATGGGAAAAATTGCTATCCATCAATTTGTGAGCTGTTGGACTTTTTAGGAATACATCACAAGCATATCAGGGTATAGAGAAGAGAGGTGAAAATGCATTTAACTATGGAGGGCAAAAAGCAGATGTCAATGATACATTTTTCTCTTCCCTATGCAAAAACCTTTCTGGCAAAATTATTATAAGGAGCTAACACAGTTATTCTTAAGTAACTGCTTTTACCACATATATTCAGTCTTGGATAGAGTGGCTATTGCTTACACTTCTGATTTTGATACGAACATTTGCACAAGAAATTGCGTCTGGTGATAGTAACTGCCTGCTGTGGCAGTGATTGTGCCTAATTGCAGAGAGTAGATATCCATAGGTCCATCCTCAGTCAAAAGCTGCTCATTTGGGTCCTCTCTGCTTGCAGAAGTGGAGGGGATTATCAGATTTTGACTCCTTTTTACCTCAAAGGAACCTTTATCTGTCCCTGAACACTCTGCACCTTTTCAAATAGAAAAATTACAATTGTTTAAACAATTAAATATAAAAATATGAATTTTCTTTTCCCCACTTTTAAATTATTTGTGGTACTTATAACAGAAGTGATTTGGCTGATTAAGAAGTGCTAGGCTCTGTATAACATGTAAGGTAAATACTCTTGCCTACAAATGCTTATAAGGTAATTTTATGACAAGCACAATAGATTATAATCAGCTAAATACAGGATGGGGTGGTGGTAGGACAGCATAATGATCTTGTTTTGCATGAAAAGCAATAATCTTAGTTGATCACACTCTGAGACAGACTAGTTCAAAAAATGAGTAAGTGTTAAATAAGACAGAAGTTAGTAATTTATTTTTTTCTGAGCAGGACTTTCTTATCAGCGTGCAGACACTGGAAGCTCCCTTCTCTTGATGGGTATCAGAGTGCAAAAGGTCTAGCTGATAAAATTCTTTAATGATCTAAAGGTAACTTTGGGAAGTAAAGGATATCAGATATTGGAGGCTGAAGGAACTATTGCTTTCTGTATAGTAGCAGTGGCTTATCCTTCATACAGTGAAAACACTGAGCAAAGTTTGAGGCAGAATGACTATTTATTTGGCTTTGGAAATCTGGATTTAAACAGCAGGTGGAATGGAGAGAATAGAGCAGTGGGAACCACTGTGGTTTTCATCTTTCCTCAATGAATTTGTTTCTGTTAGTGTTCTTGGACTGAAAAAAAAAAAAGAAAAATCCTGACATTGTTATTAATCATATTTATTATTGCAGTGGTTAAGGGTCAGCCAAGTATTGATCTCCATTTTGCTAAGCCCTGTACAAAAACAGAGTTGACAATCTAAATAGACAAGTTGCAAATAATGTAGAGCATAACTGGAGTAAACTTGTCATAGCAGGACCCATCTTGTCGATTCCACAATTAATTTTAGTAGGAGATGAATCATTCAAAAAGAGAAGCAAAAGGAAGTTGGTTAGGGAGTGATTGAAGGGCAGTAAAAGGAAGAATGTGGAAAAAGCTAAGTATGTGTTGCAGTTATGGAGCTTCTCACAAAGTAAGAACTGCATTATTATTAAGAGACAATTAGCTACTATGGAGTCGTCTCTCTCCTCCAAAACAGAAAATCATAGTCTTATGATTGTCATTAAATCTGTGTTCAGAACCTCACTCAAACATACATTTATTGAGAGCAACATACTTTTTTGTGTTGCCAGCATGCAAGCAACTTGATTTCACCCATTTTTACAACATCGTGTGGTAACATCCAGGAGAGTTGAAGGGAACCTGGGGCTGATAACAGCTTTTCAGCTCCTCTCTACCCTGTTCTTGTTTCCTGCGATATCAACAGAAGCCAGTTTCTAGTTTTCCAGATCAGTTCTTTTGTATCACTGACACTATGCTACCCCTTCAGACTAGGGCATGCTAGGCCACCTCTACAAAGTCGTCTTACATTCTGGTGTGGCCAGGAATTGCATGTGGTTGCAGGGCCTTGTACTCTTCAGTCTTTGTGGAAGTGCCACTGCTCCTGTATGTAGCCCCCTTCTTGGGAACCCTCTGTCTAAGCAGTCCTGCATGACATGGAGCCCTGCATCCCTTACTGCTAGAAGGAGAGGAAATCCTTAATGTCCCAGTGGCTGTCAGACACCTCTCATTGCTTGCACTGTTTTTCTAGTAGTTACTGCATTAATGCACTGGAACAGTTTGCCTGGACAGGTTGTGAAATACGCATCCTCAGAGAGCTTAAAAATGTGATTGGACAAGGCCCTAGGCAATCTGATCTAGCTTTGATGTTAAGTATGCCTTGAGCCATATGTTCGACTGGATGGCCTCCCATGGCCCCTTCATAGCTAAATTACGCTGTGATGACCCAAATTACTCTGTCAGTACATCAGTAAAATCTCTGGGCAAAAATTTTAATTTGATCATCTTTTAAGTACTTAAGGAGGGATGGAAAAGATGAGGCCTGAGTTGCTTCCAAGTGATACCATAGATCTTCCAAAAGTGCAGTTGAAGCAACTGTGACTGCTCCAAAAAGCTTGTCACTAATGTCAGAGGCTTTTTTGATTTAGTTTTCTTTTGTGGATTTACCTTTTCTTGCCTATGGAGTTTAAAACAGCTGGTGTACAATTCTTCATTATAGATGATGTTTCATTTAAGGACTTTGGTGGATTAAAGGAGTTCTCAAGAGACCTTAAGTTTACATGATCTATTTCATGAGACCTTTACTAGCCACTTCTATATGCCTCTTTCAGAGCTTCAGGAAAAGATTTTTTGATTTTTAGAGTTCTAAACTTCTAGCTACCAACAAGTAGTCTTTTGGCACAAAAACAACAGATCATCTGGCAATGGATACATATTTGTAAAAAGACCTGTCTTAATTCTTCCCTCTCCTGAAGTAAATTGGAAGAACTTTTGTGTTTTTAACTGAAATAGCTTCAGGTTCATTCACAGTGCAGCAAAATTTGATCATTTAATCAAAACTCTTCTCAATATTAACCTGTTTGTGCCTTTCAAGCCTGGCTTTCTAGTGTAATTATAAAATACCTGAGAATATATTTTATGCATGCAAGCTGTTAGCTGGTTTTTTCAGTCTTATTATTGACCATAAGGAAATGTAGACTGGACATAGCATTACAGTTTTAGTATCCTTATTCAAGCAAAATGGAACAAAATCTATGAATCATTGATCAGATAAATACAATGATATGTGTATATATATATGCGCAGGTATATCATACATATTGCATATGCATCCCCATGTGCATCCCATCTTCTTTTTAGTGTGCCATGTTCAGTCTGCTTGAAACAGTAATTTCCTTGAGAAGAGTACTTGGTTTTCTCCCTGAATACGTGATATTTAAGCAGTATGATAGATCCAAATTCCACTGAAGTCAATGAAACTGGCCAACTTCAGTGGTCTTTCATTCTAGGTTCTGGTGATGTGTTGACAATAACTTAATTGTTTATAGAATATGTGCACAATAAATGCATCTTTTATTGAGTGGCCACTCCTAGATGGAGCTGTATGAAATATAAGAGTGATGCTGGAGTTTGGCATGTGCTTGATCAACTTGAGGTAACAGTACTGTACTTCTTTATCAGTTACACTGTCAGATAAATTGCTTCTGGCTGCAACATGTTTAAATGCTGTAGCAACCATGTGTTCCTGTTCCTAGTGATTATGCTGTTATCACTACTTTTCTCTGTCCTCTGGATTTGCTTCCTGTCAGGTTGTGTGTTAATTTTTAAAATTTTATCATTGACTTTCAAAGCATGTGAGGGTGAAACCTTTCCATTGTCATTAATCTACAAAGTTTTCACAAATCTGTGTGGGCGTGAGTTGGGATTTGCAAAGGTGCGTAAGGAACATGGGTATCCAGCTCCGTTGGCACTGCTGTGGGACTGGCTGTCCAAGTTCCTTAGATGTCTTTAAAAATGGCAGACCTTAGAATTTTCCTCAACAGGCTAAATCTTAAATGTGTACCTCATTAGATGTTTTGTTAAAGTACATTTCCCTCACCTCTGGTTGCATTAAGGTTGTTTGGATCTACTGAGGGTTTTTTTAAGGGGGCAGTACATCATCCTTTCATTATCTGCGTTCATCCAATATATTTGATGATACATATAGATTTTTCTAGGTTGCCATTCTATTATAAACACATCAGTGTAACTCCTGTACCCATTTGGCACCTCAGCCTAGAGACACCACTGTGAAGAGACCGACATAGCTAAGCAGAGAACTCATGGTGGAGCTCCACTGCAGACAGGCAGTGTACACAGATGGTGCAAGCATGGACAGGCTGTGAAGAAGGAATTTAAGAAATACTGCCCAGAGATTCATGGAAGGTGTTAGGAGGCCAGACCTCAACTGGAGTTGACACCTGTGCCGGATATCAAGGGCAACGAGAATAACTTCTATTGTGACATCAGTAATAAAACGCTGAACGAGGAAAGTGTGGGCCTATTGCTGAATGGAATGGGTGGTTTAGAAACAGCATACACAGATACGGCTGAGGCACCCAGTGCATTGTTTGGTTCAGTCTTCACCAACAAGATGTCCCTGGCCTCTATGCTTAGTGAAAGGGTTCAAGGAGAACTACCAGCAGTGGATGTAGATTGAGGCAGGGGTGACTTGAGAAAACTCGACCCGTACAAGTCCATGGTCTGTATCCAAGTTTGTTGAGATAGTTGGCAAGTCCTCTTGTGAGGCTGCTTTCTATCTTCAGAAGGCTTTCAACACTGTCTCCCACAAGATCCTCACAGAGAAGCTGATGAGGTGTGGGCTGGATGAGCAGACAGTGAGGTGGACTGAAAATTGGGTGAATGGCCAGGCCCAGAGAGTGGTGATCAGTGGCACGAAGTCTAGTTGGAGGCCAGTAACTAGCGATGTACCCCAGGAGTCAATACTGCGTCCAGTCCAGTTCAACATCTTCATTAATGATCTGGATGATGCAGCAGAGTGTACCCTCAGCAAGTTCGCTGAGGACACAGAACTGGAAGGAGCGGCTGATATGCCAGAGGGTTGTGCTGCCATTCAGAGGGACCTCGACAGGCTGAAGAAATGGGCTCACAAAGTTCAACAAGGGAAATTGCAAAGTCCTGCACCTGGGGAGGTACAACCCCATGCACCAGAGTATGCTGGGGACTGACTGGCTGGAAAGCAGCTTTGCAGAAAAGGGCCTGGAGGTCCTGGTGGACACCACATTGAATATGAGCCCGCAATGTGCCCTTGTGGAAAAGAAGGCTAACAGTATCCTGGGCTGCATGAGGAGTGTTGCCAGCAGGTCAAGGGAGATGATCATTCCCCTCTACTCAGCACTGGTGAGGCCACACCTGGAGTGCTGGATCCAGTTCTGGGCACCCCAGTACAAGAGAGACATGGACACACTCAAGGGAGTCCAGTGAAGGGCCACTAAGATGATGAAGCGACTGGAGCATCTGTCATATAAGGAGAGGCTTAGAGAGCTGGGACTGTTTAGCCTAGACAAGAGAAGACTCAGGGGAGATCTTATCAATGTATATCAATACCTGAAGGGAGGGTGCAAAGAAGACAGAGCCAGGCTCTTTTCAGTGGTGCCTAGTGACAGGACCAGAGGCAATCGGCATAAACTGAAACACAGGAGGTTCCATCCAAAGGAAACACTTTTTTACTTCGAGGGTGAATGAACACTGGCAGAGGTTGCCCAGAGAGGCTATGGAGTCTCCCACCTTGGAGATATTCAAAACCTGTCTGGATATGGTCCTTGAGCAGTTGCACCAGCTGACCTCTGGACATCCCTTCCAACCTTAACCATTCTGTGATTCTGTGATTCTAGCACTTCTTTGAAAACATATGGAGATCAGGGAAGATCCCTAGTGACTGACTGGATCATCAAGCTCAGAGAGCAGTGGTTAGTTGGTCATAGTCTACCTGGAGTTGAATGACATGAGCTGCAGTGGTTTATTCTAGAACCTGTCCTTTTAAGCACATTTATCAATGACCTGGAGAAAGCAATGGAGTCTTTGCTTCTCAAGCTTGCAGGTGGCACAAAACTGGGCACTGGTGACCAATTCTGATCAAGGCCAGGGCTGCCGTTCAGAGGCACCTGGATAGGCTGAAAGAATGGATCAACAGGAACCTTTTGAAATTCAGCAGTCCTGTGTATGGGAAGGGAAAACCCTCTGCAAGAATACAGGCTGGGGACAGAGTGGCAGGGGAACAGCTCTGCAGAAGCTGGACATGAGCCAGCAGTGTGTCCTGGCAGAAAAGAAGGTCCTGGACTATATTAACAGGAACATAGCCAGTAGCTGGAGGAAAATTATTATTCCCACCTGTTCAGCACTTGTAGATCCCATCTGGAGAAAGGCATTGATAAACTGGAGCAAGCTGCAGTTGGACTAGGTGATTGTTGTAGGTCCCTTCCAAGCGAGCTATCAATTCAATTCAATTCAATTCAATTCAATTCAATTCAATTCTATTCTATTCTATTCTATTCTATTCTAAAGTTCAGCAGAGGGTGCAGAAGGTTGGACTTGAGACCTCTTTCAGTCCCTTCTAACCTGAGTTATCCAGGGAACCTATGCTCCTATCCTAAGAATCCTTTTCATAGTGGACAATCCCAAATATGCAAAATCCTTGTGAACAGGAGTTTATGTATGTGACACTTTCACCTAAAATTTAATCAAGAATATTAATGATGATCTGAGCTTACCAATAGGTTGGTTCCTTTAGTAGGAATTGACTGAATTTCTGTCTTGTGTTTTTTATATGTGCTCTATGTGAATGCTCTTGCTATGTGTGTCTTCTGAGGGGGATGAAGAGAGAAAAAAAATTTAATGCCTTGACACAGGTAAATTTACTCTTCTTCCTCTTCCTGTTTGACTCAGTGATTTTTCATATTCAAAGGGGCCTGTGACATCTCCAGTTTCACTTGCCCAGGTGAGCTTTGTCTCTTATGCCCCACCAGAATGAGTCATGCTATAAATTTTTATCTGACTTTACAGTTTCTATAAGCAAAATAATTATGAGGTAGAAAATAGGTACAACTTTTGACTGAACTCATTGTTAGGCCCATCTGCAAATTCCCTAATTTATTGGTACTTATTTGCACCAAGAAAGCTGAAAAAAGTAATTTAAATTTTGTATTTCTTTAAAAATCTTGTAATATACAACTATTATGTATTTGACAGTTCTCAGTAAAGAGTTTTCTGAACATGCACTAAAAAAATACCTTGTTTGGGTAAGATCAAATTATTTTCTTGAATAATGAGCTGAAGGATCAAACAGATGTGAAAGCAGCTACAAAAATGAGAGAATGACAACTTCAGCAAATGCTGTCTCTTGATTCCTGTTAAGGTATACATTACTTGGTGTCAGCACTGATTGGTCTAACAGCTGAAACTTAGTCTAAGCAAGGATCTTTTGGATTATCAGAGAGGGAAGCAAGTGATACAGGAGGAATGTACTCTTTTTCAGGATCTTTCCTCTTCCCTTTTAGTTTTTTTACACAAAATCAGGCTATAGATATAGCAGAGTGAGTGGCAGAATAATTCTAGGGGCCAAGCCTCAATGAAGAAGGGCAACATGTGGGATACAAATTTGCATCAGAGGTTTATGAATAGAGGGGAATGACATGTTGGATTTCTTTGCAGATCTACAGAATTCCCGGGCTTCTCCTTCCTGAGGAGATACTGAGTCATGCAAAAGGTGTTGTTTAAAAGCACTGAGAAGTACCAGATTTTTCTTTGTGAAAAATTACTGATGGCAAAACAAGAAGTTTCAAAGTTAGGTGTCTAATTCTTTATTTGACCACCTAAGTCAGTGAAATTGTTTTCCTTTATGTCAAACAAGTAGAACCTTTGAGCAGAATTGGGCTTCAAATACACTTCTTAAAACTAGTAATTTTATTTCATGTTAGTGTACTAGGCACTAAATGATTATACATTATTGGTCTGTGCAGCCAGTCTTCAAAACTGCTATTAGTAAAGAGCATAGATTTGCTCTTTTTAGTGAACTAGAAGTAAATTCTGATTTTGCTTTCTTATCATGTCCATATTCTGGCTCTGTAATAGGTTATTATATGTTTCAAGTTCTTGAGGTTTTGGATATGTTAAGAAAAAATGTAAGTGTCACTTCTGGAGTACACAGTAGGTAGTTTACTTTGTAAAAAGCCAATAACTCAGCTTTTTTCTTCTCCCTCCAAAATATAGGTGACAGGTTATTTATAAAAACACATCTTAGGCGAGTAATTCAAACCTCAAATTTTTATATTCCTTTAAGTGTCATTTTTTCCCTAAAGGCTGTTATCAAAATAATCTAAATCACTTTCTTTATATTAATCAAAGAATTACAGCACTTAAATTTGTAGTTGTCACTCACATAGTTTGTGCCTAAAGCATTTTGAAATTGTTTTGTGTGGTCTTTTCAATCACTGTGGGTTTTTTTCTCAAGACATTGTCAACACGCACAAAGAATGGGATCACAATTGTAATGAATTTCATTCCTTTGGGACTTTGAAGGTGAGGTGTAATCTGATCTCCAAGGCTTTTAACAAAACTAGTCATTGTTTCAGGAATTCTAACATTAAGCACAGTCAACAACTACTCAGTCATGGAACATCTTTTCCAGCAAATTGAAAAATAACAAAAACAAGAGTTTCCTACTCAGTTCCACAAAACCTAATGAAATCTGTAAATGAGCATCTTCAAGAACTAGTTTCTAGTTTTCATACTGAAAGTTCAAAGACAGTTAACACCTCATCATTACTTTGGGCATTTTATATTATAGCAAAATTCCTAAAACAGCACCTGCATTATGACTTTAGATTAGATTAGATTATTCATATTATTATTACTAGGAATTATTTGTTCATGTTGTAGAAACTTGGAAAAACAGAGTATTGCTATACTAGAGAACACATGAGCTTCCTGAAATAAGTATTTTTGTCTATAAAAAACAGGGACTGAGAAAAAAGATGAATAATTCAATGACTGATAGAATAGATGCATTTGATTATTGGACGGTCATTCATAAAATAAATGTGAAAATAATATCTCTAATACAGGCTAATGTAAACAGTTTGGTAATTTTAAGTAGAGTCATCAATTAACTGGACATTGTTGAGCTCTAACATATTTATCTTTGACTGTGTATCTTCTTAATCAGCTCAAATTCAACAAACAGGATTAATCTAAAGACTTATGGGATAAATAAATACAAAATTTAGCACAGCATCTTGGATATATACTTTCTGTTAGCACAGCTTCTTGGATATATACTTTCTGGGGTGATATAGACTTTTTTTATTAACTCTGAGTGAGTTTGTGAATTAAACTGTAAAGGACAAAAGAGAGGAATATTAATTATTATGTATTAATAGAATATTATTTCAGGTTCCTTATAAAAAGTCTGTTATACAGTTTCACACTTTGCTTACCTCACTGTAGTTATGACAGTTAACAGAGATATAATTCATAATAGAAATAGTAATTATTAATATTTAACATTTAGTGTGGTATGTTTTTGTAGAGCACAAAAAATACTTATAAATTATCCATTGAAGTTGGCCACCACTTGTGTAGTCACTCACATCCAGGGTACTTATCTGTGACATGTAATCTCCTTAAGTTGGACTGAATTCATTTAAAAATTAGGCAAAAAAATCAACAGTGGTAGAAAAAAACCAAGAAGGCATTATGTTTGGATTTGGACAAGTACATTGAAAGAAATAAAAATATAAATGAAGGAAATAAATGTGTTCTTTTTTCTTCATTTTATTCAAAGAACAGCCAGAACTCTTGGGTAATTTTCTCCACCTTTTTGACAGCCCTGACAGAAGTGAATGTTGTGGTTTGATGCCTTTCTTTTTTTTTAATCAGTAGGACAGCAACTAAGAATTTTAGCCATGACAGCCAAAGAGTCAGAACAAGACAAGAAAGGTAAATTTCCTCTGGTTACTTTTATAAAGTTACAGGCAACTCTGTAAATCCTTGAAAACTTTATTTATTTTATGATTCTCCAACTGTTTTGTTGATAATGTAATAAAATTGTAGATTAGAAAAATGAAAAATAAATTTCCTAGATAATTTGCACATTTGTTTCAATTTTGAGAACGAGATATTGAAGCTAATAAATTACGTTGTTTAAATGGCTAAGTTTGGAAACCTTTGGCATATTACTGAAGAGGTGGGGCGGTTCCACTTCTCAACTCTGACTCTGAGACACATCACAATCAAAATATTAATAATAGCATCTTTTAAAAATATTTGTATTATTTGAATTGCTATTTATTCTTGTTTTAGTAGCTCATTTGAATTTATTTAACAAGGTGATCTTGTTTTTTTTCTTGATTTCTCTTTTTTGTTTCTTTAATGATGCCTTTGATATCTCTGGATGCTATAGCAGGGAGAAGGAAAGTGAGAAAGAGAGAAAAAGTGGAAGTGAATATATTCATTGAGGAAGAAAACAGAATCTGGGAAGCAGTTGAATTAACTGTGTTTAGTAGGTGGCTTGCATCATGTTATCCTCTTCCCACACACAACCCTGGACTGTTCTGGTGTGTTTTAAGGAAGATATCTGAAATCACACAGAGAACTGAGAGATCAATAAACTAGCTTAGTTGCTTAAGCAGTAGAAATCAATTTTGTGGTGTCCTGTTTTCTAAGCAAAGTTTGTGGAATTACACTTTAATTATGGACAAAGTATGCAAAAAATTAACCTCCATGAAGGTCTGAAAATATGCAATTGTATATTTTTTCTTTAACAGTCAATACTAAATTCCATTCTTTAATGATGTTTTCAAACAAACAAAAAAGGTTATCACTTAGTACAGTTATCCATCCAGTAAATAAAAGTTAATTTTCTTCCAATATATATATTATTTCTATTATTATACAAAGTGTATGTAATAATATGTGTTCATCTTTATCCTTTGTGTGTAAAATGGGGAAAAAAAAATTGTGTCTTTGATTGCAGTATTTACTCTGATTTGAAAGACAGACCTTTCCTGTCATGAGTGGAACAGATACGCTAAGGGGGGCAGTGGCCAGTTTGTTCTGAATTTTTTTCAGTAAATCAAGAATGCATCCGTACCAGCAGTGACAAAAGAGAATGCATGGTCACATGAACAGTCAGGATCTCAGATCTGTTGTGTTCAATGAGAGACTATCCAGTGACTAGGATTCAGTGAACAACTGACTACAGTGAGATTTGCATCGTGCTGTATTTTTATATTTCAAATCCATCCACTCTAGAAGCAACATATAGGAAGGTTAAACATGCCTCACGCCATTTAGGCATGCATCACGCCTCTTTGTGAATGTGAGGTAACAGCTGCTAAGTGACCAGTGTGGGTTTGAAGGATTCTGGATATTTTCATGGCGGACAGATGTCAAAACTCACATCATTTATAGGATCACCTTAGAGTGACTACCTAGGAGATAGAGGTTCTAGTCCTTAGGCTGCATATATAAAAGGTTTACTCAACATTTTTAAGAAGGAGATGCTATCCCTCTTCCTAGGATTGTTTTACAGAATCGTCTTGTGACCTGGCCTGCCCAGGAAAAGGAAAGACTGACTATCTTACCTCTATGCCAGGCAAATGCTGTATCTGCTAGGTCAAAGTTAGTTATTATATATACAGCACTATCACCGTCTAACCATTATGGTTTGTATGTAGTCTGAGAATACAAAAATAATCAAAGTGAACCCGATGGGTGAGATAGGCAGAGATGCACCTAGTTTGAAATTCTGGCTGATGTGTGAAGAATGGCTGCAAGAGTGCTGTGTGCCATGAGGAGATGGGTAGCTATGTTCACGGCTGGTAGCAAAAAATTAGAGAACAGTATTAGCATCACTGAAACCCTGAGGGACTTCTGTGTCTTCAGATTTGGCAACAAAAAGGGAAGGGGACAGGTAAATTTAGTATTTAAATTTTAGAGTGTACCATGGCACTGAGAGTATTGAAAGCTAACACAAGACTGATGTGGACGAGGAAGTTCCCTACTGCCATACAGACAGTACTGCATGCACTGTGTACTGTATCCTGCAGCCACGGAGTCAGAGACTTTAATCCTCTCATCAGGCTCAATCTTTCTCCCTGTCACACTTGCATTGCTGCTGCAAGAGCCAGGAAAAAGCTGTGGCCATATGTGGGGGATGCAACTAGGAATTGGGGGGTCTGAGCCCTCTGTTCCTCCCATCTAGTGCTGTTTTTTCGCCTGAGAAATTTCTATCCATGTAACCTGATGGAAGAATAAGTGCGACAGTGGATAAGATTCATAGTTCTAGGCAAACATTTCACATATTTAAAGAAGTAGACAAATTGTAGTCGTCATGATGTTTAAAAAGTCTCAGTAGGCTTGTTGCTTGTGTTTTTTGAATTTACTCTACTTAAATTAAACTCCAAAAGGATTTTAACAGCATGAAAGATTCACAAGTAGCATTTCTTAGCGTTTAGAATTAGTGGCCTGCTCAAGCCAATGCATCAATGAAAAAGAAAAGCCAAGCTTGCCTCTTAGAGTTCTTTAAACAGAAAGACTTATTTTGATTGTAACAAACCCACCCATAAATCTATGCACATATATATTGATCTTTCTTTCCTCTTAAAAATGACTCTGTCCCAGTAAGTTGGCATATTTCATAAACAAACCAACAAATTATTGATCCATCATATACTCTAAAAATCCTGCAAAGAATCTAGGTTGCTTTTAGTTCATGCTGTACCTAAGGGAATGAGAAACTCAAAATGAAAAACAGATATTTAAAAAGAAACACAAATAATAGAAGATGTATACCTACTTTTACTTCTGCTTAACCTTTCATTGTAATTCATTCTCTGTTCATCAAAACTATTCTTTATGAGCTAATAGGTTATGTAATTTGGTAATATGATTCTTTGTGGTGGCCGTTAGTTATTAAATTAATTATATATCCCCTGCAGATATCCCTGTTCCATTTTGGCAAATGCTGTGATAGTGTGTATTTTCTTCAGCAGGAATCGTACAAAATTAAGACAGCCTAGCATCTTGTTGGATTAGAGATGGATTCTAGTCACATGTCCTTTTGAAAAGGAAATAATGACGTAGATTGCAGATGTTTGTTAATACTAAGTTAATGAGCAATGCTATGAAATGTTAGAGCCAGGTAGCTTTTCAGTTATTCAACCTATATCTGAAATGACACATAGAATCACCAGGAGCTTAACTGTGAAAGACTCCCCAGAGAGGGATGGCAGTAGGCTAACATTGCCTTTCAGAAAGGAGAGAGAATTAATGATATTAGTTACTGGTAAAATAAGCCATTGTTAGTGGCTATGGGACAGGCTGGAACTCTAGTGCGAACTCGAGTTGAAGGGACTGTGACCTGTGGATGAGTCCATGCGGGAGCAAGACACCCCAAAGAGTCTGTGGCCGTGAATAAATCCACACTACAGCAGGCACATCTCGAAGCATCTGTGGCTGTGGTTATGTCTGTGCTGCACCTTGAAGCATCAGTGGCTGTGCATGAGGTCGTGCTGGAGCACTTCAAAGTGTGTCGCCATGGATAAGCCCACGATGGAGCAGGTACACCCCTGGAGGGACTGGGGGCCATGGGTAAGGCCACATTGGAGCAGGTTTACTTCTGAAGGGACTGTGGCTGTGGGTAAGGCCATGCTGGAGCAGGTATATCTCTGAAGGCATTGTGGCCATGGAGAAGGCCATACTGGAACAGGTGCACCTCAAAGGGACTGTGGCTGTGGATAAGTCTACGCCACAGCAGGTGTACCCCTGAAGAGACTGTGTCTCATAGATAAGGCTCCACTTGAAGCAGGTGTGCCCCTAAAGGACTGCAGTCTGTTCATAAGTCCAAGCTGGAGCAGGGGCAAGGAGAGGAGTTCATTGCAATGTTAAACCCGATGGTCTGGTCCAACGGGACCAGAGGTGGAGATTGTAGTGGGTATACCTTTAAATTGTTGTAACGCGGGATTTGAGTTGCCTGTTATGGGACTTACTATAGCAAGAACCACCTGAACCAATGGAGGACAAGCCTTACAAGCAGCAGTGCAAGTGCAGCAGTGACCCTACCTGAGCTGGCTTTGGTGCCCAATAACTCCACGCAACACACCACCTCTCCTGTCCTGAGTGACCACCGTAACAGATGGAGCCCAAAGTCATGGACTAAATGAACTCAATGGACGTTTGCGGACATTTTAAAGAAATTTCACAGGGGTGGTCCATAGACTAAGGGAATGATATCTGTGTATTATATCAAAGGATGAGAAGGGGGTTAATGAGGTTGTATTGGATAGTGTGGGACCCAAGCATGATGTAAATGGTATGGAATAAGGGGTGGAGAATGTGCTGGTTTTGGCTGGGATAGAGTTAGTTTTCTTCATAGTAGCTAGTATGGGGCTGTGTTTTGGATTTGTGCTGGAAACAGTGTTGATAATACAGGGATGTTTTCGTTACTGCTGAGCAGTGCTTACACAGAGTCAAGGCCTTTTCTGCTTCTCACCCCACCCCACCAGCGAGGAGGCTGGGGGTGCACAAGAAGTTGGGAGGGGACACAGCCGGGACAGCTGACCCCAACTGACCAAAGGGATATTCCATACCATATGACGTCATGCTCAGCATATAAAGCTGGGGGAAGAAGAAGGAGGGGGGAGACGTTTGGAGGGCGGAGACATTTGGAGTGATGGCGTTTGTCTTCCCAAGTAACCGTTAGGCGTGATGGAGCCCTGCTTTCCTGGAGATGGCTGAACACCTGCCTGCCAATGGGAAATGGTGAACGAATTCCTTGTTTTGCTTTGCTTGTGTGCGTGGCTTTTGCTTTCCCTATTAAACTGTCTTTATCTCAACCCATGAGTTTTCTCACTTTTACTCTTCCGATCCTCTCCCCCATCCCACCGGGGGGAAGTGAACGAGTGGCTGTGTGGGGCTTAGTTGCCGGCTGGGGTTAAACCACAACAAGGGCCTTGCTAGAGTTTTCTGAATTCTCATTTGACTTTGCCAGCCTGTGTATTAAAGGAAATCTCCAGCCTTTGTGGAGCTTCACTCTACTGTGCTGCCGCTGAGGGGGTTGTAGAGAGGAGTTTCTGAGCTGTGATGTGGAACTGGGAAAACAAATTGGCTTTTTCTGAGCTTACAGTAAGGCCCAGCTGAAGTTTTCAGAGAACTGTGGTGGAAAACTTCCTTCAAGCTGGATACGGACTCATTTATTGAGGCAATATGAGGAGAGAAGCATAAAGCTTTGTCTCACTTCTCTGAGTGAGGAAAAAACATCTCAGCACAACAACTGGGGAGAAGTATTATTAGTATTCACTCCATCAGAGGGTTATCAGAATAACTCAAACCGAGCTGCTGCTCTGTAGGCTGCTTTATATTCTCAGCCTACCTGGTCTAAGATCAAGGCTTCCCAAATAGGAGTACTTTACACTCATAGTCTTAACATTATACTTGCACTGACTTTTTTAAAAAAAGGATCTAAAGTTAAAAAAAATTGTGAAGCTGTGAATACTACTACCATTGAAATTCAGAAAGATACATTTGAAATGTATTTATAGAGCAGTTGTTGCATACTTAACGTGCTGAGTATCTAAAGATGATTGTATTATATTTATTTATCATGGACTATCTTATTTATATTTGTTATATTGGTTTTATGGGACACAATACTTTGAATGATTAGTTCAGTACACCACACATTGTGTGATAATGATATGAAGCTGAGCCTAAGTATTATTTAGGTGTTTTGATTGGTAAATACTGTGTGAATGTATCATAACTTTGACAGTAAATGTAAAAGTGGCATTGTATCGGTCTACCTTCAAAAACAAAAGAAGACTTCTTTGAACAAAGAAAACTTGAGGGCTGCAGATACTTCAAAATACAAAAAAATCAAATGTTTCTGATAAAATTGTTCTGTATGAGACAGTCAGAAAGTATAAACTATTTTTTCTTGATTATTTTTGAGGAGAAATGTTGCATTTTCCAGAAAGATGACCAAAGTATTTTTCATGACAAAGTTTACAATGATTGAGAAATAGTTGCTTAATTCTTCATGAAAGGCTGTCAGATACAAAAGAATACAAATTTAAATCATAAAAGTAATTTTTATATAGTTAAGAACACAATTATTGAAACTGTTGCTACTAAGAAAATCGTAAGACATATGCTACCAGAGTCACTCCTACAGAGGATCTATGCATGAGTACAGTTTAGTGAGTGCTATAAAGCTATGTTTAAGAAGGAGAAAAATCTGTGTATTGTCAATGAAAAGCCAGTTCCTCTTTCAGATGAGGAAACAACAATTAACTTGATTGAAATATGAACATTTCTCTATTGGTACTAATACTTCAAAACAACTGAAATATGTAATGTTTCCAACAATAAATAATAATAATCCACCCTTTTTTTAGACAGCAATCAAATTGCATTAGAAATATTTGATAACGTAATAAGTTTAAGTGAATTAGAGGGTTTTTTGGCAGTTTTTCATTATTTAGTGCCTACCATGCTACTGTTAATTTGGGGAGGAAAACAGTTCATGATAAATAATGAAAAAGTTTTCCTTCTAGCTAATTACTTAGCTCATATGCTGCATCATGCAACAAAGTATATGATAGATTAATCATCATTTGATCATGTAGAAAACATAACAGAAGTTTTCAATTACATTGTATAGCAACGAGTTTTCTAGTTGCTGGAAATATTTAAACTTCCTAACTTTAAATATAGGGAAGTGTTGAGTTATATCGCCCTAAGATTGTCTTTATGAGGTTGACAGATTCTTGATTATTTCCCAGCTATTAAAAGTTAGATACCAAATGTCAGATGAGGCTGAGATTTTTCAGTTCTCTGAGGATGAAGAAACGGGAATGATGAATTCACGTCCGGTGCCTGAATACTAATTATTTATTTTTCAGAGTATGTTAAAAGATAAGTCAGGAAAAATGTAAAGTGTCTCCATTTAATGATATACAATTGCTCTCAAATGTCTGACTTCACTTTTTGATTTGGCAAACAAAACTACCCTTACCTGATCCAGTCACCTTTTGAAAAAAAACGTCAAGCATTCTTGAAGGCTCAGTAATGAAAAAGACGGGGTATAGAGTGTTTGTCAGGAATATTGTAGCGAGATGCTTAGTAGAGCATGCATACAGCTTCAGAAGTGTTGTGTTAGGAAACAACATTTCAATCTTCAAATCCCGAGTATCTTAATTACTTAAAACCTGTAGAATTTGTGTTCACTCTAATACAACAGTAAGAATAATATTTCCTTGAGTAAACAGGCTTGCTAGGAATACAGAAATCTGATAAACACAGATTCTGTAGAGACTGTTTAAATTTAAATTTTATTTCACTTATACATGACAAAAGTTTTACTAATTGATTTACAGCGCCTATTTGCATGGAACTCTATTAAGGAGGTATCATTTAAAGTTTAAACCTACAATACTGAATTGTATGTCTGAAGTAAAAGAAAAAAATGTGTGCTCACAGACACACACACATCTATATGAAAAACATGATAAACTAAATGGTGTTCCCTAAAATATTCCTTGAAACAAACTTTTCAAGGAAAAGTACTTGTTTTCCTCTTTGGAGTCTCTTGATCAGACACTTTTTTGGGGCATGGGAAGCAGGTGTTTTAATCCCTTTAAGTTGCAGAGGTCTCAGAGCCCATTCTACTGCTTCTTGGGTGTGTGCTGCAATTGCCAGGTGAAGAGTCTTTGACTTGTGCAAGGCCTGAGGAAGCCTTTCAAATACCCTTGGTGACTTAGAGCTTAACATACAACCCTTGTTTTCCCAGGTCTGCCATCCCACTCAGCACAACCCCATGCATGCCGTATGCTCATTTCTCTCTCCTTCTGAAACATGCTTCTACAATGAAGTACTGCATCTTCGTGGCTACCTGCAAGTCTGGGACTTCCTCAGGTAGCCAGTGTTGTCCTGTATGGTGGGTTGACCTTGACTGGATGCCAGGTGCCCACCAAAGCTGCTCTATCGCTCCCCCTCCTCAGCTGGACAGGGGAGAGAAAATATAACGAAAGGCTCATGGGTCGAGATAAGGACAGGGAGATCACTCAGCAATTACCGTCACAGGCAAAACAGACTCGACTTGGGGAAAATTAGTTTAATTTATTACTAGTCAAATCAGAGTAGGGTAATGAGAAATAAAAGCTAAATCTTAAAACACCTTCCCCCCACCCCTCCCTTCTTCCCAGGCTTAACTCCCAGCTTTACTCCCGATTTTCTCTACCTCCTTGCCCCAGCGGCGCAGGGGGACGGGGAATGGGGTTTTGGGTCAGTTCACCACACGTTGTTTCTGCCGCTCCTTCCTCCTCAGGGGGAGGACTCCTCACACTCTTCCCCTGCTCCAGCGTGGGGTCCCTCCCATGGGAGACAGTCCTCCACGAGCTTCTCCAATGTGAGTCCTTCCCACGGGCTACAGTTCTTCACAAACTGCTCCAGCATGGGTCCCATCCACGGGGTGCAGTCCTTCAGGAACAGACTGCTCCAGCGTGGGTCCCCCGCAGGGTCACAAGTCCTGCCAGCAAACCTGCTCCAGCGTGGGCTCCTCTCTCTACAGGTCCACAGATCTTGCCAGGAGCCTGCTCCAGCGCAGGCTTCCCACGGGGTCACAGCCTCCTTCGGGCATCCACCTGCTGTGGCGTGGGTCCTCCACGGGCTGCAGGTGGATATCTGCTCCACTGTGGACCTCCATGGGCTGCAGGGGGACAGCCTGCCTCACCATGGTCTTCCCCACGGGCTGCAGGGGAATCTCTCTGCTCCGGCGCCTGGAGCACCTCCTCCCCCTCCTTCTTCACTGACCTTGATGTCTGCAGAGTTGTTTCTCTCACATATTCTCACTCGTCTCTCCAGCTGCAAAATGTGCAGGTGTTTTCCCCCCTTCTTAAATACGTTATCCCAGAGGCGCTACCACCGTTGCTGATTGGCTTGGCCTTGGCCAGCGGCGGGTCCGACTTGGAGCCAGCTGGCATTGGCTCTATCAAACATGGGGGAAGCTTCTAGCAGCTTCTCACAGAAGCCACCCCTGTAGCCCCCCCACTACCAAAACCTTGCCACGCAAACCCAATACCTCCTATCCCGTCCTACATGTGGCATACAGAATAGCTAAGGACATTTCAGCAGAGGAGCACACCACAAACTGCAGCTGTGTGTTGACATATCTTACTAGAGTGAGAAAGGGATAATGGAGACAGGGCAGGGTGACGGGTCCAGGCCAGACCTGGCTTCCTATGCAGTTGTTCCTAATAATTATTTCTACCTAAACCAGAAGTCCCATATCTTACAACTTGTGGAATTGTAAATACGTCTGTGAACACAATATTGTTCTTGTACAGACAGAGTACTTTTTCTGAGTAATGTCTTCCATGGCTTTTTTAAAACTAGCCTTCAGATGTCTCTACTAGATATGCCAAAGTCACTGCAGAGAAAGTATGCCCCATGTGAGTTTCTGCCCCAAGAGCAGGAAAAGGTATGCAGAATGCCCAAGGTTTGAGAGGCAAAGCTACAGTTGTATTTCTGGATGGATGTACAATCTCTACCTCTGCTTTGGGCTATGCCTCAAAAATATAACCTTACCCACTAGCAGCATCTGGTGTTAATTGACTGAAACTTCTGGAAAATTTAGATCTTGATTTTGACCTAAGTTTAGATTTAGTGACAATTCCTTTCCATCTGTTTTTATGATATACTGATACCTCCCTCCCCAAAACCACTTTCTGTTTTGTCTAAATGTTGCACCAGTGAAAAGAAGTTCAGAAATTTGTTTACTGACTAGTTACTAGAAACACTAACGGTTTGCCAAATGTGTGTCTCTGAAATTTCCTGGGTGGTTTTAAGAATAAATGTTACCCATTCTTTGGACAACATCTTGCAGCTTTGTCCTCCATTCTAGGCTCTTATTTAAAATCCTGTCTAAGCTGATCTCTGTAACCATACACGAAACATAACACACATCGTGATTGTTTACAGCGTCATCTTGCTGCTCACATAAGAATTCTCAGCCGCCCATTGATGCAGAAGAATCGGTGGCTACCTTTTTTCACATTTCCACATTGCTCCATTCATTAGAAACCCTTTTCCTAACACTTTTAGACCTTTACTGATGTGCACTTGACGTGTCTCTTCAATGTTTGCCAACCAGTCTTCTTCCTATTATTGCTGCCTAAACAACAGGACTTTCAGGACCAGACGTTATCTTAAATCCTGTAGCTTTTACCTCCCACTTCTCTTTTGTTTTAGTGGGCATTTTGTCTCCCTGAAGCATCCGTTCAGAATTTGATCTCCCAGTGGTTAATCTCATTACAGATAATCCCATGTACTGAAAATCCTTCCAACAGGATAATCTTGTGAACAACTTCCCTCTGCTGCCTTCTTACCATTCTTTCAGGGGTGAATCATTTTGATCTATTAAATAAATGGATCTCACCTATATATACACGTAGTTTTCCCCTAAGACTCATCGGGTGGTACTGATGTACTAGCCTCATGCTTTGCATGCAGTCTGATTTCTTTACTAGGCAATAGAGAACCAGGCTGATGTTTTGGTCACCACTGACATATATGAAAGAACTGCAACATGGAAAACTATATTCATACTCAAAGACTAGTGACAAAAGGAGGCACAGGCTTCTGAAAAATATTATTACTCAGTTTATTAATACCTATCAGCTGTGGAATATGGAGATAGCGATTATTATAATAATTTCACTGGAAATTAAATGCTTGTAAATCTAAATGTCATCTTTCAATGAATGTGTACAAGAGTATGAATTTATACTTGCATCTGTATATGTTCATACTGCACAAAGTACATTTGCTACATTGCTGTACATTAACATTTGCTACAATGTTAAAATGCTTTCCATAGGAAAAAAATTACAAAGAGATTGTCACAGTAAAAACCCATAATCTTATGTGTTACATCAAAATGTGATTCCTGTTGATAATTCATAAAAATTAATTTTCCTAACAATTTGTGTAGTATATTGATGGTCTGAAATGTAAATTGCACAGTTGGATAGAAATCTTAACTGTGGTCTGCAAGATACACAGGTATAGATATATACACAGCTTCTTTCAGCATATATTTTATGTGTCTTGGCATGTGTAAATAGCAATGAAAATATGAGTTTAAAGCTTTGAGCAGTCTGAGTCTGCTTTCCTGTCTGGGTTATCCAAACTTTATCTGGGAACTGGAGAGTTAGTCAAATGCCATAAAGCATGTACAACTTACCAAAGAATAAGGCCAATTTTTGTAAACAGACTTTTAATTATTTTTAATTAGGCTATGTCTTAGATTTTATTGGAATTTAATGGAGCTTGTCAAATACTTGAAAAAATATTCCTCAAATAAATTATTCAACAAATATTGCCATTATACATGAATTAATTTATTCAGTGAATAATATTCAGCCAGCTACAGAATTGGTCAAGTGCTGCTAAAAGCTATTTGCTGAAGAACGGTTTTGATGAATAACAGCAGCACTCTTTGAATAATACATTTGACAAAGGCTACCTGACCAGTTCTATTTTTATCAGGTTAGAGATTTTGAAGTCTTACAACTGAGCAGCCACAGAAACTCCAGTCACACAAGACCCACGTGAAACCCCGTTATTTGAGTAGTTCTTGCTAATACGGTGAACTAGGGAACGGTGAATGTTTTGCAGTAGTTCACATACCACTAATACCTTCTGAAAATTAAGTTTGCAGGACTGCTGACTCCACAGAAAAATCATCTGATTGTTTTGTCTATTTAGTGTAATTCTTAGTAGATGTTTTGTTCTCTGATCTTTTTCTTGGCAACCTGGCTACATCCTCCAGGAGATTCAGGACTTCTGCCATCAACCAGCAGCTCCAAGAAGACAGTGGAAGCTACTGAATTCTTAATGACTTTTGAAAAACAAAGGCATCTCTAGTTGTTTAGATCCAGACTTACCATGGGACTGACTTCAGGCTCTTAAAAAAAGGTGTTATAGATGTGGAAGAGTTAGGACATGCTACACTGGCCTGCTAAATTCAGAAACAGTGAGAAGCAGGCGTCAAAGAGAGACACAATCCCACCAGTCCACTGACCACGAGATTTAGAGGCATTGAAACAGTGTGAACTACCAGTTTTAGTACTGGCCTTGTTGACAAGTAAATGAGTATGGTCTGAGAAAATGAAACGGGGGTGGTGCGGAGGTGTGGAGGTGGGTGGGTGTAAAATAGGATTGTCGTGGTTTAACCCCAGCCGGCAGCTAAGCACCACGCAGCCGCTCGCTCACTCCCCCCCACCCCTGGGATGGGGGAGAGAATCAGGAAAAAAAACCCTTGTGAGTTGAGATAAAGACAGTTTAATAGGACAGAAAGGAATGAAAAACAATGATAATGATAATAATAATATGACAATAGTAATACTAAAAGAATTAAACTATACAAAGCAAGTGGTGCACAATGCAATTGCTCACCACTCGTTGACTGATGCCCAGTTACTTCCCGAGCCACGATCTGCCCCTCCCAGCCAGCTCCCCCAGTTTATATACTGGGCATGATGTCATATGGTATGGAATAGCTCTTTGGCCAGTTTGGGTCAGCTGTCCTGGCAGTGTCCCCTCCCAGCTTCTTGTGCCCCTCCAGCCTTCTTGCTGGCTGGCCATGAGAAGCTGAAAAATCCTTGACTTAGTATAAACACTACTTAGCAACCACTAAAACCATCAGTGTGTTATCAACATTATTTTCCTACTAAATCCAAAACACAGCACTATACCAGCTACTAGGAAGAAAATTAACTCTGTCCTAGCTGAAACCAGGACAGGATTTACATGATTTAGCCCTGGAGCGCAAAGCTTTGAGCTTCATTCACTACGATACTCGTGGACATTAAGTAAACTGCTACATTCAGAGCAGCAGCAGGATTAATTAATCCAAGCCAGTTGAGATTGTGATTGCCTGGCTATTCGACACTGTGCTTTGCTTTAATTTAGAAGACCGGGACTCCTCATGTTCCACTTCCTACTCTGCGCAGAAGAGTCCTGCCCAATCTTTAGAGAGGGCCTGATTGCATTCGGTGCCTTTGAGTGATACTGCACAGTCCGTTTGAACTATGGTCAGACCTTGTGGGCATAACCGCAGAAACTGGATATAAACCCCAGTGATGCACAATGCAATTGCTCACCACCTGCCGACCGATGCCAGAGCTGCGATCCACCCCTCCCGGCCAACTCCCCCCTGTTTATATACTGGGCATGACGTTCCATGGTATGGAATACCCCTTTGGCTAGTTCAGGTCAGCTGTCCTGGCCATGCTCCCTCCCAGCTTCTTGCACACCTGCTTGCTGGCAGAGCATGGGAAACTGAAAAGTCCTTGGCTTAAGATAAGCGCTACTTAGCAACAACTAAAACATCAGAGTGTTATCAACATTATTCTCACACTAAATCCAAAACACAGCACAGTACCAGCTATTACTAAGAAGAGAGTTAACTCTGTACCAGCCGAAACCAGGACAGCATGTCAAGATGAACTGTCCTCAAATGTTGGGCCTATAGGCACACCTTCACAGGCTATGTCAATATTAACCATTAAATTAGTCCAGCATAACAGGAACAGCCTTCTAGGGCGAAAGGATCCAACACCCCTACTATACACATTTCCATGGGGTTTACTTTTGGCTAGTTCTAGTCTGATCCCATGGTCTGAATGCCTGATTTCATCTGATGTGCATTTGGTGTGCTGCTGGGGAGCGAGCATCTTTCAGTTTAATTTCATCCAAATAGACTCCCTTAGATTGCTACATAATACAAATGAAAACACGGTAACTTGGGTGGATTGAGAGATTTGCTTTAAAAGTGCATTCCTCAGTTGAACAAAACACTAACATAGACACACTCCATATTACTCATGGAAGTAGGCTGGCTGTGTGTTAGATTTTAGGTAATCATGGAACCAAATTAGAGTTTTATTATACTTTCTCATTAAAAAAGGCAGAGAGAAAAGCAGCTGCAGCTTGCTGAATTCTACCCTTCAGATTTCTTTGAATGAGCTTGCACTGGTGAGTGGGTTGAGCAGAGGGGTGAAGTGAGGTGTTTAGGATTTGAGAAATATATTTATTCCACAGATTAATTAAATCTGGAATTACAAATGTGTTAGTGTTTGTCGAAGTCCCACAGCATTGCATATACTGTTAACCATTAAAGTGTATTAATATTAGCATCTCTTCTGAGCTGAAAAATAATGTTATTAGGCTCAGTTACAATGCCAAAATAAAAATATAATTTAAATCCTCATTCCTACAAGTTTTGGTCTCTGTTTTTTACTATCTATGAGAAAATCCCAAATGGTATGAGGAGCAAAGACCTTTAAAGCTGCGCTCCCTCTGGAGTATAACAGTTTTACTGTGACTGCATCCATGAGTTGTTAGTTAGAAATATTATGGGTCAAAAGCAGGCTTAGGAGGCCCTCAAGTCTGACCTAATTATCTACAGTACATTTCCACTTTTCTCCAGATACAGTTCTATATCTGGAGGCCAATTAATTTTCATGCTATGTACAGCGGAGCATATTTTTGTGTCTCTTGTAGTCACTTGGGACTTAAGAATACTATAATATTTCACTATAATAAGAGAACATGATTGAAATATTGTGATTTCGTAATATAATAAAGAGCTCAACATCACAGCTAACAACTATATGAACTACATCAGAAACATAAAGCTGTACGCCTAACATTTTAAACAGAATTTGAGGTGAGGAACACTAAAAGCCAAACCTCTTCATCTCAAACCTACTTGCCTCTGTTTCGGCTGTGTCCTATGTAACACAATGGCCATACTGCAATGTATGAACCCACTAGCCAGGACTCAGTCTGATCTAAATGGCCTAGAAAACCATTATTTAACTAGTTTTGTGATTATTCTGCTGTGTAAGTTGGAGTGAGTCATTTAAATCTTCTGTGCCTCTGTTTCTTGGTGACGACATTCAGTTCTGATTTTACAGTGTTTTGACATACCACTATGGACTACCAATGCAGAGGAGCTAAAACTTACTAGTAAATCATCCTAGTTATTGCCCTCTGTATTATAAGATAGGAATCCTTCTAACTAAGTGCATCCTCCTCTCACATGAAGCTGTTTCCTTTCCTCTATCCGTGGAGTGAGTTCAAGAGGGCATACACAGTACTGCTCACCAGGAGTGGGTGACACCACATCTGTGCTGGAGCACATAAGACCTGAGAACCAGCAAAATAATACTTTAGTGAAAGTACAAAAAAAAAGAAAAAACAACAACAACAAATTATGGAATGAACAAGGGCAATCACATTTAAAAGAAAAGAGAGAAAAACAAATGTGATGACACACAAGTAAAAAATGCAAGGTGTAATTTCTAAAGCACTGAGCATTGGACTGGTGCTATTCCATCAGTGGATACTTCCCAAAGCCCCATGTAAATTTTATTCAAGTGTGCTTTATATTAGGTGTTGTCTGCCCTGCCCTCTGTGGTGACCTAATGCTCTCTAAAGTATAACATACAGTTTCTTAATGTTCAGCCCATATAGCTTGTCCATTGCCTTAGTCTGGCATCACACTTGCTCAGTATTATTATTTTAAAATTCTGTGAAGAACAGTGCAATGAATGGTTGAACTATTCATTTTGCTCACTGAATACACACTGTGTGCTCTGTTTTGTTAACAAGCCTGTGGCTGGGCAGCACATTGCGTTCAGGATCATGAAAATTCTATAGATGGAGGGGAGATTGTGCCTTTCCTTGAGAGTAATCTTGTTGTGCAGCTGGGAGAGGCATCCGGGCTGTGGGGTGGTGCAGGCTGGGATGGCTGGAGGTGAGGTGGATTTTAGTAACATGGGCTTTGCATGAAAGGAGGGTAGACATGAAGCCAAGCCTTGAGGTGATGGGGATTAAAGAGGCTGCTGTAGAGCGCCAGAGGGTACTGTGAGGTTTGTGCATGTTAGGAGTTTGTTATTAGCTTGAAAATCAGGGCTAAAGGGAAGGGCATCCCTGCAAGGAAGAGTAGGTAAAGGTTTCCAAACCTCTAGTTTCAAGCTGCTTTATTCAGCAGTCCTGACTGTTACCTTAGAGCTTGTGCTATATTAAGCCTACCTTTAGTGTGTGGGAGCTTCCCGGCATCCTTGCTGTGGGAAGGAGGTTTCTCTTATGAGTGCTGAATTGGGTGCTATTGCAGGTGGGTCTAATTCTGCGTGCAGTTCTTGGGGGTGCTTTGGGGCCAGATTACATGACGTTGTGGGACTTTGTTTAGTAGGGGACAACTTGCTTATTTTAATGCTGGCTAAGCTTTTAGGTGTTCTTTTTGTTTCTCTTAAATAAATCTGTTATCGATTCTTTTACCATATCTATTCCTGTTTATTTTATATTTGCTGAAAGAAACAAAATAGCGAGTGGACATTACTGTGTAAACACTCTGATGGGTTTCTTCTCCCCAGCTCCATAGGTGCCAATATTATAGAGAGGGATTTTGATGTTTCTTTTGATTTTCAACTTCTGAATGCCCAGCAGAGAAGTCAGTGGTAAAGAATTAAAAACTAAATAAATGAGTATACAGAAAACGATGCTTCTTACAATGCATGGGCCTGTAATCTCTGTGGGAGAAAAAAGAATGGGCTCCTACAGCTGAAAGCCCAAAAAGAGATGGCAGCTGAACTGAGTGAAATGCTGCCTGGAAAGTGAGATATTAGAAACACGTAGGTGACAGCCCTTTACCTAGAAGGCTTTATTTCAGCTGTTCAAATCTAGTGAAAAAACAATAAAATCGGTGACAGCTGAGAAAATAGTGACCAATGTTACGCTGTCAGAGATTTGGTAAAGTATAAATAATAAGTAATACTGAGAAATTGAGGACTGAACGTTATAAGAACTTCAGGACACCAAAAGCAGTGTATTTGTAGCACTGGCGAGACTGAAATGCTGGGAGTGCTACGTACTGTCTTCTTGTTAATGGGCATAAGTAACTCAATGGAAAACGGGCAAGTTCAGCTGAAAGATAAGGCACACATCTTAAATGGTGAAACAAGCTGAGCTGGTGAGTGATGCAGTCTCAGTCTTAGTCTTCAAGTCAAGACTGACTACCTTTTGGAGGAAGATATTTTGTAGATGAATGTAAACTTCTAGCCAGTGCAGGGCATAGCTGAGTAAAACGTAATACTTTGTGTTAGACTGAGCCTTCTGCTGGTTCCTTCTGGCCTTAATACATGTAAATTCTCATCTTTTTGACTGTGTCGAGTACAGGTGCCCAGGCTCTGGCAGTGGGGCTGCAAGGGTGGCCTCTGTGAGGAGAGGCCGGGGCTGCCCTGTGCCAGACACAGCCAGTTCCAGCTGGTTCCAGCCGGTTCCACCGGACCCACTGCAGGGCACAACTGAGCCCCGCAGCCAAGATGGTGGCTACTTGGGGAAAGTGTGTTTAAGAAAGGATGGAAAACACCACACAGGCAGAGGAGGAAAGGGAAAAAAAAGAGTGAGAAACAGCAGAGGGAACACTGAGGTTGGAGGAGGAGGAGGATGAGGTGCTCCATGGCACTGGAGCAGATATCCGCTACAGCCTGTGGAAGACCCCATGCCAGAGCAGTGGGTACTTCCTGACAGGACTGCGGCCCATGGACATCCCTTGCTGGAGCAGATTTTTCTTCCTGAAGGACTGCAGCCCATGGGGAGAGCCCATGATGGAGCAGTGGAAAAGCTTGAGGGGGAAGGAGTGGCAGAGAGGAACTGCTGTGTACTGGCCATATGCCCCCTACCATCCCCTCCTGTGCCGCTCCAAGGAGGAAAGGTGTTGTTTTAACGTTTGTCTTCGTTTCTCACTACCTGAATCTGTTTTAATTGGCCATAAAGTAAAGGAATTTTCCCCAAGTCAAGTCTGTTTTGCCTGCAACAGTAATTGGTAAGCAATCTCCATGTCTTTATCTTGACAGGGATATTTCGCATCCTATTTCCTCTCCCCCGCCCCACTGAGGAGGGTCTCTGAGTGAGCATCTGTGTGAGCATTTGGCTGTTAACCACAGCTAACCCACACATTGACACATAGTAGTGGAAGTCTGAGTATGCGACATGAATCTAGGGTATACTTCTAAGCCATAATCTTTTCAGGGGATTGCTGCAAAACCAACGTGCATGAAATGCTTAGTTTGGTCAGATTTCCTGTAAATTTGAAACACTTATATATCACCTACTGAATTAAACAGGCTAAGAAATGATGTTGAAATTTTAGGTTCAAGGAGAAGTAATGTAGGTAGAGATCCTAATAGAGGATTTTGATAATTCTGAAACTGGCCCAAAACAGGGAAAGTTTTCCTGTAAGAGGATGCCAGAAAAAACATTGCTGTGACTATGAACTAATAAGAGTGGCTAGAGAACATGATATTTCAGGTCAGCACGTGTCTATTTCCATGCAGGTGGAAGAGTATAACTACAGTCTGTAAACAAGATGGATGAATTTAATTGAGGAAGTGAAATGACAAATGAGAAATTGTCCTGCCCGTATGATCTGGAGGCAATGACATAAGTTGGAACCTCTATATATGTGTGGTTTTCGTCTCTCCACTATCTCTTTGGAAGAGGTATTAATCCACATTTTATCCAGGTCAAACCAAAACAGCAATGCAACGTGGGGAATTTAGATAAGAAAACCTAACCAGAACATAGCTTAATTGGTTGAGTAGTGATCTTACAAACAATCAATAAACAAAAGGGGGAAAAAAAGCAACATTGAAGAGAAGTTTGAATGAGATTTTGCATGGTTAAAGTTAAGGTTAAGATTTGTTGGTTAAATCTATACTGCTTTTCTGATAAGTGGCCACAAAAGTGATTGTGACATGATGTGTTCTGCACTCTGTCCACCTCCTGGGCATTGCAAGCAGCTGAGGAAAACCTTGCCTGGGTATGCCTGGCAGCATATTAACCATACAAAGCTTTCGGGAGTCCTTAGGGAAATAGGTTTCTGCGTGTTTTAGAGGATGGCCTTCTGCTTTGCCTAGGGCTTCATGTCTGGGGTTGCTGCCTAGATAGATGGTGAATCTGGAATTCAACAGAGAGCACCCTTCAGATGACAGTCTGGATGTACTTGTGGACACCAGATTTTCATCTGGCAGGGCTGGACCTGGAATCTGCAGTAGTTCTGAACAATGAGCAGTATCGAGTATGTGATATTAAAGATTATGGACCTAAAATGCAGCATATTATGTTCCAGTCACAGCCATTCATTTAACAGTTTTGTCAGGTTAGGCACTGTAAGATGTCTACTGCACTTACTGGCTATTCTAAAGTTATTTTGAGTTTCCTGGCCCCTAGAAGATGACAGTAATATGTGGGCCAGTTGATACACATATGCTGCAGAAGCTGTAGCAAAAGACATTAACGGATATTGGAAAAAGCAGGGAAAATGGAAGATGGGAATCCAGGTGGTGGAAACAATATTAAATACAAAAAAATTATTACTATGGACACGTGGCAATTTTGCCCCTGGAGATGCATATATATGGCATGCTTCTAGGGCATATGCTCAGTCTTAACTTTCATGAGCACTAAAATCTAGCAAATTTTTGATACTATCTCCGTCAGACTTCAGTGGTCTTTGAGGAAGAGAATTCTTTTTAGCAGTGTAGCTCTTAGAAAAGGGATAAAGCAGAAATGTTCAAACAGCTTGAAGTACCTCTCTCAAGAGAGTTGAGCTTAAACCATCATTTAATGTCTGCTATGCTGAGACTAGAGGTCTGAGAAAGAATTTTTGTTTAAGGCAAAATTGGTGAATTTCAACTTTTGTTCCTTTTCTGTGAGGAAAAAATTAGTCCATGCTTCCAAGGCCATTGTGAAAAATAACTCACATATTTTGAGATCGAAAAAAATCAAGATGGTTGCAGATATGAAGTTTAGTTGAAATAAAACCAGTCTATTCTGGTAACACTAAAAGGAACAGTTTAAAAGGCAGTGTCTCGGGATTCAGGAGCATAAATGTCTTCATGACCCTTGTCTTTGTTAAAAAAGATTCCTTTTCCCTTCTCCTTCCAAATATTATAGCTTTGTGTCTTACCACTTTCTTGTGTTTATGTAGGTGACTTTCAGTATAGTTGGACCCTGCAGTCTGGTATCATTGCACTAACCTGAAACCCAAGGAGGTGGGGTTTTACTGTTACATTAACCAGAACCCACCTTCCTAGGGAGAACTTCCCAGCTGCAATTTTTTTTTTTTTTTTGAGCAATTTTTTCCAGGTTTCATAAAGTAACAGAGTATAGCCTTTATTAAAACTCCTCCATGTAGGCACTATGAAAACATATGTGCATCAGTATCAGTGTGCTAAAACCCTTTGATATAATGGTAATAGATATGTAGATTTCCCCAGCTGTACCCAAAGACAAAGATCACAGATTGTGGAAATCTGTAGTACTTTGTGGTTCATGAGCTATTTGGGTATATTCTTTAATTGCTAACAGTGAGAAGCAATAGTAGATATTGCCATATAGCGAAGCAATTGGCAATTACTGAACAGCAATAGTTGCATTATGGTGGCTGGTGCTTGTGAAGGTCTACAGCTCTTCTCTGACTGATGGCTCCTGGCTCATTGTGTACCTGGCTGCTAAAAGTTCACATGTGAGAAGGCAGCCAGCTCACAGTATGGAGGCAACACAATTGTGGCTCCATTGCCAGTGTAGGTAGGAACAGGAAACATGAGAGTGTTTGAAACGAGTGATTGTCACCAGCAGAATGGAAAAAGGGCTAAAGATTAAGAGATGGAGGGGGCTGAGAGACTGGCAAGTCATGCAGGACATGTACTTGCTGAAGCACTCCAGATCACAATGCTCCAAAGGAATTTCCTCCCTGACCTTCTGTATGCCCAGGGTAGGTATTTATGGCAGATAATTTGGGGAGATGATGCATTGTTTGGTCTGTTTCTTCTGCCTGTCGTGTGTGCATTAGCTTCTAAAAACTCTGTTGCAGCTAAACATGTTTTAAACCCATCTCCAGGCCGTGACAATCTGCCATAGAGGAGGATTTTTAAAGCTCTGTTCACACCATACGCATTACAGGCATGGTAGAATACATAACTTTGTGACCTGCCCTTACTGTCCGTAACAGCATGTATGCATGTGTGGTGCAGAACTGCCACTAAATAGTCTAACCAGCTGACTACCCTTGTAGTCCTCAGGCTCATTTCTTCCTAACCTGCTCTTAATTTGAAGCTCTTCATGGCTCAGTCACCCTTTTCTAAGTATGGGAGTTGTCACAAAAACGGATCCCCCTCTGTAGGATTTTTAAAGCACTGCAGAGTCTCTGCAGTGTGTTTATGCTGGTGTGTGGACACATCCTCCTGTGCTGGCATGTAACGTGCCAGTCAATGAACATGTATTATAACAAAAAGTGAGCAAATGTATTTTACTGTGGTAATTATAGCAGCCCCTGAATTGTCAAAGTTATTTCTTCTAAAATCTGTCTTTACATGCTCTACTTCTGTTTGAAGGAGAGTATGAGTAAGACCCATACTATGAAATTCTAACTTTAAGAGTTTATTACTGAACTCTTTGTAACTGAAATATTAAAAACATTTCTTTGGTGGACTATTTCAGGGAATTTTACTCAAGTAAAGCTTAATGTTTTGGCTGCCTTTTTTTTTTTTTTCTGAAAGCTTTTCAGGCTTTTCTAGTGTATTCATTTCTTTGATCTTCTTTTGTAATAACATGATAGTCTCACATTTCAATAGAGAAACTGGAACTAAAGTATACATGAAAAAGTCCATAACAGCTCTCTTGCTGTTTATTTCAACAATCTTAATTAAAGAAAAACCTAATCCTACAACAGACTTGTGATTTGCCTTTTCTTTGAAGCACAATTAGTTTTCATTCATATCCCTTGATGTCAGTGAGGGAAAACTATTGGTGGGCGCATCAGTGCTGATGGGGTTCAATTAATACATTTTTTTTTTCTGAAACGTATCTCACAATAAAACCACGCACACAACGCACGTGCACACACACACACACGAAAGTAAGCTCTGTATTCATGCTGCCTGCAAAGCCATGTCTAAGTCTCTCTTGGCTGCTAGCCAAGGTCTCTAAAAACCCATTAAGGCTATTAGAGAAATTATTTCTCTTCCTTTGTGAGCTGGGTAAATTTCACAGTTATCATTGCAGGAGGAAATGAAATGGGAATATATCTGTCTGGGGATGGTTGGCCCTTCAGTGGGAATTAAGCCAACTCGATGTAAAACAGCAGCTGTGTGTGTCAGTGCACGTACTTGCAGGAGAGAGTCAGTGGATGGCACTGTAATATAACTATTGTGCCAAAAAGTATCTTGGAAAATTGTAAGTGCTGTCTGGCATTTGTGAGTAAATTCGTATCTTCTTGCAATTACAGGCTTTATTGGAAATCAGCTTTTGCTTTAAAATTATATGTAAACCAATATTTCCCATGTGCTGTGCTTCCCAGATGCAGGAGAACTAAGCAATTCATTCCCAAAATGGTGCAGCAGCATCACATATGGCATTGTATGGTGACCTTGTCAGACCATAATAACAATACAAAAACATACAGTACAAATTCAGGAGCTTTACAAAGATGGCTGGACTTGGCCTGTGTCCTTTCTTATGCTTCACTGTTTTAGCATTTGGAATCGCCAGTTCCAGGGAAGTTCTTGATTGGCATGGAAGTCAGAAGCAGCAGAATTTCCTTTTGATTTGTGAGCTTTGGTAAGTACAACTTATGCAGTCTGCCATGTAAACGTTCACAAGAGAATAGAATTGCTTTTCTTGTTTTTAAAAATCTCACTTTTCAAATACTGTGAACTGAAACTTTGAGTTTCTGGAAACCATGTCAAATATACGGTAGAACAAGTACAGTAAAACAAGATAAACCTTTAGCTTTCTACTTAGTCACACAAAAGGTTTTTATCTATCAAGTGAAACAAGCAAGATATGTTTCCCAACTTCTTGCCAGTATTTGTATTAGTGATTTGGGAAGGAACCATGTTTCCTTCCCCACATCATACACTCTTTCTGAGAGGGTTTGTTCATTTATCTTTGTTTTATTTTTTCCTCCTTTAAATCCTGGCTTACTTTCTTCATCTGTTTGTCTTCCTGGTTGCTAGCAACTAGCAATGGTCTGTGCAGAACTTTTTTACTGGTCTGCTTTTAGGTGCTGCAGTTAACAGAATTATGCAGACTGTCTCAAATTGTGTCCTTTGTACCCTCTGGTCCTGTAAGATTTTTCAATCTTAAGTATGACAACTTCTTAGAGGGACTTACATGTTTTCCAGGCTTCTCACATAGATCCACAACTGCACAGGACTCAAAGGAGTAGGACAATGGCAACTGAGCAGAAGTGAAGCGCTCACAGTTTACATTTTAAAATGTAAATGCACATGGGTCTTTCCAAAGAGTGCATACTTTTTGTAAACTATATTATAAAACTACCTGTTTCATCTAGGTCTGATAGCAAGATATTATCCCAGTATGAAACCTCTCTTTTTCTCCAAAAGGGTAGATATAATAGCTAGAGGAAATGAAATGAAATGTGTGAACCACTTATAAAAATAAGTAGCCATAAGTATGGCTTCTGCAGTTACTAAGGTAATCGTTGGTATGATATTTGCCCTGAATAGCTTGTCTTTTTTCTCTGCTTCTATTCTGTCACTGTTCTGTTCACTGTTGAACTCATTAAAAAAAGTTTTCTATACACTTCATGTATCCTTTAACATTGAATATTTGATTATTTACACTTATTTTCTCTCAGTGGTTCACTGATCTATAAGAGTGCAAGCTGGTTTTTCAACCTGTACTTTTGAAAGGTATAGTAAAACAGTGATATTTCAAAAGAAGTAAGTCACCGTGCCCAAATGGTATATATCCAAGAGTTTTGAAGGAGTTTTAAGTAAGACTCAGCTGAATTTCTAACAAAATCAACAGCTTGCTTAAAAATGGGCTAACTGGCCAGATGATAAGAGGGTAGAAATGCTGACCATATCTTTTCAAAAGGTTCTAGAGGAGCTCTGTGGGACTACTTGCTGATACACCTGACTGGATACTTAGCTGGAGTAACACTGAAATAGAAAAAGAAGTTGAAAGATAATAATCTATAGCTAATCATGTAGTTCTGCAAAGCAAACTTTGGCTGGCTAATGTCATAAAATTCTTTGAACGTGTCAGCAAATGAATAGAGGGGATGTTAAGTATACCTTTCAAAAGGCTTCTGGCAGGGTCATAGGTGAGAGACTACTCAGCATTGCTAGCTCTCAGGGTTTTCTCTTAAGCCCCATATACTTGATTTTGTTTCTTTTAAATTCTTCATTATGGAAGTCAGGAAATGGAATGAGAAGTTTTTGTAAAAAATAAAAAATTCCAAAGAAAAACCAACCTAAAAGCTCAGGAATTAGACCTCATGATCATGAATCAGTCTAGCTTGGAAATCGGACACCAGAAGAAACAGAATTGTTATTATGGCTTAATATGTCATGATTTGTAAGCTATCGTGTGATTCTGTGGCTAGTCATGCATGGTTTTTTGAAGGTTGTGGATTGATAATATCTCTCCTAAAAGAAACCAAGTAGCTGTGAGGCAATGTAATATCATGGATCAAAAAGTAGCTGAGAGGCAGGAGACAAAGCAGGAACAAATGGTCCATTTTCATCATGGCAAAAGGTTAATAGCCACAAGTTTCTGTACTAGGTCTGTTGTTGTGTAATGTATTTATTAGTTATCTGGAAAAAGGAAGGAGAAATGAGGCAGCAACACCACGTTATTGGTAGATAACCTCTTTGTAGGTTACTTGTTAATCAAGTCCAGAGAAGCCTTAAGGAATTTCACATGGACTCAGTCAGACTCGGTAACTGTGAGGTACATTCTTTTTGAAGAAATATAGAAAAATTTAAAGTAATTGCATACACAGTCATTGTATCAGCCAGCAGTGTGGTGTTATATAAAATTTATTGTCCATCTTGGAAAAAAATATTGCAGAATTGGACAGGCCCAGATAAAAGTAGAGAGAAAGGCTAGTGACATAAAAGTATCTGAAGTGATTATTTACCTGAGGAGTCAGATGAGAGTGGGAGTGATAAAGTACATGGTTTAAAAAAAAAAAAAAGAAAAAAGAAGTAATGCAACAGAGAACAAAGATCAGGAGACTACAGTTTTCCCTGTCTCTTAAGAATAAAGAAGCACTTACCAAAAGGTGCCTATATAAACTGTGGAACTCATTGACTCTGGATGAAGATGAAATAAAGAATTTTGCAAGCTTCAAAGAGGGAAGGGGCATTTATATGGATAACAAGAATATCCAGAGTTATGATAGTAATGCTAAAAAAGAGTATTTGAAGGGATAAAAACCCTCATGCATCAGGATTTAAGGGAATCTATAACTAAAGGGATTAGGATGAGACCTTCAAGGGAGACAGATTATCCCGCATCTGTGGGGGTTTCTTGTATCTTTCACCAAAGCATCTGGCGCTGGCTACTGCTGGAGACAGTGTCTTAGGACTGTGGGTAACAAGTTGGAGCCAGAACAGCAAGTCCTGTTTTTCATATCTGAAAAACACTTAGCATGCATCATCTGTGTTTGTGTCTTCTTTCCACTACAGTGGGCTTTGTCTTCTGTTTATTTGCATCACGATTTTGTACTAGGTTAGGCTCAAGTTTCTGATGGTACAATGTATGTTTGAAATCATTGCGATGAAGAAGCTGTGCGAGGTAGTGGGCACCATACAGCTTCTGAGAAACCATTAATGTGATATGCAGCCAGAGGGGAGTTCCTCAGTCTTTTTCCCTATTTCTCCAGCTGTAAAACGGAAAACAGTAATATTTACTTCCCAAGGGGAATTATTGAGGGGAATTAGTTGTCAGTTATTCTTTGAAAGGTATCATGAAGTGGTATAGTCAGTACCATTATGTCCTGACCATTATGCCCTGACTTCTTTCGTAGGACTCTGTTTTGCTTGTATTCATTTTTTGGATGTACTGCGCAAAATACTTTAAAAAAAATCGAGAGAAATGTGTGCTGCTTCTTTCAATTTAGGAGTACGAATTGTAAGGGTGAATATTTCCAGTGAATTTTGAAGCATGTGTTCACATCTAAACTTTGCAGGTCTTCAGTGTGCTTTTTTGCCCTGTCCGCTTTAAGATTTTATGGCTCAGATATTCAGTATTAACCATTGTTGACTTAGTCAGATTTTATTTTTAATTTTCTTCTTCCCAAAGCCAGAATGGTTTGTAGTTTAAACATAAACATGCTATCTTCTTTTCTTTTAAATCAAACAGATTAATGTGCATATCATATTTTTATCAATTTATGTAAGCACGTTCGCAGATTCTTTTTGTGAATTAATTTATACATTTAACTGCCTTATCTGGGAAGCAGTAGTGAAGTTTGGCAAATCATTTTGTAAAACTTCTACAAAGAATGAAGGAAGTTCAGCTTCTATGAAACTGTTTTACAGTGGCAAAATCAGTAAAATTGGAATTAGTTTCACTTTTAAATCCACTTTGGCTCAGTGGTAAATTCAGGTATTGCAGTCTGCCTGGAAAAATTGCTGTCTGTCAACTGTTTCACTGGGGTATATGACCTCTAAGCTTTATTAAATTTTTAGGGTTATGCAGACTGATTTGCAGCCACTTTTGCTATGGCTTAAAGAGTAAGTATTACTTATATTATTGATACAAATAGTCTTTGGAAATAATTGACTGCTTTTGTGAAAATCTGTTCAAACCTCTCTTCTCTTCCTAGGTCTTTTGTGTGTTTGATGAAGCTAGATAACATGTCAGTAGATTGTGTTGAAAAATGGCAGAACAATTTTACCAAAATAGAAGCAACTTCAAAATTTTTACCTTTAACATGATATAAAATAGAGCAACTTTTATCTGATTCTTTTTTTTCCATTTGTGGAAAATGCTGTAGACTGATGAAATGGCAACATCAAAATTATGCAGGCCTAACATGTTCTTTTCTCATCCTTATCTTTCTTCTTGCAATGAAATTGATAATATCTGTGATTTAGTCTCTTCCTTTTTTTGCCTTTTACTGCTCTGCAATTTCAGAACCTCTTGCTGCTTTAGGAAGTTGCAGAATAACAATAGAAAAATGAGTAAAAATACCCATTTCTCATTTTTTATTTTATTTTGAACAGGGAAAAAAGAAAGGGTAGAAGAATGCCAAACTTTTTTTTTCTCCTGTCTGTGACATAATTTCAGTTTGAAACTTTGTTAGTAGCTAGTTTAGTTTACCATTTGAAAAGTTGAGACGTTTATTGCTCTGGCAATATAAGAAAAAACAAATTAAAGACTGTTTCTGTAGAGAAGTGTTGAAGCCATCTCAACAATGGGCTTCTTTGGAGGACAGATATTGTGCAGTAGGTACAGGTATCCCATATCCCCCTTGAACACTCTCAGTGCTATGTGCAGTCTCTCTTGTATCATCTGTATGGCAGATAGTATATTTCCCATGTAATTCTTGTAAAAATATGCTCCCCTAGCAGCGAAGTCATAATCATCTCATACTGTAGTTCTTTGACTGCTAGTCAACAGTGTTATAGTTGAAGTGAAGTTGATTTAACCCCTTCTCTGGAAGCAAATTAAAATAACTTTCTTGCAACAGCTTTTCTTAATTATTTTTATAGATCATGTAAGTAATACCTAAACTGATATCACTGAGAACCAAAGGGAAAACAATATGGAACCACTTCCCCAAAACCAAAGGTTAGATAAGGAATGACAGCTCTTTTAAACTTAAAACATGTGGGAGGGTGGGGATGTAGAAAGTGGCATATGGTGTGTGGATGTTAGATGTTAAAATGTATGTCTGACAGTAAACAACAATTAGCTACTATTTCATGCAGTGCATATCCCGGTTTATAAAGTTAGTGTTTGAAGAGGCCTAGAGTACAAACCCTGTCATCTTTGTCCTTGCTGGGACCATGTTCTGACTCGTGGAGTAATCTTGTGATAACAAGGGCTGGTTTATTTTAATAAAGATGTGCGTCTCTGTGTTCCCTCAGAGAGGCCAGCTCACCTGTCGGTTACAATAGCATCTGCTTCACTAAACACCAGCTTTGAGTATACACCAGCAGCTTGGAAAAAGCACCGCTACTTGAGAAAATGCAGGTCAGAATTGCCCTCAGAGATGCCAATACAATAGTACTTCTCTTGGCAGACGCTTGTTTTGAATATAACCTTCCAACAGCTCTGTGATCCTGGCCCTTGTGGAGTCCTGGAGCTCTGGGCATCCTGAAAGAGCTGGAAGTCCTTTAATCTTACTTCATTGTGCACACTGCTGTTGTTACCATGCCTGGTTTTCCCATGCTGACGGATGATGATTTTTGGCACTTACAGTAATCCTAACTACTGTTGTACAGTTCAGTCCTGTCCTCATTGCTCCTGAAGTAACTGTGTGTCACTTCGCTGTTTCTGCCGTGAGTTTCTCTCCCCTGATTCTTCTGGACTTTGGGAAAAAAAATCACAGTCCTCTCTGTGACTGATTAGAAGTAAAACGTTTTCTATGTGTGTTCTTTTTAATCAACACTGCGTGTTTAGATTGATAATGGTCTAACTGAAGATTTCCTGTTTTGAAATAGCATTAATGACTCACAGCAGAAAGAACAAACACACACTTCAGTCTTCTGGTATTGTTAACAACTAAAATACTTTATTGAGAACAAAGCCAAGGTTGTTATGTATGGCATTAGTAGTCCAGCCTTTGGCCTATCTCTACTTCTCATCTTTCTCAGCTGAGAGGCCCTGTTCATAGTTCCTTGCTGTAAGGACAACCAGCTTTTCAGCTGGGTTCATCCCCCCAGTCAAAGCCAACAAATTTCAGCAGCTCTCCAAAGTCAACATGAAGACTTAACCGTCTTAGAAAGATCCAGTCTAAGGGAAGCTCTGTTGTAAATCCTGAACTATTTTTACTGTGATGAGCACATTTAAATCATGTCATGGGACATGGTGTGGGTTACCCATTGCTGGTATCAAATGACTTGGTCACAGACCAGACCCTGTCAGTAGGACTAAACAGCTTGCACAATGAGGCATGCTAATTCTTCTCCTATGCTTATGGGTTAGTGCCTTCTTTTATTGCACTAGCTACAAACAAGTTTGGAGCTTGCTCAGTGCTCTCTAACATGCGCCCAATTGTGCTGTGTGGACATGCTTTTCATCAGCTTGGAAATGTGAACCTTTCTGAATCACATCTCTTCTCCTTCTGTATAAATATCTTTTCTGTTACTGCCTATGGCCTCTTCTGTTATGTGCAGAATTTCCCTGATTTGCCTGTGAAGTGGAAAGGACCTGTGATTTTTCTTGAGGTGTGGTGCTCCAATTATAAAACCATAAACTAAATGAGAGCCTTAATTATAATGGAAAACAGATTATAATATTGTCATTTGCCTTGCTGGGGAGCCAAGGGGAGATTAAAAAGCCAGTGGCCTAAATTTATGTTATTTGTATTTCTGTGAGTCAAACCTCAATCATGTAAAACAGCCAGTAGGCCTGTATTAATGGGAGAGGCCAAGAGAACTGAATCTCAAAGGGCTGTTGCCTTTAGGACATGGTACATTATGATAATGTGATGAAGAATAATTACCAAATGTGAAATATATATTGTCAAACATAGGAGCAAGCTATTCCTGACTGAAAATGAGGATGTGAGAAAGACAGTGAATGCCAGTCAGCAAGGGCTAGGTTTCTAAAGGCACCTCCACTAAAACTGGCTGTTGAAGCACTGAATTGGCCTTCAGTTCTCTCAGGTCGAGGTGGATCAGTGAAGTGGAGTAAGCTTGTATTGTTTGTATTGAAGCCAGATCTTAAAGCTTACTGCAGAAATTATAGATTTATATTTATGACAAAGATAATAATAGCATTCCTGATGATGACCATTGTTGTGATAAAGCCCACTGAATGGCAGTGATGGCAAAAGTGTCAGACTTCGTCAAATGATATTAAAAGATGATGCAAAACCAGAAAGTGAGCATTTACATACATATGTGCTATTGATATTGGTTATTTCTGACAAAATGCATCAGTGCTTCCTTTATTTTCTTTCTAAGTGTGGTAGGACTTTTTTCAACAGCTCTTTTCATGGCCATTGTGCGTGATGTTGTCTGCATTAATATTATGTTTGTGACATGCAGGGTGGGACATAGAGCATGAGGAGTCCTCTGCCAGGTTCTCTCTTCATACTTGTGTGGTGCCAGGCAGCAGTATAGTCTCTGTGCCCTCCTTTCCCCTGCCATTTGTCTTCAGGAAAACCATACTGTGTGTGCTGAAAGATTTGTTCTTGGTTCTTCAGTCAAAATAGTAACCTTTGTCATGGTGTGGTGTAACTGGAGTAAAGCACAAGGCAACCTTGCAAACTTGTGACTTTGGTCAAAGGGCATATACATATGTGTAACCTTAAATACATAGCCAGGTGGACTGAGTTCAGTGACATTATTTTCATGCTTCAAGTTATGCGTGAATTAAGTGTTTACTGGATCAAGCCTTTATTACAGGTGTGTGTACAAATTCTGAATGAAATCTGCTTATAAAAACTCAGGTAAGAGTATAGCTCAAAACAAAAGCATGTCTAGCTAAGTTGGTGTAGAGGTCATGGACCAAAACCTACTTGTGATAATGAGGCAAAATAAATTTTTAATGAATTTTCTGTCTTGAGAGAGAAGAGTGATTTGGCATTGGATCTAACCAACTATAGACCAAAACGGTTAGCAAATTTGTCAAGTGTATTTTACTTGTTTGTTTGCCAAATACCGTACTTGTGAAACAACTTCCCTTTGAGATATTATCTGTTTTAGGTGCTCTGTTGTTGGTATCCTCACAGCTCTCAAAGCTGCTAGCTGTGTGCCTCATGTTCTATAGTATCTGTATCTACACACTACTACTGCATTGTAGGGTGGAATTGTTGGCCTGTTTTAAAGATGGAGAGGTAGTGTTCAGATTAGCTTGCTCAAGATCAGATAGGAAATTTCTGGCAGAGAAGACCACTGACCCTATGCTTCAGAATTTCTCTGCTTCTTTGCCTATCTGGCAAATAAATGTAATCAATAAATCACTAGAAAGAGCTTCTTTCTGTTGTTAAACTAAATAGTTTCTCACTGGCCCTGATGAAAAGTTAGCATCTTGCAAGAGTTTTTGCGTGTCACTGAAGGAAACATTTTAATAGTTTGGGAATCTTACCACTAAACAAAAATACACAAATACATATCAGTACTTTTAAAATCTAGTGATTTTAGTGCCCAAATGTATGGATCACAGGCTAGACTTGTAAAGTAATGGAGCAATCAAAGTAAATGGGCACTTCTGAAAAATACTGCCTTTCTATAAGCAAGAGAGAGAAATACTTAGTGTAAAGAAATATAGATAAGTCTTAAATTTGCACTTCATATTTTGTATACTATAGGCAAAAACAACTAACAAATGAGATTTTAAAAGACTTTATCAAGTATACACATCTTTTCCCCCACTCACTTTTCTGCATTTCATTTACAAATCATAACTACACGATTTGTAGCTAAAAGGTTAAACAGTAAACAGTGAAACATTTTCCTCTTTTTCTCTTGAATTTTGTAACGGTTTAAAGATGAGGGAGGGGTAAGTCATTGACTAGATCCAGTCCTCACCTGCTTCCGGGATATAGGTCCATTTCTAGAGTTGTGTTATAGATACAGTATTTCATTTTGCTTTTCCTGAGTTGAATGGGAAATAGAGCTTTTCTGTTCCAAAGTCTTCCAAATGTTACCATACAGCTGAGAGAAGTAGATTTTGAATAAAAACATCAGGAATCAGGAAATTCTGTCCAGAAACCTCTTCCTCTGCAAGGAAGAGTGGTAAAGCAACAGCTGTAGTACATGCTTTGGTCTGAAACCATCTCTCTCTCAATTTGCCCTTAGGCCAATGTTAATTGCTGAAAAGCCAAATGGTATGAGTAGGTTTTCAGAGTACAGTACTGCTGAAAAATAAATGCAATAAGAAAACAAGATAAATACCCAGTGCAAAGAAATGATGATTCTCTAGATTTCCTCAGTCAAGCGATATTTATCAGGTGCATTGATTTAACTAGCGGCTATTGGCAGTTACAAATGGATGATGACAGGAAACAAAAAACCACCTTCATTTGCCATAAGGGGGCTTTTCATTTTAATGTAATGCCTCTTGGAATTACCAGCGTCCTGACTACATTTCAAAGATTAATGAACATCATCCTGTCAGATTTAATATATCATACTTCTCTAGTACACTTGGACAGGATGTGGTTCTCATAGATTCCCAGAGTTTTCGACAACACTTATGAGATTTTTTTTAAGACATAAGCTCTGAGAGGAACTACATATTTAGGAGTTTAAAAAAGAGCTTTCATTCCAATCTGGATACACAGTAAATACTATAAAATTAATTTATGTCTGTGGAAAACAAAAGCCTCTTAAAATGCTGCAGGATCATGCAGAAAGTTGCATATAGCTGTGTCCTGTTATCCTGGAAGTAGTACTCTATTGTGTACGTGGAAGGAAGCAAAAAAATTACTCTCAGACATCAGGAATCATTTGACAACCTCATTAGGTCTCATGGGTGTGTCTAACAAAAGTGGGATTGAACCA
Organism: Gymnogyps californianus; assembly: GCF_018139145.2. Classification (NCBI taxonomy): domain Eukaryota; kingdom Metazoa; phylum Chordata; class Aves; order Accipitriformes; family Cathartidae; genus Gymnogyps; species Gymnogyps californianus. The sequence continues at coordinate 68,427,534 of NC_059472.1, forward strand.
GGAAAATGTGTTCTTCATTTTTTGTAATGTGAAGAATACAGCACAGTAGATTCAAAAACTGTTATTAAAGCTGATATTAATAAACAGATTCAAGTTGGAAAGTTAGTATTCCAAAGTTATCATGGTTTAAGCTTAAAATTATTTTGTTTCAATGAGTTTATTTGATTGTCCCATAAGCTCAGAAAGCACACAACCACAATTTTCTGATATAAACCACACTATTTCTGCTGTTATGATGAAATAGCATCAAGCATGCCTTCCTACAAAAGAGAATAATTTTCTTTTTCTTGAATAAATACCTTGAATGATAGTCTAAATACCATTAACCATTACTTATTTTTTGACACATATGAAAGCATGTTCCAAAATGATAAAAATGAAATCAACAATAATTGTTACACTTCACAAGCAAATATTTTTTTCCCTCTTTTACACTAGGGAACATCTTCATTTCTGAAGTGCAATGGAGAGATTTTTCCTGACTTGTTATGTCTCACAGGTCTCATTCATAATTGTGGTATTGAATAGAGAAAATTTCTTTTTACCAGTGGAGTACCTCACAGTGTACAAAAATTTGGTCTTAGAAAAACAATTTCCAGTGAATGGATAGCTTTCCAGAATTATTATAATAAATAAAAAATTAATTGTGTTATATATGTGTTAATTTAATACATGTGAGATTTAGCTATTTTGTATAGAATGTTCCATTAGGTTCCTGTAATCCATAAACAAAATATTCTATGGAAAACTGGAAATACATATGCAACTTGATATTAAAATTAGTCTTCACATTAATGTTAAGATTTTGTTTCAGGAGAGATTTTCATGTCAAAGGTGCACAAAGGTGCTCTCTTGTTTTGATTTGCATAAATATATACTTACTGGTCTTTTAAAACTAGTAGACACAATCCTAACAAATTCCAAAAGGTAGAAAGTCCAGTGCATATGGGTAGCGGCAACAATAGAAACTAAGTATATAGTTTTAAGAAAAATGAAACACTAGCAAACACCAATAAATGTGGTGGAATTTTTGTCACTAGTTTTTTAAGTTAAGGTCAGATATCTTATTAAAAACAGGTTTTGTTTGACCAGAAGTTACTAGTCTTGATGCAGAAATGATTCTGTGACATTGCATGACCTGTCTTATGCAGGAAGTTGAAATACAGAATCATGATGACTCCTGATCTTAAATCTCTGAATAATTCCTTTGCTTTGATTAGCAGAATATAAATGTCCAGATGGATGAATAGTTTGCCTTTCTAGTTTTTTGTGGTGTTTTTTGGGAGAGCTGCATGATAAATAGTGACATACTTAGGCTGATTGGTTAATTTTGGCATCTAAAATTTTTGTGTAAAAAAAATAAATCAGAAAACCTGTTTATCAGCTGGCAGTAAACTTCTGTTAAAGTCTAAATGTGTTGGTTTTGTTTTTGTTAAAATTAATATTGTGTCATCAGTAAACAAAAATAATCTGTGAGCAGAACATCTAATGCAGCTGAAACTAAACAGTCTGTTGTGTTTCACTTCAAAACTCTTGAAACCATTACTTTGTTTTAGAGTTTTGAGATTGCTAAGGAAATGCTGGAGTTAACAAAAATGGCTGGCAGAGAATTCTTACCCTGAAAAAGCTGTTTTGTGAGCTGTATGAGAAATAAACTTTGTGTCCTTTGGCCACAGCACCCTGCCTTAAATAAGCAGCAATGCAAACTGTGATAAGACTGATCCACAAGTGTGCAGGGTGGCTACTCAGCACTACACAGCACTACTCACCTTTTTTGGGTGGAAAAACACTTGGTCCTTATTCCTCTTTACAAGCGCTGATTCTTCAGAAGGCTCCTTAGAATTTTCATGGTTTTCACATTGAATTCCACTTCCAGATTAGCTGTTGGAAATTTAATGGGGGAAGGTGGATGGGAAAGAGGAATCTGATAGTGAGTACTCAGATTTGGTTTCTATGGGTTAGGGAAAAGCCTGGTGCATCAAAATGTGCTTTTATTTTTGCAGTAATTTTTGACACACACCCCTGCCAAAAAAAAAAAAAAAAAAAAGCACAGCTTTTTATTAGACATACTGTGATATCTGGAGTCTTTGGGTGTTTCTTTGGATGTTTCAAAATCTCACAAATTGCTGGGAATAGCTTTTAAATGCTGTTTATTACTTCTGCTGTGTAAGGCTTGCTTTGCCCTTCAAGATGGAAATACTGATTATTTCTTCCATTCCAGAGTTGTCCAGGAGATTCTCCACAACCTCATGCTCTCTGAGAAGTACATCACCTCTGGCCTCCTTCCTTAGCCATGCCTCATTCACCTCTAGTCTGCATATGTAGTGTTATTATCTGTGATATTAGTGATGAGCCTCCTTCCTATGCTGTGATGCTGTGGTGTTTCTCAATCTTGTGCTACTTAGCATGCTAGCTGCAGAAATCTCTGCATACTGTGATTGGGTAATAGTCCCTCCAGGAGGTTTAAGTCCTGCTCTCAGCCCTTCCTTAGTTTTCCTATATGACCACAGGCAAATCTTGGTCTGGTCTCTCTGAGGTGTAAAAAAGGGGTTAAACTTTAGATGTCTATCAGCTCATAAACATAATCAAGCAGAGCAGGAAATTGAGTCTTCCTCTTGTTCCACCATTTCCTCCTCTCGTTTACTAGAAAGTATTTGTTCTTTTTACCCAGAAAGCTGAGGTCATCGCTCATGTTTCTGAACTAAATTGTTAAAAATCTCCTGTGTAGATAAGTGACTGTTTCTAACTTTTGTGCCTTGAGCTAGTGTACTGTAAATTCTTCTGGTGTCTTTTGGAGATGTAGTCATTATTGTCACCACTCTCAGTGGTGCACTGAGATGCTGAAGGCCTAATTTTATCAAACTGAAGTGACTTTATTATGTTCTCTAGTTTCTTATTAAAGAAACAAATCTTGAAAAATATTAAACTACAAGTATGTTTTGTTTCCTGGACTAATTTTGAAGCTGTCATTGTCTTCTGCAGAGTTCTTTGAGATTTCTATTTTGGGCTAGAGTAAAACCTTCTGAAGTCCCACTTTCAAATCCTTTTCTTGATATAGCCATACTTTCATGTGTACCTCTTGGGGTTGTATATTTGTTAGAACTGTTGCACTCTGTCTATGCAATTAAACAGTGTTTAGAATAAGGACTTTCATTGGAAGATGAATGGGAGGCATGGTGGGAGGACAAGAGGCAACAAGCCCAAGTTGAAACATAAGAGAGTCCAAGCAGATGTAAGGAAAATCTTTTTCACCATGAGGACAGTCAAGCATTGGAACAAGTTGCTTAGAGAGGTTGGGCAAACTCTGTCCTTGTCATTTTCCAAACCCAACTGGATAACGTTCTGAGTAACCTGTTCTGACCTCAGAGCTGACCCTGCTTTGAGCAGAAGGTTGAGCTAGAGACCTCCTTAGGTCCCTTCTGACATAAAGGATTATCCAGTTCATTCATACATACGGTTCCTACAGAAGTGGGAACTGTTAACAGTCATGTAAGTTCTCATACTTTTTCATCATATAGTTATTAATTTAAACATTTAACTACTTACTTAGAATTTCTATAAAGTTTTGAAAATATACTAAGCAAAGTGCCGTTTCGTCTGAGCCCCCTTTTACACAGAAGACTATATTAAAAACCAAAACATAACTAAACATAACAGGAAATACTTTGTTTGGGGTCTTGGCCTGTATAAGGCAAACTGAGTGTTCCCAGATGATAGCTCAAAATAGTCACCAATATTTTTATGCAAGTTCAGACATTGCAGTAAATAATCTGTGGGTAAGAGGTAAGTATATCAATTACTTATATCTATACTGTGCACATTGCTGTGTGCCTAATATTAATAGTGATTGGAGTGAATACACATGTGTATATGTAAGTTTCCTGCATAGCTCTAATTAATTTGGAATATGTGACTGTGTCACTCCAGTAAGGTGATGCATTTGGTCGCTATATGCCTGTTCAGTGAGCAGCCTCATTTGCTCATGGAATTGACATTACAGCATTCCGCTTTCAAATGCATTATCCATCCCGAACAGAACACGAACAACATAAAAACCTAAGAAAATGATTCTTCCCTGAAAGATAATGCCACATAATTGAGTCTCTGTACAGGTTGTTTGGAGACAGTAACAAAGAAATGTAAAACAGGATCCCTGAAACTGGTACAGCTTGTAAAATCTTGTTAAGCCATGTTAAAAAAAATACATTAATGCCCCCATTAGAAGCTGCAGTTTATTTATTGCATCCTATTCTTTAGCCCTAGTAGGCATAGGCTTTTTTTAATCTTCCATCCGTCCTTCCCCCTCCTCTTTGAAAGTGCACTCATTGAACTCTTGGCAATTAGTGTAATTGAAATTTATTGACAATGCGGCCGTCTGCTGAAGCTTCATTGTTCCGAGTGCTTAGTGCACAGCGCTATTGAGCAATGCCATGGCAGTGTCAGACAGCTCATACCTTGCTCAATTATATCAATGGACCAGTGACTGCCAAAGGTTCCTTTGGGGGTACGAATGTTACTTAGTGATAAGAGCCTTTCGAAACAGAATCCCTGGGCCCCATCTCTAGTGGGAGATGGAAATGAAATATGTATTTCTCTGCTGTGGAAAATTAATGTAATTGGCTCCCTTAAAAAGCTTTGACAAGTTGACCTGTTTGAAATCTGAGGAGGGCTTATACTGCGGTATCATATTATCTCCAACATAAAACCCCTCCTTTGGTGGCAGTGACAGTGGGATAAAATGGAATTTGGATAGTAATATTAAACTTCAGCTCCATTGAACACGTTCATATGTTTTTCCATTTATAGCTGCAAGATGGGGTCTTATAGAAATCCTACCTTTTTTGTATTGCCATCTAATCTTTTTTTGTTTGGATTTATAGTAGTACAGGAGAGAAAACAATGTGTGTGAGTAAGATCTCTATACTTAGTTTTTCTTCTAAAATATATATTGATGGAAATTTAAATGATATGTCAAATGAGAATATCTGATTCAGGCTAATTCTGAAATTAGAGTTAAACTCTCAGACAAATTAATCAATATATTCCTTACATGCATAAAGGTTTACACACCAAAAATGAATAAGAGCTTGGCACAGCAGTCAAAGAACAAAGCTGAATGTCCAAATATGCATTTTATCTTGTGTTTGAATATAGGTGCATACAACAGTTTTGGTTTTTATTGGAATTAAACTCCCATGATAGAACAAGAGGCATTTAAAATGGACCATATTCTGCCCAGGCTTAAAATCATGCATTTCTACTAAATTCACTGCAATAATGTGTTTGAAAATTAGGCAGAGTTGAACTAGTGGTTTTTTATTTCAGATAATATAATGACTTGACAATTTATTTAATAGAATATTAAAAAAGAAAGGAGTTTGAATGGGAAACCTCCACATATAAGTCTAGGATTTTATTAAATTATTATTTATTTACCTTTCTATTTGCCTTCTTTTCATAATCAGAGCAAAATCTTTTATTGGTAAGAGATGGGGGAGTAATTATTCACATTGTAAATTTTTGCATTACAGTTGTCTTTGACCTTCAGCACACTGATGAAGACCTACTTCTCTTATTCATGGGAGTTCAGGGAATACAGGGTTCTGGTTCTCATATGTGGGTTTTTTTGACTGTAAAATCCTCTTTTGTCACCTAAAAAGATTTGCCAGTAATGAGAAGAGGCATCACTGGAAGACTGAGGCACCTGCAGTGGCAGAATCTTGGGTGCAAAAAGTGTAAGGCAGAAGGGAAGGGGGAGTTTACTTTATTTGAGGTAAAGAAAAACTGCAGCACAGAAGAGAAAGAGATAACAAGGTAAATTAGTTGTTATTGCTCTTTAAAAAAAAAAAAAAAGAAAAAAGAAACCAGCAACCAAAAATCAGATAAAAGTGAACAAGTCTCCTTTGAATTGTGTGGAGACAGAGCTTGGTGACTACTTTGTGATTTGAATTGCTTCATCTGAATCTACCTCTGCTTCTTTGCTTACCATTGCGTCCTAAATTGTAAGAGCTCCTTTCCTCATTTCAGTTTGAATGCCACCAAAATCTCTTGAGAATATCTTTCAAGATGTAGAGTGCTGTTAAATCAGAATTAAAACTCTAGCCAAGATTTGACCTCAGGCCTAGAATAATCCTGCTTTTCTTCCAAATGACTCTTTCTCAGCTTGTCACTGCTCAGAACTTAGTAACATTTGAACTCATTGATACATTTCTAGTGCTAAAAGCTTTAGAAAGAACTCTAGATCTAAGCAGCCTAAAATTTAGCCCACTGGATATAAAATACTTCAACAAATACCCTTCAGTACCCAGAATAAGCTACCTCTTATTTTTGGAAAAAATCATAGGGAAGGAATGTAAGGATTTGAAGAAGTAAAGTGTCAATATTTGAATGAAAATACTTTAAGTAAATTATTTTAAATGAGGAAATAATTTAATGATTTTTTTTTTTTATTTAGTATTATCACAGAATACATTTGTATTTAGTTAACTGAAAGTCTACCTTGATAAGCTAGACTTTTGTATAGAGCCTCTCTGAATATTGTACTGAGTGATTTCTTTATGTAGTTATCACCCCTTGATTGCTGGATGGTAAACTAGTTAGTAAAGGACTGATCCTTTATATCTCAAACACAAGACGTAATCAAAGGTCAATCATCAAACCTATCCTTCTAGAGATCTTCCAACCGTGATCATCTTTCTTCTGTTTCTCCACAAGAGAATCTTACAGAAGATAAATATATATAATACAGGCTTGTTTATACAACTTTAAATAATTTCCTTTAATCAAATTAAACTTCAGTGAATGTTGAGCATGTGATGGGTTTAAAGTTTTCATCCTAACTTCATAAAAGTTCTTTCAGAGCCTGTATTAGAGAACAATCATTCTGAATTGCTACTAACTAATGTAAGCATACAATTATTTTAAATGTTCCTCCCAGGGATTCTCTTGGTAAAGTATTTTAAATTCATATATAAAAAATTAATGACAATGTGAGTTTAACTTCCTCTGAATCTGGGCTGACTGCAATCATTACATAGAGAAAATAATTCAAATATCTTTATTAAAAGTATAGTATTTAGATGCACACTTTTTTGCTTGATAAATTACTCCTCTAAACTTGATAATATTGCCATGCAGTGAAATATACTTTACTTTTCAAATCAATAGGTTACCTAATACTTTTTAAAATAGTCTGTATTTAGTCTTAGGAACATATATTGCTGCTTTCCTTCCATGCATTCTGTATACTGGCAGATATAAAGATTAGACAACTTGCTAGGAGCTTTAGGGGATAACTATGGTCTGAAACAATATATAGTACGGCTGAAAGTATTTTAAAGCACTATTAATTTTTTTAGTTCACCCACTGCTGCAAACATAGTATATTATTTTAGGCATTTTGTGGATTAATTAAAATGTCCATGGCGTTATCAGCTCAAGAAACATGGACATGTGTGTGTGTGAAAAAGAGAGGTGGGGTGGGGGCAAAAGAGAGTGAGAGCTGAAACTAAATATGAAACTCTTGTACATGAGTACATGTACATCTGGAGGAAGAAAAGGATCCCCATAGCTCTAAACCTGGTTACATCTGTTCTAAAACCTCATAAATTTCTTCTTAGCAGTCCAGCTGGGCAGAATCTTAAAAGAACATCAAATAGATACTCATCTTGATAAAGCAATTATGTTGTCAGTTCCCTTGATCAGCACAAGCTTGACAAAGCATGCTCCAAACTTGTAATTTTAGCCTACAGCTCACAAAACTTGAAGACGTGATCTATGGAAAGGAATGAATTATCTGAAGATACGGGTTTTCATGAATCTTTCCTTAAGCACCAAATCTTGGCCTGCAGTTATTCAAAAGTTGGGCGGTACCAGCCCTGGGGTGGAGAGAGAGAAGAATATTTAGGCAGTGAATGTATTGTTGCTCTCAGCTGACAGCTCCATACCATAACTCTCAGCCGTGACATCTATCTTAAAAGCGTAGCACTTTTCAAGTTCTTTTGTATTTGTCATTCAACTATGGACATGCTGTGTGAAATCCTGGCCTTGCAGACAAAACTCTTGCTGACTGCCTCGATTTCATGCCCTCCGTGTTGAGTTGGGGACAGGCTATTTCTGCCGTGTGTATTCCTGAAGTCGCACCCCAGGCTTGAAAGGTTGGAGTCTCCGACCAAGATGAACAGGGACATGAGTTAAGCAGTTGTACAGTAAAGAGGAGAAGAAAACTTTGTATGAGTCTTCCCTTTTGTGCTTGGACCGGGGCTGGGCTGGGCAACTATGCAGTGCTCAATGAAAGAGAAAGCAAAACTATAGGAAACACTGTGCATGAAAAGTGTAACTTGTAATCATGAGATGTGTGTGTAAAACAGCAAGAATCTGGAAGGAGTAACTGGTATCCACATACTTACGTACTACTTAGGCTAGGTTTTGTGTCTCAAAGTATCTATGACAGTTACCATTGTGGAGGTTTTATTGTTTTGTTTTGGCTTATTTTCCTCCTGGAATTAGAAAATAAATTCCTAACATATTTCAAGTTGAAAATATAAAACCTCTTTCAAATTCTATTTTCTAAGTCTACATAATTAAAATATAATTTTCTAATTTTTACCTAAGTCTTATTTAAACATCATGAGGTTAAAAATATTTATGAAGCCAATGTAGTATGTTTTGGATTTTGTGACATGTAATGTTCCGTTGAACCAATGAAAGACGGCAACTTGACAGAGATACATATATTAGATCAGAATAGTACTGTGTGTTTTCCTTGAAGTTTTGCTGGTTCGCTGCCTGGTGCTTTTTAATTCATGCTAGTACATAAATTTGACACATTGAAGTATTGAGTATTCAGCATTAGGTTTCTGGCAGAGCAAATGCAGTCCCTTGGCTGTCCAAGAGCATGAGTGGTTTGAAACATGATCACAACGCCTGGGAGAAATCCTTCTAATAGGCACTAGAGAGGGTCGACATTTTTAAAGGATAAAAGCATATGGTAGTCATACAAGAAGGGGCTCCTTTGAGACAGAATTAACATGAGATATTGATAGTAGTTCTTTCAGATTAACATGTTGCGTAGTCATTACTAGTTTCGTTTGCATTTACTTAATGCATTTCTTCCAAGGTACTTACTTTCTCAATAGGAATTGCCTTCTAATAAACATTGTGACCAAGTGATGTGTGATGTAAGATATGTTCCAGCATATGCTCTGAAAAACATGCTGGAAGGCCTGAAATACCATTGCTTGTTATGAAAGTGCAGAAATAACCTGTTGAAAGATTAAAAAGTCTGTAGACTTCTTTGTAAAGGCATATTGAAAAACCTACAGTAAAGTGGAATAGTGGGATTTATAAGAGCTCTTATCTTTTGGCCTCCCTTCATTGGAGTAGATTTTACGTGTTTGCCTGTGCCTTTGCAAGCTTCGTTAGAGCACACCATTAGAATGGTCTTTGGCAGAAGAAAATGAGAGATGCAAAAAACACATTAAAAATTTCACTACAAAATAAATGTTTTGTTTAGCAAAAGGTTGGTAGTGTTTGTTAAGAAATAAGTTTTGCCTTCTGGAGTCTAGGACAACATTTGCCAATTAATTGAACTTGCACAAGACAGGTTACTCATAATTTAATATATCAGTAAGGTTTAGTATAGCTCTGCTTCATATTCAAACCTTATTCTTCATACAGCTATTTAAAAAATATTGCATTGGCCTGAAAAACATCCTGATGGCTTTATGACAAAATAGAAATGGAAAAGATGCATGTAAATGAGTTTAAACAATGTATTACTATAAAGATAAAAAAGCTACTGCAGTGCTGGGCCGTATTCCAGGTGTATCAAAGTACTAAGTTATCTTATAGGAACTACTTAAGCTTTTAAAAAAAAATAATTGTCCACGAGCCTCAAACACATACCTGAAAAAAGGTGTATTATATTTAGTGGGCTAGATATTCAAAAATTTGTTGTTAACATGAAATCTGGCCAATATTTTAAAACTGAAATGTTCATTTGACTGAAATGGAGTAAATGATTCTATAACCTCCTGCTAGTAAGAGGGGTTTATTTGTTTCTTTTTTTGTCTCATGCTACAGATCCTTTGGAGGTCTATGTCCTGGGTTCCTCTCTTCTACACTATTTTTGACAATCAGTCCTAAAAGGCTGTTAGCGCAGAATCCTGAAACCTTATTTCTTCTCACAGGGCAAAAGGAACAGGAATTACATTCCAGACAGGGAGTATCATGCATTATGCAGGGTAATATGCATTATGGAAGGGTAATATTAAAAACTGGAAAAGCAAACAAACAAACAACCCCCCTAATATTCATAAATCTTCCTAAAACTAAGCCAGAACAAAACAAGCCTCAAATCAGCCAAATAAAAAATAATAAACAAAAAAACAAGACAAAAAAATTACAACAAAAAGTGCTTGGCATGTTTCCTTTTTAAGACGTCCAGGAAAGCTGTGTCATAACTGAAATTTTGGTCAATCACCATCTGTACTAAACAAGTGTAGTGTGAAAAACGAATCTAATGGTATTTTTTGTTTTGAGTTCTGTCTTCTGTTTTGCTAACTCTGATAGACCCTGAGATAGTTTTCTTTCCACTTTTGTGCTGAGAACAAGAAAGCTCTTCAGGTTTGCCAGACAACTACATCATCACTTTCTCTATAACTTCCTGCCATAATTTAAAAAAGTCTACAGGGTGTGTTGCTTGCCATAATGTAAGTAATAAAACCAGTGGTTTCTTTAGTGTGTGTCTGTATTTGCTATTACATGTTTTACAAGAGGTATTGGCAGCATAAGCAATATTGTATGTTTTCTAGTATATGAGGCAACTAATGGTGTTTTTTAGTGTTTCTCTGCTTTAAGAAAAAGGAAAATCTGACTTGTGTTTGGAGTTCTGTCATCCAGGCACTTTTTTTTTTTTTTTTTTTAACATTTTGTAGGGGAAGTCAGAGGAAAGTGTTAACTGATTAGTCTTGATTTGTAAATTATATTCAGTTAGAAAGGTTTTGCCTAGTCCTGCTCTCACTAAAGTAAGTCATAATGCTGATCTCTTTGAGGGGAGTAGAAATAGTCCATTATATTTTCGGTGTGTTTTCCCGTCAGATTCACTAGAGAAACGGGAATAGTTTTGAAAGAGGCAGGTGAATTTAGAAATCCCAAAGAGAATATTTATAGCTTAGTGTACAGGATTTTTATATGAATTAGTATACACAGTGCTGGCTTGCTGAGATGTGGATTACAGTAAATTTACTGATTTTATATATAAGCAGTCTCACTTATGTAGGAAAACAAATGCATATCAATGTGACTAACCTACTCTGAAATTTCTCCATGTCATTCTATAGGAACTATAAATATGAAGCAGAATGACGTTAACCTGATTTTTTTAATACCAAAGGCAGCAAGTGGAAAAATGTCATAAAATCAGATTTTGTATGACTATCACAACTTGTCACCTACGTAATTTATGCTGTAAAAATATGAATACAGAAGGATGCTATACATGATTTATACAGATATAAATAGTAAACAGTGCTTGAAATATATATATTTTTTATTGCTAGCTGTTCTCTTACCCCATTGTGTAATGCTGAAAATTGAACTTGTTTCACAATTTTTAACTTTTTGTCTCCAGCAAATCATTCACATTGGAGAGGGGCATGCTGAACTGGCAAGCAACTGTGAGACCAGGTAGTTTTCTGAAACCTAACAATCAGGGAAATTTAAAGAGTCGTGTAAATACAGCCTCAGACTATTAGTAGGTGGCATTGTTGTCATATTTTAAACCATAAAAATCTAGAAAATGTAGGGGCTTTTTGACAGGTGAAATTTTGTCTGTGTTGAAGAACTCTGGCTGTACTTTTGAACAGTGTGAATTTCCTAAGTCTTGGGAGGAAATAGAAAAAGCTGTGTTTTGTGGGAGAGGGGATAGGGGAAGAAAACTGCCATAGTTTTTAGGGCTGCAAAACTTTGTTTACAACCTATGAATGTCATCAGTGAGTTGTGAGTGCGCTTTTTCGGATATTAATTGAGAATGTATTGGTATATATAATACTAGAGGGTGTCTCTGTAGACTGATATACAGCTACTGATATGGTATTGGCCACGAGATCTTTCATAGGATAGGTAGGCATGTCATTAAGTAAAGTTCATTCACTATGGTTTCCACGTGAGTCCCATTACTGATTTCTACCCAACATTTATATGGCTTTGTTAGGCATTAAGACCAGATCTTGGTCTTAGACATAGACATAGAGTCATTTCACTAGCTTTTTTTACCATGTTTTTTTTAACCACTCTTTAACCAGGCTGCCTGTGCTGCCTTCCAAGCCAGTCTGAATTGCTATTATATTATTATTATTATTATTATTATTATTATTATTATTATTTTGGATTAAGTTTCTTGAGCTAGGGTATCAAATGCTGTATGCCTTGGGGAATATTTTAATGTCACATTATTTCCATCTCTGAGTAATCATCTGTCACTCTAAATACCAGTGTCAAGTAAAGCCTCCAAGTCCCTCAGGCCAAAAACCTCATGCTTTCCTCCAGTATAAATTAGGGCACATTAGGACTTACCTTCTCTTACAGTTTGTTTTTTATTCCATTCTTGCTGATGATGACCACCTGAACAGGAGTTTTTCCTTGAGGTGCCTAATATTTAGTCATTGTCTAATTTGTGGAGGAGAAAAAGGAGGCTTGGATGCCCTGGTATTTGGAAGAGGGCCTAAGAAAACCTCCTCTTGTCTGTCCTACAGCCACTTCCAAAGGCTCAGGTCGCTGCATTGCTACACTCTGGATTGCTTGTTCATTTTTAAGGATAGCCTCCTAATGCAGATGAGCTTATTGCCAGGTGCCAAGAGAAAGGTGATGCTACTAAGAGGATCGCTCACCTGAGTAGAGGACACTTGCTGTATGAGGGGGATCCCAAGGTCTCTCTTTTCAGACATCTCTCTCATTTTCATAATCTCATGTGGAGAAACCACACAAGAGTCATCATGAAGATAGGCTGGAGCTGTTACTGGATAATCAGTGTCAGGGTCGATCTGTTATTGCAGATTAGCGGGGGTACTAAAATTTTGTCAAGTGTGTAGACAGCGAACCTTGTGAACCTTGTTCAAAGCTACTTCTAGAGGAGACTTTTTTTTTACCACATCAGAACAAATCCATCTCTGTTAAGTTCAAATGAGCTGAAGGCAATGATTTACATGGCTGCATAGAACTGCCCATCTTTCTGAGGAAGTCTTTCTGTGTTTGCTAACATAACATTTCTCTCGCCTCACAGGAAGTCTGTCAGAGCTGACATGTTGCATAACTTTGATTTTGGCCTCTGCTGCAGGCACCATCAAAGGAGAGAAGTGCCAGCCTCCATGCCCATAAAGACCCTTCATCTGATTGCCTGACATCATGAGTTCCCCAGTTTTCGTGGAAAGGACAGGTAGCGAAGTTCATTGTAAAAAGCAAGTATAGGTCATCCTTTCTCTCTTTCCCATTAATGTCAAGCCAAGCCAGGGGAGAAGAAGAGGATAATGGAGAATCGCTGAAAGCACAGGAGGAGCGAGTACATTGCTCTCATGGAAGGGTGCAAAGCCATGTAGGAACTGTGAAGGTTGTATTAATTATGGATCTCTGATGGACGCATGAAGAGCAGAGAAGCTTCATGCAGTTAGTAGTTAGTTAATTAGTAGTTGAGATTTGATAAGAAGTTGTAAGTTCTATATTACCTGTTAATCAGCAGGAGCTTCTAAAGCAGGGGCCAGGTTTATCTTTGTAATGAGTTGGCCCAGTAACTTGCACGTGCCTTCTTTAATGGGAGGTCAGAAGACTTGCCAAACATGTAATAGAAATACAGGGTTTTTTTCAATGGGATTTTGGCATCAAGGTAATGATTTTTTCTTTTGTTTGACTCATGATATCTGAATGTTTGAGACTGGTAATAGTAGTATCAAGTGAGAAATGTTAAGGCCTCAAAGTTTAAGAGGTCTCCTCACATCTCAGGAGAAGCTACAGCAATACACCGATTATGCAAAGGATATTCTTTAGCTAAACATCTCATTTTGTACAATAACATAGGAGAACTGAATACAATTGGAAGGCCTGGGACATGAACTAGAACATCTGGTGGTTCTTTCAGGTTTCCAACTGTTCAAACTGGTGTAGATTACACTTTGTGGCCATGGTTCTTCCTTTTATGAATGTGTATGAAGAGAGGTCTCCTTTGCTACATTTCTCTAGTTGGATATTTAAAGTAATAACATTGGTTTTAGGCTTTGCTCTGTGAAATACTTCTGTCCTGAAGCAAAATGAATTGCTCTAATGAATATGACTGAGAACTTCACAGCAGAATAAGCCAAACAGCTAGATTATTAGGAAGCGTAACTCATCCATCCGTAAGTGTTCATCCTTGCCCACTTCCCTGCTTTGCTTTTTGGCTGCTCTATAGCAGAATACTGAGTCTGGAGTTCCTGAAGTGCTGGCTAGATGTAAGCACAGGATGTATTGAAAAGATCAACATTGTTGCAGGATATTATTTATGCTATTAGCCAAAATTAATTGTTGGTGTTGAAGAAAAGTTTTCCATCAATGTATTAAGAATGAAGGCTACTTCTGTGGTGACTGAATACAATGTACAGAGTTACTTAATCTACCATTCCACACAATTACACAGCAACATACTGCACGTACATGAATGAGTTTCGTTGT